>NC_085139.1:4659580-5317629 GCF_024139115.2 Armigeres subalbatus | reverse complement strand
CTAGGGTAAAGTGCCCAATAGTGGACCCCCAACAAATAGTGGACCCTCCAGCCATTTTTGCATTATTACTGCACAATGTCAACATTTTGCTATGAAATTCTATCGGGAGAACCTACCTTACAGTCCTATGATTTGATTACATGCATTGGAAATGCTATGGAAAGTAAAATTAGATGATTTTTTACAATTCTATAAAAAATAAACACGAGAGTGTCCATTATAGGAATATTTTATAATAGGGAAGAAGAACGTCCCGAAACGGGACATGGAAATCAAATGAAGTGTCGACTATAAGGACGCAATTTCCTATTATGGACCCCCAGGGGGTCTACTATAGGGCGAATTCAGTTAGACTTTAAAATGTTAATTTCAACGATTAACGTCGTGTATTTGGGTATTTTATGTATGTATCGTGAAGAGGGGATGCAGAGCTTGTTGTTAGATATCAAGCAGAGTTAATATGTTGAAAATTTTTAAGCCTTGTGACAGGAAGAGAAAAATTCCGCTACTAGGGGGTCCCTTATTGGGCATTTTATCCTAGATGTTCCGTGTTTTTTAACACTATCGTCATCGTTTGCTATGATACATTTTTAGTTATCTTCTTCTTTATATATAAAAATGAAATGGTCTGTGTTCGTATCCGCATAACTCGAAAACGGCTGGATGGATTTTTTTTATTTCTTCAGCAGAAACATTCATTACAGTTTCCGACGGGTTTATATGATATTTCCTAACGCGAAAATTACGAGTAAGGTTGTGAAAATCGTGATATATTAAAATTAAGATTCGTATGGAAATTTCACATGGGCTTTTTCGCCTACTATGCAGAACAACGTCTGCCGGGTCGACTAGTTATTAATACATTTCAATTGCCTCTGGCAGTTAAGATTTTTCCTCTAGTTGAATTAGAAACCATGAAGGAATTACAATGTTTTTAACATAAACTAAACAAATTAAAACTAAGGATACAAAGAGCTGATTGTTGCAATAGAAGAAAGGAACGATGTTTGTCTAAAATTGGAAATAATTTTATTGGACACTAGCAGACCCGACGAACTTCGTTTCGCCTAACATTGATTAGTTCTCGAGTTATGTAGAAATTTCGGTTTCATTTGTATGGGAGCCCCCTTTTCCAAAGGAGGGAGGGGTCTCTAACCATCTTAAGAACCTTCTCCGACCCAAAAAACCTCTGCATATAAATTTTTACGCCGATCGGTTCAGTAGTTTCGGAGTCTATAAGGTTCAGACAGAAATTCATTTTTATGTACAGGGGATGGACAAAATAATTAGGATAGGCAAATTTTGGGTAAAATTAGATGTGTTGTAACTACCTTAGTTATCATCCGATTTTGACAATTCAGGCATGCCTGAACTAGAAAATTAATGCAGTTTTACGGTATGTCCATGGAACCGACTATGGCCACCGGATTCCGGAGATATTCCGGGTTTTTCGGAGGTAGGTTCAAAACCGTAAATTTGAGGTGGATATTAGGAGAAGTTGTGGTTGAAAATTGAATAATATTAGTAACCACAAATGAAGCAGGGCTCTTGCTGATTAGAACCATATATTGAGATTTGGAATCGGACCAGAATCAAGTGAGATATGGCCATTTCTTTAAAATCGGTTCCGATCGATACTTATCGAAGGGGTCAGGCCACAACTTCATTTGAATCTCGCTTTTTGATAGATCATCCACTATAATTTTATTCTGGAAGGCCTCTAATGTGTCAAGTATGAAAAACCAATTGAATAAACGGATCCTGGAGTCGCTGGGATGTCCCCAGGGAACCTGTGAATGGGGACATTTAAGTTTTAGCACCAAAATCAGTCATTCGACGGCTCTTTTTTCATGGTTTTCGATCAGGAAGCGAAGTATGAATATAAAATGGTCCATTGACGGATCTGACCGCTTCCAGGATCTACGGATTGGCCGCGGAAAACCTGTGGAAGGGGACATTTTAGTTTTACCACCAAAACCAGTCGTTCGACGGCTCTTTTTTCATGGTTTCCGACCAGGAAGCGAAGTATGAATATAAAATGGTTCATTGTTGGCTCTGACCGCTTCCAGGATCTACGGATTGGCCCCGGGGAACCTGTGGAAGGGGACATTTTAGTTTTACCACCAAAACCGGTCGTTCGACGGCTCTTTTTTCATGGTTTTCGATCAGGAAGCGAAGTATGAATATAAAATGGTCCATTGACGGTTCTGACTGATTCCAGGATCTACGGATTGGCCCCGAGGAACCTGTGGAAGGGGACATTTTAGTTTTAGCACAAAAACCAGCCATTCGACAGCTCTTCATTCATGGTTATCGATCAGGAAGCGAAGTACGAAAATAAAATGGATCATTGACGGCTCTGACCGCTTCCAGGACCCAAGGATTGCCCCCGGGGAACCTGTGGAAGGGAACATATAAGTTTTAGCACTAAAATCAGTTATTCGACGGCTCTTTTTATAGGTTTTCGATCAGGAAGCAAAGTATAAATATAAAAGGACCATTGACAGCTTTGACCGCTACTGGTTGCCCCCGAGGAACACCAAAATCAATCACTGGACAGCTCTTCTTTAATATAAGCAAAGTAAGAATTTTTGATCAGAAAGCGAAGTATGAGTATAAATTGGACCATTAATGGATCTGACCGCTTCCAGGACTTACGGATTGCCCCCGGGGAACTGTGGGAGGGGACATTTTAGTTTTAGCACAAAAACCAATAATTGGACGGCTCTTTTTTCATGGATTTCAATCAGAATGTGAAGTATGAACAAGAAATGGACCGTTGACGGCTCTGACCGTTTTCTGGACCTACGGATAGCTCACGGGGAACCTGCCTACTTCATACTTCGCTTCCTGATCCAAAGCCATGAAAACAGAGCCGTTGTATGACTAGTTTTGGTGTTGAAACTAAAATGTCCCCTTCCACAGGTTTCCTGGGCCAATCTGTAGGTCCAGAAAGCGGTCAGAGCCCTCAATGGTCCCTTTTATATTAATTTCTCGATTACTAATCGAAACCACTAGAAAAGAGCCGTCGAATAACTGGTTTTGATGCTTAAAATAAAATGTCCCCTTACACAGATTCTCCAGGAGCAATCCGTGGGTCTTGAATTCATACTTCACTTCCTGATCGAAAATCGAATGACTGGTTTTGGTGGTAAAACTAAAATGTCCCCGTCCACAGGTTCCCCGGGGCCAATCCGTAGGTCTTGAAAGCGGTCAGAGCCGTAAAAGGACCATTTTATATTCATATTTCGCTTCCTGGTTGAAATCCATGAAAAAAGAGCATTCGAATGACTGGGTTTGATGCTAAAACTAAAATGTCCCCTTCCACAGGTTCCCCTGGGCCAATCCGTAGGTCCTGCAAGCGGTCTGAACCGTTAATTGACCATTTTATATTCATAATTCGCTTCCTGATCGAAAACCATGAAAAAAGAGCCGTCGAACGACTGGTTTTGGTGGTAAAACTAAAATGTCCCCTTCCACAGGTTCCCCGGGGCCAATCCGTAGGTCCTGGAAGCGGTCAGAATCGTAAATTGACCATTTTATATTCATAATTTGCTTCCTGATCGAAAACCATGAAAAAATTGCCGTCGAACGACTGGTTTTTTTGGTAAAACTAAAATGTCCCCTTCCACAGGTTCTCGGGGCCAATCCGTAGATCCTGGAAGCGGTCAGAGCCGTCAATGGACCATTTTATATTCATGCTTCGCTTCCTGATCGAAAACCATGAAAAAAGAGCCGTCGAATGACTGATTTTGGTGCTAAAACTTGAATGTCCCCATTCACAGGTTCCCCGGGGACATCCCAGCGACTCCAGGATCCGTTTATTCAATTGGTTTTTCATTCTTGACACATTAGAGGCTTTCTAGAATAAAATCATAATGGACCATCTATCAAAAAGCGAGATTCAAATGAAGTTTTGGCCTGACCCCTTTGATAAGTATCGATCGGAACCGATTTTAAAGAAATGGCCATATCTCACTTGATTCTGGTCCGATTCTAAATTTCAATATATGGTTCCAATCATCAAGAGCCCTACTTCATTTGTGATTACTAATAATATTCAATTTTTAACCACAGCTTCTCCTAATATCCACCTCAAATTTTTGGTTTTGAACCTACCTCCGAAAACCCCGGAATATCTCCGGAATCCGGTGGCCATAGTCGGTTCCATGGACATACCGTAAAACTGCATTAATTTTCTAGTTCAGGCATGCCTGAATTGTCAAAATCGGATGATAACTAAGGTAGTTACAACACATCTAATATTACCCAAAATTTGCCTATCCTAATTATTTTGTCCATCCCCTGTATATAGATTTGTTGCAGTGTCTCAATATTAGAAGTTAATGAATTATTGGCAGTGGTTGATTTTGTACCCGCCGCTGTCACATCCAGGCGCTATAGTATATGCGCAAAATAGCCAGCAAGAGTTATCCGCCAGAAATTTGTATGGCGAAAGTCATCTAACGCGGGTTTTCTCAAAATTAGAAACTTTTCGTGAAAAACTATTTGGTACCGGTTATGAAGGATGGTGTCCGCTACTACGCCTACCAAATATGTTTTCGATTAAGGTGCTTGATTTTGAGAAATCGAACCTTAGATGCCTTTCGCCATACTGATTTCAGAAAGTTAACTCCTACTGTGCCGCTGTAAGCACGCTCAAAGCAGGCGATTCATTATTGGCAGTGGCTGATTTTCTACCCGCCGCTGCCACATCCAGGCGCTATAGTATATGTATGCGAAAAATAGCAAGCATGAGTTAACCGCCAGAAATCTGTATGGCGAAAGACATCTAATGCAGGTTTTCTCCAAATTTTGAGCTTTCCATGAAAAACTATTTGGTACCTACCGGTTATGAAGGATTGTGTTCGCTACTATGCCTACCAAATATGTTTTCGATTAAGGTGCTTGATTTTGAGAAATCGAACCTTAGATGCCTTTCGCCATACTGATTTCAGAAAGTTAACTCCTACTGTGCCGCTGTAAGCACGCTCAAAGCAGGCGATTCATTACATACACTCTGCCTCTACCCTAGTTTCTTTGTTCCCTTTTTTGTCAATGAATCACATACAGTGGTTGGTATCCTACCCGCCACTGCCGTATCCAAGCGCTAACGTGTATGTAAAAATATCCAGCATGAGTTAACCACCTGAAGTTTGTATGGCGAAAGGACATCTAACGCAGGTTTTCTCAACAGCAGGAACTTTGCACGAAAATCTATTTGGTACCAGTTATGTAGGAAGGTGTCTGCTACAACGCCTACTAAATATTTTTTCGATTAAGATGATTATTTTCGAGATATTAACAAGGGCGTAGCCAGAGGGGGGCCGTCCCCCCTCCCTAAATGGTGGAAAGATTGAACGGGTACTGAAATGAATTCCCTTAAATATGTGCACTTTGCGTTCCAATCATATTCAGGTGGTTGAAATTCAAAAGATTCCCAAAAATTCGAACAACTCGAAACATTTCGGGCTCAAGAACTCTCCTTGAAATCATTCTAGAAGCTCTCCTGGGAACTTCCTCCGGAAAGTTATCTACAAATTCCTCAAAAAATTGTTCGAAAATCCTTCTCATGTAATTGTAATTGACCCTTATCTGGAAAACCATCACTAATTTTTTTTTAAGGAAATTCATGAGGAAATTCCTTAATTATTTCTTTTCTTATCTCCAAGTTTTATTTCTAGACATTTCTTCGGCTATTGTTCCAGAAAAATCTCCGGAATTTCCTTCAGTAATGCATTCGAGAGTTTCTTCAAGAATACATACAAAATTTCCTCCCGAAATTCCACCAGAAGTTTCTTCAGAAATTTATGACGGAAATCATCCAATTTCGCTATCTATAAAATAAATTCTTTCAGAAATTCTTCTAGGAACTTTTCCAGACATTCCTTCAGAAACTCTTCCTTTAACTCCTGGATAGTTTTCAGGAATGTTTCCGGGAATACCTCCATAAATTCAATAGCGAAATCCTCTAGAATTTTATTCTGGAATTCTTCTGCAATTACTCTAGAATATCCTCTAGAAATTTCTTTAGGAATTTCTCCAGGAATTCGTCCAAGTATTTCCCCGGAAATTCTTCCAGGTATTTTTCCGGGAATTCCTTCAGGTATTTCTCCAGGAATTCCTTCAGGAATTTCTCCGGGAATTTTTCCACGGAATTGTTCTAGAATTTACGGAATCGGAATTTACTCCAAAATTTCATTCGGAAATTAATTTGAGAGTTTGTCCAGGATATCTTCCAAAAGATCTTCCAGGATTTTCTTCAGAACAAACCCCCAGAAAGTCATCCGGTAACCTCTTCAGCAATTCTAGACCAACATTCGAAAAGGGCGTAACAGCCAAAATTTATTCCTTCTGATTCTTTGTCCACATGTGGACAAAGAATCAGAAGGAATAAATTTTGGCTGTTACGCCCTTTTCAAATGTTGGTCTAGATATGTGGACAAAGAATCAGAAGGAATAAATTTTGGCTGTTACGCCCTTTTCAAATGTTGGTCTAAAATTCGTCTGGGAATACTTTCAGGATTTCATCTGGGCATTTCATTGTGGGAATTCCTTCGGAAGTGCTTGTGGGAGTTCCTCCGGGAATCCCTCCAGAAACTTCACAAAGAATTCCTTGCGGATATTTGGCAGTAATTTCATGGGAAATGGGATTCCGGAAATTCCTCTAGAAATTCAAATCCGGCTGTTCCTTTGAAAATTCCTCCGGGAGCTCCAATAATAGTTCCTCCGGGAATTCATTCAGGATTTCTTCCAGGAATTCATTTAAGCTATCTTTAGGAATTTATCTACAAATTCCTCCAGAAGTTCCTCGGAGTATTTCTCTGTGAGTTCCTCAAGGAGGGCCTTTACGAATTCTTCCACGAGTTCCTCCTGGAATACTTACGGAACTTCATTTGGGATTTCTTACGAGAGTTCATCCAGAAGTTCCTCCAGGATTCTTCCTGTAGTTCTTCAAGAAATTCCTCCAGAAGTTCCACCGGCAGTTCCTCCGAGAATTCCTCTGATAATTTCTCCGGGAATTTCTCCAGAAATTCCTCCGGGAGTTCCTCCGGAAATTACTCTGGGAGTTTCTCCGGAAGTTCCTGCTCAGAGGAACACCTGGAGGAACTGCCGGTGAAACTCCTTGAGGAATTCTCGTAGAAACTGCCGGTGGATCTTCCGGAGGAATTCCCGAAGGAACTGCCGGAGGAGCTCCCATAAGAACTCCCGAAGGAATTTCTGGAGGAACTTCTAGAAGCATTCCTAGAAGACTACCCGTAGGAACTCACAAAGAAACTTTCGGAAGAACTTCGGGAGGAATTTCCAGCTAAATTTCTGAAGAAAGCCTAAATGATTACCTGAAAAAAGCTTGAATGACTTCCTGGAAGAGCTACTGGTGGAACTCCCGGAGGAATTCCCGGAAAACCTCCCGGATGAATTTCCGGTGCAATTCCAAGAGGAATTCTCAAAGGAGCTCCCGGAGGAATTTCTGAAGAAACGGGAACCCCCGGAGGAACTGCCAGCGAAACTACCAAAAGAACTGTCAGAAAAAATCTTGGATAATTCATCTCATAGATAAATCTCGTCTAGCTGAAACCATTGTAGGGGTATGTATCTGGACAATCATCATCATCAGAGGACCTCCCGGAGAATTCCCTGCGGAGCTCCCAGAGACATTCTTGAGGGAGCTTCTGGAGGAATTTCTATATAAATTCCTGAAGAAGCCTAAATAAATTCCAGAAAGTAGGCCTGAATGAATTCCCGGAAGAAGGAACCCCCGAGGAACTGCCAATAGAACTACCGGAATGAATAATTCTCGGAGGAAATCCTGGAGAAATTTTATGGAATTTACACAAGAAATTCGAAGTTTTTTCGCGAAATTCTCAGGAATGCTTACTGGCAATTCTGCGAAATTTCCACGGTGCAATTTTGCAGGACATTCCTAAAGAATCCCTGATAGAATTCCTGATAGAATGTCTGGAGCAATTGTCAAAGGAATTCCTGGGGAAAGCTTGCATATTGTTTTTTTCTGCCTATTTTATAACAAATATTATTTCAGAGGGGATTTGTTTAGAAATTAAAATGTATGGTTCTAGTATTCTAAAACTTATTGAAGAATGCAGGGTTTTTATAATAAAAGTTATAGCCGATTTTACATTCTTTCTGAATAATACTGAATACACGTTCATTGTCGTTGCGTTCTAGTACAAAACGCTGACTTCAACGCCCAGCGCGACGCGACGCGCAACGCGCTATTGTGATCCAGCCTTTACTGTTGGTTGTGGATTTGGTTTCAAAGTTTTTGGAACTTAGTGCCAAGCACTAATATTCATGTGTTTTTATAAAACTACTATAAAACTACGATTCAGAAGACCTAAAAAAGTTGCCCTCCTCCCTACTCGAAATCCTGGCTACGCACATGGATATTAAACTTTAGATGCCTTTCCCCATACTGATTTCCGAAAGTTAACTCCTAGTGTGCCGCTCAAAGTAGGCGATTCATAGTCTATGGAAAATTTAAACTTCTTTATGCAGCTGTGTGAGCAATTATTTATTTATGTTTGTAGTTCACCGCCATAAATCCTGCGTTCGATGCTATTAATCTGAACACAGGTGTATGCCATGCCGTTTGGACTAGTAATGCCATTGTAATTGATTTCACTCTCGAGACTCACACAAAGGGTCTTATTTATTTAGCCCCGAAAAGCATTGTCTCATTGCGATCATATTCAAGTATGTTTATACCAGAGGGAATATGGCTTATCTGCAAATGTTAGTACCGACAAACACGTTTGCGATTCCGAAGGCCATTTTCATTCCGGTAGAGAAACAAACGCCACACAATAAAGTGAAATTTCCATAAATTTTATAGTTCATCATAATAAAAAAAAACAAATTTTGAATAGGATTTAATAAAATTATGGATAAATCTGCAAAAACACTAGATTATACTTATTATGAATTGTTTTGACTTGAATCGACAAAATAACGCAACAGTACACAATATAAGAAAAAAATCCCTCCCAAAATACAGAAGATTATGTTTACATTTAGATAAAGTAACATAATAATGTAATTCAATTAATTAGATTAAATAAATGCAGAAATATACATGTTTTTATACCATAAGCAAAATGTTCTGTATTAAAACTTTTGCATTAAAATCCCACCATTCTATTCTAGTTTAATACTATGGCAGTACTAAAAGCTTACATTTTGTGTAGGTATTAGAAACTGGTAGAATCTGTATATATGACAAGATTTTATGCAGAATTGTAAATTTTGGTTTTGTGTACAAATTATTATCCGTTAGCATTTTTCTAAATTTCTTTGATACATCGGTTTAAACTTTTTCCACATAAAATTTTTCGAATTTTTAGGGTGCATTCATCGTATATTTCTGAAATTTCATTCAACTCGTACAAACCAACGACATCCACATGTCTATGAACCCCTTCCCTGTATGATAGTGGTACTGGTTTGCGTAGGACGACAGATACAAGGCCTACGGAGACGAGCAAACGCTCGTATTTATAAACATTGAATTGACCTACTTTACCATTTAATTTATTCGTTTACATTGAATTAACAATAACAGAAGGACCATAATTTTCCAACAGTAAGTTTATAAAAACCTTCTATTTCCGTTTTCCACGTGCATAGCACTAAATTATTTCAATCACTCTCCCAAACGAGGAAGTGTGAATTGATTCGACAAACGGGGACCACGCTAAACCCGTTTATCTAATGTTTTGCTTTTTCTTGTTTTCGAAATTCTCAATTTGTTAACCTAAGTTACGGCTAACTAACCAGAACATTGGGGGAGGAGGGCACGTTTTCTAAACAGCGTTCGAATGCGCAAAATAACAGAGACGGTATATTTTTCGCGACCTGTGTCCAAAGTGGGTAATCAATTTTAATATTCACTCATACAAGTGCGCCACCGCGCACAACCGCGCGCAGTTCAATGTGTCCGCAGCCGCTAGCCATCACGCTGTTTTGGCGTGATGCGTGTCGCATTCAACACAAACATGAACGTGTGCACAAATTCACGAACACCACTGTACCCACTGTCCCATGTGTGCCAATATGCCATAGTGGTACACAATCGTTATTTTATCAGCAAAATAGACGTGTGAAATGGATTTCCATCTAATACACGATCCTTTTCTCGTCCCCATTTTTTTCTCTACACACGGCTCTTTCACAGAACATGAGGCCAGCAGCCAGCAGTAGTCGACGAGAACGACGACAGCGTGCAGTAGTTCAAGCGATCACCGCCCGTCGGGCGACTCCATCGAAAGCGACATCAGCAGCCGCCGCAGCAACATTTCCGGAACAGAGATTCTTCCCCAGCATTCTGGTTCCACCGTCGTCGATCGTCAACAAGAAGCGCCAGCACTTCAACCACCAGCGGCGGCATTTTCCATTCCGCTTGGCACCAACGGTGCGCATTAAATCGTGATTTGCGCCTCCCTATGCCGATCGCAGCAACCGGAAGATTCTAGCTCGAAGAAGGAAGAACAGGTTGCTTAGATTAGTGGGCGCGTGTGAATGCACTTTATTAGATTAGACACTGAGGCGCATCGGTGAGCCCTCGAACAAAGGACCTTATTTGCTATGGATTGAGTGCTTCATCACCTTCATCAAACTGGCGCGTGAGCGAGTTGAATTAAAAAAGAGTGAGTGACTTTGTTGTTGTTGTTACTACGACCGACGTCGCCAGATCGAACCAAAATATAAACATTTGCGTCGTCCTCCGCTGGGTGAACGCGCGCGCGGCCAATCCCCGTATGTGCCAATTTCGCCGACCTTCGTAGTGGCAGTGACTTTCGCGCGAATATTTTTGAACTATTAGTCTGCGTGGCGAGAAGTGTAGTGTTGTGGGGGCTTCGAGTGGTGCATCTTTTTCCGCGTTGTGATATCGGTAACTGCCACATAAGACGCCATGGCAGCTGCGCAAGCTGATAACAACAACAATAACAACGGGGCAGCCGTCTGGATCTTCGGTTACGGTAGTTTGTGCTGGTATCCGGGGTTTCAGTACGAGAAGTGCATCACTGGCTACATCCGGGGATACGTGAGGCGCTTCTGGCAGGGTAACACGACCCATCGAGGAACGCTGGAAAAGGTGAGTGGTTTTCTACGCTCCAATTGTCAACAGAGACAATGTATGCAATTGCGATGTTACTCAAGTCGATAGTTGATGCCATTCTCTGTATATGCACCACACGTGTCTTTCGCATGACCAGGGTCGGGCTGGGACACAAAGCTGAAGATTTGTGTTTGAATCACAAAATGATAGGCAGGAAATATAATCCTAGCTAAATACGCTTTTCTAGAGGCGGCTATTACACTCAGCGAACTAGACTATCGAAATTCATAACTGGTGCCTTATGAATCTTCGACTGATTATTCCACCAACAGTGCTTCTTATACGCAGTTACCTTCCCGAGTAATCAAGCGTCGATGGGCGTGTGGTCTACATACCGGCCTCCCGACCCTGACGTCCATGGTTCGAACCCAGTCTGCCGCACTTCACTTTTTTCAAATGAAAATCATCATTCATAAGGCAACATATTGAAATTCATACCGATTTCTTGTGGCAAATTTTCATAAGGCGTTTGATTGAAAATCATACGTCCATTTTCCTCAGTGTACGTGAATCTTCCAGATTCGGGCCTGTACATGACGGCAGTTTTAAAGTGTCGGCTAAATATAAATAACAGTATGAGTATGAGGGTTGTTTTGCTAAATGCGGTTTTATTTAGAAAGCCGGTTGGTGTCTGGCAAGTGACAATGATTTTCACTCAGAAACAGATGGTATGTAATGGTGTACCTACTTCTTATGTAAATAATATAAATGAATTGCTTATTGATAAGTAGGCGAACGTGCAATAATTTAGTTTGCCATGAGTGCAGAATTAATGCACGTTGCTCGAATGGTATTAAAATAATAATCAACATGCAATTAAATAATCATATGTAGTATCGGTTACTAATGCAAGTGCTATCAGTCGATTACGAATTTGTCATTCAGAAAATGGTTGGGGTATACGTTATTGAGGTTTAGGCTTTTAGATGTTTCAAATCTTACACTACTAAAAATCCACACATAATTATTGGCAAAAATCCATAGATTTAACTTATGATGAATATCAGCGCACACATAACCATTCTCCACGCGAACTACTAATAAAATATATATCCAAATAAACTTTATGAGTGGTCTCGTATTAGCAATTATTTAATTTATGTGTGGTTCTATATCGATTATATTACACTGTAAACTCGACAATACCCATTAAAGAGTTGAAAAGACCCATTTTTTCATGATATATGGAGCTGTCAAAATAATGGGTACTTTGAAATTTTTGATAATGTGTACTTTTACCTCATTTGGGAGTTAAAAGATTTTACCCATTAATGGGTGAAAATCTACTTAATTTTTTTGTGTCAACCAAATCGAGAGGAAAAGCAGAGAAGCTGAACGTGCTGTACGAGGTTTCGTGTGGATTGAATGTAAGTTTTATTTTCGCTCAATTTAGTTTTTTTGCGTTATTAAAGGGAATTAAATTATTTGGTATTGCAGCTAACGGCGTTTCAATTTGTTTTGTTAAATTATGGTCGTCGGGGAACCAAAACAAATCATCACCAGACAGGATGGGATTCCGCCTCTATACTTCTGTACCGCCGAATACAAATGTTGGGGCCACACAGGATTTGTTTCGCGATGAATGATGAAGCCCGTATCCACCGCATACCTGTAAACCGCTGGATCTGTTGATGAAAAAGGAGCCTCTTTGGCGGATTTTTGGAATCGTCTTCTAGTCAGATCATATTTATACTGTTGGGAAAGTGAAAGTGAGATCCCAATCCATCAGTGCAAAAACGATACACACATGTTATAGTTCATGTATATCATTATGCCGTTCATAAATACTTTTAATAAAAAATACGGTTATATTCCCCATAAATAATTTCTTTTACTATTCGATTGATGGAATATTTAATTCTTGTAGCTGTTTCTGAAAACAATAAGGGGTGAATTTTACCCATTGTCCAGGAACGCTGTTGCTCATTAGTGGGTAAAAATCACTCGTTAGTTTGACGTACAAACGGTTTACTCATTAATGAGTAAACGACGTTTACTCTTTTAATGAGTTGAACTATTTAACTTCATAATGGGTATTTTTTTACCCATTAAAGAGTACTTTGGTGGCACAGTGTAGGGTGGAGCTATTGCAAAAATTTATAACGGCGACACATATATCTTATATAGATATTTTTGGCAGTGTACGGTTTTGCCTTTCTCGTACAACAAAGTTGTACCAGAAAGGCTTTCATTTCACTCCCAAAACGTACTCCCGTACGTACCCATAGTATTATATACCATTCGATTCAGCTCGACAAACTGAGCAAATGTCTGTCTGTCCGTGTGTGTGTCCGTGTGTGTGTGTGCGTATGTGTGTGCACATTGAAACATTAGCCAATTATTCTAGTACTAAACCTGAATCGATTTTGCTACAACAAGTTGCATTCGATGGGGAATGTTTTCTTCTTGTTCACTATTGAGTTTCATAATGATGGCACTTCTCAAAAAATAGTAAATATTCAAAGAGTTATGAGACATCATTATTTCGTAACAAATAAGCTATCGATTTTCTAGGTTATGTTCTCCCAAGACACAATTTATTCGAAACCGGCACACTGACAGCATAGAATACACAGCTTACACGGAAGAAAAACTTCACAAAGAAACATAGAAACCCATTAATGAGTTAAAAAGTACCTATTTTAAGATTTCATGTATACACTGAAAATTCTCGTTTATTTTTTCAAAATGACCTAAGAAACATATTTTCATGAATGAATTTTAATATTGCGATCAACAGACCAATATGATAGCTTTTGATTGCAGTACACAAATTAATTCATGAATAAAAGGTGACATATGTTCTTTTTAAAAGTTAAGCGTCATTTCTGCCATTTCTTTCCCCTATGGGCCGATGTGAGCAGTGAGAAGTGAAAAGTGAGACGTGAGAAGTGCGAAGTGAGGAGTGAAAAGTAAGAAGTAAGAAATGAAAAATGAGAAATGAAAAATCACCAGATGATCCGAAATGAAAACAAAAATGTTTTTCCAAATTTAATCTAGACTATCCTTTGAAAAGAGCTGAAATTTTTTGCTAATATTTTCAAATGGATATAATAGAAAAACGACGCATCCCACAAAAAAGTGTTGTATGGGTGATCATCGCAAAACCAGTCAAACTTTCTAGTGAAAATATCGGAAACAATCCAAATTGAGCCCTACACTGAAAAAAATCAGTTTAAAAATTTTAAAGTCGATTTGCGAAAAACGCCCTTTTTATTTAAATGAAATTTTGTCTCAAGATAGGTGATTATGTTCCTACCAACCGTCCATACATCGCAAGCTGGGCACTCTTAAGGAAAAAAAGTTTTTCTAACAAAAACTTTTTCTTGTCGGAATTATTTTCAGTGTATTTTCATCTGAAATTAAACCAATGAAAGCCATCGTTATAGAACCCCAAGCAAATCTATTTTTATGATACATTGTCTAATTTAGCCACTAAATATACACACTTAAATCATTTCACAGATTTCGGTGAATTTTGCTTCAATTCACCGAAATCTCAACAGCAGATTTATTCGGTAATTATTTCACCGATTTTCTGCGGTATTTTCCTTTGTCCAACTGTCAAAATTACCACAAAATCTGTAAATTTTTTACCGAACAGTTCTGCTGTTGAGATTTCGGTGAAATTTCACAGAAATCTGCGATTTATTTTAAGTGTGTAGTTTGTTTTTAAATTAAGAGTAATATTAGGAAGAGGTTTATATCTTCAAAAAAAAATATTATATTCCATTATTAGCTTCTTTAGTTGCGACCAGTTACGACCAAAACATTGTACTCTGCCTGACTGTACAGGAATACTTAATATGAGTATATTATGTATACATATGTTAAATCCACCCTTAAAGACACTGAAAAATCAATTCTGTCAAGAAAAAGTTTTGTTAGAAAATTTTTTCCTTCAAAGTGCCCAGCTTGCGATGTATGGACGGTTGGTAGGGAACATAATCACCTATCTTGTGACAAAATTTCATACAAATCAAAAGGGGCGTTTTTTGCAAATTGACTTTTAATTTTTATAACTGATTTTTTTAAGTGTAGGGTTCAATTTAGAGTTTTTCAAAAAGTTTTACTAGAAAGTTTGACTGATTTTGCGATAGTCACCCATACAACACTTTTTTGTAGGAAGGGTCGTTTTTCGATTATATCCATTTGAAAAAATCAGTAAAAACAAGTTTGACCCTTTTCAAAAGATAGTCTGAATCAAATTTGAATAAACTAAGTATGCACTTTTCTTTTAACTGCACTTCTTAAATATTGACCAATAAATTTACAAAAGTCAACTTAAACAATCAGAACACTTGCAAGTTCCCAAAAAGTTCTATTTTGGCTTTACGCATTTTATTACATTTCCCCCATAACTTTTCAAAAGGACCTAAGTAAAATTTTTTCATGAATTCTCGCTTAACTTTTCAAAAGGACGTAAGTAACATTTTTTTTCAAGAATTAATTTGAATACTGCAATCAATATTGTGATTCTCGAGATATTATAGCATTTTGCTCATTCACCTCTGCCTCGCTTAGTTGTGCGCCGCTAAGGTATTGTGTCATATTATGGTACTTTACTCAAGTGTAGAATATTACATCACAAATTAAACATAATTGCACTACTAATATCCACCTAAAAAATATCCCGAACGCAACACAGGCGAAAGAAAAGCAAAAAACTACTAAACCTCGAACAATATCACTTAAAAATATCTTTTCGTAAAGGGACGACAATATGCTACATACCTTACAAGCGAATGTGGAAAAGCTTACCGAAAGCTCACATCTATTTGACATTCATTGGTTTATTTACTTTTTGCATGGCGCACAACTCGGCGCATGGGACCCGGCGCGTAACTGGTGAGCCAGTATGCTAATTTTAGAAAAGAATCGCAATAGCTTTCATGTTGTTCTGTTGATTGCAGTACTCAAATTAATTCATGAAAAAAATGTTACTTAAGGTAGCCTCACACCTCGGGAATTTGGTTCGCGGATTTTTTCCCCATGCATTTTTGCATATGCGATGTTTTCGGAATTTGGACACGGAAAATCAAAATCCCGGCCCCATTTAAAATACACGGGGCTCAAAATCCGCTGGAAAATTTTCCCGAGGTGTGAGGCAGCCTTTAGGTCCTTTTGATAAATTATGCGAGATCTATAGTACAGCAGAAAGTCCATTGCTGATAAACGTTCATTTCGAACAATACACCGCAGATTGCTGGTTATTTTTTTTTGACATATACTCTGTCTCGCTCAAACCAACAGCGAATAATCTAGCGACTACTTTAACGAACTATTTAAGGAACAGCTACTTTAACCGACCGTGTCCATTTAGCAAGTACGGTGTTGAACATAATCTGGAGATTAAAATAACACTTAATAAAGTTTAAAAAAAACTTAGCAAGTAACCGCACAATATTGAGTAAAACAAATTAAGGGTGTAGCATTTCTGCATGCGGTGAATAAATTTCGCACCGTGTATCACGGTGCTCCCCTGACCGTTATTAACAAAAAAAATTCTCCATCAAAACTAATACCCGGAGCTGAATTCTGGGGCTATACTGCATCTCTGGACGAAATTTGAAAAAAATTTGGAGTTACGCCCTTTTTAAGACGTAACTGTATGATATCGAAGAAAATAAATATTATATCTCGTCTTATGCATATTTCTCAACTTCCATTGAGCCGTCAGCAATAAAAGTACACCGATTCTTTTTTTACACGGAGGATGCGTTCCGCGTAAAACAAGTTTTCAGTTAAAAACGACGAATCATGCAAAATGGAGCAACTTTTTTTTTCCTTTGTCCATCATATAGAGCTCGGACCTAGTTGATCCATCTCGCTAAATGGAGCAACTTTGCAAAAATTTTGTATGGGATTTTTTTACACGGCCATGTAAAAACAGAATCGGGTGTAGTTTGCTGATATACCAGTTGCATACTACAATGATGTACCAGCTTTGATTCAATGTATTAAAAACAGTAGACATATCCTTGACGAAAATGTGTTTATTGAAAATGGTATCGATTTCAATATTTCCAGATCAAACAAAAATTTCAAAACCTGGCGACAATCGGCTACAAGTGCTGTCTTTGTATCCACACTTATTACCTGGAAAATTCGAACCGTATTTAAATTGAACAGTTTGTCAAATTGAACCATTTCGAGTACATTATTGCAGGTGACCTTAAGATTATAAATCTGATAATAGGAATAATGACTAATTGCGAAGCCGGCGAGAGCGGCGTTTCCAGGACTATTAGGACTATTGTAAATATTCAGCTACTAATAAAAATTGAAAAAGTCGGCCATGCTGCGAAAAATACATCTAATTCCCGACAAGGACAGTGATTCTATATTGATGAAGTGTCCTCCTCTTTCAATCCACGTGAACACTCTTTGTTCGTTAACGTTACCGTCTGATACCTCAAAGGTATCTTAAGCATAAAAACGGCTTCACTGAGCATACCACTATCTTCTCGATGCTGCGCACATTTTTGTTCCATTTGAGTTTGTTTCCAAGTTTGTTGACGTATGTATGGACGAAGCTACAGTAAAGAACAGATGGGTAACTGCTCCTTGAATGCATGTACGCATACCAATACCAATCAAAAACATATAATTGAAGTGCTAATTGCGTTGCTCCAATTTTTGTTATTTTTTTCAGCTCTAAGCATGCACGAGAGCATTGGAAATGACACGTATCAAGTTGAAATCAATAACTTTTATATAGAATAACTTTTGTCACTTGTTATGTACAATTGTGTTTTTATATAAACAAGTAGCCCTTAATGGACCTCAAAACTTTTTTCTAATATGTCATTTCTCTAAATCTAAAATTGTTGGCGTTATCGGAGCATGTTATTAATAGTGGTACAATTACTCTATGTGAATGACATCTGTGGTTTTTGTTTAAAGGTTTTGAAGCATTTTCCAAATGTTTTCAACTCCTCATATGAACCTTCACCTGGATTCTATGTCGCAATTGATAAGTTCGTTGTCTCCTGGGAAAGTTAGGATCTTCTGAAGACCTCCAAATATCATATCCCAAAGTTTCATATAAAAGGATTTTTTAATACATTCGGCCATGGGCAGGGATGCCACAAAGAGTATATATCGACATATACGCCGAAGTTGTATAAAACCCATCTCTTGCGAGCTGAAATTTATTGCGAAAAGAAGATATGTGTGCATTTGATATTGTCCATTTAATTTAAACATAAATAAAAAGAATTAATCATACGTAGTTGGCTAGAATTGAATTTAGACTTAAGATGAAGCTAATCTTATTTTTAAATGTTCTTAGACAAATCTCATATTACTTATCGTCATAGTCAACAATTTTGTATAGAATTCTAATGGCTATAACAAAAATAAAATCTTTTTTTTTATCGCTGACGATGCCTTGGAAGTTGAGAAATATGTATTTGATGAGATGTTATACACAGAATTCTGTTTTTCACACGATTTTGTTTCGGTCGAATTTTTGATCGTGTGGCTTTAATTTATGACCAAAATCCATGCAACATGTTCCTAAAACCACTAATAATCCAGAGAAAAGTCAGATGATTATTTATATACGATAATCATTTTAGATGGGGATACAACTTAGAAAATTCAGATCGTGTTGAAACAGAATCCTGTGAATTTCTTCGATATATATCAGTTACGTCTTAAAAAGGGCGTAACTCCAAAACGGGCCCTACGATTTTTTTCAAATTTCGTCCAGAGATGCAGTATAGCCCCAGAATTCAGCTCCGGGTATTAGTTTTGATGGAGAATTTTTTTTGTTAATAACGGTCAGGGGAGCACCGTGTGTATATAACTGACAGCATGAATGTTTGTGTTGCTTCTTTCGTGCTTTATTGATGATGCTAACCTCTCAAGCAAAGTTTTCCAAAGCTTCAAATGTGGAACACGAAAACTAATGGACGAACACACACCACACACGCGCTAGAGACCCGAAGCCGATGACTTCATCCGCCTCAACACAGCTGTAAAAGTTTCGTCGTTGGAAATAAAAATCGCATACCTACGTACATGCTTTCTCGTGCGCTCGTTACGTTTGCTGCCATTTTGTTTCATGCTTTGGAAGGAAAGAAGAGGCGTGTCATTACGGCTAACTGCTTTTTGGTTTGGGTGGAATGATGGTGTAGTTTGGGCATATGGGTGATTTGAACATAACGTTCGTTTTCATACACCTCCTTATTTCCATATTATGCGGCTTTTTTTTTCATTAATATTTATGTGAATTGTTGGTTTCATTTTCACAAATGTACTTGTACAATTATTACACAAAGGGATGCAAAATCAATGTATGACATACAACTATGTAGTATGATTGAACTTTAATATTACATTGGTGAAAAAACACTACAAACACTGATTCCCGGAAAGTTGGAAACATATCGAATTTTAATCCATATGTATTTTTCAAAACGCGCCGTTGCGCTAATCATTGTATTTACTATCGCTAATCATTGTACTACCGCACGATCGCATATTTGTAACATATGCATTTTTTCCTTTCTCGTACAACAAAGTTGTACCGAAAGGCTATATGATTGCTAAAAAACTTGATAGAAGGCCCGGAGACCCATAGTGTTATATACCGATCGACTCAGCTCGACAAACTGAGGTGACGTCTGTTTTTTTTTGTGTATGTGTGTGTGTATGTACAAATTTTGTAGGCACACTTTTTAGAACTTAGAATTATCCGATTTACTCGCAACAAGTTGCATTCGACGGGGAATTGTTTGCTATTGGAAATGGGCCCGATCATTGCTTTTCGGAATTATTGAAAAAACATTGTTTTTCCCCAAAGGTCCCCCTTGAAAATTCAAAGAACAATTTTTTTTGAATGGTGGCAAGGCAAAAATATTAAAAATGATCGAAAAAATGTGATCTACTCCCCCAAAGAGCTTTTTTGACCTTTCTAATGTGATTTTTTCAATATATTTTATAATGCACGAGAAAGGCATCATCACTGCTAGGTGGATTAATCTGGGTTTTTCTTATTCACATCACGATTTTAGTGCTTCGCACGGCTACAGTTTACGGTAAAAATTTAACGAGTAAAGCCTTCCACGTTAAATTTCGGACACTGTGACAATGTCCAATTGATTTGTAGCCATTTTATCACTTTCGACAAGAATGAAAACAAGCTAAACGAATCACATGAAGCGGAGAGATTGAGCTGTCATGTAAATTGATCTTCTCAGTGGTTTGTGAAAATTTTAAAAAATCGCGTTGGATGATGGGTGTCCGAAATTTAACGTGGACAGGCTTTAATATGTTAGACCTGAGAACGATTATAATTTATATTTTGCATTACGCACTATTACGTCTATCTACATGAAGCTTTTTTTTCGATAGCAAAATGCTGTCATTATGAACTTTCTAAAAATTGACCCTTCCCCTCAAAGTTTTTGCTCAGTCTTTATTTCATCTTCCCTAAACAACCCATGTTTTTGACGCCTCTAATTATTTTTAAAATATTAAACAAAAAATCGGAAAAGTGCTGTTTTTCAAGCTTGGTCTAACATTCGCTCGATTTTGAACCACTATAACAGACTGGTTTACACGTGCAGCACTTTTAGCCAAATAAGTCATTTGACCGAATACGTCTTTTGATCGAATAGGCCGTTTGGCCGAATAAGTCATTTGGCCAAATAGGTCATTTGACCGAATAGGCCATTTGGCCAAAAAAGGTCCTTTGGTCGAAAAGGTCATTTTGTCGAATGTGTCATTTGACGTCTCACAGCTCACTTATCACTGTGAAAAGTGAGAAATAAGAAGTTAGAAGTGATTAGTGAAAAGAGAGGCGTCTCCCTTCCTACTTTCCTCTTCTCACTTTACGCAGTAAGAACTGATAAGTGAGAAAGGAGGGAGAAGTGAGACGTCTCTCTTCTCACTCCTCATCTCATACTTCTCATTGTGAAAAGTGACTAGTGCAGTCCTGGATTCTATTGACTATTGAATTTCAATGCAATTATGTATGTTGAAAAGAATCTGGACATATTGCTCCTCAGGTAATTGCAACAGTCACAAAACACAGCAGAGTCAAGGGGTGGGACGCTGAGCTCAATGTGCCCAGCTCACTTTTTTACCATGGATTGGAACACTGTTCACTATAACAAGGAACAATCAATTCACAAATTGTGGCACACTTTGGCACACTTTAGACATTGACATTTGCAGAATGTCATTAATCGGCAACCTTGCCAACTGTTGTCATTCTTTTCCCGCTTTCCCAAACATGCAAAGTAAGTACCGTTGATAAAATATTTGTGTTTCTTGGAGATGGACTGGGAAGCTTTGTTATTTTATTGCGAATCGTTTGTTTTTAAGCAAACAAGGATGCAAGTATCAATTTATTTAGACTAACTATACGTAAATTAAAACCAGATATCGAAACTGTGTGGGTGTGACACCCACACAGAAACTATGAATAAGGATCTACTTGTTGGTGGTTTGAGTTTGCATGGGTGTGAGGATTTGATGGGGTAACGAGAAAGTCTGCCTACCATGAAGGAAAGATCGTTTTGTGGGTTTGTTGATGAATGGTTTAAGCACAGACAAACAGACATAACACTCGTCAAATTTCCATCGTTCACTGATTTACTGATCATTTCAAATAATCATTAGTTGGCCAATCGATCACGCGTGGCGCGCGCATCGGATTTGCTCTAGTTTGACGTTTGCTCACTACCGCCATCTGGTTCGTGATTTGCCCAACTAACTGAAATCAACAGATGTCGTTGGTGTTTGCACGACGATGAATTTGATGAGTAAATGTTCAATGTGTTATGTCTGTTTGTCTGTGGTTCAAGTGCAAAGACAACAAAAATCACTAGCCACCGTATGCTCAAGTGGAAAGTGATTTACATCTTATTTATCTTCTCCTTTCTCTGGAATCTCTTGTCAAGTTTTACTTCTATGTACCATATTTAAAAATGAATGAACTTGAAGTTCACAGAGAAGTTAGCCCATTTGCCGAGTTTCACAAGCGATGGAAGTGGAGTTACAATACAAAAACAAAGTGTGAGGATTATGCCAGCCGTTGCCGAATGCAATCAGCACCAGTAGCCTCCCCTTGAGCAGAGTTAATAAAATTCGTACCCACCGTATGCACTGTCATGACTCATGAGAAAAAGCAGGTGATTTGGTCTTGAGCGCAAAACATTTCTCGCTTAACTTTTCAAAAGGACCTTAGTAACATTTTTTTCATGAATTAATTTGAGTACTGCAATCAAAAGCTTTCATGTTGTTCTGTTGATTGCGCTATTCAAATTGATTCATGAAAAAAATGTTACTTAGGTCTTTTTGAAAAGTTAGGCGAGATTTATATTTTTACGTGATGAACTTATACTGCCGCTAACCGCAAGTCGAGCACATCTGAGAAAAAATGCAAATGAGAAAACGGCTCGCAAAGATTTTTCATTGTTTTTCATTTATTACTGTGTTTAAATGAATTTCTTCCCAAATTACTGCCCTAACACATTGAAAACATGTATGTTCAATGAGTCTTTATGAAGTAAGAACTTATTCCTACCTAGCCGCATTGAAAAACTCAATATGACTGACTTGCAATTACAATCTGAGGCATTCCACGGGGGCATGTCAGTCGATCCTGAGCGACCATTTCGAAAATATTTGAAACTCTGCACAGTTTTTCAATATCATCTAAATCGTCATTTTTCGATATCAAATCTTCATATTGAGTCACGACTAACTTTTCAAAAGGGTGTATGTGAAAATGGTTCAAAAATATTTAAAAAGCTGCACAGCAAAAACGGAATGTTCGATTGTTATGATTTTTTCAGCAAAGTTAGACAACTAAATGGTGATTCTTAAGAAAATGTGCACAGTAAAAAAATGTTTTTGCCTTTAAAAATATCATTTTGTCACAAAACTCAAATATCTCAAAACCCTATCTTTTTTCGAACGTAATTTTTTAGGAAAACGGTCCATTATATTAGCTATCTACCATAAAAATTTGGTGATGGTAAACTAATAAACAAAAAGTTATGACATTTCAAACATTTCACAATTTTCACATTTAGTAAAAAAAAATTTTTCTGTGTAAGTTATTTCGAGAATTGCAGTTTGATGCAGATTTTATTGTTAAGGGACGTGATTTAAACAAGTTGTTTTCATGATATTTTGATAATTAATTATTTTAGAGCGTCTTAACCATGATATTTTGATTTAATTATTCATAGCATCTATAAGAAACTTAGACACGATCCAGTGTTGTGATCAAAAGTATTGATAGTGTCATAATTTTCATTGCACGTGACTGGCGAAAAATTCTTTTAATAGTGTTGAAACCTGTTGATAATAACGTTGATAGAAACATATCAGAAATGTTATTTTTAAGACAAAAGCTGCAAAATCAAAGATTTATATACACGTGTACGTCTATAGTTTACCTGCAAAAATATACCTCTTAGAGAATAGACTTTATGATCGGGAGGAAACGGGTATCTTCAACAACAACAAATGCATGATAGGTACATACCATGACAATGCTTCACGAAAAAGCAAAAAATTACTACTACTAAGGTTGTTAAAGATCTTATAGTAATTTTTTTCTTCAGTCAAGCAAATGACACCAAACTAGTCAGTAAAAACTTAAAAGTGATTTTGTTTATTGAAATATTACGAACAACATGAGTAGCCGCTTTCTCAACTGTTGTAGGCCGTTTGATGGAAAAAGTGTTCAAAAGAGTTACGAAATCTCACCGAAAGCACCATAGATAAACTGAAAGCGACTGGTTATGCTCCAATGTCCACATTGAATACAAATTTACGCATTTGCACGTCCTGCCGTCTAAACGTTGACAAAAGAGCAATCTGTATATCATCGGTTGAGCAGAGCGCAGGAAGTTCGAAAACGACAGCAACTGAGGAATTGCCAGATGTATCGACAACAACTGAGGAATTACCAGAAGTATTAAGTGCTGAGAGCCTTGCCACCGTACCATCAGCGAAATCTGTTTCAACAAATCAATCGGAAGATGAGTGTATCCAAAAGGTCAACATCGAACGCTTTAACGAGGGCATAGCTGGGATAAAAGTGACTCCGGTTAAATGGAGTAAGATGGACTACGTTTATTATCCGGAGAAAAATACCGTGAAATAAACGAAGCTGTACGAAGAAACCTCTTCAAATTAGGACCTGATGATGTGGAAAATACAGACTACGATGAGGTAATTATAAATATGAAGGAAAGGTTCTCGAATGCAGCCACGACAAGGAAAGAAAATTATTGATTTTGTCGATGCTGCCAAGTTCGTGGTCTATTCAGGATGCCATTGATGAGTTCAAAACCAATAGAAATACAGTAAAAGAGGCAAAACAATTGAAGAATAACTGTCTTTCAACCAAAAATACTAGGTCTAGTACTGCATTAACAGATGAGACAAAAGAAATAGTAGTTCAATATTTTGAAGATGATGAAATAAGTCGAGCTATGCCTGGTCAAAAAGATTATGTATCAGTAAAAAAAGATGGAAAGCGTCAAGCAATCCAAAAACGATTAATGATGACGACTTTGAAAGAAGCGTACACACGCTTCAAGGAAATTCACGATAATATTAAAATAGGTTTTTCCTCATTTGCAAGCCTTCGGCCAAGGCAATGTAAGCTTCTTTCCAATTCAGGAACACATAATGTGTGTGTGCACAACCCATGAGAATATTAATCTTATTTTACATAGTTTGAAAAGAATCAATTTAACAAAGGATATTAAAATGTTAACTGGTAGTCTTTTGTGTGAAAATACAACATCAAATTGCTATCTACGATCTTGTTCGGATTGTCCAGATTCTTCATCATTGGAAAATACTTTATTCGCTGAGTTTGAAGAAAATATATTGATCAGTTATCATTTGAGCAATGGGTGACCACGGATAGGTGTGACATAGAAACTATTGTAAAACCTGTAGATGAGTTTGTGTCATATTTTGCTTGAAATTAGAAAGTTTAATCCTCACGATTTCATTAAAACAGAACAATCCAGCTTTTTAAAAAATACGAAAAATACATTACAAAATGGTGAATTTTAGTCATTTGTGATTTTTCTGAAAATTACAGCTTTGTATTGCAAGATGAAGTGCAGTCCCATCACTGGAACGTACAACAAGCTACAATTCATCCATTCGTTATTTATTTTAATGGAAGTACGCAAATTGAACACTTAAGTTTTATTATAATTTCCGAAGATTTAAGACACGATTCAGTATCCGTAAACTTGTTCATTGAAAAATGATAAACTTTTTACGCATTGATAAGCATAAAGAAGTCAAAAGATATATTTCATGTCTGATGGAGCAGCGTCGCAGTACAAAAATCGTAAGAATTTTTCGAGCCTATGTCAATTTAAATCAATGTATGGAATTGATGCAGAATGGCATTTTTTGCTACATCACATGGCAAAGGTCCTTGTGATGCTATTGGAGGAACAATAAAGCGCATGGCCACAAGAGCAAGTTCAGCCAAAGAACGTGAGCATCCAATTAAAACTGCGAAAGAACCTTTGATTGGGCAAATCGTAGAAAAGAAAAGATTTAACCAAATTATCATTTTGTTTTACTACTACTGAAGAGTACGAAATAAAGGCTTCAGAGCTCAGCGAGCAATTTAATAACGCGAAAACGATCCAAGGAACCCAAAAATTTCACTGTTTCATTCCATTGTCGGAAAATAAAATTAAAGCAAAACTATACTCAAACTGTGCTGATAATAATTCAAAAGTGTTCGATATTTTAAAAATTTGAATAACAATAAATAAAAATAAGTAATAATAAACTGTTTTCATGATATCATAACCCATACCAAAATTCAAACCCAAAACTCTTAGAGTTTCTATAACAACATTGTGTAACTGCCACATTTAATTTAATACTTAGGATAATATTAATTCATTTTATTTATTTATACATATAATATTTATACATATAATATACATAATATCGATGAATACATAAATATGGAATATCATACAAACAACTTGTTTAACTCACGCAAGGCCCTTAACAATAAAATCAGCATCAAACTGCGATTCTTGAAAAAAAAATACACGGAAATTTTTTTGTTTACTATATGTGAAAATTGTGAAATGTTTGAAATGTCATAACTTTTTGTTTATTAGTTTACCATCACCAAATTTTTATGGTAGATAGCTAATATAATGGACCGTTTTCCTAAAAAATTACGTTCGAAAAAGATAGGGTTTTGAGATATTTGAGTTTTGTGACAAAAATGATATTTTTAAAGGCAAAAAATTTTTTTTACTATGCACATTTTCTTAAGAATCACCATTTAGTTGTCTAAATTTGCTGAAAAAATAAAAAAAATAGAACATAAAGTTTTTGATGTGAAGATTTTTAAATATTTTTTAATAATTTTCATATATATGCTTTTGAAAAGTTAGTCGTGACTCAATATGAAGATTTGATATCGAAAAATAACGATTTAGATGAAATTGAAAAACTGTGCAAAGTTTCAACTCAATAGAAAATCATGAATTAAAAATTTTCTTAAATTTTGATGCTGTTGCTTGGAATCGCTCATCTTCATAAATTAGCAAAGCAACCGCAAGTCAGTCACATTGCCATGACGATTTCCATACTGTTATCAACATCCATTTGATCTGAGTGCCAGTATTTCGCAGTTTGTTAAATCAAGTACAAAATGTCGGTATTGGAATATCTTGCCATGTATAAATCGGATGAAAGCTCGGATGAAGAGTATTGTGTATCGCAAACACATTCTTTATTATTTTTAATTTACTGTGTCTGAATCAACAGACAGCGCTGCGCGCAACACTGCTGTCAGACACAGCTCTCCGAATAAATACGGAGCAAAGCTCCTTTTAGTTTCAACACTCAACCGAACAACAGGTCTTTCTTCTACCTGCCAGAAAACCCCCAATCGTCTAACTCAGGATTCTTTAAAGAGGTCCTTGGATTTTGCCATCCCGTCGGATCAGAAGTTTTTTCAATGAAGAAATTTCTCCGGTTTTACCAGTTCAGAAGCGAACGAAAAAAGAAATTCAAAAAGAGGCTAAGAAAAGGCGTACGTCACATTCGATGAAACTAGCTGACTGCAAGTGTCGGAAAAAATGTGCCGAAAAAATTGGGAAGGACGATAGAGCGGTAATTCATGATCGTTTCTGGGATATGAACATCGTAGAGCAGCAAATATTCTTTAGTTAGAGAAACAGTGCAGATAGTTCCTTTAAAAAAGCGTATCAAAAATCGTTTCATGCTGGAAGAACCAAAAAAGCGTAAAAGCTATTCGTTTCATCTGATAGCTAGTAATACAGAACGTTTGGAAGTTTGCCGGAAATTCTACATGAACACGATCGGCTACAATGAGAATTGCGCGTAAAAAAGGAATGATTTCATTATTTTACTATATTCTGAAAATATAATTACTTTCCAGAAATTTAGTTTACCGTTCCGTAGATGGAAATGCTAAAGGATTCAGTAGATTGTCAAAGAGAGGCAAACATAAGCGTGATACGACCCAGAGAGATGCTGTGAAGGCACACATCAATTCGTTTGGCCCATCGATTCCGCACTACAGAGACGAGAGCACGCTCCCAACAGTCTCTATTTGCCATCGGATTTGACGCAAAAGTCCATGTATGACCACTATATGAAGGATAACCATGTCCCAAAAGTCAGTTATCAGTTTTACTGCCACGTTTGAATCACCTGCCACGTTGAATATTTCTATTGTAAAACTGGGACATAAAAAAAGCGAGTTGTGCACTTCCTCTATCTAACATAAAACTGATCACCTTCATCTGATGAAACTGAATCGTGTTTTGTCTGTCGCAAATATGCGGATCATTTGTGTTTAAAAGACGATACAAGAGAAGCTTATCGTAAGGATGGCTATGAAGTGAAACCTGATTGCATTGTGTTGGCTGTCAACTTACAAAAGGTCAGTAAACGATTAGTAATATAACAATAAAATGCTGAAGATTTCGAAAATCTCTCTAGGTTTTCCAACTACCAAGGATTGATGGTTACAAAAGCATAGTTTTTTCTCAGCGTTTACTAGCATATAATGAGACTTTTGCTCCGGTTGGAAAATATGCAAAAACATTACCCGTTATTACTTATTGCTTATGGGACGAATCAACTGCAGGACGTCACGCTAATGATGTTGCAAGCTGTTTCCACCGAGTTGTAGAAAGGTTCAAAGATGCAACGGAAATCTCCTCATTCCAGTATAAGCTGTCGAAGAGTGAACACGCAGTTGAATTTCGAACGCGCGAAGTAAAGTTGAACGCGAGTGTGAGCGCGATGGGGAAGAGAGACCACCAGGGGTGACATTGCGCATCTCGATTCGAATCACTCGATTCGTAAGTTTTTGAATTCGTTTCGAAAAAATTGCGGCATTATGTATTTCGTTCGACTTCATTCAGTCGCAGTACAAGATTTCGAATGGTGCTGTACTAGTTCCATCGAGTATGTTCTGTCAAACTAAATGTAAACAGAGAGAATAAGAGATAGCTGTCTCCGTGTTTAGTATGCCGCCCGCTGGAGAGACAACCTTCAGCGCATGGCGAATGTGAGTAAACAAAGAGAATAAGAGTAATTTCATCCACGTGTAGCATGTTGCCTGTTAGAAAGGCATCCTTCAGGGCATGAATTGGCACACTGACAAAAATCCAATCACGGAGACGAGCCAGCCTCGTGCTGAAAGTCTCCTTAATAAAGACAAAAAAATCCAATCATATCCATTATGTGTGGCACAAATAAATTTTGACTATAGCATTTCCCACATAATGGCTATGTGAATTCGCATAGCATGTATGTGGAAATACACATAACCGTTATTAACTAATAACCTTCATGTGGATTATCCTAAAGCGGGTGGTTATTAACGGACACATAAAATTTATTTGTAAATTACTTTAGATTTTTGCCAATAAAAATGTGTTGATTTCTATTAGTGCAGTAATTTATAAACAAGCAAATTGTGCTCAATGACTTTAAAAGCAATATTATTTGTTGAGCAATTGCAACCGATTAAAACATTATGCCGATACGATATGTTTTGTAAATTGAGATATTGTTACGACACAAATTTTAAGTTTTATGTTTATTCGAGTTTATGCCACAGATCCAATTTTGAGCTAAATAATTTAAAGCTAAAGAAGGATTCGATAATAAATTACTTTGATGTTTCCATGTGTTTTAGTTAAATGCACTTGGGTCATCTCATGCGCGTTTTTTTGTTTAACTCATCTATTTTTACGTAGATTTTGGAATATACACGTTTTTACGCATATTTTCCTCATAGATTTTCCACGCGATTTATTGAAATCGTCAAGAAATACGTGAAAACTAAAAAAAAACGATTTTAGTTGAAGTCGTTTTTACGCGGATTTCGGGATAATTAGAGATTGCATCTTGTCTGGAAACTATAAAAGTAGGTATACTAATGACATTCTTTTCCTCAAGAGACAATAATAAAACATTTATTCTCTTCCCGTAGAGAAATAATAACAAATATAATTAAAAACTTTTAGCAAGAATAGTTGAACAACATTCGAAAGCTATAAAGGTGACGAGTGTTTTTCGTTCGACTTGAGTCGTTTTTCAGTGTGCTGTCGAGTTTCCATAATGCCAAAACAACTCGTTATTCTTGTACCTCCTCGAGCAAACTCGAACGATGAGTCGTTTTCGAGATCGAATCGAAAACCGTAATGCCAAACACGTTCGACTCGATAGAATTACGTTCGAATCGAGATGCACAATGCCACCCCAGGTCCTCTCTTCGAATAGTCCGGCGAAAAAGAAGGAGAAGCAGAAACATACCGGCGGCGGTACTGATTACGTCGGCATCCGAAGTCGCCCTAAACAAACGAACATGTTTGCGCTGCTGAGCGAAGACAATGGCATCAACGATGAGGACGACCAATCGTCGATGAAAACTTCGGCCACACCGAAGACACAGGTCCCCTGCCGCAGGAAGGGCGCCACTCAGCGCCACAACGACGACCAGCCGGCAAATTCGCTCTCGGCGAAGGCGAAACTACCTCCGTTGGTAGTTCAAGCAATTCCACACGTAAAGCTGAAGAAAACGATGAAGGCCATCGGCGTTACCGCCGGATACCAGCTCACCAGTATGGGCATCAAGCTCAGCATTCGCGAAGTCGAAGCAAAATTCTTCACACAAACAATGACAGTTCTTTATGGGTTTTACAGTAGAGCAACAGAGAGGAGGAGATGGCGGCCATGTTTCACTCAAACTCTGACAGATAGCAATGGGATTTCCCATAGGAGGGAAGAGCAGAATTTGCTTCGACTTCGCGAATTGCTTCGGAGAAGGACTACGGCAAGACGAAGACCTGACCAAAGCTGGTGCAGAATTCTACACGCATGACATGGCGTCTGAGAAGCCGTTCAAGGCGGTGATCCATGGCTTGCCGACAATCGAAGCGGCGGACATCCTGAACAAACTGAAGGATGACTACAACCTGAAACCGCTGGCGGTAGTTCCTATCACCAGACGGAACCGAAGTGTAAAATACAGGGACTTTCTGTATCTGGTACACTTTACCAAAGGCAGCATCACGCTCGGTGCCTTGAATGCTGTTCGCTCAATCGACCAAACAATCGTCTGATGGGAAGCGTACAAGGGCCATAACAAAAGCGTAACGCAATGCATGCGGTGCCTCAACTTCGGCCACGGCACTCGCAACTGCAACATGAAGCCGAGGTGCAACTTCTGTTCTCTGGGACATTGGACGGAACACTGCTTCATCGAGGGTGCTTGCAAGTACAAGTGCGCCAACTGCGTCGGAAACCACATGTCGACAGACAAGCGCTGCCCCAAGCCAGAGGAATACCGTAGGATCTGAATGCTAGCCTCATCACGGAACCAACCGAACCAACAGAAGAAAAAGAAGAAGGAGAACCTCATCGACCTCGATTCGTTCCCCGGCCTTCCACCACCAACGCTGAGACCCACCCCGGCTCAGGATCAGCAACGCAGTCGACAACGCGGTCGTTCGCCTCATCTGCTCCCCTCGGAGCAATTTCACCAGGCTTCAAGTGGAACAATCCGACCTATGGACAGCATCCAACACATCCAAACTTCCAAGCCTCCCAGCCCAACCCGGAGGTCATTCCAGTATCTGTTACGAGTGCGATTGCGCAGCTAACTACGCTCGTAGCAGAAATGCAAAAGATGATGATGCAAATGTTCATGAACTCCAACATTCCCCACCCAAATCCTTAACTGGAACGCCCGTTCGGTGGCGACCAAAAACTTAGAGCTCATCGAGTTTCTACAAACCAACCAAATCGACGTTGCAATTCTCACGGAAACACATCTGAAGCCATCCGTGAGCTTCTACCTACCGGGCCACACCATCTACCGATTGGATCGAACCGGACAACGACAGGGTGGTGGTGTTGATATCGCCATTCGAAAAGGACTCCAATTCAAGACTCTTCCCGGCTTCCATCTGTCGATCATTGAAGCGATCGGCATCGAGCTGATGACACCCGAAGGACCTGTGGAGATCATCGCGATCTACTGTCCGACTCACTGTAAGAGTTCGGATGGTTCCATCGCACGACAGAAGAATGAAATCCAGTGGGGGCACTCAATGTGGGGAAACCTGAAGAACAACAAGAATGGCGTAGTGCAAGCTGAGGACCTACAATCAGGACACTATGTTGTCCTCCACCCAGACTCTCCAACCTTTTATTCGTCAGCCGGTGTCGGGTCTACACTGAACATTATCATCACCAACATTGCTGAGAGCTGCTCCAAACCTACAGCGATCACCGACTTTGCGTCGGACCACCTCCCGGTGGTTCTCGAAGTGAAACAGATGATATCGAAGACGAAGACGACAGATGATATCGACCGAGTTCCCCAGCAGCTCACTGATTCCATCGGTGAGGCGGAAATCCGATACATCCCAACAACATTAGTTACAAGTAAGTTCACCCAACTAGATGATGAAACTAAACGTATAATCTCTTTGCGTAACTGTATACGAAGACAATTTCAAAGGACGCAGAATCCTTCTCGAAAAGTGCTTTATAAAAAACTTAATCGGATAATTGCTATACGAGTAGAAAAACCAAAAAATAGGCAGTTCAACAAAGAAATCAAAAACCTTCCGTACTATTCAAAGCCCTTCTGGCGTCTAACTAAGATTTTGAAAACAAAACCAAAGCCTGTACCTCCGCTTAAATATGTTTATAAAATTCATACAACTGCTAGTGAAAAAGCAAATGTAATCTCCAAAAAAATTCTTGCGTCTCACAACTTGGGTCGAGACATTGTCAGTCCGATGGAAGCATCGGTAACGGCCAGCGTCAACCATCTCTCCACTCTTCTGTGCGAGTTCCCGGAGGATAAAAGAGTTTCACCGGATGAACTGAGGAACCATATTCGGTTCTCTTGAAACATGAAGGCCCCGGGTTTTGATGGCACTTTCAACATTGTTCTGAAAAATCTCGGTCCGAAAGCTATTAACACAGACAAACAGACATAACACTCGTCAAATTTCCATCGTTCACTGATTTACTGGCCAATTTAAATAATCTTTAGTTGGCCAATCGATCACTTGTGGCGCGCGCATCGGATTTGCTCGAGTTTGACGTTTGCTCACTACCGCCATCTGGTTCGTGATTTGCCCAACTAACTGATATCAACAGATGTCGTTAGTGTTTGAACGACGATGAATTTGATGATTGAATGTTCAATGTGTTATGTCTGTTTGTCTGTGCTATTAACCTCTTGGCATGCATCTTCAATCGCTGCATGGCGATCGGTTACTTTCCTTCCACATGGAAATTATCAAAGGTGGTCCCCATTCTCAAGCCAGGAAAGGACCCAACCAATCCTGCCAGCTATAGGCCCATAAGTCTTCTATCGTCCGTCAGCAAGTTGTTCGAGAGGGTCATTTACACCAAGATGAATACACCACTAGGTGTTCCAATCTGCCAATTTCACGATTCAGCCATCTTGGATTTTAGTATGGGAGAGCCAGCCGGTTTGTTTATGTTTTGCATCGAAAATGAATTTTTCACCCCCGCCTTCTTCTCGTCCATAAATTGGGCAGATTGAAACACCTATAGCTGTGTATTCTTCTTGATTTACACCTGACTGCTCGACCACACGATGGAGAACAACATACTTCTGGACGTCCAGTTCGACTTCAGACGAGGTCATTCTACGCTCCATCAACTACAAAGGGTAACCAACCAGGTCAAGTGTGCCAAAGAGTTGTCCAAAACCACCGTCATGGCCTTGCTCGATATAGAGAAGGCGTTCGATAACGTCTGGCATGACGGCCTGACGCACAAACTCATGCAGCATAACTGCCCAATCTACAACGTGAAAATTATCACCAACTACCTCCGTGAAAGAGCGGCGCAGGTTTGTGTCTCCGGCGTGCTCTCGGACCCATACCCGATCCCAGCCGGGGTCTCGCAAGGCAGTATTCTGGGACCGATACTGTATAACCTCTACACATCCGACATCCCACCTCTTCCGTCAGATGGTGCCCTACTTATCATTATCTGCTGATGACTCGGCTATCAGCTACAAAGGTAGAGTCATCAGTGCCCTCGGCAACAAACTCCAAGCAGGACTCAACGCCTACGTGAAATACCTCCACACGTGGAAGATTCGGGTTAATGCTGCGAAAACACAGGTCATCGTTTTCCCCCATCGCAACTCTGACTCCCTGAAGCCGAAGATCAAGGTATTGGACAACGAAGTCATCTGGGTGGACGAAGCTCGTAACCTTGGACTGATAATGGAAAAGAAGCTCCTCTTTCGGTCACATGTGGACGACCGGGTCATCAAGAGCACCATCATGCTGGAGAAACTCTACCCAATCATCAACCGCCGATCAAAGGTCTCCATCGTCAACAAGCTTGCCACCTATAAGCAGGTGGTACTACCTATACTGTTGTACGGCTGGTTTGGATGGGCTGTGCACGCACACATAAACTACAGGTGTGTCAGAACAAATTCGCGAAGTCGAAGCAAAATTCTTCACACAAACAATGACAGTTCTTTATGGGTTTTTACAGTAGAGCAACAGAGAGGAGGAGATGGCGGCCATGTTTCACTCAAACTCTGACACTGATACACTGAGAAAATTTTTATAGTAGAAACTACACGCTAACCTGGATCTACCCAGAATTCTGTCAAAGTCACCCAGATTCAGCAAAACCGTGGTTACTCTAAAATGGGTATGGGTACCCTTACTCAAATTTGGGTATACGAGGCGGCAGAGAAATATGGGTAAACGGAACCCATATTTTGACGTTTTGAAACAGGGTAACCACTACCCATTTATCTTGAGTTGGGTCAGTATTCTTGTTATTAAATTCCCAAAAAAAATTAGCCCCAAAAAAAATACAAAGATGTATGGTTAAATAAGCGTTTTATTTTGCTTATTGGTATAATAAAAACAATATTCAATCATAAAGCTAGTATAGTTTTGCTTACATAACTTAGATCAAAATATTTACTGAGCACTTTCGGCCTTGATTGCCTCTCGCAAATTTGTGCACAACTCGTTAACAGATTTTCGTTTGCTCTGCTGCAATGTGCCATAAACAAGAATCGAAAATACATCATGGCACATTTGCAATTTTGTTGGGACAACCACACCAAACACAACAAAACTTTTCCAAAAAATATCAAGGACCTCAATAAATGAGACACTGGAAGCAAGTATTACTCCGTTAAAGATGATACTGTACTTTCCCGCACCAAAAACTGATGACTCGCATACAATGTGGGGCTCTCCGCGTGTATTTTCGACATGTGCCTCTATATCCTGGAATTAATTATAGGTTAATAGAATTAATAATTGATGCTAGAATAAATATTACAATCGAGTTATACCTGTCTGTGACCATTGCAGCAGTGGAGAAACAAGAATTTGCTCCGCCAATATCATATTTGATGGACCGGCTTGATTTGACTTCATTCCCTTTTTCTGCAATCTTGTAAAAATTCGCAATGTTCCTCTGACATATGCTAGAATAAATTTAATAATGGTTAGTGAATAAATCAATCGCAAGATTTTCTTCAAATTAATTACAATCTTCAATGCTTGAGAACATGCCAGAAACCAGCAAAAGTGCTCTACCCAAAACCGGTGAAAATTCCAGCTGACGGGACACATGTGGTTTCATCCTGTAGAACGCCTCATTGATCTGGTAAAAACAGTTTTGTTCAGTAATAATATATTAATAATAATAGTAGTAAATTACAAAAGAAGCCAAATATAGCAAATTCATATTAACTACCAACAATATTTAAAATATATTAAGACGGCTACATTTGCTTATCTGTAATTGCATTTGTACTCACCATTATGCCGTTGTACGACGCAAAATGTGGGAAAGTATGTAGTATTTCATCAAATGTCTTCTTTTCCCGTAACAACAATCGATGCAGCGGGTAGCATTCCTCCATTTCCTTAGAAATTTCGGCAATGTTATCGGAACTCGCATTTATTTCCACCAAACTGATCGCTCGCTCAACAACTAATGTTGGAATTGAGTCACATGGTTCTTGAGGAGGTCTGGAGTATTTTTTTATTTCTTTGGGAATTCATTTTTCAATATTGCGAACTCGGTGGTAGATATAACCGGAATGGTCACTACTTGCATTTCCGCTTTTCCACCAGAAAAATGTCGACTGAAATATGGATAAGATCTATATAATACAAAAGATAGTAAATTTGATAATTGTTAAACTTCACCTCATCTGGAGCATTTTCATTAATACGCGTATGTCTCAATTGAGGAAACGTCTTGATAATATCTTTCGCCAGTCTCCACTGCTCGTTTGTTGTGGGGTACCTGTAAAGATTATACAAATTATGGGCACTACCAAAATTTAAATACGAGGTTTATCATTTGACAAAGAATATGTTGATATTAAACCTCACCAATATTTTAATCACCTCACCACCAATATTTTAATTATATCATTTAATGATCATAATGTTAACAGGCTATTCGATGACAACTGCATATTTCGAAACAAATGTATTAGTTTGATTTTTTTTCTTAAACGTAACATAGGACAATTTTGCCTAGACCAAATATGCATCAAGTATTTTCATATACGCATTAAAAAGTAATAAACTGATTATATTTAAAATATTATTAAAAATGTACAAAGTAAAATTAGTTATGTCGCTGTTGCTCGCTTTGTGTTACTACCTTAAAAGTGATAATTACCCCTTGTTATCGTAAATCGCCCTTTCGAACTGTCCACACAAAATTTGAACCATTGTATGTAAGTGTTTTACTTTCGGGACAATGTTCTGGTCCAGCTGATTGTAAACAACATTTCGGAACGCAGCATCCTCGACAAGTTTAGCTCTCAGATCCTAAAACATAGTGCCAGCAAATTAGTGCTATATAATTGTGATCAGCATTTAGTAAATTTAGTTACCTGTTTACCGGTTCGTTCGGTATTCAGCTCGTGAGCTGTGTCTTCAATGTCATCAGAACGAGATTGTGAGTGCAATTGGATGGCATACAACTTTTCGATAGCGGCCAGAATTATCTTCCGAGGCCCTATAGCAGTAATTCCGATTGTCACCAAATCACTGTCGGCCAGCAACATGAGTGAACGATCGGTTACTTTGTTATCTGGAAGGAAACAGAAGAAACACTAGCTTTGAAGACGTGATGTATTATAGTATCAAGTAAGTTGGATCGTAGTGATAATGAATTCCAAGCTTCATGGGAAAAATCGATTAATTATGCCTCGACACTGCCCCGTTGTCAGCATCATGTATGAAGTGTTTTGTATTTTGCATAGATATTTACAATTTTAGAAACTGCTTCTCCCGCGTAGGCTGATCCGCCGCTGCAAGCATAACTGTCCCATCCTTGCTTGATTTTCTATCTATGTGGGACAGTTATGTTTTATGGGTAGTAAAATGGTGTATAATACTGGGGGTACTTGTCGGAATAGGGTATGGGTGTGATTGCAATTTGTTGGTGTTAAGAACTATTAATGCATTTTAAGATAGTTAGCTGTATTTTGCACCTGTTTATGGTAGATTACAGTGTATGGTTCATTTATTTGCACACTTGCTAGTCATCGAAATATTTAAGACTTATGTATGAAAAAGGTTCATCTATGCCTACTCGTTTCCATAAGTTGTACGCTTTTCGAGTTGATACTTGTGAACTCAAAACTCTCACTAACTTATCAATTCCCGTAACCTTCAAGCTATACAAATCGACTTCAATGTTTTCTATAATGAGCTGCTGAATCACAAAAATAATTTTCTCATCCCAGGTTATTATCGCTTCTACTATTCCATATTGTTTGCTTTCACAAATCTTGAACTTTACCACCATTCCGGGGCGGAAACTAGTATTATCTATGACCAAATTATTTATCATAGTAACAATCGGTGGAGATTCAAACAGTAGAATAGCATATTGCAAACAAGCTTTATTGATTTCTTGGCAAGATATGATAGTGTGTACTTTTGAAATGTAGTTATGTTTAATTATGCTGTCTGTTTGTCTGAGATTTATCCTTTTAGTAATGCTGTATGTTAGGTTTCTGAAATTATTGCAAGTTCTACCTTGACTTTTAGATAGTTTGTACTTTGATTCAAACGCAAAACAACTAGTGAGCGGGCCGCTTGTTTTAATTAGTTCGGGGTAATGAGATAAATGATGAATTTTATTTATGGGATGTGTGTTTGGGAAGCAGAGTTTAAACAAGAAATGAAATCTATGGATTGCAACCTCAAATTCAGGTATGGTACATTCGTCATATTTATGGGAGAAAGCGAAATAATTAATTTTTAGTAGTACTCCGATAATTTGCACAAAATTTGGGTCGATTGAAATGAAAGCATGGAACATGAATGGGAAAGCTCTCAGCAAAAGCCAACACTGCGAAGCTGATTGGGGAATAGAATTTACTCGTGACTTAAGGATAGCCAAAGTGAAGTTTGATGACGGCTTGTTTTCAACTTCGCAAGAACCATATTCAAAATTTTCAATAGCTCTGTTGATCTTTTCGCAAGTGAGTGTTTTACGGATAACAACCAAATTTCTTAGAATAAGTTTCATAACCATCATGTTGATCCCTTCACACAAATCGTGCATGGGATCCATAGAACGATCTTTCCCATAATTGAAATATCCTATTGTGTGTAAGCAACATTCTCCTACCAAACCACATTGGTTTGGTGCTTTTCTCGAATCAAGGACTGATTGAACGTCTGACTGCAGAGATTCTGGTGTTCTATGCGGTAAGAAATCACCGAAGTTCCCTGCTCTAAAATAATCTCTAGATATATAACAAACTCTACAGAATAGTTTAGACTGGGGGCCCATAATATTGAAAATGTCGTGTAAAGCAGCTGTATCACCAATTACATTGACCAGCACTGCATGCAGTTTATAATCTGATTCACCTATCTTCAATTCAATTCCGTTTTCTAAAGCTTTCAGGTCATTTAACATAGGTTGTAGTACTTTAGCATATCCATAGTTTTTAAGAACACTAGATTGCACAGACAAAATGAAGTAAACACGGTCAAGAGTTGAATTTATCACAGGATCAAAGTTCTGAATCTTTATACTAATAATAGTTAACTTTTTCTTGCCTTTGCGGGAACCTAACGGATTAGCAAACTCAACCTCATCTGAATGGAGTAGCAATCTTATAATGTATGGATTTTTTTTGAAAATAGCCTGACTTTTATACAGTGAACCATCTTTGAAACCGCCAATGTATCCATCACATCGATTCTCGGCTAGCACACAGGCTCTAGCATCAGGATTCCTCATGACTAGTTCCAGTACCTTAATGATTGGAATATAATGAGCCGCGTCCTTCACTGTTCTCGTTTTCCGAACCGTCTTCAAAGGTCTGTATTTTGAATTAGCTGCACAAGGGACTACTCTTGTAACTGTTCTTTTACCTAGAACAATCTCTTGCACATCGGGTACGGAACCACAAGACTTATATGCTAGATAGGATAAGTTGAGTTCGGGTGTTTTTACATCTGCGAACAGGTCCTTAAGTTCCAGAGAATTCACGAATTCTGCGTAGTCCTCATCTTGATCGCATAAGCCTTTTTTATTCGCAAATTCTCTGAACTTACTTAAAGTAAATACTTGATAAGCATTCAATAGGCTTGTTGCCATGTCCATTATTCCAACCAATTTGGTTTCCGGTAGGCTTACATCGCAGCGTAACTTAGTTACTGCATCAACCGCCTTGTTCCGCATTTCATCTAATCCAGTTGCGTTGCAATAGTACATAGGATTAACAATATCACCCATTATTATCTGCTCATCTTCGTTCGATCTTTCTGGGTCAGGCAGGGTATCCTGTCCTGATGAACCACAATGCACATCGGTTACGTCCCAACCGCTGGTGTTAATAACCTCTCGGGTAACCAGTTGTTCCGTGTGATACTTCATTATATGCTGATAATAATGAAATACTGCATTGCAGTCAACACAAGCAATCGGAATTTCATTATTTACGCTGCATCGTATGTTATGCAGCGATTTCACATGAGCTTTGAACATTTGTTCCCCACCAACTACAAACATTTTGCAGCCGGGAAGCCGGCATTGAATGCCTAAATAATTTAGATTTTACATCAAACAAAAAAAAACTTTATGGATATTATGTACCTGTTAAAAGTTTGTAGCTTTCGCCGTCCAACACTTCCCGTAATTGTTCCATTTAGCTATGATTTTTGGATGTATCACAAAAATGAAAAATCCTGCACAAGAATAAACTTTTCATTAGATCGCCATTTTGGAATATTTCAAATTTTTCACAAGTCTCATTTACCCAAATCGTTTAACCATTATAATTCAACTGTTAGCACGTTATAATTTTGGGTATTGCATTTTTTTTTCTTGTGATGTCAACTACTCAAAATTTGGGTGAATCACACTCATCACATGAAAACATTGCTTACCCAGATTTTGACAACTGCTAACTACAAAAAAATCCGGGTAACAACCACCCAGCCACTGGGTTGTTTTAAGTTAGCGTGTAGAGGCCTGAATAAGAGAAACGCGGATAGAAAATATGACTCTGCCAACACTGCATTCCATCTTATTCATCAAAGAGCAACACATGAAAAGGAAGAAGTGGTTTAGGTAGATAAAATCTAACAACCCGCTATTTAATGTGTCCCATCACATGACAATAGAATCCAATAAATAATGCAATTTAATTTCATAATCTATAAATGACTTGCATATATTATTGCAAACTAATGTAAAATGCATTCAAATTTGTTGTTTTTAATAATGGCATAAAATCGAATTTAGCCGTTTTCATTATTTGAGCCAACATTTTGGCTGCTTGACAGGTCTCCTGCTCGATTGGCTGCTGTTTTTTGACGGTTCGATTGGCGGCACATACCTACCCGCGTTTCTCTTATTCAGGCCTCTAGTAGAAACTACCATTTTAGGGGTAATATTGAGAACAGTAACAACGTTTTTCAACCGAAATGCCAATCGTCTTAAAATAACTAAAATATGGTCTATCTTACGATAAAATTAGTATATTCAACCGCATACATGGTTATTCTTACTGAAAATATAGTAAAATTGTGTGGTTAAATCAACTATTTCGTTTGAGTCTATGCTAAATAACAATTGTTGTGGTCAAATTGAAAATAATATTGTCGTGTATGTGGAAGGCTCAATTACAGATCGAATAAAACGACGCGATATAACTTTCGGCCGATACAACTTTTATTTTGCGATTCATATCCACGGACGTGGTGACTACACTTCTCGCTCTTCTAAATTACACTGTCCGAAAAACATACACAAAACTTAATTGAATAACGCATACATAACATTTCTTCCTCCCTACGGGGAGAACTTCAGAGGCGGGCGACGTTGCCTTTCCGATCGTCTCAGCACAAATGGCTCAGGAACTGCGGTCGACTGTTCTGGAGTGGCACAAGGTGTTGAGAAATGTACATCTGGTGATCCGCCCTCGAATCTGGTTGCACTAGCAAATCCCGAGGAAAGCCCATCACTGTTTGTCTGACTATGCGATTCACTCGGTGACGTCATCGGATTACGCCGACGATAACGCTCACCTTCTTCGTCGGTTGACAGTGGTTCATGTTGTTTTGATAAAGTGGGTGGTGAAATCTGTGGGAGGTTTTCGTTGCTCGAATTGTTGTGGAAACGTAGAATTTGGTTCACATGACGTTTGAAGTGCTGGCCTCGGAACTCAATTTTGTAGTGTAAATCCCCCAACTGGTCGCTGATAGTACCGGGAATCCATCTGTCCATCCTTACGTTGCCAGAAAGGAAATACACCTTTTGGCCCGGAGTGAACTGTCGGAATGACGAACTAAAATTGGCTTTTTGTTTCTCCATAATTTTAGCACCTGTGTCCAATGGTTTAACCAAGTCCAGCCGGGTTCGTATATTGCGTCCTAAAAGAGCTTGGCAGGCGATTCTGCTGTTTCGGAGTGAGCTGTTTTTCTGTACTGGCGTAGGAACTCGTTGATGTTCGCTTTCAGAGTACCTTTCGTTGTGCCCATGGATTTAAGTGCTTGTTTCACGGTCTGAACATAACGTTCAGCCTGACCGTTTGTGGCCGGGTGATATGGTGCTGAAAGTTTGTGGTATTTAACACCACTCATCTGTAGAAACCTCTTGAACTCTGCCGCGGTAAATTGCGGGCCGTTATCCGACACCAGCGTCGTTGGAGCACCGTAAGTAGAAAATAGATCGTCAAGGATGCTGATTGTTGCCGCTGTGTTCGATGTAGATGTGGTTTTAACCTCAACCCACTTGCTGTAGGCATCAACAATAATCAGAAGCATAGTGTCCGCGACAGGCCCCGCATAATCTATGTGGATGCGCTCCCACGGTCCTTTTGGATATTCCCAATGATGAGTACTAAACTTTGGCGGAGCAGGGGCATTCCGAGCACAATTACTGCAAGATCGAACCGCTTTCTCGATATCCGAATCGATACCCGGCCAGTAGACAAAAGACCGTGCTAGGCTTTTCATCTTTACGACTCCCAGATGCGCTGCATGAAGATCATTCAGTATCGCTTGCCTGAGTGTAGGTGGTATGACCACTCTGTGCTCAAAATGTAAGCAATTGGCTGCCAAAGTATATCTGCTCTCGGGAGATTTATAACCACATCGTCCAAGATCACGGCCCATTTCAAGCGTTTGAACAATTTTCCCAAGATTGACATCTTTACGTGTTTCACGAGCAATATGTTCCGCGCGCACTGGCAACTGTTGGATCTGATTTAGAGCGAAACCGTCGAAGTCATCATAATTTTCTCTTCCTTCTTGCAAGTTTAACGAATTTATTCCGGATGATGTTGACTCACTTGGAATTCGTGAGCAGTAATCTGCATTCGTATGTTCTTTTGTTGGCTTATACACGATGTTGAAGTCAAAATGTGCCAGATAATCTGCATAATTTGCCATCCGGCTGATGCACAATGAAGGCAATGATTTCTCAGGGTGCAGTATCTGAGTGAGCGGCTTATGATCCGTGATCAAGGTGAATCTCCTAGCGTACAGATAGTGAAAAAACTTTTTCACTGCCCAAACTATAGCCAGCGCTTCTTAATCAATTTGGGGTTAGCGTTGCTCTGTATTCGATAGGGTAGTACTTGCATACGCGATTGGACGTTCCAGTCCATTCTGCAATCGATGTGATAACACGGCACCCAGCCCTGTTTGGCTTGCGTCTGTTGCCAGTATCAGTGGTAATGTCGGGTCATACTGCATTAGAACTTGGGGTGATGTCAAAGCTTCTTTCAGGTCAATGTAGGCCTTTTCTGCGTCCGATGTCCATTCAAACGAGTCAGCTAGGAGCATATTGCGTAAGCATCTAGCTTTGGAAGAAAGATTTGGAATAAAAGCACTATAATAAGTGGCCTTACCTAAGAACAGTTGTAGTTCATCTGGGGTCGTCGGTATAGGTGCGTTGCGAACAGCTTCAACATGTTGTTCAGATTTGTGCAATCCATGGCGATCGATCCGGTGGCCCAAGCATTCGAGAGATGATGTTGCAAATACGCATTTTGTTCGGTTGAGACGTAGCCCACTTGATCTCAATCTGTCCAAGGTGACCGTTAGTGCTTGGAGGAGACTGGCGAAGTCTTTTGCGAAGACGATTATGTCATCGTAGAAATTCACGACGACATCATCTAATCCTTGAAGGACCGATTCCATTCGACGCTGCCAAATTGCCGGGATATTTGCTGCTCCGTATACAGCACGCGTAGGACGAATAAGTCCATGTGTAGTCGTGTTCAGCGTAAGTATGTGACTAAACTCTTCATCAATGGGTAGATGGGTGTAGGCATCAGTCACGTCCAGATGGCAGAAAACAGTCGCACCTTTCATTCTGTTGAATATTGTCTCGATCTTTGGTATAGGATGTTCGTCTACAATCATTCTTGGGTTGACAGTTGGCTTGTAGTTGCCGGTAATCCGCAGGTCTCCATTTTTCTTCACTACGATGTGAGTGGGTGAGGACCCCTCGGAGTATTCCACTTTCTTGAAAAATCCTGAAGCGAGTTTTTTGTCAATTTCCGCTGCGTACCGTTCACGTAGTGCGTGTGGTACGTCCCTCGCCTTTGCAAATATAGGAAATACCTGTGGCTTCAGATGAACCTTAGCCGGTGGTCCCAACAGCCTTCCTGGAACATCACTGAATACGTCGCTGAAGCCATCTAAAAGGTCTGCTAATCGTTTTGCTTGTTCCGGAATAAGCTGAGCACTATTGATTGCATTGATCGAATCATTTGCACAAAATAAACTATTAAGATTGATTTCCTCAACGAAATTTGAGATCCACTCGCGTCCAAACAGCGGATCTGACTCTCCGGCGACGACGTACAAGTTCAATTGGCGAATTGTTTTTCCGATGGATACTTCTACCGGCATACGCCCCAGGCAGTTGATGCGATGGCCGGAATAGCTCGAAAAGTGCCGATCAGTTTTGAGCAACGAGTAGTTGGGCTTGAACGTTCGCAGTTGAGATTCAGCAATTATACCGCAGGGTGCTCCGGTATCCAGTTCCATGCGCAAAGGGAAACCGTCTATTTTAACTTCGACCATTTTCTTTCCTGTCGGTGTAAAACCGTAAACTTTGCTTAGCGATTGAACTACGTCGATTTCGGATTGTGGCATCTCCTGTGAATCCACCTGGTCAGCAGATAAGTCCTGGTTTGTTGATCTTCGTGAACGACACACTTTCGCGATGTGGCCTTTAATGTTACAATTATGGCACCTGGCATCGCGAAAACGGCACTGACTGCGCAAGTGTTGTCCTCCGCATCCCTTGCAAGGCCCGGTTTCGCTGGAATGTTGATTGTTGCTTCGGTAATGTTTTGGCGTCGATTTCTTCCTGGTTCTCAGATTTTCGTACCCCAGTTTATTCGTGTCTTCCGTGACAGCGGATGATGATGTACCCGAGTTGATCTCCCGCGCCGTGTTGCGTGTTGCTTCCAGAGTGTAAGCGATTTCGTAAGCCATTTGAAAGGTGGCAGGCTCCTTTGCTATGATCTCGTCGCACATATCGCGAGCTTCCAGACCATGTAACAGCTGTTCAATCAGCATCCGATCTAGGAAATTCCCATAATCGCAATCCGCGGCGCCTTGCCGTAATCGAAGTACAAACTGTGCCACAGATTCATCGTTCTGCTGGACTATCTGTCTGAACTTTATACTTTCCACGTATTTGTTTTTCTTCCGGTCGAAGTGTGTGATCAGAGTCGTCTGTAAGTCATCGAAGTTGACTGCTGCTGGGTCTTGGGGACTGACGAGGAACTTTAAAGCATTGTTTAACTCTGCCCCCATATGGACTCTGGCGTAATTGGCGTACTGTAGTCGAGGTATCTGGCTCAGCTCTAATGCCCACTTGAACCGATTGAAATAGTCGGCAACTGATGCACCATCCGATGGGCGGTACTCGGGCATTGAGAAAGCGGGTATCTTCGGCAAGGGAGCGCCGGCTGTACCGGGATCACTCCGAGCCCCAGCATTCGCTTGTTGGATCACACTCCCGATGGAAGACTTGATTGCATCCGCGATCATCGCTGAAAGCGATTGTAACAGCTCGGCGTTCTCGAGCGCCATTTTGTTTTCGCAGGGAAATTTTCGTGCAACTAAATTTTGATTTTCTACCGCGCGTTGAAAATCAGACTATCCCACTTCTGACACCAAATTGTCGTGTATGTGGAAGGCTCAATTACAGATCGAATAAAACGACGCGATATAACTTTCGGCCGATACAACTTTTATTTTCAGATTCATATCCACGGACGTGGTGACTACACTTCTCGCTCTTCTGAATTACACTGTCCGAAAAACATACACAAAACTTAATTGAATAACGCATACATAACAAATATCAATCAAATTTACTAAATTTATGGTAAAATTAAGCGATTTGTCCCTTCGGTTGAAAAACGTCGGTACCGTTCTTAATTTTACCACAAAATTGTAATTTATACTACGAAGTTTTTTTCTGTGTAGCAATTGGATTTCCCATAGGAGGGAAGGAAGAAAGAGCCAGAATTTGTTTCGACTTCGCGAATTCCTGAAAATGATTCTGAAGCTTCCTCGTCACACCAGAACAACCGAGGTCAATTGGCGCTTTGATGTTGCATGAAGAAGAAGAAGCAGAAAGATGATAATCGAAAAAATCTCCACGGGAAACCATACGAAGAAGTTTTTAAAACTCTTCTCAAAAATTCTAAAAGCAATTTAATTAAAAACGGTAAGCAGTACGGGGTTGGACTTTTCTTATACTATGTTTTAAGTGTAATATTAGAAAATAAAATTTCGAAAAGAAATATTGTGGTTGTTATACAGTAGTTTGATTTGATAAATTTGAACCTAGTCAGTCATAAAAAACCCCCCTGCCAATAATAGAACAAAACCTGCCAAAGCCGTCATTTCCCCTAAATACCTATTTATATACACCAGACTTTTCATCGTCCCGCCCGGCCCGGCATCGAAAAAGCAAGACTCCTTTTTCCAATGTTTCTTTCCTCTCATTGGCTTTCATTCATTGGCGTTGTTGATTCTAATTGGAATAGCGGCTTTTACGATATCTGCATCTACGCTGTCTACGCCAAGGCAGTTCATTCACATTGGATTCCCCGTCTCAAATATCTTTCGTCTATGCACGAGTGGGCCGCCGACAGCGAAGTCGTGAAAGAAACTGGAGTGTGAGAGAGATAGGGGAGAGTAAAATATGCGTGTACAGTCAGTAACTTCAACCGGCAATCGCTAGAGCACCGCATCCACCGCTGATGTCGTTGGCGAGCGAGCGCTCGGAAAAGCATACTTACCTGGTATAGGGGTTACCGTGATCATAAAGGCGGTTCCCCCAGGGTGAGACCCTTCCATTGCACTTCGGTTGGGTTGACCCCTGCGATTATCCCTCATGTGGATAACTCGTATACGCAATTTTTGGTAGCCGGGACGTGCGTGCGCGCACATCCCGATCCTAATATTATAACAGAAGTATATCCTTAGCTTCCGAAGAAGTCTAGTCAATTTTTTTCAACAGCATAATTTCCAAGTTAGTAGGAGGAGAATGTCGATTCCTTTCAATTGAAACAGCTCAGCAGACTGATAATTATCCTTTCTTGATAAACTAAACGATTGCCTCAACACACACTTTCGCGATTATGTTACACTCAAAATAATTTTCACTTAGAAGCTACTTGAAAACATATGCAGATATTTTCCATGTAGTTTCGGTTGTAAAAGTTAAATGATTCATTAGTGATGGCACTCATTATTCTCAATTCACTAGAAAATAAAATAAAATTTAGGTGAATTTTCGTTTGGCCATGTACTTAAATTTTAAGTGAAACTTCGATACTTTTTTACTAGTTTCCCTGTAGTTGATAACCCGTCCACTAGAAGCGGACGAGGACAAAAAAGGAGTAGAAAGTTAATTCACACTCAAACAGAATTTTTTGCAAGTCGTTCTCATAATGCTTCTGCAAAATGTTTCATTAGCGATTGTTAATAAACATTTTTTGCAAATCGTTCTCATAATGCTTCTGCAAAATGTTTCATTAGCGAATGTTAATAAACATACTTTTCGCTCTGAGAACCCCACTCATATATTTTTCATACATTCATTTTGGGTAGAATTCACTGGAAGAGTATATATAGATATTATTTTCTATGTTTTCTAATGAATTCCACTACATTTCTTATTAAGATGCACTTATGATTTGAGTAAGTTTTATTTGATTCCAGTAAGGCCGATGAAAGTTTCGAATTTTAAAGTCTACATTACTTTTTATAGTGGAATTAAAGTGACAATTATTTTGAGTGTATCATATCCATATAAACCTTGCTTTCAAAACTAAGGAAGGATAGCAAATTTTAAGAATATTAGTTATGTTTAGGTGGGACGGCTGCTGATAAAAATTGCTCACTATAGTTTTCTTGTCTCCGTACTCTGCTGATCCTTTTCGTTCACCACAAAGATTTTTTCTAATGGCAATGAAATCTTTATTATGATTTTGTGTGTGGGGAATGCTTCAAAGTCTGGTTGATAATAATAAAGATTTCTTTAAATATGAGAAACAATTTATAAAAACAGCTTGCCGTAGAGTCGTCAGCAGATGACAAAAATAATAAAATGAGAAAAAGTGAAATATCAATTTCGTTCTGTTCGTGACGACAGCAGTTAGCCAGCGCATTTGTATGGAGCTTATGAATCGATAATGTTCTTTGCCGGACGGGTGGGTAGAGCAAGGGAAGTGCCGTTGAAGATTCACAACTATGAGTAAACATCCTCAATCTTTATGATAGGATGTTTAAACTTTTTGGATGGTTCGGTCATGTTCAGCATTCTTTGCTTTGAATTTGCTCCGAGCCACGCTGGTGTAACAATAAATTAATGACGGTGTTCAAGGAACTACGGCGATTGCTGTTTACGGTGCTTTGATTGAGGCATGTACAAGATTTTATTTATGAGTTTAGGTTTCAATGCAGTACACTGGAGCCGTTCCTGAAAGACTATTTAATTTCCTCAATTTTGCAAACACCATTTAATGTTTCCATAATTTTAGTTTTTTAAAATTTGATTTTTTTTAATTTTAAAAGGTTTTTTTTTAAATATTTTATTGAACTTTAAGGCCAAAAGCAACCAAAACAAACCGTCTAAAAGCACCCCAATTGTTATGCGAGTATCATTATGGTTATCAACTTGAGTATATAGTCACAAACTTTTATCTAAATCATCTCGCTTTGTTACTTGATAACAGAAGTAAACTAATTATTGTCTTTTTTTAATTTTTCAGCCCGGTCGCGTTGCCACTTTAATTGAGGAGAAAGAAGTAAGTTGTCTGAAAAAAACGTAGTAAAAATATATATAACAGAAATGTGTCAGACATCGCTAGAACCAAAGATGTACTTCACTTCTATATAAGAGCCGATGGAATCCACCAGCCCTCAGGGTAGAGTGGTTCTTTCTAGCTCAATTCTCGTGGTTACATACGAGTTTCCAATAACTCTTCGCTTTGCTCACCATGGGTAAAGTCCCCAGGCCGAGGACAGAAAGTGTCAGGATCTAATTGGTCCCTATTGCCATTGTCAATCATATTCGCAAGGATGTGAGACAATGCAAAAATGCCAGATCGCAATATAGTTATGTCTGAGAGTGCCCGGACCTGAAAGACTGATCTGCGACAGTTTCTCCAGTTCCGGGCATAACACAATGGGGCTTACTCAGAGGGAACTTGCCACTACCTTTTTTGCAGGAAGATTTGCACCACACACGTTTCCTATCAAATCAATTAACATTTTTTTGCATTACAGAGATCATTTTCTAACAACAACTAAATTTGATTTTTATTTCTTCCAGGGCATCACGTGGGGCTGCGCCTTCAAGGTGACCGGCCAGCTGGCCCTGGACTACCTTAAGCAGCGGGAGTGCACCCTCGGGGGCTACCAAACGGACTACATAAAGTTTTTCCCCCGCAAGGCCAGCGAATGGTCCGGCATCAGCGGGCAAGCCTTCCCGGCCCTGGTTTACATCGCCACGCCAAAGAACGACCTCTGGATCGGTGAGGAGCCAATGGTCGTGACTGCGCGCCAAATAACCCAATGCCAGGGCCCCAGCGGACACAACGTCGAATACCTGATCCGGTTGGCGATTTTCATGCGCGAAGAGCTGCCCGGTGCCAGCGATGAGCACCTGTTTGAGCTGGAAGGACTGGTTCGACGGTTTGTGGCCGAAGCGAACGTGACAATTAGCAGTTTGCTTGGAAGCGCCCCACGCCGCATCAGGCGGGATTCCCACGAGGAGGTGCGGCGACATGTTTCGTTCGAATTCACCGCAAGGGTGCCGGAGAAGAAACTGAGATGTTTGCACATTTAGGACAATTCGCCTTATCAACTAATGACGCAAAAATTTAATGTGTTTCAACTACAAACGATATTATTTTGAAACGCGACAGCTTTTTGTTACTTTGGTTTTAGGATCAGTTAGATAGCTTTTTTCTTTATTCTAGCCTTAAGTTTGATTAGACTTTTTGACACGCATAAACCATCGATAAGATAAGCTTTTCGTTACATTTAGATAAGAAAGCGATATAGACTACAAGAATATACCAAACAAACTAATTAGCAATGTATTATGCAAAGACGGCTATTTCCATTAAATATAAGTGCAAAGCTTTTTTTATTTCGAAACATTAAAAAAATCTTTTTTAATATACATAGATGAGAAAGAAATTCCTTCTGCTCATTTTGTGAAGACTTCACCGACCTGGCTCGCGATGATCCAAATTAAGCCATGGTAACAGAAAACGACGTTTCTCGTCGATCATCTCCCCCACGATATTAAGTTCCTAGCCGCCGTTGATTTTTATTTTTGAAATTTTCTCAGCTTGAAGAAGCTGATTTTTTCTGAAGAAATTAGAAAAAAAATCCCGTGAAAATTTGGAAGAATTTCTCATTATAATTAGTAGGAATGGTTTTCGGATGGCTTCAGAACGAAATTATGGAACAATCATAAACACGCAATCTTTACTTGTCATAAGACAAGTTAGTACTATCCCATATTTAATACAACCACTTGATTGTAACTTTGCAGACACGTATTTTAATACGTATGAGATACTGAAGACGGCCTTACTGTCAAGCTCTAAACTATAGTTTTACGGTATTGTACAACTAAGGACACATTAGAAAATATTTTTACTGAATCTCTACAGAACGTAACATTCAGGACACGATGAAAAAAGATATGCGTTTTGTCGGATCTTAACAAGAAGGAATGGTGAGCAACGTCAACAATTTAGATCATAGTAATCATTGTTAATGTCATGCCATTTAGTAAAATAAATATTCATTCCTATGTAAATCATTGTACAAATAAGTTTTTTTTTCTATGATACTATAGGAGCAAAGACTATTAAATAACAAATTAATTATCAGTATTTTTATTAATCTTATTTATTTCTGGCATATTTTTTATCTGTTGTGTAAAATTATCTTTAAAAAGAAACATCCTGTTTGAAAATATAAAGGAGATTTATATAGTAGTGAAAAGTTTAGTTTTTCACAGGACTCAAAATAAGGGAACGAAATTTAATTCTACTAGTGACGACATCAGTTCGCCAATCCTTTTGCATTTTTCAAATCGATGATGTTCATTACCGGATGAGTAGTTAAAGCGAGAGAAGCGGCACGAAACCATTAATTCTGTTGTGAGAACAACAAAGCGAAGTAAACTTTAACTGAGCATCCTTAAGCTTTATAATAGGATGTTTAAACTTTTGGATGGTTCGGTCATGTTCGGCACTCGTTGCTTTGATTTTGTTTCGAGCCATGCAGGAACAGGAATAAACGACTTGCGTCTCCAAGCATTGGTAGCGATGACTATTATCGTGGATGTGATTGGAGCATAACTTAAAATGAAGTTTTTGTTGATTGATATTGTTAGTCACAAGTTCTTGTAAATAGGATCTTAATGAATCTCGCAACGGTGCTTGATTTTCAGATCAGTCGCGTGGGCACTTTAATTGTATAGACACTATAGATTCTATAGACGAGCTGAGGCGAAGGCGAGTGTAGCCAAACGAGCATGACGTCACAATTGCAATTCAAGCAACGGAGCGTATAACGTCATATTCGCGTTGTTTGTTACACTGATGGCTTCCTCTACGAAGGTAGAGCGGGTGCAGGTGTCTACTCGCGTGAGCTAAGATTGGAACAGTCCCACTCACTGGGTAGACACTGCACTGTCTTTCAGGCGGAAATATTTGCCATTATGTGTGGAGTGCAATCCGCACTGCAGAAACACATTATCGGCAAAGTAATATACTGCCCCTATTCGCACAACAGGGCGCTGTTGTCCTTCTGACATCAGCTAGAGTGAGAGGTGCGTCCTGTGGGGTCTGCCTAGGATGTGGTGGGGTTCGACAGTGGGCTCTGTTGAACTTCTATAAAAAGCTGCATGTGTCCCCAAGCAGGCCCTATCAAAGCGACCGTGTGCCACTCAAAGCGCACTAGCCTATTCCTGGTGTTGGGTGGGACTTTAAACAAATTTGACCCGACTGATCGAGCGTTTGTCCACCAAGGAGGTGCGGCTCCAACAGCGTCTGTTCTGGCATCCAGCGGAGTATGAAATGCTATTCCCCGGAAGCTATACCTAAGATGGCAGCTCCATCCCGGTGGATAGGGAACCTTGGGCCAACAACCTACTGTTCCCGAAACATCAATTTGTTCGAGAATCCGATAATGAAAGAATACGGACTGATTTTACGGCGACGACTCTTAGCGCGAAACAACGGACACGAATAGGAACATGGAACGTTTTAACCCTAGGCCAGCAGGGTAAATTGGCACAACTTGCCAATGAGGCACGCCGCATAAAGCTTGAGATCCTGGGACTGAGTGAAGTCCGTTGGCCAAACTTTGGAGAACACAGAACGCCGTCGGGACAAGTTCTGCTATACTCTGGTTTACGAGGTGAACACGCTCCCCGGCATCGCGGAGTTGGCTTCCTACTAAGCGCTCAGGCACACTCTGTGCGTATGAAGTGGGAACCTATAAGTGAAAGGATAATCGTTACCAGATTTAGAACACGGGTCCGAAACCTTACTATAATCCAATGTTATGCGCCAACCGATGCTGCCGACTTGCAAGACAAAGAGAACTTCTGCAGTCAACTCAATGCCGTCGTAGAAGAATTCCGAAGGGTGATATCAAGATCTGTTTGGGCGACTTCAATGCGAAGATCGGATCCGACAACTCAAACCATGAGCGCATTATGGGACGCCATGGTCTCGGAGAAATGAGCGAAAACGGAGAGCTGTTCGCAGAATTTTGTGGTAATAACGACATGGTGATCGGGGGATCGGTCTTCCCTCATCGACCGGTTTACAAGATCACGTGGGTCTCCCGTGACGGCTTTACAGAAAATCAAATCGACCATATCCGCATCAGCCGAAAATGGAAACGAAACGAAGCCTTCTTGATGTACGGAATAAACGTAGTGCCGATATCGCGTCTGATCATCACCTCCTCATCGGCGAAATATGCATTGCGCGGATTCGTCGGCAGGAGGAAAGGGTTGGACGACGATTCAACACACGCCGACTGGAAGATGCCACGGTGAAACGGTCCTTCGTTGAAGAACTGGAGACGCGTGCTGCAGATATTCCGGAAGGTGGCAGCGTGGAAGACTAATGGACCGCCATCAAGAATGCCTTCATCGCCACCAGCGAGAACAATCTGGGCGAACTACGCACCCAGAGAAAACAATGGATCACCGATGAGACCTGGAGAAAGATAGAGGAGTGAAGAGAAGCCAAAGCCGCGCAGGAGCAGGTCAACGAATTCCAAGAGTCCCTTTACTGGGTATTCATTGACTACGAAAAAGCTTTCGACCGTCTCAATCACGAGAATATGTGAAGCGCCCTGAGACGCAAGGGGGTTCCTGAGAAAATCATCGGCCTCATCGAAGCACAGTACGAGGCCTTTTCGTGTAGAGTGCTGCACAATGGGGTCCTGTCCGACCCTATCCGGGTCGTAGCTGATGTGAGGCAAGGATGTATTCTATCACCGTTACTGTTCCTCATCGTAATCGATGAGATTCTGGTAGATGCGCTTGACCGTGAACCAAACCACGGGCTGTTATGGCAGCGTATAACCATGGAGCACCTGGACGACTTCGAATTGGCTGATGATGTTGCACTCCTCGCGCAACGGCGCTCTGATATGCAGAGTAAGCCCAACGACCTTGCCGAGCGCTCCTCCTCGGCAGGTTTAGTCATCAACGTCAACAAAACCAAATCGTTGGATATAAACACGGTGACTCCTTCCAGTTTCACAGTAGCCGGGCAACCAGTGGAGAAAGTTGAAAGCTTCCAATATCTTGGTAGCCAAATGGCGTCAGACGGTGGTACCAAGATCGACATAAGCGCACGGATCAAGAAAGCAAGGGCTGCCTTTGCGAGTTTAAGAAATATCTGGAAAAACAGGCAGATAAGTGAACGCACCAAAATACGAATTTTCAACTCTAACGTGAAATCTGTGCTGTTTTACGCTAGAGAAACATGGTGTGTATCAGTGGAGAACACTCAACGGCTGCAGGTGTTTATTAATAGATGCCTGCGGTATATAATTCGGGCCTGGTGGCCTCACAACTGGATCTCATACAACGAGCTCCATCGTCGCTGTCACCAGAGGCCGATAGCAACAAAAATTCGGGATCGGAAGTGGGGCTGGGTCGGCCACACTCTACGTAGGGGCGGAAACGAAATCTGTAAACAAGCATTAGACTGGAACCCAGGGGGACATCGCAGCAGAGGTAGACCCAGAGGCTCATGGCGGCAAAGCCTCCATGGGATCGGATGGAAGTTTTTTGAAAGAAAGCGGAAACGAACACAAAAAGAAAAACTACAGAAGAAACGCGAAGAGCAACGACGTCTGAGACACATATAGCAAAATGCGAATGCAAATTTGATTGTAATCATACTTTCTAAAGATGAACGCCGTCATGAGATTTCATAAGGAAAATGGCGCAACGTTGTTCAGCAAAAGCACGGCGCGTGAATAGATTCGTTGAAAATGAGCTGAAAAGAATTTTTCATATGTTTTCAACCTTACTTTAACAAACGGAGATGAAATACGGGTGTGCAAAAATTTTTTTTTGAACACTATCGGCTATGGAAGCAACTGTGGGTAAGGTCTAACCGTACAATAGTATTGTACGTGGATTTCCCTATTGGACCCGACCGTTCGAAATAGTCGTTCCTTGAACAGTCGTTGAAATCGCCGTTTTCGCCTTCACACCCGTCTTCATAGTAAAATCTGTCAAAACTGACAAGTCTACCACGTGTTTTTTGCTGTTTCCCTAGGACTTCTCTTTCTTTTTCCGATTGTTTCTTTTTCCGATAGAATATTTATTTTAAAAAAATGTTTTTATCTTACAGTAACATTATTTACCGATGTCTCGACTCTGATTTCGAAGGAAACCCAACACCTTCAAAACGTGGCAAATACGAAAGAAGTAAGGCCAAAAGAGAAGCTGTGAAGTCTCACATCCTATCTCACAACCCGTCGGTGTCCCACTATCGCAGAGCACATGCGCCAAACAGATTGTACCTTTCATATGATATGACGGAAACTTCGATGCATAAAAGTTATCAGGCGTCTGCCAACTCAACCTTAAAAGTCAGTTACTCTTTTTATTCAAGTTTAGTATCAAAGGCGGCACGGCAAATGTTGGGTAAAGCGTACCACTGGTACTTCGCGTACCTGAAGGAATAAAATAGACCCCGTCTCGCGGTCCTTAGCCTCTTACCCAGCAACTCCTATCCCTACCTCCCCGCGGTGCTGGCCGGGATACGAGCAACCTTAGGGAAGATCGGGTAACCAACCCCGGTGGGAACTATGGTCGTATGCTGACAGGGAAGGGGGGGTTTGCTCCTCTCCGTCGAAGCCGACGGAACGATTGGTTCGACGAAGAGTGCAGACAGATTCTGGAGGAGAAGGACGCAGCGCGGGCGGTCGCGCTGCAGCAAGGTACCCGGCAGAACGTGGAACGTTATAGACGGAAGCGGAGACAGCAGACCCGCCTTTTTCAGGAGAAGAAACGCCGCCTGGAAGAAGCGGAGTGCGAGGAGATGGAACAGCTGTGCCGTTCTCAAAATACACGCAAGTTCTATCAGAAGCTCAACGCATCCCGCAAAGGCTTCGTGCCGCGAGCCGAAATTTGCCGGGATAAGGATGGGAGCATCTTGACGGATGAACGTGTGGTGATCGAAAGGTGGAAGCAGCACTACGAGGAACATCTGAATGGCGCTGAGAGTACAGGCAGTGAATGTCAAGGCAGCGGAGGAGATGACAACGTCAGTTCAGCGGACAATGGAAGCCAACCAGCCCCCACCTTGAGGGAAGTTAAGGATGCCATTCAACAGCTAAAGACCAATACAGCAGCTGGTAAGGATGGTATCGGAGCTGAGTTCATCAAGATGGGCCCGGAAAAGCTGGCCACTTGCCTGCACAAACTGATAGTCAGAATCTGGGAAACCGAACAGCTACCGGAGGAGTGGAAGGAAGGGGTTATATGCCCCATCTACAAGAAAGGAGACAAACTGGAGTGTGAGAACTTTCGAGCGATCACCATCCTTAATGCCGCCTACAAAGTGATATCCCAGATCATCTTCCGTCGTCTGTCACCATTAGTGAACGAGTTCGTGGGAAGTTATCAAGCCGGCTTCGTTGACGGCCGCTCGACAACGGACCAGATCTTTACTGTACGGCAAATCCTTCAAAAATGCCGTGAATACCAGGTCCCAACGCACCATCTGTTCGTTGATTTCAAGGCGGCATACGACAGTATAGACCACGTAGAGCTATGGAAAATTATGGACGAGAACAGCTTCCCTGGGAAGCTTACCAGACTGATCAAAGCAACGATGGATGGTGTGCAAAACTGTGTGAAGATTTCGGGCGAACACTCCAGTTCGTTCGAATCGCGCCGGGGACTAAGACAAGGTGATGGACTTTCGTGCCTGTTGTTCAACATTGCGCTAGAAGGTGTCATGCGGAGAGCCGGGTGTAACAGCCGGGGTACGATTTTCAACAGGTCCAGTCAATTTATTTGCTTCGCGGACGACATGGACATTGTCGGCCGAACATTTGCAAAGGTGGCAGAACTGTACACCCGCCTGAAACGTGAAGCAGCAAAAGTTGGACTGGTGGTGAATGCGTCAAAGACAAAGTACATGCTTGCGACAGGGCCCGCCTGGGAAGCAGTGTTACGATAGACGGGGATACCTTCGAGGTGGTCGAGGAATTCGTCTACCTCGGATCCTTGCTAACGGCTGACAACAACGTTAGTCGTGAAATACGAAGGCGCATCATCTGTGGAAGTCGGGCCTACTACGGGCTCCAGAAGAAACTGCGGTCGAAAAAGATTCGCCACCGCACCAAATGTGTCATGTACAAGACGCTTATAAGACCGGTTGTCCTCTACGGACATGAAACATGGACAATGCTCGAGGAGGACTTGCAAGCACTCGGAGTATTCGAGAGACGGGTGCTTAGGACCATCTTTGGCGGTGTGCAAGAAGACGGTGTGTGGCGGCGAAGAATGAACCATGAGCTCGCCCAACTCTACGGCGAACCCAGTATCCAGAAGGTAGCTAAAGCCGGAAGGGTACGATGGGCAGGACATGTTGCAAGAATGCCGGACAGCAACCCTGCAAAGATGGTGTTCGCTTCCGATCCGGCAGGTACGAGACGGCGTGGAGCGCAGCGAGCGAGATGGGTAGACCAGGTGCAAAACGACTTGGCGAGCGTGGGGCGTATCCGAGGATGGAGAGATGCGGCCTCGAACCGTGGATTGTGGCGTCAAATTGTTGATTCAGTGTTATCTGTTTAGATGTTAACTAAATAAATGAAATGAATCAAAGAAACAAAGATGAACATATCGTTCGTTAAACTTGGTCACGAACAATGTGAAATTTGCGTTTGTGCAACTTTACATCAGGACACTTCAGGACACAAAGAAGAAGATCGTTTTATTGTGGAATGCTCCGTTTGTAGATCACACGTCGAACATATGCCGCTGGCAACAATTTCACGAACAGTTTACCGCAATGATGGAGATGAAGTTTGTCCAAAAGAAATCGTGCTTGCTGTGGACCTTCAGAAGGTAATTTTAAAATAAATTATTTTTCAAAAGCTTATTTAATTTGCTTTCGATATTATAGGTCATCCAGCTACCACGATTGGAAGATTTAAAAACGGTTGTCTTCACTCAGCGTTCGATAGCTTTAATGAAACATTCGCACCCGTCGATAAATACGCGAAGATTTTCCCAGTTATTGCATGTCTGTGGAACGAGTTAATTTCTGGTAGATCCGCGGCTGACATAACTAGCTGCTTCAGTAAGGTCATATTATGGTGCTGCACAAACGAAATTGAGAAGGTTACATCCTGGTTGGGGGCTGTCCATATACCACGTGGACAAGTTTTGGTCAGTTCTTGATACCCCCCATCCCCAGCGTGGACATTCGCTCATATAAATTTTCAAAAATTTATATGGACCGTGGACATTTGCCATATCCCCCTCCCCCCTAAACTGTCCACGTGGTATATGGACAGCCCCTTGGACAATTGTTCCAGCCAGAATAAAAATTGGAACTTATTTCTTTATTTGATCCTCTTGCTGAATAAAGAAGAGGTGAACGTGCAGGAAATTGTTCTTAAATATTTCGAAAGCGGACACACTTTTATGGCTGCGACAGCTTTTATGCTGCAGTTGATAAAGGCATGCGTCACAGTTCATCGGTTTCGACGTTTCCCGAATTTAAAAGTGTGGTTCAAAATGCAAAGGGGAATATGTTGGCAATGGACCTGGCGGTAACGGTTTTGCCTTTCTCGTATACTAAGTATACGGTAAAGGCTATATGATCGCTCCAAAAACAAACTTTTTATAGAAGGCCCGGAGACCCATAGTGTTATATACCAATCGACTCAGTTTGACGAATTGAGGTGATGTCTGTGTGTGTGTGTGTGTGTGTGTGTTTTTTTTTTTTTTATATATAGAGGGATGAAGGCAAATCTGCATACAGACACCTGAAATTATCACTCAGGGAGTGGGAGTGACGCGGTTGGCAGAAGGCCAGACCGCCGGACCCACTAAACCCACCCAAGCAACAGAAGGTTACTTGAGTTACCCTCTCTTCTAATGCACAATTCCCCCCGGGACTACCTTTCAGTATTACTTATGTGGGGGAAAGCAGTACTAAAAGTACTCCTCCCAAAACAACACCTTTCACAGTGCCTCTCTTCGATGTTTTGTCATACGTCTGAGCCCTTTGGCTCCCTTATTGGTGCCAGCAAGCACACAAAAGCGTGGGCCCTTAAGCCCTTTAGTTTTTTTTCCTTGTGCCATTCAGCAACGCATCTACTTTCCTTTTTATTTTTAGAGCCATTTAGCTCTCAACGTGCTCGCAAGCTACTCAGATAGTCCCCCGGCGGCGGATCTACCCTACTCCGACGGGGAGTCCCCTGGCGGCGGAAGCTCCACCGATACCGACGACCCGCATTCGTGGATGGCTGTTACATTACCAACACTACACATTCACCTGGTATGCATGTTCATAGATCCGCTCAAGTCCTACGCACATTCTCACTTCAACGGGTGACCGGACGAGTGCCGAGGTCAGGCCAAAGATTCCGGTGGAGATAGCTTCCGGTTCAGTGGTGCCCTGACGACCCGCAGGTGCATTCGCGCGCCATGATCTACTCAACTGGTCCTCTGCGGTGGACCTAGCCTACTCCGATTAACCGATTTCCCATGAACTGCGCCTTTCAGCTTCTTGCTTAACCGATGAGCCATTCAGCTCTCACCTTGGTCGCGGACTACTCGGATAGTCCCCGGCGGTGGATCAATCCTACTCCGACAGGGAGTTCCCCGACGTCGGAAGCTCCCCCGTAACCGACGACCCGTCTCAACGGGTGACCGGGCGAGTGCCGAGGTCAATCCAAAGATTCCGGGTGGAGATAACTTCCAGTTCAATGGTGCCCCGACGACCCGAAGCCGGTACATTCGCACGCCACGGTCTACTCGGCTGACCTCCTTCGGTGGACCTAGCCTACTCCGATAACCGAGTTTCATTTGCCTTGAGCCATTCAGCTCTCACCTTATTCATTGAGCCATTTAGCTCCCGCCTCGATCGCGATCGCGAACGACTCGGATAGTCCCCGACGGCGGATCTAACCTACTCCGACGAGAAGTTCCCCGAAAGCGGGAGCTCCTCCGAACCCGGCCGTTTCGCCACGTTCTGCGGCTACGCGCTCGCCGCAAGCTGAATACAGTTGCGACGCTGTCGTTCCCATCCATTATCGACATATATATTCACGACTTCCACGACTCATGGTCCGCTATCCGTAACGGCTGCCTGCTGCTGCTCTATGCGCCAACTTCGTTGCAGGATGTCGGCTATCCTGGACGTCGCTCTTGCAATCGCTCTCCACTGTTCTGGGTTCTGGCACATTTTTATGACGATGTTATCGGTGTTGGTGTCCGTTCCGCATGCCCCCAACATCGCACTCCTCTCCGTTTCGAACCGAGGACATGTGAACAGGATGTGTTCAGCCGTTTCTGTCACGTCTGGGCATTGCAGACAGGTGGGAGAAGCCGCGTGACCAAACCTGTGTAGGTACCACTTGAAGCATCCATGGCCTGTTAAGAACTGGGTCAAGCCAAAGTTTAGCTCCCCATGAGGTCTGCTAATCCATGCCGACACACTTGGGACTAAGCGATGGGTCCACCTTCCCTTAGGCGAGCTGTCCCACTCTCTGCCATTTGGCTACCGTTGCTGCCTTTATATTCCTTCGAGCGTTATCGGTGCCCCTGAGGGCGTAGCACTCCTCGTCTTCCTCTACCACCAGTTTGATAGGCATCATGCCCGCGAGTACACATGCCGCTTCGCGAGATACGGTGCGATATGCGCTGATAACTCTCAGGCACATTAGCCTATGAGTACTCTCCAGCTTTCGCACGTTGCAGTTTACGCTCAACGCTGACACCCAAGCTGGTCCTCCGTATCGTAGTATTGAAACCGCCACGCTTGCCAGCAGCTTGCGCTTGCTGGAGCACACCCTAGAGTTGTTCGCCATCATCCTCGATAGTGCCGCTATCGCCGTCGACGCGCGCTGGCAGGCGTAGTCGACATGACTTTAAAGCTCAACTTATCGTCGAGCATCACCCCAATTGTTTCAGAGATCTCTTGAGGTGATGTCGCAGCCGCCGACTCTAATTGTCGCCTCCTGAACCGATTTCCGATTGTTAACGACTATCATCTCCGTTTTATGATGCGCCAACTGTAGCTTCTTGCTGCGCAACCATTCCTCCACTAGGCTGATCGAATAGGCTGCAGTCAATTCGACCTCTTCGACGGATTCTCCGTACACGGTCATGGTTACGTCATCGGCGAATCCCACTAACTTGACTCCTGGCGGGAGCTTCAACCGCAGCACGCCATCGTACATCACGTTCCACAGCAATGGACCCAAAATTGATCCCTGTGGGACACCTGCCGTGATGGGGACGGTAGCCAAGCCTTCGTCTGTCTCGTAGATCAATAATCGATTCTGAAAGTAGCTTCCCAGAATCTTATACAGCCCTACCGGTACTCCCAGCCGAAGCAACGAGTTCGCGATCTCCATCCAGCACGCACTGTTGAATGCATTCCGCACGTCGAGTGTTATTACTGCGCAGTAACGTATACCGCGCCGCTTGCATTCGATGGCGACCTTTGCAGTGTCAACCACCGATTTAATGGCACCCAGAGTAGACCTTCCTCTCCGAAAGCCGAATTGCTCGCTCGATAATCCTCCTACCTCCTCGACGTACGGCGACAGTCTGTTCAGGATCAACTTCTCCAGTAGCTTCCCTACCGTGTCTATAAGACAGATTGGTCTGTACGCTGAGGGGTCTCCTGGTGGCTTGCCAGGTTTCGGTAACAGGACCAAACGCTGTCTCTTCCATATATCCGGGAATGTCCTCTCGTCCAGACACTTCTGCATGGCCAACCTAAACATGTTCGGGTTAGTCGTTCGGGATCCCGTCCGGACCAGGTGCTTTACTCGGGTCGAGGGACTTTGCCACCGTCAATATCTCTTCTACCGTCACCCTCTCCACCGCTTCATCATTTGCTACCCTCGCTGCTGGCGGCCAGTGGGATGGGCCGTGGTGCGGGAACAGTGACTCGATTATAGTCTTCAGCCTCGTTGGACATCGCTCGGGAGGAGCCAGTGCTCCTCTTGTTTTGGCCATCACCACCCGATAGGCGTCTCCCCGGATAAAAATTTACAGTAACTTGAACGACATAACCCATTGAAATACAATAGATTGTGTGGTAAACAATATAAACTATTGTACGCTTATTGTAAAATGTTGACGGTTGTAAAAGATCTTTATTGTACTTACATTAACATAACAATATATTTAAATGTTACCAATACATTCTATTATATTTTTATTGTTCGCTTATGTTTGGTATTGCACATCCAAAAACTAAACAAATTATGAAAGTTTTCGGTTTGGATGATCTGGAAATTCGTCTAATGTAATTGAATTAATATAATTTTGGAATATTTCATGGATTTATTATATTGTTGAAATAACAATTGAAAACAATAAAATTATAATAGCTTTGATTATAAAATGAATAAAAATGTTATACCGATTCTCAAGTAATATATTTTCATATTGCAAGTCTAGAAATGTTATGCAATAAAAATTGGAGTACAAAAAAATTAAAGGGAACAAAAACTTTTGCTTATCATTTTACTCGGAGGATGACTGGATTCATTTGAGCGTGTACAGTTTTGTTTATAATTAGTGAAGAGATGAAAATAATAAAACTGTATGGTGCATAAAGTGTTTTTTTCATTACAGTATTTTGATCACACTCGCCGTGCTGTCATTTTAGATTAGTCAAACTTTTTCGCATCGGTTACTATTTTCGGTTATCATTTTGGAGGCTGCATTCCAGACCGGTAATGTTTGACATTTGATAGTTCATTAAATAGCAGCAGTGTTATCACGCTGCCAAATTTGGTCAGCTAGCGCATTTAGTAGCGACCGGTAAAGTGTCAAGTAATGATACTGGGCTGGCAAACGGCTTATACTCACCACCGGTAGTCGTAATCTTATACTACAAAAGTTCAATGTATATAATGGACGCAGTGGTTCATCCCGAACAAAAAATAAATAAAAAAAATAATCGTCATAATACCTGATGACATACCTGGTAACATGTATCCTTGTTCCTTTACAGAAATGAAGCTTATGATGAAATACTGATGCTTGGCCAATCTCACCAACGGGATATAATAAGAACTGATGCAGGTATTTTTTTCTTTTCTTCTCGACGTACTTTTTCTAATAAAACTAACATTCTTTTTTAATTTACATTTTTCACAGGTTTATAACATGTATTGTCTATCCGGAACAAAGTTAGTTTATATCGAAGTTCGATTTTTCTCCAGATACAGGCAACTTACCCAACTTCGAAAGTAGAGCGCTGGATTCGCCTGAAGATGCGCTAAACAACACATCAATTAGTTTGACAGATAAAACTTTGGAAGAAAGTTCGGTTCGGAAGTCCCGACAGCAAAGAGAGGTAAAATGAGTTAAAATGAAGTTTAAACTGCTTTAAACTTAAATTGAAAATAAAATAATTTGTAAAGCAAATAATTGTATTGTATTTTTATTGTAATGTTGGAGTATAATTTATTCTAAATCCTGTTGTATTTCTTTTGTAAAACAATTGAAACGGTAATTGAAAACATTTAAATCACAATGTTTTCTATTATTTTGTCGCCCGAAATCATCCCATTGAAGAACCGTAAAATCAATTGTTTTGCTCAAAATTTTGTATGGAAAATTTTCGATTTTTTTATTGTAAAGATACATAACAACCCTCCTTTTTTATTGTAAAAGTCCCATTTACCATTCATTTTATCGTGGAAAACCATTATTTCTCATGTGATTTTATTGTCAAAATTCCATTATATTCAATGGTAAAAATTATGTCTTAAATGGTGTTGTAACAATAAAATTTATGATATTTTAATGATATTTTTTATCCGGGTCCCCATGGGTTCGAGTTGGCGCTCTGGCACAGTCTGTCGAAGCAGGCTTTCTTGCTTTCTTTGATGGCCTTGTTTAGAGCCAGTCTCGCTGCTTTGAATTGCTCGATGCGTTCCTCCCTCACTTCCGCCAAGCGTGTCCTTTGCGTTTTTCTTCTAGCCCGGAGACAGGCTGCTCGAAGGGCTGCAATTTCATCGCTCCACCAGTATACCTGTGGCCTGCAGTTCCGTGGTCGCACCTTCCTCGGCATGGTCGCGTCACAAGCTCGAGACAGGACCGCAACCAGTTCGTCGCCGCTTAAACTTCCCGTGTTTTCTTCCAGACCCATAGCTTCACTGAAGGTCCCACCGTCGAAGTGGGCGACCTTCCACGACCGGGTTGTGGCAGTAGCTCTCCGGCTTTCTCTTCTTGCCTCGCTGCCTATCCTGTACCGGATAGCTAGATGGTCACTGTGGGTGTAACCGTCGTCGACCATCCACTGCATATCACCGACCAAACTTGGACTGCAGAACGTTACGTCTATTATCGATTCCACTCCGTTTCGCTGGAAGGTACTTTTGGAGCCTTCGTTGCACAGCACGACATCCAGCTTGGCGAAAGCCTCTAGCAGCGTTTGCCCTCTCCGGTTAGTAAAGTGACTTCCCCACTCTATCGCCCACGCATTGAAGTCTCCTGCAATTACTACTGGCTTGCTACCCACTAGGTCTGATGTTAGCCGATCGACCATCTCGGTGAATTGTTCTATCGGCCACCTTGGTGGGGCGTAGCAGCTGCAGTAGTACACTCCATTTATTTTCGTTATAACAGTACCCTCCGCTCTTGTGTTCAGCACTTCCTGGATCGGGTATCTTCCCGTCGTACAAATCGCCGCTGATTTGGATCTATCCGCTACCCAGTTCCCATTATCCGCGGGGATGCGGAACGGGTCCGACAAGATAGCGACGTCCGTTCTCGCTTCTACTACCGACTGCCACAGCAACTGCTGGGCGGCCGCACAATGGTTGAGGTTGAGCTGCGTTACTTGCACGGCTTCCTCGTATAACCACTCAACGGGCACGCAGGTCTACCCATAGCGTGGTTATGTTCCTGCTTCCTGCTCGCGCATAGCGTACATGATGGTGCTTTCTCGCACGTGTGCGCCTTATGGCCCTCTTCGCCGCATCGCCTACATAGGTTACTCCTATCCGGCCCTTTGCACGCCCACGATTTGTGTCCCGGTTCGAGGCAGCGGAAGCACTTGTCGACTACCGGTGGTTGGTAGAGGCTGACTGGACATACTGACCAGCCAACTTTCAGCTTACCAACTTTGATCACCTTGTTAGCGTCGATGGCCGGTAACTTCACCGTGGCAATCTGCGTCCCCTGCGGTCCTCTTCGCAGACGGATGGACGCATTTGCTACCACCACTCCACCTTGGTCCTTGATGGCCGAGGCGATCTCTTCAGATGTCGTGACCACGTCCAGCTGCTTGCATTGAGAGTCACTTCGTCATGTCGAGCCCTCACATCTACACTCTCGCCTAGGGCCTGGGCTAGCGCTCCATATGAGGTACCGTTCGCCTGTTAGCCCTTCCTTAAGACAAGGATCATCTCGCCCGCTCTCGTCCGCCTTATGCTACGAACCTCTTTACCAAGGTCCGCCAGTTTCTCGGCGCTGCGCATCGCCTTGAGCACGTCGGCGTAGCGCTCTTTCTCTGTTTTAATGAGAAGTGCTTCACCCTTCTGTCTGGCTCTCGCCGGGCGCGTGATTGCCGCTTTCACCTTCGGTTTATTTACTACCGTTTGCCAGGGACCGTCCGACCGCAGGTTGTCTTGGTCGGGTTGGCTTCCCTCCTCCGGTGGCCGACTGGCTCGTTTCGTCCTCGCTTTCTTCTTACGCCGTTCTCCCACGTTTGCAACTTCCGTGGGCCCGCTCTTCTGATTTGCGCTCTCCCGACGCCTTTTTGCGTTCTGTTTAAAGCGCTTAATGCCAGGCGAGTCCCTGGCTCGCTTATCTGTTCTCCTCTCTACCGCTCTGTCGCTGAGCGCAAAATCTAATGCCTCCTGTGCCATGGTTGTGATAGTAAGGAGAAGGGAGCAGTCTGTCTGCTCTTCTCCGCTTTACCACAGCCTTCCAGCCTGGCCGCAAGCACTTCCTGTTCTTGCTTGGCAGCAAGAACCAAATTGCGAAGCTTAAGCAATTTCAGCTTCAGCTCCCTCGACATATTGCCCCGTTCATTGGTGAAGTTGATAATGTCATCGAGTTGCACCATGACGACGGTCAAGCTCGGCAGGATGCCACTCGACCCTATCTCCACTGCATTGTGCTGCTGCTTATCGACTATTGGCGTATCGTTATTGCGCATAAGCCCCAAAATTTTATTCCCACCTTTGGGTTTCCGCGCCGAGCACTCAGCGCCAGACTCGGCGACAAGGAGATAGTGGTCAAGTTGGTACTACTGATTTTTTGACAACTGATGTCGATTGGTTGTGTGAGTGCACCGGTGTCAAAAAATAGAGCTTTTAGCTGAAAATTTAGTTGTCAAATGCACATTTTGACAGCAATATAGATGTATGAGTGAATGAAATGTGCAAATGCTTTATCGCGGAAGCAGTCGCTGAAGACAAGTGTCAATGTTTTCAGTGACGAAACGAAAAGTTTCAATGCAAAAAGCAATATCGCTCTCCACGACGACTACTTCGCTACTCGTGTTCTTCATCTCCATTTCTGTGTGTGTGTGTGTGTGTGTGTGTGTGTGTGTGTGTGTGTGTGTGTGTGTGTGTGTGTGTGTGTGTGTGTGTGTGTGTGTGTGTGTGTGTGTGTGTGTGTGTGTGTGTGTGTGTGTGTGTGTGTGTGTGTGTGTGTTTGTGTGTGTGTGCAAAACTACTCAAAAAATGTCACTCATTTTTCGGGCACTTATCCTCAACCGATTTGCTCGCAACAAGTTGCATTTGACGCACAACCCTGTCCCATTGTTTCCTATTTGAAATTGGCCAGATCGGACTATGGGATTCGAAGTTATGGCCAAAATACAAATTCATACGATAATATCGCTTAAAAAATGTCACTCATTTTTCGAACACTTATCCTCAACCGATTTGCTCGCAACAAGTTGCATTCGACGCAGAATCCTGTCCCATTGTTTCCTATTTGAAATTGGCCAGATCGGACTATGGGATCCGAAGTTATGGCCAAAATACAAATTCATACGAAAAAATCGCATAAAAAATGTCACTCATTTTTCGGGCACTTATCCTCAACCGATATGCTCGCAACAAGTTGTATTCGACGCAAAATCCTGTCCCATTGTTTCCTATTTGAAATTGGCCAGATCGGACTATGGGATCCGAAGTTATGGCCAAAATACAAATTCATTCAAAAAATCGCTTCAAAAATGTCACTCATTTTTCGGGCACTTATCCTCAACCGATTTGCTCGCAACAAGTTGCATTCGACGCAGAATCCTGTCCCATTGTTTCCTATTTGAAGTTGGCCAGATCGAACTATGGGATCGAAAGTTATGGCCAAAATACAAATTCATACAAAAAAATCGCGTAAAAAATGTCACTCATATTTCAGGCACTTTTCCTCAACCGATTTGCTCGCATTAAATTGCATTCGACGCAGAATGTTTATATTTTCTTATTGAAAATTGGCCAGATCGGACTATGGGCTTAGATGTTATGGTAAAATTACTATTTATTGTGAAAAAGAGTTCAAAAAAGTTTTGCTCACTTTTTTAGCACTTAGACTTCATCCCCAAGGAACACAAGTTCAACAAATCTGGTTGCAGTAACCATATTGTGACTGAATCCGGTCATATATAAGTTACTGTGATACATCCCGAGCAGCACAAGTCAGACTAAAATGGTTGCAGCAACTTGATAGTGACCAAATCTAGTCGCATATCCGTTGCAGTAATCTATGTGGGACATGTGTGCTACTACAATAGATTGCATTCGACGCAGAATCTTGTCCCATTGTTTCCTATAGAAACTTGGCCGGATCGTACAATTAAGTCAAAAGTTATGGCGAAAATACTAATTTCAAAACTACAAAATAAAATGCCATTTTTTGCGCTTATGCTCATCCGATTTGTTTGCAACAAATTGCGTTTGGCGAGATTTTTTTTTATGCATATAAACAAATATGAAAAATAAAACCAATCCACATATTGGTGTTATTTGAGATTTTTCCAAACCTTTTGAACGAACGAGAAAGGCACCATCACCGCTAGGTGGATTAATCTGGGTTTTTTTATATGAAATTGTCAGTTTCTCAGTATTCATTGAGCCACTGTAATACTCGCCCATAGGGGAGAACGGTCCAAAATGCACCCCTTAAGCTTTTTCGATGTTTTCGCCCATATAAACAAAAATACCCAACCATTTCAACGTATAGGTGCAAAATTTACAAACCCATCTACATTTCGCAATGATCTCCTATTCAAAACAATAAGGTTTTCATGACTTTCTAACGCATTTAAAAAATGTTTTAAAAATAGGGCTGGGGCAAACGCCCGAATGGTGGTCTAAAATGACTCAGTTGCATGTAAAATGATGATGAACGCATGGTTGTTTGTTTTTTCTTAATGGATTGAACTACAATCTTACGGATGTGGTGGAAGAATAGCAAATCGTTAAATTTGAGTGAATATGAAGGGAATTTGCTAAATTTTTCCAATGGAGCTCAATGATGGATAGCTAATTATGAATTGTAATGGTAATATTCGATCATGAATGTACTACAACAGATTACACGAGTGATTTTATGAGTGAGGCCATTTTGCCCCAGGGGTGCATCTTGGACCGTTCTCCCCTATATTGAAATTATGAAAATCGTTCTGAAGAAGGGCAGCTACCAGATGATATACAACAGCGGATTGGATGATAATGACGAATGTTTATCTTGCTGCCTTCTTTCAAAGAAGCAATTAAAAACAGTGACCGCTGAAAATTTTGACGTCGAAAGGATTCTGAATAGACAGACAAGAAACAAGCGCTCCTGAAGGTGATTTTACCAGTTATCAAAGAGCATCAGAAGGCGTTTTGGACAAATATGCTCGAAAGATTGCAGACATCAGCTGAACAATAATTTACAGAAATTCTTCGAGCTTCTGACAATTCTATGAAATACAACTACGTTTAAAAATGAATGTATTTTTTGTTATTTGAAACTCGAAATTCCAGCCTTAAAATAAATCCATCAACACTTCAGGTTGTTATCAAATGATATATAATGACACAATTAAAAAAAATACTATTTTAGTTTTTTTTCTTATAATCGCCTGGATGAATTGATTGTGACTGTTATGCGAATATATGTAAGGATGGGACAACTTAAGTGAGGTATGTCAGGAATTAAGTCTTTTATTTTACCAGTTTTTCTTAAACTTTAGACGAAATTAAGCCGTTTCCTGCAAAAAACAGCTTTTCGCCAAAAATCGACATGGGACTGTTATGCGAATAGCGGCAGTATAGTTCTGTTCAGATAGCCAAGCAGCTATCAAAGCTCTCGCTTCGGCCAACTTAAGGTCGATGTTAGTAATCGCATGTCGAACTCAAATTAAGGAACTGAATTCAGTGAATACTTTACACCTTTTATGGGTACCAGACCATTCTTCCATAGCTGGAAACGAATTGGCTGATGAGTTAGCCCGCACTGAAGCACCACAAGACTTTATTGGACTTGAGCCAGCTATTCCAATATCTAAGTGTTGGGTGAATCATTTGATTAGCTCTTGGGCTTCCACTCAGCACAAACGGTATTGGACAACTTTGGATTTATGTCGACAAACATAATTGTATATTGTAGGGCCATCTCCGGTAGTAGCAAACTATTTACCTCATCTGTCTAAACAGAATTGCAGTGTCTTAGTCAAGGCCTTGACAAGTCACTGCCAACTTAACTATCACATGGCAAATATTCAACCTGTTGAATCATTTGTCTGTGATGGTTGTGAATCCGATTATCGATATGTGGAGCATTCTCTTTAAGATCATATAACTTTTACATGATGAAAATGTCAATAAGCTCAAATTGAGGGTCGCTCATATTGCCCCTACTGACGGGCTTACCCACATTTCCCCTACATCAATATGGCTATTAGTAATGTGTTATACAAAGACGGCTTTTTCCAATTCTAATATAAGTTTTTTTTTATTTCGAAACAGTAAAAAACTATTTTCAATTTTATTTTATAAGGATCAGAAAGAAACTCTCTCTATTCAGTTCGTGAGGATTTCACTAGCCCGGCTCTCGATCAGCTGCTCCATCGAAGTGATGGACGCCATCCAGGTGTCGAGAGTGGTGGCCATTGCTGCGACCTGCTTTCGATCGAGCACCCGCGGCTGCACCCACGTCATGTTCACCACCCCGGCAACTTCGTCGATCGCTCCCTTCACCAAACCCTGGGCCAGGGCCTTCATGATGAGGATTTCGACCTCCTTGATGGGCAGTTTGGCCTCCTTGGCGATTTCCTCGAAGGTGATGGTCCGCTTGTTGGCCGGCCGCTTGAATGTCATCTCCATCAAGCACAGCAGCGAGATCTTCTGGCGGAGTTTCACCTCCTGGGCGGCAAGGTCGGCGATGGTACTCCACTTGGGTTTCATCTGCTCGAACCTGGAAATGGGAATAAAATTAGTATGACTGCCCAATTTATTTAGTTTCTTATAAACGGAAGTTTCATCAAGTAAACTTTAACAAACACTTTTGACTCACTTGTTGATATCGCCTGAGTTGAATGCCTGAAGCAATTCCACCAACCATTCGTTTTCAGTTCCCTTAAGTGATTCCAGGATGGGGTGGGCCAGCTAAAACAAAAATGGATTAAATAACATCTAGTATAATTAACAAAGACGTAAGTCCTACATAAACTAATGTTAATCTGAAAGGAATGACAAAGCACACTCTTTACCAGTGGTAAAATAGGTCCAAACAATAACAGAAATAATCATAAGACATTTTTACGTGGTATATTTGAATTACATGGAAATTCAAATGTATGTTTGTCATTCAATAAACAGTTCAGATATATTTAAAAGTTGTCAACTCAACACATTTTAGATTTGAATTTCAACAGAGAAAAAAAAAGAGTATCACATAAAGTGTAAGCCATTCAAAACATCTTTTGAATTATTTAAAAATTCAAACTTTTACATCGTTACAATTTTTTTGCTATCCCTAATTTTTGATAATGACAAAGATAATACTCACCAGCTCCCCAATGTTGTAAATGCCTTCGCCGAGCAACGCGGCCAATCCTAAGAAGAATGCCTGCTGAGGCCATTGATCCTTGGGGTAAGTGTCCATGGAGCATCCCAAAAATTGCAATCCACAACGATAATAGTCACTGTGTTGACCCACCAATCTAAAAGTTGCATTAAATTCGTTTAAAAAAATGAAATGAAGAAAAACTGACACCACTGTTTTTCCCATTGGATTAACTTTTAAGCGCAAACATTTGTACAGCTCCGAAGAATAAAAATAAATCTCATTCTTCTTTATCGGCAATCGTTCCACTTACCGGTAGTAGTTTGCGGCCAGCATATAATACTTTCCATGCACCGGCGTCACATTGCCAGCTTCCTCCAGAATGTCCTTCAGATCCAGGATAATCTTTTTCGTCTCGTCCAGCTCGTTCAGCGCTTCCAGATAGATCTGTCCCTGCAGCACCTTGCACATCCAGAGCGCCTCATCGCAGACCTTCACTTTGTCTTTGAGCTTTTCCAAGAATGTTATTGCTTCTTTTTTGTCCGCGATGTGCGACACCACCACCGTGAGGATCTCCACCAAACCGTACGGGTTGATTCTTAAGAAAAGTTATAGCGTCAAAATAAGGAAATTCCCGAAAACTACACAATGAAAGAACTTACTTTGTTTCGAAAACGCAAATGAAGTTGTGGTACAGCGTCAGCAGGGCATCCTCGTTTTGCAAAGCTGGATTTTTGACGAATGTGTTCAATTTGATGGTCAGTTCGTTCCACAGTCTAAAATTAATCAAGTTTAGTAAAAATCTCTAAAATTTCACAAACTCCGGATCGACTTACTTCTCATTATACAACTCCTCGATTTGCGTCCACTCGGCGGCCAGTTCCTTGTCGCTGGTTTTCTTCTGTTCGGCTAAATAGCCGGCAACGTTCGGAAGGCCCATCATTGTTGCGATATAAAGATGTTTGCACTAAAATTCACGATATTTCACAGAAAACAATGTTCCGATCGACAAATTTGGCGTGCGATTCGCTGCGATGATGATGGTGCTGTTTGTGATTTGAGTGTTTGACAGTCGACGATGAGAGATGAGTTTGCAACAAAAATGTGCGTGTCTCACCATCTCACTGATGTCAGAGCGACAAAAGTGAGAAAACTTGGAAAGTTGAGTGCTTGCCGACAGATGGCGCTTTTCCCAAAAGAATGAAAAATCTATACACTAAAAGAAAAACGCTATACACCTCGGGAAAATTTTCCGCCGAATTTTGGCATTTATTGGTCCATACTAGCAACCCTATAACCTAGTATTTCTAGTATTTCTAGTCCATACGTATATATCTCGGGTACTTATTCAAAAGGACGTATGTGTTTTTGTAAACAAAACTTCAAACGTCGATTTGTCCAATCTGTTGGCACTCCCATGCAAACCAACACTAACAACTGGTAGCCGAAGCCTCCGCCTTTATGTCTATATGGTAAAGAGCCCCGCACATAGCATACGTTTGCGTTGCGTTTGACAGTTTTCCCATGGGAAATGTGTCAAACGCAACGCAAACGTATCCTATGTGGGGGGGTCTTAATGGTTTGCATGGGGAAGCTATCAGCTTTGACAAATCAACGTTCGAATCTTTGTTTACAAAATCACATACGTCCTTTTGAATAAGTACCCGAGATATACAAAAGATATTTTAGTTACTACACTGACAAAAATTTAGTAGTAAATTCAACAACGCGAACCTGTTCTGCTTAACCATGCAATAACGCAGTAGAGATAACGTCTATGTAATGTGAAGATGACCATGATTTAGTTGACATTACTATGGAATGGCATCGAACCGATTACCATGAGCCATGTAGTAATCACAACTATACATTTTGTAAATAGCACTTTGAATCAACCATAAACCATGACCATTCATGGTTATAGTTAATGCAACATTGTAAAATTTCATCTGTGATTATTTCATCCGTTCCGACGTTTATTTGCCATAATTTGCTGTGCGAACTGTGTCACTTTTATTTGGATATTTTATCTAAATTGCAGTAAGTAATTCACAAAAGTGAATAATATACAAATCTAATCTCGTATGTATTTTTGAAATACTTGCAGATTTACAGTGCGTAACAAAAAAGAAAAAAGAAAGGCGGAAGTGCAGGAGAAATACGGAACAAAAAACTTCTTCCCGGGAGCGTATCTATTTTTTTGCCGGTGTGTACATTATGCTGCTTCTAATGATGGCGCGTCAAGATTTCAGTGACAACGATCGCTATATTGCTTTGCCTGTCGTCTGGCGGTTGGAATCAATCCGTAGACCTGCCGTAGGCCCAAAAAGAAATACCCTCGCGTATGTCATGATTGCCTAATCCAGTTGAATATCATTCCTGCAGTTGAAAATTATGGATAGTTTCCACCAGCTGGAACGACATTAAACCGGACTAGGCAGTCACAACACACGCGGAAGTTCCTGCCTCCCGAGGATCTCACTTTGAGTCTATACGGATAGATTGATACTGATTGATTTTAATATCAATATGTATAATTCTGCTTTCGAATCTGCGCGCCTTATTCCATCTCGGCATCTATTTGATATGTATTTCAATGTATAATAATCAAGACAATAATAAAATATCTTATTTAAAATGAAAATTAAATTGTTGTTGTTGATAAGAATTCCGAAATTACCACCATACCATACCTATACTATGGGAAACCTTCGTAATAGTTCAATTTACCATGTTCATGTCATTGCATGCATAGTAAATTTAACAACAAAATATTGTCAACCATGCTAGAGTACCTCGCTCAGAAAAGCATAGTAGAGTTGACTACAAACATAGTAGTATCAAATAGGTTATACGTTCTACCGAAATCAAGTGGTAAAATGTATTTAATTTTACCCTCAGTATGGTAGGCGTTACTATGCCGTTTCTTTCAGTGTAGATATTGTGGATTTACTTGGTGATGGGTGACGCGGTGGCCGATACGGCTACGAGCAAAGGCGCCAAGAAGAAGGTGCTTGCGAACAATATTTTTTTCTCACGCTTAGATAAGATTACCTAAAATTAGGTTTTTATTTTACCTAAAATTAGGTAAAGGATGTTTACTGGAAATATCGGTAAAAATTAGCGATAATTCTCGTTTCTTTTTACCTACTTTTAAGTATTTGACGTTTTTAGACGATGACGTTATTTTTTACCTAAAATTAGATTTTTCTTGACTTTGTAAATACAAGTGTTTTTTCCGGCTCTTTGCTGTGCAGCCTATCAAAACCTACTCGTTCCTGCCGCTGAATTCTTCGGGCAACATCGAGATAATCAACGATTGAAAACAGATGGTAAGTGATTGATTGATGAGGGACAACTTCCGGGAATAATATATTAACTTCTACATATTTATTTTCAGAATTAAGGAAAATGGTTTCTTGGTCACATTTCCGAAAAGCTTCCAGAATGGATCAGGGCTCGAACGCCTGTCACCTTCACCTGTCGCCTGTTGTTGGTTGGGAATGTTGGTCACGGGTTTGCTCGCTGGCATGCGGACGATGATCAGCCGTCCTTAGCGTGGGGAACAGACGGTCCTACCACGAGGAACAGACGCTCGATCAGGTTAACACCTCCGGAGCGGAGCAAACCACCCTCCCTGATAGCATACGACCATAGTTTCCACTGGGATTAGTTACCTGATCTTCCCAAGGCTTCCAAGATGCTCGATCAGGTTAACACCTCCGGAGAGGAGCTAACTACCACACCCTCCCTCCCTGTTAGCATGCGACAAAAGTTCCCACCGGGGTTAGTTACCTGGGCTTCCAAAAGGGTGCTCGTATCCCTACCAGCACCACGGTTAAGAGGCTAAGGACCCAGTATTTGCAATGCCATATACAACAGGGATCATAATCCGGCTGAAAATTTAGCCGGTTTCTAAATTTACTCAATAAAAAATAAATGAATCAATTGAAGAATTTTGTTTTTCTTTAAACAAAACACTAAAAAATAACCTAATAATCGGTAATTTTCAACGTTTTTGCGTGACCAAAACAAACATCCAAAACCTATTTTTAGGTAAAAATAAACGACCGAAATCGGTAATTTTTAACGATAATTCTTGATAACCACAACTACCTAACTTTAGGTAATCGATGATTACCTACATTTTAGGTATGTGCACTTTTGTTCGATTATCGGTATTTTTTACCGACTTTTAGATTATCCTAACTAAGCGTGACTAGACGACGATGATGCTGGTAATCCACTAGCCAAAAAACAGAAGAAGCAGCATGAAAAGCAGCCGGATCGGAAAGAGAAATGTCCACCGATTTTCATCAAGGGCGACTCTGTGACTTTGCGAACAATGTTTCGCGAACGAATTGCGAAAGGTACCCTAAAATGCACGATGAAGCTATGCTCCGACGGAGTGAAAATTATGACGGAATCGAAAGCCCAGTTCCAAAGGGTGCTTGATGTCATGGACAAGGAGAAATATGAGTATTTTACTCATGATATCCCTAGTGACAAGCCATTCAAGGTAGTGCTACGTGGCCTTGACAATATGCCAATCGATGAGCTGGAGAAACAACTAAAGGAATGCGGACTGCTACCCAGTGGAGTCTTTAAGATCGCAAGGAAAGATAAATCGCGGAAATATCGTGACCAGCTTTATCTGGTGCACCTAAAGCGAGGATCCACCACACTGAAGGATTTGCAGTCAGTGAAAGCAATCGACGCCACCGTGGTGGAATGGCAACGGTATAAACCCGTTCACCGCGAAATCACTCAATGCATGAACTGCTGTCATTTTGGACACGGCACCAGAAATTGCCACCTTACGCCTCGCTGTGCTGTGCTGTGCTGGCAATCATAAAACTGACAAATGTTTCTGGAGCGCATGGAAGAAAAATCAGGATATGATCAAAACGGATCCGAAGTTTGCAAATTGTAACGAAAATCAGCTACCGCCAAGGATTGTCCGAAACGAAAGGAGTTCATCGAAATTTGAAAGAAAAGCCAGCTCTAAGAACCAGCCCCGGAGTAAACCTCCAGCATTCACCAGTGAAAACTTCCCCGAGCTACCCTGTCGAATGCGAACGACAACCACTGGTACTGCAGCAACGACAAGTGCATCTGCCAATGTTATTTATTTATTTATTTATTTATTTATCATCAGACTAAGGCCGGAGTGGCCTGTGCTGCACATAAAAGACTTCTCCATTCAGCTCGGTTCATGGCTGCACTTCGCCAACCACGCAGTCTGCGGAGGGTCCGCAAGTCGTCCTCCACCTGATCGATCCACCTTGCCCGCTGCGCACTTCGCCTTCTTGTGCCCGTTGGATCGTTGTCGAGAACCTTTTTAACCGGGTTACTATCCGACATTCTGGCTACGTGCAGTCGTCCGATTTTCGCGGTGTGAACGATTGATGGTTCTCCCAGTAGCTCATGCAACTCGTGGTTCATTCGCCTCCTCCACGTACCGTCCGCCATCTGCACCCCACCATAGATGGTACGCAGCACTTTCCTTTCGAAAACTCCAAGTGCGCGTTGGTCCTCCACGAGCATCGTCCAGGTCTCGTGTTTGTAGAGGACTACCGGTCTAATGAGCGTTTTGTAGATTATCAGTTTGGTACGGCGGCGAACTCTATTCGATGGGAGTGTCTTGCGGAGTCCAAAGTACGTACGATTTCCAGCCACTATGCGTCTCCGAATTTCTCTGCTGGTATCATTTTCGGCAGTCACCAGTGAGCCCAAGTACACAAACCCGTCGATGAGCTGCCTGTTTTTATCATCCTAAACTACCTCGACGGGTAGTTGGTAAAGGACAATGTAGTGGTAGATCACCACACCAGTGAGCCCAAGTACACGAATTCTTCAACCACCTCGATTTCGTCACCACCGATAGAAACTCGTGGTGGGTAGCGTACATTGACCTCTCTTGAGCCTCTTCCTATCATGTACTTCGTCTTCGACGTGTTGATGGCTAGTCCGATCCGCTTGGCTTCCCTCTTCAGCCTGATGTAGGCTTCCTCCATCCTCTCAAAGTTACGTGTCATAATATCTATGTCGTCGGCGAAGCCAAATAGCTGGACGGACTTATGAAAAATTGTACCACTCGTGTTAATTCCTGCTCTTCGAATAACCCCTTTCATAGCGATGTTGAATAGCAGACACGAAAGACCATCACCTCGCACTACGCACATCACCCGATCCATCGTCGCTTTGATCAACCCGCACTACGCACATCATCCGATCCATCGTCGCTTTGATCAACCGTGTCAGTTTATCCGGAAATCCGTGTTCGTGCATAAGCTGCCATAGCTGGTCCCGATCGATTGCATCATATACGGCTTTGAAGTCGATGAATAGATGATGTGTGGGCACGTTGTATTCGCGGCATTTCTGCAGTACTTGGCGAATGGCAAACCCCTGGTCCGTGGTGGAGCGTTCGCCCGAGCATTCGCCCATAAAACCCGCCTGGTACTGCAACAATCGATTTTCGAACATTTTTACAGGTGCAAATTCACCTACCAGTGATAAATTATCTTTCTTGATAAGTTCAAAAATTGAATAAAGTTATTATAAACTGATACAGAAGCGACAGCTCCATGACAGTTCATTTGTTTACTCGCTTTTGTCCTTATTTTGCGTGGGAAACGTGAAAAATGAAAAATCACGCGTAGCATTTTATAAGGGCCTATTACAGAAAGGTAAACATTAATCGATGCAAAACAAAACTTTAAATTTTCAACTCCTATTTCACAAGTTTATTATATTTTTGGCAGCGAAAGCTTCCAAGAACGTACAACCAACACTTTATTACTCACGCATAACATCAGTTGCATAGGAAACTTCAAAATTGATTAAACAAAAGTCGGAATATTGTTTTTATACTCTTATGGGTTGTTCATAAACTCTTTGCTTAAACCATCTTGTTTACAAAAACACGGAATCGATTATTTTTGAAGAGGAAATGTGTCTTTCTATGGATTCGGGACGATGACAATTCGGTAAATTTCCTGTTTTGATCCTAATTACAAGGTTGTTTCAAGTGGTTACTTCACTTAAGACCAAGGTATGCTGTTGGGTGGATCGGATTTTCCTTCGATTAAGCACTATACACCGGGTTGTTTGGGTATATTAGAGCTAAAAGCTATACAAGTTTATTAGTTTTAATACATAATTAAATTCAAAGACTTACATTTCGGTTTCCTAGTCCTGACTTTACCCAACAATTCACCTATTCTTCTACCGCAAGCTTCAAAAACTGTAGATCATTGTCTGCGATTAACCTCACATTTAAGTGAATATGATTACTTCAATGATTACTTACTATTAGTTCTTTTAGGTTCTGATTTTATTATTCCTATATTTCACCGAACCATCGGTCTCCGCAGAGCTGATATAAATACTAGTATAATATATAATTATTACAAATTCATTCTAATAAATTCACAATCATACCTTCAAGCACACTATCGTTTTACTTTTCAATTTACTTTGTCCCATATTCTACATAACCGAATGACAGTCCATCTTCAGTGATATTCCGAGGGATGATTCAGCTCACCAAGGGGTTACAGCATGGGGACTTTTACCACCAATGGGTAGTGGCACCTTACACCGTAACATATGCAAAACAACAACATTGCCAATGACAACAGCATTGTCCTCTCTTGTAAATATTGGGACATACTCAACTCGCAACTCGCAACAAGCATTTGTCCCAAACTGCAACAGAATAGGACAATGATCGCCTGCCGCGCATTTAAAGAAGTAGTCGGTTTTCGGCGTTGTTTTCGGTTAAATAAGTATCAGTTATCAATGTTTAGGCATAAACTTAATCTGTTAACGTTATTTGTATAATTCTAAAACATACAAGCGATCGCATTTTTAAAAGTTTACAACAATTTCCTCTTCATGATTGTTGCAGATAAAATGGAACGCAACATTGTCTTTATCCTCTGCAGATGAGGACAAAGACTTATCGCTATTCTCTTTTGTTGCTTGTTTTTTTTTTGCATTTTTCAGTGTTTATATTTAGCTTGAAGCGGCACCTGCCCATTTTATCCCCTATCCCCATCTTATGTCCATGCTCCAGCTTGTCTACATTATTTCAACTAGGGTATCTGTTCCGTTATTAATAACATGCTCCTATAAGTACAACATTTATTCCACGAATTACAACACTTACAAAGTCAATGATGGTTCCGCTAGCACGTTCAGAAGAAACGGGGTCGAGTCATGGATTGACGTAACGTTTGTCAGTCCGGGTCTGGCACCAGGCTTGGACTGGAAGGTGAATGAAGGTTACACCCATAGTGATCATCTAGCAATACGCCTTAAGATCAACTATGGCGTGCAACATCCGAGGTCTGGGGATCCCTGTCAGGTCCGTGGGTGAAGAACCAATCACTTCGACCGCGGCCCTGGGACTGGAAGCCAACACTTAAGGGCTAAGTGGGGATGCGTTGGTAGCTGTCCTGTCACGCGCGCGACGCCACCATGCCGAGGAAAGCCCTGCCGAGAAATGGAAGACGCTTGGTACACTGGTGGAGTGCCAAGATTGCGGCCCTCCGATCAACCTGCCTCGAGACTAGACGAAGGATGCCCGCACCGAGGAAGAAAGAGCGGACCGCCGCGAAGTGTTTCGAGCTGTGTAACTTGGCATTTAACATAGCTATCAAGAACAGCAAATGATCGTGTTTCGACAACAACAATGTGAAGGTACCAAGGCGAATCCGTGCGGTGACGCTCATAGGATTGTGAAGGCCAAAACCAAAGGGGACTCTTCATTCCCCGAACGATTCCTGGATAGGTTGGCGACGATTATCGAGGTACTCTTCCCGTCCCGAGCAACAAGTCCCTGGTCTCCTGAACCGCAAGGCAATATGGGAGCGGCCGAAATGGTGGCTACGGAGACGAACGAAGAGTTACTCGCAGTGGCCAAATCCCTGGTAATGAACAAAGCTCCAAGGCCTGATGGAGTTCCGAACAGCGCTCTCAAGGCAGCAATCATAGCGAACCCGAACATGTTCAGGCTAGCTATGCAGAGGTGCCTTGATGTGGATTCTCCGAAAGATGGAAAAGGCAGAAATTGTTGTTGTTGCCCAAGGCTGGGAAGCCGCCGGCCGATACATCGGCGTATAGACCAATCTGTCTTATAGACACGACGGGCAAGTTGTTAAGAAGGATGATCCTCAACAGGCAAGCAATCAGTTTGGTTTTTGCAGGGATGAGTGCACGTTGGACGCTATTAACTCGGTGGTAAGGATCGCCGAGATAGCGATCCAACAGAAAAGGCGAGGTATTCGGTAATCGATATTGTGCTTTAGTGACACTTGATGTGAAATAGCTTTCAACACCGTAAGCTGGGATGCTATCGGGCTCTCGTTACACCGGTTAAGCCTGCCGGTGGGCCTGTACCGGATTTTGGAAAGCTATTTCCATAGCCGTGTACTATTATAGAAGACCCAAAAAACAATTTATATTGAATAAGCTGAACAAGACAAATTGTGGCGAAATAAGCTCTTTATCAGACTCCAATTCTTGTTGGGGACCGATGCCGGTCATAGAAGCGCTCCTATTACCGTAGGAGTTCCGCAAGGATCAATACTGGGCCCGGTATTATGGAACCTTATGTGTTCAACCGTCATATTACTTTTTTGGCTGATAAGAATGAGCAGTTACTACTTACGTTTCAGTTTTCCCTCTTACATACATTTGCGCCAATAAATCAAGTCTATTTTACCAGATCTCTGAAGTGCGACATCTATTCCGACGCGGCATCTCACCCGAATTTACCCTATAGAGGCGTTTCTCTCCCGCAAGTAATTTCATGCACAATTGTACACTCATCGATGATACTAACGTGGTTCATCCGCGCATGTTTCTTGCATGGGTGAGTTTAGCGTCCATTGCATCCTCTCTATGGGTTTCCCGAGCGGTAATCATTCTCATGCTCCATGCATCCCCACTACGGGTTTGCCCGAGATCGTATCCATGGAATTCCGATAATTTTAGAAACGTGGCCATGCAAATATGACGTACTCCACCGATTCTACCTCACCTATGTACTCCTTACGCTCCGGGGATTCTGCAATTCTGAACATATGTGAATGTAGTGAATATTGGAACCCCAAAAGGACTTTACTTGAATCCTCAAATCAATTCAAATCAAATCGGAACAGGCGGACCCCTACGTATCCTACTGTAGATAGTGTGAAGTGAATCTCGTTTCGATTTGTGTGCGCTCGACTAAATGGTGCTTGAACCAATTTTATTGATACTTGAGCTCAAAGAAAGGCACAGTAGACGTAACTTTTATTTGAACAAGATAAATTACCTTTATTCGAAAGTCGCGGTCTGGTCCGCAAGTTCCACATTCTTGATAATCTCTTTGTACAAAACCTCTTTAACGTTGTTTGCTAATATGAAATCTACGTGACTGAATCGCTTGTCCGGCACTGGGTAGCTACTAACCACGTTAGGCAGCTCACTCTCGAGTTGCAACACATTGAGGTAGATCACGGTATTGTCGTTGTAGCCGTAGTAGGTGCTCACTGGGGTCGTCACCAGCGATAGATTGTAGCGGGGAACGTTATTAGATCCGTAGAATTGGATATTTTTCTTTGGGTCGTTGTAATCTAGCTGCCTAAAGATACCGTCGTTAATAATCTGCGCATAGTGACGGACTTGTTTGAGTGAAGCTCCAGCGGGAAAGTGTCCGAGGAAGACGCGCACCGTTTTCTGGAGTAAATTTTCGTATTATTTAGTAGTTTGATCGTTGAAAATTATCACATGAGACTTACCACATCCAACTGCTTAGGATTGGGTCCTACAACATCGTATACGATGACACGACAAATCGTTTGTTCGGGAGCCGGACACAGCCAGCGGTACAAAAAGTATTGTTGTTCAGAAAACGGTAGGAATTCATACTTGCCCACAGACCTTAAACTGTCCTCAATGGGCATTACCAACGATGCTAATAATCGAATTAAAGCACTTCCACTGCGGTACATATAAACTGCTGGAGATAAAGCGTGCAGCTGAACGATCTTAACGTTGTATTCTGGGCGGCTGCTCAACGCTACAAAGCTTGTCATTGCACCTTGCGAGAACCCGATGTAATGGAGCCGCGGAACTCCCGTTCGGTCGAGAACATAATCAATGAGCGCCGGCACATCGTAGTATCCAATCTCATGAAAGGTGAAATCCCAGAATTGAGACGAAACCGTAGACAGTCGTTGATGCTTCTTAGAGTATCGATTCCCTCGAGCGTTTCCAAGCCAGATGTCGTACCCGCGATCCGCCAGCAAATACGCCAGACCATGCTTCCGACCGATCACTACCCAATCCGCGCAGCTGCTGAACAACGAGTGCATCATGAAAATTGGATATTGTCGTGCTTCCTTTCTGCTCGGAATCCGAAACATCGTCAGTAGATAGCCATCTTCCGTTACGACTTCATGTTCTTCCACTTCGTAACCGTATTTCCGAATCAGTTGAGGCTTGGGAAAATGTTCGAATATCAAAAACCGTTCCAATTTCGTTCTTGTGTCGGAAACTCACCACTGTTAACAAAGCATCCTCCTCCTCCATCAGAAATGGCGATGAATAGTTGAATCCTAGAGAAAACTGTATCAAGCACAGAAAAACCACCCAACTACTAAACAGCATGCTTTCTATGAGTATCGTGTCTTACTAAACTTGCTTATTAGCTGACTGACGGCAAATCACGAATTGAGCTCCCGTTCTCGATTAATACATTCCGAGAAAGCTGTAGAACCTTATCCCACCCCTCATGAATAATATATGCGCCAGTAGCCACCGCATTTAGATTTATTGTTTCACTGGTCTCTAATATGTGGTCAACTTTCCATCCTACTGTGGAAGCTGAGACAGCGAACGCTAATTGCCACCTACAACCGCGTTAATCTGCTCTCTAACCATCAACCGGCCACCTCAGCATCAAGTCGAACAAATCTCCGCGGTTATCTGCCCGATGTGATTAGTGCAGTGCTTTTGTTGTAGCAGGTTGTCGAGGAGCGGTGACTAAGTTGGTGCTTAGCTCAGTATGTGATGTATGTCGCGATTTGCACCTGCCACAGATTCATCTGATACCCACTAACCACATGCGTACTGGCAGTAAATGTGGGGAAATTTTATACTTCATAATACTCTTTCATTCCCGCCGCACGCAGGGTGAAAACCGTTTGCTACCACGTGTTGAAACGGAGGTGTGTTTTTTGCGTCTTGAATGCGTTTCGTATCGTTTCATATTTTGTTTGAATTATCGCTACTGTCGAGCTTTCGTGAGCTTTTGCGAATCGGATTTGCTGCTGTGGCTTGACGTCACTATTTTGAGCGGCTCAGTCTGATTAATTACTTTAGATAATCATTTTTTGTCAAAAAATTATGCTGCTGCAGAAAACAAACAGATGCCATGTTATCGTGCCACAGTCCATGCTCGATATACCATTTCATCTACATATTATGCAACACAGAGAATGCAGTAATTGAACACTCGCCCAAGCTAATTGAACAAATGTGGCAAACCCAAATGGATTTTATGCAACTCATTTGAGTTGTGAAATGTTCATGAAAGCACCCATTTCGTTGGTATAGATACAGATAACAGATATTGAGGCTGTCATCCGATACGTGTGTAAATATTCGCAACCGTTAATTCAAATGTATTTTAAATTGGGACCGCGTTTGGCAATCGATAAGGTTTTACATCAAATAAACATAACCTCGAAAACTCAATCGAATGAACTCAATTTGACACTTATCGGTGGTAGGTTCATGAGGTTCATCATATCTCCCGCAGCAAGCGGATGAACCTTTGTTTATATACAAACCACCGATACCTGTCAAATATGGAAGAAATTCATCAGAACGCAGCCGTGGCTACATACGTGTGACGTCACACTGTGAAACCATATAGTCCAATGCACCGAATGAACACAATGACGTTTGAGACGGGCGCTGTTTACTAAAAATGAACACTTGCATGAACTCGATGAATGAAAAAGTATTCATTCTTAGTAAACAGCGCCCGTCTCAAACGTCAATGATGAACTCGGTGCATTGGACCATTGGAGATGGCGCAAGGTTCATTATTATTGAAAACGCAGCCCGAATGCGGCTGTCAAATGCATTGGCTGCGTTCGATAGTTGTTAATCAGCTGCGTCCATGTGTACTGCCGCAATCAGTTGAGTAGATGGCAGGGTGTCAGGTCATTTGGCCGAATGCCGTTTGGCCGAACGTTTGGCCGAAAAGTTAAAAAAATTGACCTCAGTTTACGAGTGGTCCTTCTTCCTACTTTCTTCTTCTATTTCTTCTTTCTCCCTTCTTCCTTCCTCCTTATTCCTTCTTTTTTCTACTTTCGAATGATCGACTGTTTATTGTTATTTTAACTCAAAACGGCTACGCAGTCTTTAAGGATTAAAACAAGATTTATATTTGTCCAACGTTTCGACACGGGGTTGGTGTCTTCATCAGGGGAAAAATATTATGTTTGTTCCAAACATAATATCCTTAAAGACTGCGTAGCCGTTTTGAGTAAAAAAAAAATTAAAAAAATAAAAAAAAAACTTCTTTTTTCTTTTTCTCCATCCTTTATCTTCCTTCTTCTTCCTACTTCCTTCCTTCTTCCTTCTTTCTTCTTCCTTCTTCCTTCGTTTATTATTTCTTCTTCGTTAGTTTTTTGTTTCTTCTTCCTTCTTTCTTTTTACTGTTTTCTTCTTCATTCTACCTTCTTTCTTCTTCATTCTTACTTCTTTCTTCTTCATTCTTCCTTCTTCCTTCTGCCTTCTTCCTTCTTTCTTCTTCCTTCTTCCTCTCCCTTCTTCCTTCTTCCTCTTTCTTATTCCTTCTTCCTTTTTCCTTCTTCCTTCTTCTTTCTGCCTTCTTCCCTCTTCCTTCTTCCTTCTTCTTCTTCCTTTAAACTTCTTCCTTCTTCTCTCTTCCTTCTTTCTTCTTTCTTCTTGCTTCTACATTCTTCCTTCGTCCTTTTTCATTTTTAATTTTTCCTTCTTCCTTCTTCCTTCTTCTTTCTTCCATCTTCCTTCTTCATTCTTCCTTCTTTCTTCTTCCTTTTTCCTTCTTCCTTTTTCCTTCTTCCTTCTTCCTTTTTCCTTTTCCCTTCTTCCTTCTTCTTTCTCCCTTCTTCCTTCTTCCTTCTACCTTCTTCATTTTTCTTTCTTCCTTCTTCTTTCTTCCTTCTTCCTTCTTCCTTCTTCCTTTTCTTTCTTTCTTCTTTCTTCTTACTTCTACATTCTTCCTTCATCCTTTTTCGTTTTTTTTTCTTCTTCCATCTTCTTTCTTCCTTCTTCTTTCTTCCTTCTTCCTTCTTCCTTCTTCCTTCTTCCATCTTCCTTCTTCTTTCTTCTTTCTTCCATCTTCCTTCTTCATTCTTCATTCTTCCTTCTTCATTCTTCCTTCTTCCTTCTTCCTTCTTCCCTCTTCCTTCTTCCTTCTCCCTTCTTCCTTCTTCCTTCTTCCTTCTTCCTTCTTCCTTCTTCCTTCTTCCTTCTTCTTTCTCCCTTCTTCCTTCTTCCTTCTTCCTTCTTCCTTCTTCCTTCTTCCTTCTTCCTTCTTCCTTCTTCCTTCTTCCTTCTGCCTTCTTCTTTCTTTCTTCTTCTTTCTTCCTTCTTCCTTCTTCCTTTTTCCTTATCCCTTCTTCTTACTTCTTCTTTTTTCCTTCTTCTTTCTTTTTCCTGACTTCTTCCTTAAACTTTCTTCCGCCTTCCTTCTCCCTTTTTCCTTCTTCCTTCTTTCTTCTTCTTTCTTCTATCTTCTTTCTTCCTTCTTCTATCTTCTTTCTTCCTTCTTCTTTCTTCCTTCTTCTTTCTTCCTTCTTCCATCTTCTGTCTTCATTCTTCCTTTTTCCTTCTTCCTTCATTCATTCTCCTTCTTCCCTCTTCTTTCTTCTTTTTTTCCTTCTTCCTCTTTCATTCTTTCTTCTTCCTTTTTCTTTCCTTCTTCTTCCTTCTTGCTTCTCACTACTCACTTCTCACTTCGTAAGGAAACGTATTTCAACTATTCGGCCAAACGGCATTCGGCCAAATGGCGTTCGGCCAAATGACCCTTTCGGCCAAATGGCATTCGGCCAAACGACATTCGGCCAAACGGCATTCGGCCAAATGACCCTAAACCGATGGCAGTAGAGGGTCAACGTATATCAATTCAAAAGTTTACACAGGGTTTTCAATAAAATTTGTTCTAGCCTAAATATCTGTTATCTGTGTTCTAACTCTAACATTGAAAATAATTCTTCTCCTATCGAACTGAGCAATCAGTTCGACTTGATTAATGACGAAATTGAGCAAATCGAATCTACTCTAGCTCTAAGCCCAAGTGATTCGATCCATGCGAAAATGCAAAGGATTCCGCCAATTGAGGTATCTGTTGCCGAGTTTTTTGGCTTTAGGAAGGAGATTTTGAGTAAGGGGATCAAGGTTTCATTTCAGATGGCCAGGAAGGGTGACTGCCGCGTTTTGTCGGGATCCTTTGACGATCGCAAACGTCTTCTTCAGTATTTAACTGAGAAGATAGAACTGAGCGATTGTTCAAAGTCGTTTTGAAAGGTCTCCCCAGTGACAATAAATCACTGGATGAGATTAAAATTGATATTTCGCAATTACTTGGATTTTCACCAGTTCAAGTAATTAAGATGAAAAAGAAATCTCACTCTGGTACTTCCCAGAGGGGTATATCTCAAGAATTTCATTTAGTTCACTTTAACCAAAATGAAGGGTACCAATACACAGACCCAGAAGTACTACAACTCCAAGAGAAATCAACCCTGGTCAACCACTGCATCACCCATCAACACCGCTTCAACATCCATAACTCCACAATCGTCGATAAATCCTACAAGAAGCAAGCTTTGCAGGTGTTAGAGATGTGTCATATCGCCACTACCTCTAACACGGTCAACCATCGGCCGGACATCGCTGTGCGTACGCAAAAAATATTCTCTTCACGATCAAGACACAGAGAGAAAAGAGGAATGCGTCGTCAATGAATCACGATTATCGACATGACCCACATGACTTGAAAACAACCCAACCCACACAAACATACTTGACCATCCCATTACCACCCTAAACCACGAACATCCGACAGCGATATTATTATAGTTCAGCAACTGGCAACAGCTGGTCATGGTAGAAGTGCAACGTAGTGACTTACTGTGTAGTGCCCATCCTATTCTTCATCACTCACCCACCTTGTTTATGGTGCTGGAACAAAGTGAGATGATGTCATGCACCCCCTCATACACTTAGTATACTTAACTTGATTTTCTAAATTTAAAATGAACAATAGTGAAGCTAGTGCAGTTTACCCCAACCCGCCTGACAGTTCATCGTGTGACCAACACTTCAAGAGACATGTTGATTTATCCCGAGTAAGTCCCACAGTAGTTCATTTATGTACCATTGAAATTTATTAACGTATCGCCAATAAATGACAAGCCCTGATGAAGATCCAAGCCCCCGGATCGAAACGTTGGCAATGATTTGAAATTATCTACATTTTCATGTGACTGAAAGCCGAAAACCCTGAATATTTCTAAAGAAGTTTTGTATGATTTTCTAAAGAAATCCCGAAAAAAAATCAAAGAAATGGAGAATGTTTTAAGGGGTCGTACACTTGTTACGTGTTACCGTTGTAGCATAGAATTGTTTGTTTAAAAAAATACAATTAGATAGTAGCTTAGCGTTATTCTTAAGTTCGGTAATATGAATATAGTTGGAAAACCTAACTAAATAGAAAAATAAAATAAAATAATAATAAATAATTTGAATAAACGATAAAAAAGTTAGATACATTTAGAACAAAATTTGTAAAAACATTCCAACACCACACGATACCCCTCGATCACGGTGAACCTCCAGTAATACAACCAACTAAATAACGGATCGAAGTAGATCTAGATAACGGCAACACTTTATATTCGCCTACGATCTCGAATCAGGACCCAAAGTGCATCGATGAAGTGCTTTTGACTGGTGCCATCCCAAAGCGCACTATGAAAGGTAAGTTTCCCGGTTTTCGGAATTCCTGAGGACCTGTTCCTTTCGACCACGCGACCTCGTATCGAGTAACCAGGAGAGGTTAGGTCCACGTTCCCCCGCCCAGCAGTTTCCCCAGTGGCCACGTGAAAACTCCCAGAACTTGATTACGAGTAGTTCACTAGACCCGCAGTCGATTGTCTGGGTGTCATACCACCGACCGGACACGTATACGTCGTCGAGTAAGCCAAGCTCAAGGCACATGTGGCAACCCCGTTCACCCAAGCATCACCCTCATCAGCCGGCCAGCCAACCAATACACTACCTACATGAACACACCTCTGTAAGTCACACAATGAATGGTCTAATGGTAAATATCGTGTTAAGCACTTATTGCTAGTACGAAAGAGATCTTAAACTGTTCCTACAGTGCCGACCCTGAGGGCAGAAGAGCACAAGCTCTGACTAGCCGGTGCCCAGGGTTTTAATACGGGTCCTTCCGATCCGCGAGTTACACACGTAAGCAATTTTTCTGGGTTTTTCGAACATTCCTCCTCCCATGTATTTTTCCCATACAAATAATTTTTTATTTATATGGCGTATAAGAAAACAACAGACCCCCATCCCCCCAAAAGTGCTTACGTAATATGTGTACTGCCCCTAAAGGAATTCCTGAGGGAAATGTCCAAGAATATCTTTGTTACCGTTACGTAAATATCGCTATTGGTTTGAATATTAAAAAAAAAATGTGTCAATTTTGTTATTCCTAATATTTTTCGCACTTAGTTTCATAGGGGCGTATTTGTATTGATCGATTTCTCCTAATCGATTTTATATTTTGTTAATAACTCAATTGTTCACCTGTCATAAGACGAGTTTATACAATCCCATTGAATTCCACCACTTAATTGTATCTTGACAGATACGTATTTCGACCTCAAAAGTAAGGACGTCTTCAGTGTCTCGTACTTGACTCGACTTCGAAGTCCGAAGTCGAGTCAAGTACGAGACACTGAAGACGGCCTTACTTTTGAGGTCGAAATACGTATCTGTCAAGATACAATTAAGTGGTGGAATTCAATGGGATTGTATAAACTCGTCTTATGACAGGTGAAAACATTCCACTAAAAAGCTCAAAATAATTTTCTTATCACTCAATTGTTTCAAAAGCTACAACCGTGATTATTGATTCTGGTGCAAGATACAATCATCCTTTATCACACCAAATCAATAATAAAAAGAAAACATCGACGAAGATAAATCGATCAACACAGTTACGCCCCTTTGAAACTAAGCGCGAGATTTATTTCAAACTAGTCTTCACTGGCCCTGGTGTCCTTTAAACCTTCGATTTTCCGCTGCATCTTCTTATATTTATGGCAGTTTACGGCGAATCCACTTCCACCTACAGCAGAAAAAAACAGCTGCTGGTGGAACTTCTGTAATATCAGCTGATACCAATGCGCCGTCAGTAGAAAGAGTTCTTTTTAAATGTGGCGGGCCAGTTTGCTAGTAGCGCATTGAGGCTGATGCCAGTAAGGTCTCAATTATGGTTCTGGCAGGCACGTCATGGCTATGTGTATGGTATATTGTAATATTGTGAAGCGAGGGCTGGCAGTCTGACATTCTACTCTCTTAGTAGGGCCGGGTGACACCGACTCAAAACGGCGAGTGGGCTAATGGCTAGGCTGTCTTCCGTCCCAAAACCGTGGCGGGCCTTGTAGCACGCTGCCCAATCCTGCCATCCAGTTTTGCCTACTGGGTGGGAGCAGGCTCAGATGCCCCTTCCTGACTAGTGCTGATCTGGCTCTGAAAACGTAGGTGTCAACCCTCGCATGGTTCCCTGCTAAAGGCGACTACTCCAGTAGGATTCGGTGGAAGCCGCAAGGGGCCCATATAGCCATGAGCCTTGAGAGACAAAAATCTTTGGAGATGGAGGTAGTGGAAACCCTTTGCCAAAAGGGGTCTAGCAAGGTCCCCTATTAGAGAGGGAGAGAGCGGAGTGACGGTTGCTGCAACTGGCAGTACCGAAGAGTCTCCAGTGGTGGTGGGGAGTAGTCCTGCTTGCACGCCTGATGAGCCACTACCAGGGATACGGGTGGTGGCCGAGAAAGTCGATGAGATCATCGAGTTCATAAGCGGCAAGCAGAACACCAACAAGGAGCTTAAGCAGAGCCCGTTGGTGATTCGGCAAGCTGTTCGAGTCGCAAGACAAGAACAAGACGCTTATATCAGGCGTGTAGCGGCAGCAGAGAAGGTAGCCAAAGGTATCCAGACCAAGGCCCTCCTCCCCTAGCGGTGTTACTGCGACGAAAGAGGCGACCGCCCTTACGGCCAGTGAGGGTAAGAAAACGCCAAACTCGAAGCGACCCAAACGCGCTACCATTAAGGCAAAACGTTGCCTGGATGGTGCACCGGAGCCTGAAGGGCGTGTGCCCAAGAAGGTGAAAGGCACTAAACAGGCACAAGTTGCTGAGCCATAAGCTGGCCCCAGCCAGCCATTGGTATCCGCCGAAGGAGGTGCAAGAATTTGCAGCTGGTCAGTAGGGTGCGGAAGTTGAACACACCTCGACCTGCGAAGAAGGTGAGAGACAGAGGCGAGGCCTTGCCGGTGAAAACCGACAAGGACAAGTACGCCGATGTCCTTAAATCGCTGCGAGCGGCCGATAGCCTATCGGCCCTGGGTCAGGATGTGCGCTGCGTCAGATGTACCAAGAACGGTGAAATGTTCTTGGTACTGAAGCGTGGTGCGCAATTCAGCGGTGTAGCTTACAAAAAGCTTGCCCCGGAGGTCTTGGGTGACGGCGCTCAGGTCAGGTCGTTGGGTGCGGAAGTGACCCTCCAGTGTAAGCCACTGGACAAGGCCATCAAATATAACTCTTTTGCAATCTAAAAAGCGCAACAGGTGGAGCCTACGGAAACATCCTTCGATTGCAGTAAAATTGAAATAATGTTTCAAAATACTACAGCGGAAATAAATAAAATAAAAATATAAAACTAGATTCGATTTATGGATCTTGTGATTGATAGTCCTTCACTCTACCACAGCACCATTCAACACTTCGAAGGGACTGCATGTTGACTCACCATAAAAACCATACGATTATGAAGTTTTATACTGGAGTTTTCTGTTACTTGATTGCAACATCACCGAAAAAAATGTGAGTTGTCAAAACATTGAACAATGCTAAATTAAACATGAAGACACACTCAACTTATCTGCAACTTAATTTAAATAAACAAACAAATTTTGAAAGACGCATAGAAGTTACATGGGAAAAAATATGCAACTTGATGATTTTGTTTCGTGTTTGCAACATAAAGTGCAGTATTCTTTGGTTGTTTGGTTCCAAATGTCAAACACGTACTGCATTGCAATGTTAATGAAACATTGATCACAACTCGAACGTTTTTGAAATCTTGATGCAACTTTTTCGTGCTTTGATGTTTTTCCAATGCCTTTAATGAAACTGAATAAAAACAAGGTGCTTTTTGGAAGATGTTGCGTATGCTACTTGGGTGAGTGGTCCTCTGTACGTCTAAGAGGGGGATTCTTTGGTACGCAGTTAGCCTATCTCAGACTACCGGTGGCTGATGCCAAAAAGGTCACTGAGAAAGGGAAGCTGAAGATCGGCTGGTCAGTATGCCCAGTAAGCGTGCTCCAGCCACCTTCAGTGGACAGGTGCTACCGGTGCCTTGAGTCCGGGTACAAGACTTATGACTGCAATGGCCCAGATCGAAGCAAGATGTGCCGTCGCTGTGGCGAGGAGGGACACAAGGCGTAGGAATGCGACAAGGTACCTAGGTGCCTCATCTGCGCCAGTAAGAAGCAGGCCCGGGCGGGCCTGCGTGTGCCTTCGGAGAGGCCAATAGGAAAAAGCCGTGCAAGTAACACAGCTGAACCTGAACCACTGTGCAGTGCATCTGCCCAGCAACTGCTGTGGCAGTCAGTCTCGGAGTCGAGGACCAATGTCGTCCTCCTGTCCGACCCGTACAACGTCCCTGCCGACAATGGCAACTGGGTGGCGGACGGGTCTAGGTCGGCGGCAATCTGCACAACGGGTACCCGGTTCAAGAGGTTGTACACTCCTCCGCGGAGGGTGTCACAATAGCCAAGATCAATGGTGTGTTCTATTGTAACTGCTACGCCCCACTAAGGTGGCCAATGGAACAATTCAACCAGATGATCGACAGGCTATCGTCCGGCCTAGTAGGTAGAAGTACTCGTCCCGTCCCGAGCCACAAGTCCCTGGCCTCCTCCTGCGCTGCAAGGTGCTGGGAGTGTGGCCGAAATGGAGGCTCCGGTGACGAACGGAGAGTTACTCGCAGTGGACAATTCCGTTGCGATGAACAAAGCTCCAGGGTCTGATGGAGTTCCAAACAGTGCACTCAAGGCAGCGATCATACACTCAAAATAATTGTCACTTTAATTCCACTATAAAAAGTCATGTAGACTTCAAAAATTGAAACTTTCATCGGCCTTACTGGAATCAAATAAAACTTACTCAAATCACAAGTGCATCTTAATAAGAAATGTAGTGGAATTCATTAGAAAATATAGAAAATAATATCTATATACTCTTCTAGTGAATTCTACTCAAAATGAATGTATGAAAAATATATGAGTGGGGTTCTCAGAGCGAAATATATGTTTATTAACAATCGCTAATGAAACATTTTGCAGAAACATTATGAGAACGACTTGCAAAAAAAAATGTTTGAGTGTGAATTAATTTTCTACTCCTTTTTTTGCCCTCGTCCGCTTCTAGTGGACGGGATATCAACTACAGGGATATTATAGAGAAAAAAATATCGAAGTTTCACTTAAAATTCAAGTACATGGCCATACGAAAATTCACTTAAATTATATTGTATTTTCTAGTGAATTTAGAATAATGAGTGCCATCACTAATGAATCATTTAACTTTTACACCCGAGACTACATGGAAAATATTTGCATATGTTTTCAAGTAGCTTCTAAGTGAAAATTATTTTGAGTGTGGCGAACCCGAACATGTTCAGGCTAGCTATGCAGAGATGCCTGGATAAGTGTCGTTTTCCTGAGAGATGGAAAAGGCAGAAGTTGGTACTGCTGCCGAAGGCCGGGAAGCCTCTGGGCGACCCATCGGCGTACAGACCAATTTGCCTGATCGACACGAGGGGTAAACTGCTCGAGAGGATCATCCTCAACAGGCTCACCCCGGCGAGGAATTCGATACTGTGCGTTGGTGACACTAGACGTGAAGAACGCATTCAATAGCGCTCTCGTTACACCGGCTTAGCCTGCCGGTGTGACTGCAACGGATCTTGGAAAGCTACTTCCAGAACCATGTGCTGCTATACGAGAAATATATACGCTATACGCTGCTATCAGAAAAGTGTTCCCATTACCGCAGGAGTCCCGCAAGGGTCAATCCTGGGCCCGGTACTATGGAACCTGATGTATGACGGGGTTCTGAAGCTAAAGTTCCCTCCTGGTGTGAAGATCATCGGCTTTGCTGACGATGTAACCCTAGAGGTCTGCGGGGAGTCAATCCCCGAAGTAGAACTAAGCGCAGAACACGCGATCAGCACTGTGGTGGACTTGATGAGTACGAGAGGCTTTCAGCTCGCTCAACATAAGACGGAGGTGGTTATCATCAGTAACCGTAAGTTGGCACAACATGCAGTTGTTCCCGTGGGAGACGTCGCGATCACTTTAAAGCGAAGTCTGAAGATTCTTGGGGTCATCATAGACGACAAGCTTACCTTCGGTAGCCATGTCGAATATGCGTGCAAGAAGGCTTCGACTGCTGTGGCCGCATTATCGAGGATGATGTCCATCAGCTCCAAGGTGTGTGCAAGTAAACGTAGGCTACTGGCAGGCGTTGTCGCATCTATCCTTAGGTACGGCGACCCGTGCTGGGCAAAAGCACTGGGGGTAGCCAGTTACCTGCAGCAACTGGGGAGCACCTACCGCTTGATGTGTCTCAGAGTGATATCGGCCTACCGCACGGTATCGCACGACGCATCCTGCGTGATAGCGAGTATGATGCCAGTCGGGCTGGTCATCTGGGAAGACGAGGAGTTTTGTGAGCTACGTGGCACCAGAGGAGCCCGCGAGCGTACCAGGGTGACTTCGGTTGCCAGATGGCATCTCGAGTGGGATAACTCCTCGAAAGGTAGGTGAACCCACCGGCTGGTTCCTAACATATCAAACTTGGTGGGGAGACCATGTGGGGAAGTTCACTTCCATCTGACACAATTCCTGTCAGGCCATGGCTGTTTCCGTCAGTACCACCACAGATTTGGGCACGCGGAGGTCCCCGTCTGCCCTGATTGCCCAGGTGTTGACAAAACTACAGGGCACATACTGTTCGTATGTCCTCGCTTCGACGTCGAAAGAAGAGCAATGCTAGACGTTTGCGGCCAGGACATAACTCCGGATAACCTTATCCAGAAGATGTGTCAAGCGGTGGAGAAGTGGAACGCAGTCTTGACTGCAACCACTCAGATTGCCTGCAGCTTGCAGAGAATCTGGCGTGCCGAGCAGCAATCGACAAGCAGTACTAACTTGTGATTGGTTAGTTAGAGCGAAAAGTGCCGAACGCGGAGAAGTGTGTGAATGGTTCGCCCATGCAGAGGTAATGGCGCAGCGGGTGGCAACCGAGATCGTCACCTCGAAGCATGGCAGAAGTGTGAATGAATTGGTGTATGCATGGACTGCACACGCCGTGCTGGGAGTAGCGCAGGAATGTTGGTTCCTATGACTACTTTTACCCCGCGGCGTGGCAGAGGAGTGTGAGTGAGCATCCAAGTCAGCCTCACATGGTATGAAAGGAATGAGCACACAAATCAGTCTCACACGGTATGTTTGAGTTGAGCTAGTCTCATATGGTATGAACGAGGTGAGCACCCAAGTCAGACTCACATGGTATGTCAGAAGTGGGACCCTAAGTAAAATGTCCCATAAGGGATACCAGAGCGAGAGTTAGGTCAAATGACTAGAGTAGTATGTGTTAGCGCGAACTGAATGAAAGAGGTGAGCATCTAAGTTAGACCCACACGGTGTATCAGGTGGTTGGGTGAGCATACAAGTCAGACTCACACGGTATGATAGAGGTGAGCATACAAATCAGACTCACAGTGTGTGACAGAGCATGTAGGGTGTATTAGAGGGTGCGATAGAGTGAGCACCCAAGTAAGACTCGCATGGGACGGGTGCCTGTGTGAGCGAGAATAAGCGAGTACGTTAAGTACTGCCATCCCCCAGAAGTAGTACTGGGAGGTAGTTCCTGGGGGAAACGATGGAGCCCAAGGGAGTTTAGTCGGTATTACCGGTACGGTCGAGTCCAACACTCCAGTACACTTCCGTATGGTAGTTTGGCAACTGCAATGCACGTGTGCTGGGTTAGTGTGTAAATGCATTCTCCATTGTAAAAAAAACAGGCATCATAAACAGACCTGATAAAGTATATGTAGGTCAAACAAAAAGATCGTTAGATGTAATGTTCAAAGAACTTATTGCAGAAGTAAGTAAGGCTAAGAGGGAAACTGATAAGGGATTAAATTATGAGTTTAGGTCTAAGGTAGCTGAACATGTATATCAGGAAAATCATTCAATTACGACATCAAACAATAAAATTTTAAGAAATGTCTCTTCTCCGTGGAAACTTGATGCTGCTTAGAGCTTGGAAATCTACCGACAGGTACAAATGCGGTTGTTGAATAAAGATCAAAGAAATGGTAGCTCCTGGCTCTTCAATTTTATATCTAAGCATTAAGCGCAACAAGCGAGTAGAAGTAAGCACCGCAGTAAATGTACCTAGATAAGTACCTAGATAAATTATTATACCTACGAATAGTATAAATAGTGTAAGCTGCGATCATTTTCTTCAAGTCGAGTCAAGTACGAGACACTGAAAGCGGCCTTACTGTTGAGGTCGAAATACGTATCTGTGAAGATACAATTAAGTGGTGGAATTTTAATGGGATTGTACAAACTCGTCTTATGCCAAGGAGACATTATCTGTCTAGGGCGATGCCCTAGTCATGAAGACGGACGAGGCTAAGTACTCGGACGTCTTGAAGGCGATGAGGAGTGACGTCAAGCTCAGTGAACTCGGCGCCAACGTACGTCGAGTAAGGCGTACCTGGACGGGCGAGATGATCCTCGAGCTGAAGCGGGGTGTCTCGCAAAAGGGTGCCGCCTACAAGAAGTTGGCGGAGGAAGTCCTAGGCGAGACGGTGAGGGCACTCGAAGATCAATTTTAGGTTTTAATGATTTTTTGAGAGCTTTTCAGATACAGCCTATGGTTTTGAGTCGAGTGTCTCGAAAAAGGGTTAAGGCGAAAATTAATTCTGAATTTTAACCGGGGTAGGAAGGAAATAACATTTTCAATAGTTTTACATTGAAAATGAATAGAATCGATGGAATTGGCAAATTGTTTGGGAGTTTCCGAATCGATTGATAAGAAAATCCATCGAAAGATAAAGACGCTATGAGCGTTTGAAATCTCTCTTAATTTCGTGACGGCCTCGATTTTGGAAATTTCCATTTTACAGCCTGCATCCGAGTCTTCCTTTTAGACGTAGTTCACGTCAAAAGGAGTCCGACAGTCAAACATGGTGGAGGTAAATTCTTGCAACACCATTAGTTGTTAAATAGCTCAGCTAGATTGGAGAGCTTAAATTTATTGACGGAGAAATGGTAAAGCAAGTTTTTCTGGACATGTTGAAGCAAAACTTACAGCAATCATTCGAAAACTGAAAAATGGGCTGAAGATACACATTTCAGTTACATATATTGCTGCTCAGAAAAGCTCCACATTTGTAACGTGGATTGGTCTGATTGTCATAGGTACATTTGAAGAAAAAGGAATATTTCGATTTATTTGAGGTATGAATCCGCAGAAATTTAAACTTAGCAAGCGGTATGACAGCTTCATGTATTTAAATCTCAACTGATGAATCTAAAATTGCCTTATGAAAAAACTCAAGTTTCTCAGATTCAAAACCAATACCGCAGAACAATCCGGACTGTTGATTCAACTCTAAGTTCTTCCAATGTTATTGACGAGCTTCAGACCGAACCGGAAGAATAGTTTTATCATCACATTTGAATTTGGTTGAGAAATACCACACTTTCATCACTTCAAGGAAAAAGCTGTCAATCTAACAGAAATTTCCATATTTCTGGCAAATCTAAAAGCAATCAGATTGAAATTTGGGGAAAACTAAATTGTAAACAAAAATCTTACCCGTAATGCTGGGTAGACACCTTTACGTGGTGTGTTACGGGGTAAGATCTCCCACGGTTACACTGTCAGCTACAGGCAAATCCTGACTCAACGAATACCTTCCTCATTATCCAACTCCGTGGTACTTATGAGGGTGTCGCTAAGTCGGTGGCCTCTCGTTAAGTAAGTACCACATCAACACTTCCTTCCTCTCCCTAGTTACGGTGAAGATGGGCGTGGCCAGGAGTAGTAATCCTCATGCTTTTGTTATTTTTGTTTAGGACTGGAATCAAGGATCACTCCCCTTCTTGATTTATGATAGCATTCTAGATAATAATCACAAAAGTAAAACATGAGTATCACTAGTGTCCAATCTACGAATTACACCGTAACAATGCTAATGCTTATGCTATGCTAATGCTAAAAACTAAATTGTAAACAAAAATCTTAGCAGACAAAAAAACTTATTATTATTATTGTCTTAAATTATAGTCCTCTTTATTGATATTTATGTCTTGTTGAAATTGTCGATCATCTTAATCACCGAATCGTACAAAACAGATCGAACATTTTTCCCCAAAATGAAATCGAAGTGGTTGAACTGCTCGTCCGCCACCTGTTCGACAGTTATCACCTGTGGAAGCGCCTTCGCCAGATCCTGCACATCCCGCGGATGCACCAGCCAATCATTCAAGCCGTAGTATAACGCGATCGGCGCCACTGACTGCTCAAGATCATAGATGGGCGCTTTCTCCGTTCCGTACCTCAGAAGATTTTCGTCGCGCCCGTAGTCGTACTGTTGGAAACGACCACTCAGGGAAATTTGCGCGTAGTGGATAATTTGCTTCAGTGATGAACCGGCCGGGGTATGGCCGAGGTAGACAGTCATCGCTTTCTATTCGGTGAAGGGTATGGTTTGCGATTGTGGTATAGACAAGAAAGAAAAGTAGCAGCCACTCACCTGATGGTAAGCTTCCGGGTTAGGGCCAACGATAAGCGAAACGAATTCTGGGCAAATATTTTCTGCTTTCTCGATTGAACAGATTAACCACGCCAGTACATGATAAAATGGAGAATGAAGCAGAAATGCGTAACCAATGCGAGGGGGCAAGGATTTCATGAGTAGCTGGAAAAACTGTATCAGTAGGACTAAGACAGGGCTGCGAATTCGTTTTAAAAATGCTGAAGGTGCAAGGGTAATGTGACCAGACGTCCCGCGTTTCGCGGGACAGTCCCGCATTTTCACTTTTTGTCCCGCGCTGAGAAGCGTCCCGCGAAACGTCCCGCATTCAACAAATTTCTATATAATGTCCCGCGAAATAATGAAAAATAGAATTCATAATTAGTTATTTCTTAATATTTAAAAAAAATAAGATTTTTTAAATATATAGTTTTGACTAAAACGTACACTGCCGCTAACCGCAAGTCGAGCACATCTATATATGGAGCCCCATATACAGATGTGCTCGACTTGCGGTTAGCGGCAGTACAAGTCAAGATTAAAATGTGCTTCTGCGCCACAGAAAAAGATATCTCTATAGTTTGTTTTACTCAAACCTTATAGCAGTGTTGGGAAAGAATCAAATTCTCAAATCTCATCCAGGATTCAATTCAAATGCGAGTCAAACCCCATCCGACTCATGGCCTAGATAATCGACTTGCAGTTTGCAACATTGCATGATTTCAACGTGTTCTTCTACGATGTATTCATCAAATTACCTTCCTTTACCTACCTAAACATACCTAAACATTAAATACTCTTCCATTGGGTTTTGACGCTTTTTGGGGCAAAACCATTTTTTCAACAAATGGGCGAAACGATGCGATTCTGTGTGAAAAACTCTGCCTACAGATCGAAAGCGATTTAGATCGCGTATTTCGAGAAAATTTTAGATCGGATTCTAGTCTCCAAGTAATCTGAAATTGAACGAGATTTTTGATAAGGCCGATTCAGGCCCTAGGATTTTTTTCGCCAAAAAATAATATTTTGAGGCAGCAACAAAATAAAATACGGATAATTTTGAGGATTTTCAAAACATTCTTTAACAAATTCGAAGATTTTTGTTTACTTTTTTATTTTTTTATTTTAATATTTATTTTTTATTACCCCCCCCCCCCCCCTTGACCTTTCGGAGACCAGTTGGACAAAATGTTATTTCAATATTTGTAACGGCCTAAATAAAATAGAGTAAAAACCGTGGACCATATTCCTGGAGGCGGAAGCTTCAACCAGAATAGACTTTAAAAAGTACGATCTAATTAATTCTTAATCACAATACTACTTAGGTAACAATAGTACTTAGGTAATTTAGAAAGAATCATTCAAGTTATTCAGAAACTAATTTTCAAGATTCGATACCATTGCTTATATCTTTATTAAAAATAATATTCTAACAAATTTCTATACACTAGACGTTTAACAGCTGAAAGTTATTTAACTGCAATGCTTTCTAACTGCAATACTGTAGTTGCAACAGTTCTGCAGCTATAAGACAGGGAATCGACAAACTTCAAAAGTATGTGAAACTCAGTAACAGCTTGCGCTGCACATTCAACGTCTGAAGAAAGCTTTGACTTCTGAATTGAGTTACCGTTTATCGAACAGTTAGCAAACTAAACCTTGGTAATAAATAAGTTCTGAAAAAATGAAAGATTTGTTTTGAGCGCATTTCTAAAACATATTAAACTATGGACTTTTTTTTTGTCCCGCGCTCACACAAAATTTATCTGGTCACTTTATGCAAGGGCCACCATCAGGGCTATCTTGTTGTTGTACTCAGGTCTTGTTGACGTCATGACAAAGTACGAGGTTGTTCCCTGAGAATAGCCAATGTAGTAAATCTTACTGACATCGGTGACGTTCAGAATGTAGTCGATCATTGCAGGGTGATCATAATATCCGATTTCATGCCAGGAAAAGTCCCAGTATTGCTCGGAATCCTTCGCAAGCGTGGTATGTTTCCTGGAGTAGCGAGTGCCCCGTGCGTTGGCCAACCATACGTCATAGCCGTTATCGGCGAGTAAGTAGGCGAGACTATTGTTGGGACCGATGATGACAAAGTCGGATGCACTTCCCAAAAGGCCGTGAGTCATTAGAACTGGGAGCTTAGTAGTTTCAGTGCATTGCTGCTGCGGTATTCGAAACAAAGTCAATTCGTAGCCGTCATCCGTAGTTACCGTGTGACTTTCCACTTCGTACCCATATTTGCTGATCAACTCAGGCTGAAAATGTCGTAATTTATATGAATCTGGTTTATCAGACCATATGGAAAACAACTTACAATTGGTAACGTTCCATCCTCGTCGTCAATTTGAAACAAATTGTCATTAGATGTCGGTAGAACACATTTTATTAATGGACAAACTATTAGAATCACAAACCATCGAACAGATGAATTCATCTCAAGCACTGAAATGTAAAACGCAACTGTTTGTTGGGGCTGTGATTAGTTCTACAGTGTCCCAGTCATCTAGATGCCAATTAATAAACTGTTCCATTCGATGAGCATTGTGCAATGCGTGAAGCAGCGAGGCAAGGTATGCGTATTGCTAGAAAATGCTAATCAGATTCACCCTTTGAGATGCATTTTTCTCAGTCTGACCTGCGATATGGTCTTTCCCATCAAGCACGCGCTAGTAATGCTCTGCAGTACAGTTTTTGAATAATTAGAAGACTTGTAGGGATCAATTCACCTACAATTATTATCGCTAGTTAAAATGCGCTGAATGAAAATGAATAGTGTTTACGACATGCAACATTCTTTATTCGTTGATCGTCGCATTTGAACGACCGACTCATCCGGGATATTGTTTTTATAAAGTGAAACTAAAGCGTTTCGCTACTAAAGTAAAAAGTATTACCAATCCTTCATTATTCTGTGGTGGGTTCTGAATTTTTGGCTACTTTTAATTGCCGTAGCACATTCTGCGATAGCGTAAGGGGTGTGATCATGTTTCGTGCGCTAAATCGGATAATTGTCCAGTAATTTCAATAAAGATGGATGAGATTACAATTGCGCAACGGTACCGGTTCGCATCAACTACAATGTTACGAGCCGGACGGCTACATCATATGATTGGAAATAGGAATCTGGATATTGTGATTAGTGTGAGGTGGAACTCAGGACAGCGTTGATCACTGTTCTCGCTCTGCATCTGAGAACAGCATGGGTTTAATCACTCGTTGGTTGATAATTGCAGCGATGTGCACTAGGCTGAACTCTGTGTATTCCTCAGATGACAGCCATTTTTCGATTGACGATGAAGATGGAATTTTATCAGTAGTGAGAGGAGTGCTGTAAAATCATATTGAACGAAACTAACGATTGCAATTCCTACAGCCAGATCTAATCCAGAAATATGGCTACGAGATGGAAAGTCATACGGTGGTCACTGAAGATGGCTATGGCTTGACGATGTTCCGTCTTCTACCGAAGGAGCCTTTGGAAAGTACGAAAAATCCCGTCTTGATGGTCCATGGCCTACTGGCGAGCCCAGCCGACTTTATTATTATCGGTCCAAACAATAGTCTCGCCTACTTGCTCGCAGACAACGGGTACGATGTTTGGCTGGCAAATGTGAGAGGAACTCGCTTTTCCAAAAAGCATTCCTCACTATCGTTGCATTCCAAGGAGTACTGGAGCTTTTCCTGGCACGAAATCGGTTACTATGATCTACCGGCCATGATCGAGTACGTCCTGAATACTACAAATGCCAAAAAACTTCACTACATAGGATTTTCTCAGGGTGCTACAGTTTATTTCGCAATGGCTACTACTCGTCCGGAATACAACGACAAGATTTCACTGATGGTAGCTCTCTCGCCACCTATATTCGTTAGGAGAGTCCGCAGCCCCATCATGACGCTTCTGGCTAATACATTGAAAGAGTTGCTGAAAATGAATAATTCGTCCAGCGATTTCGAATGCTTTCCTCACTCGCCTTTGTACCGCTTACTAACGCAGTCGATTTGTGCAGAGGATAACCCCACGAACTTTTGTAGCAAGTTCATATCACTCATCGTCGGACCGGACCCAGACGCATATAATCAAGTAAGTGCTACCAATGCTAAACCATTGCCCCCTCAAATGTCTCCGTACTTTTCGCAGACAGTGATGACCGCCTATGTTGGGCACACTCCAGCTGGCGCATCGTTCAACCAAATTATTCACTACGCGCAAATCGCCCGAAGTGGCTCCTTCCACCAGTTCGACTACGGCCGTAAGTTGAACCTCCTGAAATACGGTTCGAAGAAACCTCCTGCCTACAATCTGGAGCTTGCGACTGCACCGGTGCTGATGTACTACGGTCTAAACGACTGGCTGGTGCACCCACGAAGCGTTCTGGAGCTGGCAAAGGTATTGCCACGGGTGGTCGCAGCTGAGCAAGTTGCCGACAAACAATTCAACCACATTGATTTCATTTTGGCGAAGAACGTGCGCTCACTGCTGTACGATCAGGCGATTCAGATGATCGACAAGTTTAATTCATGATATGTGATAAAATATTATTCACATATTTTTATATCTATTTTGAATTGTAACTCTAGACAACACCTTTCGTAACAAATGTGATTCAACAAATAAAATAAGCTTATTCTTTCAGCACAAGCTTGCGGATTTACACCCGGCAACGAAATTTTGCCCCGCGTATTTTGGCCCGTCGTTTCGTTGCTTCAACTCAGTTTTCTATTTTTTTTAAGAATTTTATTTATTACCAGACTATGGCCAGAGTGGTCTGTTTTTTATTTATCATCAGACTAAGGCCGGAGTGGTCTGTGCTGCACATAAAAGACTTCTCCATTCAGCTCGGTTCATGGCTGCACTTCGCCAACCACGCAGTCTTCGGAGGGTCCGCAATTCGTCCTCCACCTGATCGATCCACCTTGCCCGCTGTGCACCTCGCCTTCTTGTTCCCGTCGGATCGTTGCTTCAACTCAGTTTTCTATTATTTTTTTAAGAATTTTATTTATTACCAGACTATGGCCAGAGTGGCCTGTTTTTTTATTTATCATCAGACTAAGGCCGGAGTGGCCTGTGCAAATTTTGCCCCGCGTATTTTGGCCCGTCGTTTCGTTGCTTCAACTCAGTTTTCTATTATTTTTTTAAGAATTTTATTTATTACCAGACTATGGCCAGAGTGGTCTGTTTTTTATTTATCATCAGACTAAGGCCGGAGTGGTCTGTGCTGCACATAAAAGACTTCTCCATTCAGCTCGGTTCATGGCTGCACTTCGCCAACCACGCAGTCTTCGGAGGGTCCGCAATTCGTCCTCCACCTGATCGATCCACCTTGCCCGCTGTGCACCTCGCCTTCTTGTTCCCGTCGGATCGTTGCTTTAACTCAGTTTTCTATTATTTTTTTAAGAATTTTATTTATTACCAGACTATGGCCAGAGTGGCCTGTTTTTTATTTATCATCAGACTAAGGCCGGAGTGGCCTGTGCAATACATAAAAGTCTTCTCCATTCAGCTCGGTCCATGGCTGCACTTCACCAACCACGCAATCTGCGGAGGGTCCGTAAATCGTCCTCCACCTGATCGATCCACCTTGCCCGCTGTGCACCTCGCCTTCTTGTACCCGTTGGATTGTTGTCGAGAACCATTTTCACCGGATTACTGTCAAACATTCTGGCTACGTGCCCGACCCACCGCAGTCTTCCGATTTTCACGGTGTGAAAGATGGATGATTCACCCAACAACTGATTCAACTCGTGGTTCATTCGCCTACTCCACGCACCGTCCGCCATCTGCACCCCACCATAGATGGTACGCAGCACTTTCCTTTCGGAAACTCCAAGTGCGTGTTTTCCCACACGAGCATCGTCCAGGTCTCGTGTCAGCTACTTGTAGTTCCATGTTCCAAGCTTCCAATCGTGATCCTTTATTCGTCGCCTAGGTCATTGCCAACTGTATCGAGTCGTATTATCTTCTATGTCGTTCGTAATGATTGTTTTTAAAGGCGGCTTATTGGGCCTGCGCAAACCTCCTATCTCGTCGGAGGGCCGTCGTGTCAGGGCTGTTTAGCGTCCCACCTAACTCCAGGAAGGGGGCTTGTGCGCTTTGAGCGGCATACGGTCGCTTTGGCGGAGCCTACTTGCGGATACATGCAGCTTTTTATAGAGGTTTAACAGGGCCCACTGTCAAACCCCACCACATCCTAGGCAGGCGCCACAACTCGCAGATGGCCTGGGGAGGCCTTGGACATAGTCCCTGCTGCCCACAAACGGGGATGACTTACCCATCCCAAATAAACAGATCTCAAACTGAAGGAAGAAAAATCAAATCGCTGCCATTTCGTCATTTTTTGTCGTTTTGGTCTGGTTTCAACGCTGTTCTGCTCGTATGGATCCCAGAATTCAGAAGACATAACGGGACTTATTGGAACATACTGGTACTCCTATCCGGAGTTATTCCGGTGGGTCACTGGGTCAGACGCAGTCAATTTGATCACAACAGACCAAAAATCATGGTGACACCTGCTCCAGAAATGGCCAACAACAGGGTTTTTTTTTCGAACTGAACCTTTGGGAACCGGCTTCAAAATGGTCAGTTCACTATTTTTGCACCATACTAGCAATATGGGTATCAAACTTCAGCATTTTGGAAAACTAGTGGAATTATGACATCCAGTTATGATTCTGGGGATATTGGCCACACTGGGCCAGTTCCGAGGCCCTTGGGGAAGCCTCCGGGGGCACCCAAATTGGCCATTTTCAAAATATTACAAACTATGGTAATATGGGTATCAAACTTCCACATTTTGGAAGACGAGTGGAATTATGACATCCAGATATGATATTGGGCACCGTGGTGTGATTCCCATATTGCTTAGTTTCTGATTTCTTTTATTGGAAATGGCCGATTATGATGCCTCAGAATCTAGATGTCAACATTTTTTGTATTGCAAAATGCAGATATTTATGACTCGATCTATATTGTTATATTTCTTAGTATTTTCAAAATAACCTATTTTGATGCCCCGGAGGCTTCCTCAAGAAAGCAGAACGATTAAAGTGAAAGTCTTTGAGCACATCGCACAGATCAAACAGTTTTGAGTATAAAATTATACTATATTTATATCCGAAATAAGAACCGTTCGAACCAGACAAATAGGCGATTTAGCTTTATATCTGCATTGTATAACCTTCGTTTCAGTTCAAGACGATCAATAATATAAAGAATCTGGTCTGCTTTCAGAATCAGGCAGTATTTGTGAAGAAAATTTTTTAAACTCTTTTTAGTGAAATGTTCTTCGGCTAGTAGCACCAGAATCATATCCAGACACCATCATTTTTCTTATCTTTTAAAATTATGAAGTTGGATACCCAAATTGCCATACTTTGAGATATTCTAAAAATGGTGCTTCCGGAACCTTTCCCAAGGGCCTCGGAACTGGCCTCAAGGTGGGCAGTATCATATCTGGATGTCATAAGTCCACTCGACTTGCAAAATGCTGAGGATTGATATGGTGCAAGAATATTGAACTGACCATTTTGGGGCCGGTTCCCAAAGGGTCGGTTCGAAGAAACTGAACTCTACAAAAAATAACCAACCAAGTTAGTCAAGTTTTAATTGTTTACGTAACAGTTGCACCAAAAAAACGTACATTAAGGTCGCTGTTTGGCTTGCCGCTTTTCATGTTGTGTTGGTGTGAAACTTAACTATTTTTTCTAAAGATTCCTTAATAACTTTGACAGGTGTTAAGAAATATCAAAGTAGTCTCCAAGATAAACACGTTTTCTGTCATTATGAACAACTTTCTAGAATAAACTGTTCTGCTAAAATCATTTTTAATAAAGTTATGTTCACAATATGATTTTTGAGGGTCATTCATACAAAATGTGCCCTTACTCGTTACCAAATCGTTATTCGAATATTGTGTTTTCAGAAAAGTTGTTCCAATTCACCTTCTCTATAACATTGCAGAGGTCTACCACTGGGTTTGAACATCTGCGTAAGCCCAAGAAATATCCTCTTCTAAAGACACTATGCCTCTAAAATGTGGTTTTCATGTCGAAAACTAAAAAACGCACGTTTTGGAGGCTTTTGAACCAGTGTGCAATGGCGTGATTGATGGACAGCCAAGTAAAGATGAAATGATTTACGAGTTTTGAGGACCGCAATGGCGTATTTGGAGGTCCGCCAAATAAAGATGAAATAATTTGCGAGTTATTTTCGAGTATATTTTCCTCTTTGCAGGTCCTGTCCCAGGTTTGCCCTAACAGTTCATTTGGCTGAAAATGCCGTTTGGTCGGAATGGGCGTTTGAAATGAAATGTTGTTCGACGAATAAATCATTTAGCCGAAAATGCCGTTTTGTAGAAATGGTCTTTTGACAGCAAGAGTCATTCTGCCCGAAACTGTCCTGTCCTGTCCAAACAATCATTCAGCCAAACGGTATTTTTGGCTAAATGACTTTTGTTTGCCAATATAACTAGTTCAGCTGAACGACACATTCGACCGAATGAACATTTCGGCTAAATGGCATCTTCTCCAAAGTGACCTGTTAAGAGCAACCAGGGATGGGATTTGGAAAGAGGATAACATGTAATGTAATCTGCTGCTAGACAATAACTATTCCTTCAGACGAGGGAACTGTTCAGTCGAACGACATTTTCGACTGTTTCAAATGGAATTTTTCGCCAAAAAACTTCAGACTACATAGGCTTTGGCCTAATAAATTGTTCATTTAAATGACATATTCTGCTATACAACAACAACAACAAATGGGTTTATTGCCAAACGGTCCTTTTCGGTTATTTTTGCCTTTCTCGTATGGGGCCGTACCCTAATTACGTAAGCAATTTTTCTTAGTTTTTCAAATTTTCTCCCCCCATCTAAGATTTTTCCCATACAAATCATTTGGAGCGTAAGAAAATGGTAGACCCTCCCTCCCCCTATGAGTGCTTACATAATTAGTGTACGACCTCTATACTAAGTATACGTAAAGGCTATACAGTCAAACCTCCATGAGTCGATGTTCTATAACTCGATATCGACTCAAGGAAGCAAATTATGCCATATTAAAAAATATTTTCTGGGTTACTGCGATGGTCCCTCCAAACAGCTTTTAAAAGATTTCCCATTCCACATCTCGATATTTCTATGAGTCGATGGTCCCTTCAATATCGACTCATGGAGGTTTGACTGTATGATCACTCCAAAACCAAACTTTTGATAGAAGGCTCGGAGACTCAAAGTATATCAGCTCGACGAATTTAGGTGATGTCTGTTTGTGTGTGTATGTGTGTATGTGTACCAAATTTTGTAGACACAGTTTTTGGAACGTAGCATTCGAATTTTTCGGAACTAGTTCCATTCGAGTGAGAATCCTGTCCTATTGTTTGCTATTGAAAATTGGTCAGATTGGACTATGGGATCAGAAGTTATGACCAAAATACTATTTTCTATGCGCAAGACACGCTAAAAAAACAATCACTCATATCTTTTAGTATTATTTTTGCACGAGAAAGGCACCAACACCGCTAGGTGGATTAATGAGGGTTTTTTTTTATTTCAACGAGATGTTGTTATTTTTTAAATTTTAATGGGAATTTCATCGGAATTTCCACTGGAAGTTCGTCTTAGTATTTACGAAAAGCTTTTCAAAATTTCAAAGGAATATTGTATATATTTTCAAGGGAATCGCAGTGCAAAATCGAGTTTTGCAACGAGTTGCACACGGTATTTTTTGCATTGACGAGAAACGAACTTTAATTTGATAAATCTGTACCAAAATTGTACAGTCTAATTTACTCCACATGATCATTCTTGCAAATAAATTATGTTGCTGCGGAGAACAATCAGATTCCATGTTATCGTGCCACATTGCATAGTTCGATAAGCAGTGAAGTGATAGATGTACTTGCATTTGGAAATTTTTGATGTCATGTCCACTAAACTATTGAATTCATTACGGGGCGTATAGAATACACCATTTGAGCACTTAGCCAAGCTAATTTACCAAAATGTAGTCATGTAACTAAGGTTCTGATGTTGTTGTTTTTTATTGTAGCACCCAAATGAGTGTTATAATGAATATTATGCAACCCATTTGAGTACAATAGCGCTGTCCAATGAGAGCTTGAAGTAGCTCGAAGTTTCTCCCTGTCCTGCCCATGCCCGTTTGTTCACAAAAAAGAACGAGCAGGACGGGAACAACTTCGAGCTACTTCGAGCTGCTCATTGGACAGCACTAATAATGTTGATTTAAGCACCCATTTCGTTGATATGGAAAAGTAGGCCGTTTCATCACTCAAAGACGTTACAGTTCGAAAAAGACGTTACAGATATTATGATCAGGAATTGCAAAAAATAAATTTCCGATTATGCCAGCGTTCTTTCTAAAATAACGTAACGCTAAATTTGGTGATTTTGGACCCCCACCCTCCCCCTTTTGTATGAAAGGTTTAATTTTATTGTATGGATCGTAACGTTCGACTTGACCCCCTCCCTCCCCGTTCAGCGTTACGTAATTTGTGAAAGGCCGCATAGCTGTTTTTTCATGACACAAACATTTCCACGTTCGTTTTTGGTCATGGCACACTTTCAACTCATCGCTTTTGTTTCTTCTTTTATTCTCGTTCCAGAGGAGGAGTGATGGCGCTTGAACCTAGGCTTATATGTACACTGACGGGCGTAAGTGTTCGTCATATTTCCACAGTAATCTGTATAAATTTATATGAATACTTTTGCTCATCAGTGTATAAGCCAGGGCACTAGACTAAAAACTGTGTCCCATCCCAAGACGCTGAGGACCCAAGAAGTGAACATTAATCATCTTAGCAAAATCACTTCCAACGATTGAAAAACCATCACCTAATTATGTAAACGGAGCGGTTGGTACGAGATGTCCCCGTTCTATGGCTTAATTGTGAAAAGCTATGCGTCCAATATGGGAATCTCGAGCTCGTTCAGTAGGTTGCGAAGGCCGACGGAGGTCCTTCGTAGCTTAGTTGGTTAAAGCATCAGTCTAGCGTACAGTAGGGTCATGGGTTCGAGTCCCATCGAAGGGAAAGTGGTTACCTCCAATACATTTTCCAAATCAATATCTTTCATATAACGTACATATTCACATATGAGTTTCATAACATTGTAAATTAAAAAAAGCTAAGAATTGATTCTCACAGCTATTCTAAACAACGCTGCACGGTAGGCCTGGCCGCTTTTATGTTTAAAGTACATTTATGATGTGCTTTAAACATAAATAATTGTGGGGTTTGAGTATATTACCATCAGTGTGTGATTATACATCAACACCTCAGCGTGTCGATCAGTGCGCAGCAAGCCATGACTCGGCCTCTTCTGGTCAGACCTTCGTGGCGTGCACACGCATCAACGGAGAGCTGCTGTCATATCAATTCGCTCCGACCATTTGGGGCCACACAATAATGACAAGAAAAGTGATAGATGTAGTCGAGTCTATCACTTTCCAGGATTCTTTCATGAACTGGCTGTGTATGTGTGTACTAGACTAGACTAGACTAGATGGCACACTTTCAACTCTTTCCGTGCTGAAACACCTTTCGCCATCAGCCGAAATATCTTTCCATTACTTGATCAACTTATTTTAGACCGGCTAAACCTTCGCTAATGGTTGGTGAAAAAGTTTCGTCATTCCCATTCTGGAAAGCGATGCGTTCCTATCCGGTATCCCTCCAGAGACCGACCATTTTCTCTGACCTCATGCACCTCTGTGCACGATATCGGTTGTGGAACGACTAAGCTAGCTCCAACTTTATCAGCTTCAGGGGCGATCCCTAGGCCGTATTCGTACGGAGCAAGCATGCGGAGCAGATCTTGTTTCTTAGGACATCCTGAAGGCGTCCAACCACACCTGAAGATATGTTGGGGCGTCGATGGGTCAAGCAAACTTAGAGAGTGCAAGCAAGGATGTTTAATGTAGTTTGTCAAAACTAATTCCAAAGGCTGAATTTCAAAAAGTGTTTTAATTATGGATTTCTTGTGCGAAAGTTTTTCTACAAATTTGCCTAATAGTCTGTAGTTTGAATTTTCACTAATAACGGGGGCTCTCCTTAGCCATGCGGTAAGATTCGCGGCTACAAAGCAAGACCATTCTGAGGGTGGCTGGGTTCGATTCCCGGGGTCTAGGAAATTTCCGGACCGGAAATTGTCTCGACTTTCCTGGATGTAGAAGTATTATCGTATTAGCCTCATGATATACGAATGTAAAAATAGTAGTTTGACTTAGAAACCTCGCAGTTAATCACTGTGGAAGTGCTAAGCTGCGAGGCGGCAATATCCCAGTGGGGGATGTAATGTCATAAGTAATGCGTATGCCATATCTTTTATAAAACTAAGTGATGCATATTCTCACAATGTTAAGGCGCAACGGTCAAGAACCCAAGTAAATTTTACCTGAGAATTTTCAGATGCCTCGATCTAAAAAAACGAATAACTGTCATCTTTTTATTTCGGCTCTGTTGCGTCTAAGCAAGCATAGAATAAAAAGATGGCAGCTGCTCGTTGCTCGTTGCTCCAGGAAATCCAGGAGGAGATTGGCCGGCTGAAGAACAACAAAGCCCCTGGGGTTGACCAACTACCAGGAGAGCTATTTAAACACGGTGGTGAGGCACTGGCTAGAGCGCTGCACTGGGTCATTACCAAGATTTGGGAGGAGGAAGTTTTGCCGCATGAGTGGATGGAAGGTGTCGTGTGTCCCATCTACAAAAAGGGCGATAAGCTGGATTGTAGCAACTACCGCGGAATCACATTGCTGAACGCCGCCTACAAGGTACTCTCCCAAATTTTATGCCGTTGACTAGCACCAATTGCAAGGGAGTTCGTGGGGCAGTACCAGGCGGGTTTTATGGGCGAACGCTCCACCACGGATTAGGTGTTCGCCATTCGCCAAGTACTGCAGAAGTGCCGCGAATTCAACGTGCCCACACATCATCTATTCATCGACTTCAAAGCCGCATATGATACAATCGATCGGGACCAGCTATGGCAGCTAATGCACGAAAACGGATTGCCGGATAAACTGACACGGTTGATCAAAGTGACGATGGATCGGGTGATGTGCGTAGTTCGAGTTTCAGGAGCATTCTCGAGTCCCTTCGAAACCCGCAGAGGGTTACGGCAAGGTGATGGTCTTTCGTGTCTGCTATTCAACATCGCTTTGGAAGGGGTAATACGAAGAGCAGGGATTAACACGAGTGGTACAATTTTCAATAAGTCCGTCCAGCTATTTGGCTTCGCCGACGACATAGATATTATGGCACGTAACTTTGAGAAGATGGAGGAAGCCTACATCAGACTGAAAAGGTAAGCCAAGCGAATCGGACTAGTCATCAACACGTCGAAGACGAAGTACATGATAGGAAGAGATTCAAGAGAAGAAAATGTGAGCCACCCACCGCGAGTTGGCATCGGTGGTGACGAAATCGAGGTGGTAGAAGAATTTGTGTACTTGGGCTCACTGGTGACTGTCGATAACGATACCAGCAGAGAAATTCGGAGACGTATAGTGGCTGGAAATCGTACATACTTTGGACTCCGCAAGACGCTCCGATCGAATAGAGTTCGCCGTCGTACCAAACTGACAATCTACAAAACGCTCATTAGACCGGTAGTCCTCTACGGACACGAGACCTGGACGATGCTCGTGGAGGACCAACGCGCACTCAGAGTTTTCGAAAGGAAAGTGCTGCGTACCATCTATGGTGAGGTGCAGATGGCGGACGGTACGTGGAGGAGGCGAATGAACCACGAGTTGCACCAGCTGTTGGGAGAACCATCCATCGTTCACACCGCGAAAATCAGACGACTGCGGTGGGCCGGGCAAGTAGCCAGAATGTCGGACAATAACCCGGTGAAAATGGTTTTCGACAACGATCCGACGGGCACAAGAAGGCGAGGTGCGCAGTGGGCAAGGTGGATTAACAATTTATTTACAACTAGCAGACCCGACGAATTTCGTTTCGCCTAAAATTGATTTATTCTCTGATCAGTTCTTGAGTTATGCAAATTCGTGTTTCATTTGTATGGGAGCCCTCTTCAAGAGCAGGGGGGGTTTAAACCATCATAGAGACATTGCTTGGCTCTAAAAACCTCCACATGCCAAATTTGGATCCATTTGCTTGATTAGTTCTCGATTTATGCAGAAATTTGAGTTCCATTTGTATTGGAGCCCCCCCCCCATCTTAAGAACCTTCCCCGGTCCCAAAAACTCCAGCATACAAATTTTCAAGCCGATCGGTTCAGTAGTTTCCGAGTCTATAAGGTTCAGACAGACAGAAATTCATTTTTATGTAGGGTATCTGTTTCATTATTAATAACATTCGCAAAACAGGCAATTTAGGCTCAATTTGTGTAGTGTTTTGTTGTTATCCGGCTCACTGCTGAAAAAAATCACAAAAATCAGAATTAAACAAATTGCGCACCGATTCTTTGCTTTCGAATGGTATTGATTTGGGTACATGGTATGAATTCAAGGAGCAGTTTCCCTATATAAAAAAAAGAAGACTAGCAGACCCGACGAGCTTCGTTTTGCTTAAAATTGATTTGTTCTCGATTTTTTTACATTTGCATTTGGGGGGGCTCGATCACCGTAGAAACATTTCTTGTCTTCAAAAACCTTCATGCCTATACCAAATTTGTTTCCGTTTGTTTGATTAGTTCTCGAGTTATACAGAAAATTTTATTTCGTTTGTCCGAAACCTTCATGTGCCAGATTTGGTTCATTTGCTTGATAATTGCTCAAGTTATAAAGAAATTTGTGTTTCATTGTGTATGCCCCAAAAACCTCTGCATACAAGTTTTCGATCGGTTCAGTAGTTTCCGAGTCTATAAGGGTCAGACAGACAGAAATTCATTTTTATGTGTATAGATTTGTTTTAATTAAACATTCCCATCAAAGAAATCACTTCGTCGTACACCTGGGAGCGAACTTTCTTGCCCATTAAAAAATCAATATGATTAAACTTCTTATCGGCCACGGGCTTAGCAGCGATTACTCGGGGAAGCACTTTCGCCAGATACTGAACATTGCGAGGATGCACCAGCCAATCATTCAGACCGTAGTAGAGTGCGACTGGGGCCGTTGAGAGGTTGAGATTATAGAGGGGTGGTTCTTGCGCAGCGTACTTCCGGATGTTGCCTTCCTGACCGAAGTCATATTGGCGAAACAGACCACTGTGCCAAATTTGACCGTAATGGATTATCTGGTTGAAAGATGCCCCCGCTGGGGTGTGCCCACTGTAAATCGTCGTCAGCTTTCGGTCGTACCCTGCTTGGTGAGGTCCCACGATTTGAGCAAATATGCTGGGGCAGATGCTTGGAGATTGTTGGTCACATATCAGCTTTGCAAGTAGGTTGTAGATTGGAGTGTACGGCAATAGTTTGTACACGTTCAACGAAGCCATAAACGTTTTGAAACCTTCCATCACTGTAATGAGCAACTGCCCAATGGGGCTCCTAATTTGTTTGACAAATGCAGTAGGCGCGAACGCTATCATCAGGGCTATTTTGTCGTTATATTCCGGACGAGTTGTTGTTAACACGAAATAGATTGTTGTACCTTGGGAAAATCCTATGTAGTGGAGTTTGCTTGCGGAGGTTGCCTTCAAAATGTAGTCGATCGTTACAGGTAGGTCATAGTATCCTATTTCGTGCCAGGAAAAGTCCCAGTATTCCTTTGAATCAACAGAAAGAGTTCTATGCGATCTGGAGTATCGAGTTCCACGCGCGTTGGCCAACCAAACGTCGTAGCCGTTATCGGCGAGCAAGTAGGCGAGACTGTTGTTGGGACCCATGATAACGAAATCGGCTGAGCTTCCCAGCAGGCCATGGGTTAACAGAACGGGATATTTAGCAGTTGGAGCTGGTTGTTGGGGTAGAATGCGGAACATGGTCAAACCGTATCCGTCTCGTGTCGTCACCGTATGGATTTCAACCTCGTAACCATATTTGCTTATCAGATCTGGCTACGGAAGGAATTATTGTTTAATTATTGGGTTTATAATTTGGAGTGTAATTGTACTTACCATTGACAAATTAGCATCTTCATCATCAATTTGAAACCAGCTGTTGTTGGACGTGTGAACTGCCGCCCATGAAATACATAAAATTAATAAGCAGAAACAGAAACTGAATTCTCTCATGTCAATATCTTTCTACAACAGTCTGTTTGAAACTCGAACTGAAACATCTTGTGATACCAGCTTGATAAAAGTAATCATGTATACCGTATAACTAATTTTGACCTCTCAGTCACACTAAACGTCGATCGAGCATTAAGCTACAATTTTATCCAGTATGGGATCATGCCTTGCATTTGAATTAAACGTTGTGTAAATTGATGGGGGATATTCTGCCCGTACTCGCATATCAGTCCCATTTGGGTTTTCGTTGATTCTGTGTTGAGCCAATTCTGTGAATTACATTCTTTTGCAATATGCATTTTTTGAAATATGCATTTTTTGAAATATGATAAAAGTTAAGCTTCATTCGGGAAAAAAGTGAAAAAAATATAGCAAACCAACTCTTGCATGAGTTTACTGAATATACCCGCATACCAATCACAGTAAGTTAGGTACATAAGCCAAAAATGTAATTTTAAACTGCCGAGGAATTTCCAGTAATGCGAAAAACCAATATGGGACTGATATGAAAGTACCATCAGTATTGTGTAAGTTACTTGCAACATATCTTCTTCTTCTTATTGGCATTACATCCCCCACTGGAACATTGCCGCCTCGCTGCTTAGTGTTCATTCAGCACTTCCACAGTTTATTAACCGTGAGGTTTAAAATCAAAGTTACAATTTTTGCATTCGGATATCATGAGGCTAACACGATGATACTTTTATTCACAGGGAAGTCTTGACAATTTCCAAACCGAAAATTGCCTAGATCGGCACCGGGAATGGAACCCAGCCCCCTTCAGAATGGTCTTGTTTTGTAGCCGCGCATCTTACCGCACGGCTAAGGAGGGCCCCACTTGCAGCTTGCAACATATCGATGTTCTATATCTCAATATTTCTCCTTGCCATATGACACCACTCATAAGGTTTTAAGTAATGGTGGGGCCAACTCCTATCATACCCACTGTTCCATAACTTCGTTGAATCTGTTCTAATAAAGATAGCAGTTGATGGCTGAATGCCAAATCCGGACAAAATAGTGTCGTTCCTCCGTGATACCAGATGAAGAGCATACGGCGCTTCTAAAGGCAGTCGATCCGATTGATATGTTCCCTTGGTGATACTCATTTTGCTACTCTCTTGCTAGATGGCTGCTCATAAATTTTCGTATGCTCATAAATTTTCCAAAACTGACCCTAGATTATTGATAAGCCACACCTACATCCTGTAATTGTCGGATGAAGGTTCGTCAGTTGGTCATTTTTATATGAACGAAAATTTCACAATAGTACCGCGCATGAACTATTTTTAGCACAATGTCGTTTGACATAAAGGTCGTTTGGCATAAAGTCGTTTGGCATAACGGCTGTTTGGCATAATGGTCATTTGACATATTGTATAATCATCAATCTCGGTATTAATGCAACATATGTTCAATTCTTTATAATTATTGCTACATTATAGAGGAAATGCTGTTTTTAAATATTTTTTGTATTAAAGAATGTATATGAAAGTCACTTCTTGAAGACATCACATCTGCTTTTTGTGGTGAAGGATCATTTGGCCGAAATCCATTCGGCCGAAAGCCATTTTGCCGAATGCCACTAGGCTGATCAAACCATTAGGCCTAAAACCATCTGGCCGAAAGGGTCGTTAGGCCGAAAGAGTCGTTTGGCCAAAAGGGTCGTTTGGCCGAAAGGGTCGTTTGGCCGAATGGGTCGTTTGGCCGAAAGGGTCTCTAGGCCGAAAGGGTCATTAGGCCGAAAGGGTTACTTGGCCGAAAGGGTAATTAGGCCGAAAAGGTCATTAGGCCGAAAGGGTCATTAGGCCGAAAGGGTCATTAGGGCCCTCCTTAGCCGTGCGGTAAGACGCGCGGCTACAAAGCAAGACCATGCTGAGGGTGGCTGGGTTCGATTCCCGGTGCCGGTCTAGGCAATTTTCGGATTGGAAATTGTCTCGACTTCCGTGGGCATAAAAGTATCATCGTGTTAGCCTCATGATATACGAATGCAAAAATGGTAACCTGGCTTAGAAACCTCGCAGTTAATAACTGTGGAAGTGCTTAATGAACACTAAGCTGCGAGGCGGCTCTGTCCCAGTGTGGGGATGTAAAGCCAATAAGAAGAAGAAGAAGAAGAAGAAGAAGGTCATTAGGCCGAAAGGGTCGATGGCCGAAATGGTCGTTTAGCCGAAAGGGTCGTTTGGCCGAATGGGTCATTTACCCGAAAGGATCATTTAGCCGGAAGGATCATTTGGCCGAAAAAGTAATTTGGCCGAAAGGGTCGTTTGGCCAAAAGGGTCATTTGAAAAGTAAGAAATGATGAAAGAGAAGTGAGACGTCTCACTTCTCACATTTCATTTTTCTCTTTTCACTGTAAAAAGAGAGAAGCGCGAAATGAGTAGTGAGACATCTCACTACCCACTTTGTACTACTCACTTTTCATAGCGAGAAGTGAGCGAGTGCGAAGTGAGTAGTGACGCGTCTCACTACTCACTTCGCGCTTCTCACTTTTTACAGCGAGAAGTAATAAATGAGGAGTGAGAAGTGAGACGTCTCACTTCTCAATCGTCATCTCTCACTTCTCATCGTAAAAAAGAGGAGCGTAGAAGTGAGGCGTCTCACATTTCAATCCTCATTTGTCACTGTAAAAAAAAAGAGGAGCGCGAAGTGAGTAGTGAGACGTCTCACTACTCACTTTGAGCTTCTCACTTTTTACAGCCAGAAGTGAAAAGTGAGACGACCCACTTCTGCGCTCCTCTTTTTTTACGATGAGAAGTGAGAAATGAGGATTGAGATGTGGAACGTCTCACTTCTCACTCCTCATTAATCACTTCTCGCTGTAAAAATTGAGAAACGCGAAGTGAGTAGTGAGATGTCTCACTTCTCTTTCATCATTTCTCACTTCTCACTGTGAAAAGTAAGATGTGCGAAGTGGGTAGTGAGACGTCTCACTACTCATTTCGCGCTTCTCACAAATGACCCTATCGGCCAAATGTCCTATTCGGCCAAATGACCCTTTCGGCCAAATGACCCTTTCGGCCAAACGACCCTTTCGGCCTAATGACCCTCTCGGCCAAATGACCCTTTCGGCCTAATAACCCTTTCGGCCAAATGACCCATTCGGCCAAACGACCCTTTCGGCCAAATGACCCTTCCGGCCAAACGACCCTTTCGGCAAAATGACCGTTTCGGACAAAAGACCCTTTCGGCCAAACAACCCTTTCGGCCAAACAACCCTTTCGGTCAAATGACTTTCGGCCTAATTGTATATTCGGCCAACCAATTTTCGCCCTAGTGGTATTCGGCCAAATGGGTTTCGGCCAAATGACCCTTCCCCAATTCCAGATATGATTCAGAAATGATTTCTTTCAGATAATGCATTTATTCGGTTTGAAGCAAGAGAAGATTGCAGGAGTTGATTGCTTCTTTCAAAAAATGCATTTCCCCAGCAGAACACAAGAGACAATTTGGACATTTGCTCGGTTTGAGGCAAGGAAGAGATGATCCCTTTTTTGAAGGGATGCATTTCCTCAACAGAAGGCAAGTTAGGATATGATTCCTTCTTTCATTATGGGAATTTGCTCGGTTCAAGGCAAGGGGAGATATTCCTTCCACGGAGATATGATCCCTTCTTTGAAAGGATGCATTTGCCAGATAGAAGGCAAAAGAGAATGTGATGCCTTCTTTCAATTTTGGCATTTGCATGGTTTAAGATAAGGGGAGATGTGATCCCTCGGCTTAAGGCAAGGGGAGATATGATCTCTGTTTCGAAAGCATGCGTTAACCCGGTAGAAGACAGGAGAGAATGAGATGCCTTTTTTCAGTTTGGGCATTTTCTTGTTTGGGGCAATGGGAAATATGATCCTTTCTTTCAATTCAGGCATTTGATCGATTTAAGAACACTCCTCACGGAATCCAAATTTACAAGTACACGCGTTTTCAAGGGCTCACCACTCGATACGGAAGTAACGCAAAACTGTCATTTTTATTATTTTCTTCATTCTGCGACGCATGCCTTCTGTAAAAGAATGCATTTGTAAGGCAGAAGGCAAGATAGAATATGATTCCTCCTTCCATTTTGTGCATTTTCTCGGTTTAAGGCAAGGGAGATATGATTCCTTCTTTCAAGTCAGACATTTCTTCGGCTTAAGGCAAGGGAAGATATGATCCCTTCTTTGAAAGGATGCATTTGCCCGGTAGAAAGCAAGAGAGAAGGTGATGCCTTCTTTCAATTTGGACATTTGCTTGGTTTAAGGCAAGGGGAGATATGATCCTTTCTTTAAAAAAGATGCATTTATTCGGCAGAAGGCAAGAAGTGATATGATTCATTCTTTCATTTTGGGCATTTGCTCGATTTAAGACAAGCGAAGATATTTTCCTTTTTCAAAATGGTTCATTTTTCTGGCAGCAGGAAAGGTGAGGATATGAATCCCCCTTTTAAGTAAGACATTTGTTCGGGAAGATATGTCCCTTCTTTGAAATGACGCATTTTCCCGGCAAGAAGCAACAGAGAATATGATTATGAGAATATGAAGTTTTTGAATCACCCTAAAAAGACTGGATGATTCATATGCAGTAGGTACAGCCAGGCATAAACAACAATACACTAATAGCCATTAGTAGTGGATAGTAGAGAGCAGAGAGATTGCAGAGAAGCAATAGCTGAGTGTGTGTCGGTAAAGCCGAATGCGGCCAGCACAGCTGTGTTATCGAAAGACAAAAGTTCTTTACGTCTGACCAGTTAGTTCATTTTGTATCACATGGCACAGCTGTTGCCGTCGTGACGAGTCTAAAAATAAAAAAATTAATGGTGCAAAGGTGAAAATCTGATAATTTGTTTTCTCGCGATTACGATCATTTTAACTGGGAATAAAGTGTTTAGTGGAAAGCAAATATACGTGTTTTAGTGCAAAGCTGCATACGAGAAATAGGAGAAGCTTTAACCGATTCCGACGTTGGGCCCTGTAGTAGAACAGTGACAAATTTCATATACATTTTTTGGTCCTTCGAGCCGGATCCAACGTCGAAGGGTGAACATTTTGACTGAAAAGTCGACTGAATACTCGGGAAAACCCTGACGTAGTTGCCGCGGAAGAAGCCCACTAGGTGGGATTGTAATAAGTGAGGTGAAGAACAAAAGTGTGAATTGCGCCATTGCAATATCAAAAAAACTTTAAACAAGTGAAGAAGAAGCCTAGCCAAAATGAAGATTATGAAAAAGCTGAAACGTTGAAAAAGTTCGAAAGTGTGTGTGTTGATAGAACTTGTCCACCAAAAACAGTCTATACATAATCATGAGCGAGCGGGAATTGTCTATTGGGAAGTTTAAGCAGCGCTTGGAAAGCCTGCTGGAATCCGTGGGTCTTCTGGAGATGTTTCTGAAAAAATATAAACCAGAAGAACGCAAAGGTCAAGTTCAGGTTCGGCTAGCAAAACTGGAGAAGTTTTTCAAAAAGATGCCCACGTACGTTGTTGAATTTCTTGCAGGGGTACGCCACGGTTCTGCAGTCTTCGAAGTCATCAAGCAAGCCCGATCGTAGTGTGAAGTCCATACAATTCCGTGTTAGTTCTCATATCGATTCTACTTCCGGTCAGTCACTGTCACAGTCCAGTTGTTACCAGTGTGGTCAGCAGCATTATGTATTCCAGTGTCCTCAGTTCCGGAAGGTTTCGCTGGCTCAACGCCACGAGCTAGTTGATCGGAATGGATTGTGTGGAAACTGATGTAGAACGTCCAAGCACACTGAGAGTTTGTGTCTACCCGGGAATTTCCATAGGTGCAACGAGAAGCACAACACGTTGTTACATGACCCGCATTCTGATCAGCAACGAAAATACTCCATCCAGCAAAGGTCTTCCGGAGGACAGCCAGCCCAGTCGAATACAGCATCGAGTAACCAGCAGGGGGAGGATCAAGGTCGAATCCGTCGCAATCGAGTGGTCAGCATAATGTTTCGTGTTCAGCTGTACATCTTGATAGCCGTAAAGCGGCAGTTTTGCTGCCAAACTGCGTTTGTCAACATGGTAGTCGCCAAGGGGTATACATCCATCGTACCCCGAAAAAGAACTTTCCCCCCGACTCTGGTTTCCGGAATTGGACAAGCGTCGGCGCATGTTACTCATTTCGTAACGGCCGATATATTTTCCCTCCACTCCGACTTCAAGATAAAACTTCGACTGTTCGTTTTACCGCATGTAACTGCACGGTTACCAGTTCACAACGTGGACATAGCTGGATGAGAAATTCCAGAGGATATTTGTTTGGCGGACCCGACTTTCTGCAACAAAAACTCCGTGGACTTGATTATCGGTGCAGAACACTTCTTCAAGATTGTGCAATACGGCCGTATTGAGCTTGGCTATGACCGTCCGCTTCTTCAGAACACTGCCCTCGAATGGGTCGTGACCGGAGCCAGTGGTCAAGGGCTACCCCAACAGGCAGTATGCAATCTGCAACAGACAAGTCCACTTGAGGAATCAATAAAGCGCTTTTGGTAGTTGGAGACGTCCCATGACTTACAAGGTTGGTCGCCAGAGGAGCGAGCCTGCGAAGAGTTTTTCCTCGACACTACAGTTTGAAATTCTGAAGGTCGATACGTTGTCAAGCTTCCACGCAGGATAGAGTTGATTAGTCAACTGGAAGACAATTGGTACAACGCCGAACATCAAAGCAAATCTCTCGAGCGCCGGCTAGAGGCCAATCCAGAGTTGAAGCTACAATACCACGAGTTCATTCGCGGGTATGAAGCACTCGGACACATGCGAGAAGTAACGGATTATGAGTTGCATGCCGATCTTCAGTACTTTCTCCCACATCACGCCGTACTTAAGCCGTACTCAACGAGGTTGAGAACTGTGTTTGATGCTTCCTGCAAGTCTAAGGTCTTCAAGCGGTCTTATGACGGTCACGTATGGGACGAACTGTGCTAGCTACCCGAGTGTTGTAGAAGCTTGCAGGCGATGAAGCTGAAAATTTTCCGGATGCTTCAGCAGTTGTTCAGAAATTCTTCTACGTGGATGACATGTTGGCTAGAGATGTAGACAGAGAAATTGAAGAGCATCTTCAAGCAAGTTACCGGAATGGTTGAATCAGCAGGATTTTCGCTTAGAAAGTGGGCATCGAACAGCAGTGAAGTTTTGGCGGATATACCATTGGAGTTCCATGAAAAAATGACCACTCGATTTGGACAATGAGACCTGCGGCACTACGCTCGGGATACAGTGGGAAACTTTGCGGGATGCCCTCCGTTTTAACCGATTCAATACGGATTTTTTTCATCATATTTGAACATAAATTTTGAACAAAATTTGGGCTTCAAAAACTTATGCAAACCATGAAAAAGTAGAAATATGGGGTAAATTTTTTTTTCGAGGTCTTCTAGGGCTTCCAAACCTTCCTTGAATTTACATCTTTATGGTCTACATAAACAACAAAGAATTTTACGAGGCGTCAATCCTAATTTGAAGTTGGCAATGCTACTTGAAACATAATTAAACTATTTTTATGAAATCGCAGTGTTACCAGAACATGAACGGTACTCCAAACTATTCTTGAGTTCAGATCTTGGAGGTCTACAAGACCAACAGGGTCATTCATTGATTTCCGAGCTTGTGTGATAGTTGGAGAAGCCCCATGAGACATCATTACATCAGTATATACAAAATACAATATTCCCAGAATATCTACGGTACTCCAAATCATTCTTGAATTCAAATCTTGAGGGTCTACAAGACAAACAGAGTGATTCAAAGGCAACTCAGCTTATGTGTTAGTTGTAAAAACCCCATGAGACATCATTACACCAATATATAAAAAAATAAACATTCCCAGAATATCTACCGTACTCCAAACGATTTTTGAGTTCAGATATTGTTGGCCTACGAGGCCAACAGAGTGATTCATAGGGTCCTGAGCGTGTGTGTCAGCTGTAGAAATCCCATGGGACATGGGACATCATTACACCAGTATATACAAATAATAAATTCCCAGAATATCTACGGTCCCATAAATGAGTTCAGATATTGGAGGTCTAAAAGACCAACAAAGTGATTCATAGATTCTGAGGTTTGTTTGTTAGTTGAAGAACCATCATGGAACTGAATGAAGCTCCCAGCACATTCAAACAACAATATAATTGGTTTCAGTATTGCATGGAAATGGATGTTACTAAGACTAACATTTATATGTAAGAGTAAAGTAATTTACGTATGAATAATATAAAAAAAAAAAAAAATTTCAAACGCTTAACACCATACTTATCCCAAAATGAATTAAATGTAATAGCTAAAACATGTTGCTAAAAAAAATCTGTCTCTCAGTTCCTTTGCAACAATTTCAAGTGATTTTGCGAAATAGTCAACTATCGAATCAACACGTTAAGCTCTGATGCAATGCTGCAAACATGCAGCACACTAGGAGTTAACTTTTTGAAAGCAGTGTACCAAAAGGAATCAATAGTTAAGTTTCTCAAAAATAATCTTCATCATCGAAAAAATATTTAGTAGACTGGTAACAGGTCATTTTTTTCGATAAATGCTCTCATTGTTGACGAAATTTGTGTAAGGTGGTTATTCAAGAAGTGCGTCAAATCCTTACTGGGACGGACGGGAGGGTGGGTGAGACAGGCAGGCAGCGTGACGAATAATGAATAAAACTAGAGGTTCATTATAAGAAGTCCGAAGGGGAGAGGGGTGTTGAAAATGGTAATTGTTCCGCATGACGTATTATATGGATCTTCCCTAGATGGTCGGGGTTCTGCCAAATCACACAAAGCGCCAATGAAAAATTTCCATTTTTTTCGCCAAAGTTTTCGTATAACAGATTCAATTAATCACAAATCGCATTGGACATCGTTTGACGACATAACTTAGGATCCTACAACAAATGTACGCATGAATTCACATAAAATATTATCCGTTCTCCTTTTGCGAACAAAATATCACAAGTCAGTCAAAAAGTCGCTTGGTGCGGTTTGGCTGAAGCCCGACCAGATGTCCTTCAACATAAATTTTTTTGGCGGTAAATTCATGCTATGATCATCGTACATCTTCATGTTGATCGATTTGCATATAAAGAATTGAACTCATGGACAGTTTCGATTATACATGTCCAACGAATTCTATAATGTGTCTATAATGGTGTAACGAAGTCCCGTGGAGCTTTTTCAACTCATAGAAATAGTGGGGACCTCAAAGATCTTCACGTGTTGTAGAACTCGAACGACTATACTGCCGTAATCTGAAAAAGTGACGTATACGCCATTTTCCAAAAATGGTGTTAACAAGTACTACTCATCGAGCTCTTTAACAGAAAAATGGAAAACATGCATGTTGTAAAATGGCTGTTACGTCACTTTTCCAGATTACGGTAGTATAATAGTGTGTGTGTGTGTGTGTGTATGTACAAACTAACCCCCACTGTCTGGCAGTGATGTTATGGAAGAAAGCTGTCTGTAAAAACAGTCAGATTTAATCCGGGAGTTAGAAAGTGTTAGCTCTACTGCAGCTCCAGCGACCCATTTCAGAATGCCTGGTATTTCATGTCCATTCCGAGGCCACCGTCACTAACAATAAGCCCCGCCCGATTATGCTACCGTTTATCAAATGGACAAAGGTATCAAACTTCCGGATTCGAAATAAATTATTTTGAATCCAGCGCACATATAGTTCAATTCATTAAATTTTTAATTAGTTGTTTCTTACCATTTGCTGGAGATCGAAGTAAGCATTCGTACAAAGAAGACGTTAATTTCGCGCGTTCAAAATTTTAAACATTTCGGCTCATCATTCGGCGTATCGCTCCTTTTTGTATTGGAATAAAAAATGATGAGCCGTTGTCTATCTACAATATGCTAGTGCCAATTATATGCGAGAAAGATGCCGCATCGGGTATCTGGACAAGGACGGACGTATTTGGAATCTGAAGGAAGAAACTGACACCATTCAGGAAACTTCAAGACTGGAATAATGCGAAACCGAGTGAAAAACGTGAAGAATACCAATCCTAGATAAGAATCTTCCATAGAACCCGGGTATCTTCAGCTGTTCTATACTACGGCGGAATTAAATCGGTTCTAAATTGAAGTCCACGAAAAGCGAAAAGGAGTACGGCGACTGGATCTGATATTTCAGGTGGATGAAGGAACTGGAGCCGGCTTAGAGTACGTTTGGACTATACTTATTTATAGATATGCTATACTACGTTGGTGTTTATGATTCGTTCGGACGTCGAACGTCAAAGCCGTGGTCCATTATAATGCCGTTGGAGTCCGTTAAGTATAACATGATTTCCTATTCCTTTTTAATATTATGCATTATTCACTTATTTTGTTTTATAGTTTTAACCATGTGTAAACATTTTATTTTATGGAAGGCGGTGCCTAAAGTACTAATGAAATTCTTCAGGGTTAAAAGGGAGGATTTCGAGAATTGTATCGGTCCATGCAAATTATTCGACGTTTAATATAAAAAGTGCAACGGCAGTAAAATGAGGATGATAATTATCAATGTTTGCATGACGTACTAGTTCATAAAATTGAGTTTGGGTGAATTTGCCCTACTTTTCCACTACTTTATGAGTTGAAGCATATCATAAGCGCTTATTGCTCATATAATTCACAATTTTGATCCCAGCAGTGGAGTGTTTTTCAGTGTCTTGCACTTGACACAACTTGAGAGACTTCAAGGGACACTGGAGACGACAATACTGTTGGGGTCGAGATACCTATCTATGGAGTGACAAAGGGGTGGTGGAATTAAATGGGACATTACTTACTCGTTTTATACAAAGTGAAGACTACGATATGTTTTGTTGTATAAATATGTTTTACTGTTTTTTAGTTATTTATAATACGTCCTCTGAAATGCAAAGGATACAACAATTGGGCCTATTTTCAATAGCAAAGAATGGAATGTATTGCCCGTTGAATTGAACATGTTTCGAGTAAAATGGTCATTATTAAGATCCAAAGACTAGCAGAGTTACTACCATTTTAGTGTAGGTACTTGTTCTATTGATAATATTTTATTATTGGAAAAGAGACCCATTTTAATTTCAATTTTGATCATTTGATTCATTTGCCTTGTCACCCCCAAAATTAGTATTTGCTATCGTTTTTCTGAGTTTTTTTTTTAACAACTAGGATGAATATTTATTATTTATTTAAATCGGATGATTCGATTACTTACTGCAGACACTTCATTTATGTAAGTCCTTAGTATATTTGTATATACCCAATTTTAATAAATTTCTTACCATATATATATATATATATATATATATATATATATATATATTATTAAATAATATATATTATTAAATAATATATATTATTAAATAAAAACACTGATTATATTTTATATTTCACATAATGCACAGATCTTTATTTGAAAGGCAACAAACGTAAGAATAAGGCTGTTGCTTTTAAATGTCATGTATGTGCCATGTTTTTTGTTCAAATCAGGATCAGCGTATTTTTATTATTAAATCTTTACAATGGACGTTGGCGTTGGTTTTCTTGGTGATTTATTTGTATAAATATTCGGTGATAAAGATTTTCATGTAAGTAAGAATATGGTATAATGTTATCGCCTTATGAGTTTTCGCTTGTTTTTCATCGCTTTGGTTTCTTTTTCTTTTTCTCGTTCCAGAGAGCGAGTAATGGCGCTTAAACCTAGACCTATATGTACACTAATGAACATAAGTATTCGTCATGTGTTGATAGTAATCTATCTGAATTTTTGCGAATACTTTTGCCCATCAGTGAATAAGTCAGGGCACTAGACTAAAAACTGTGTCCCATCCCAAGACGTCGAGGACCCAAGGAGTGTACATTAATCTTCTTAGCAAAGTCACTCCCAACGATTCATCAATCATATTTCCCCTTGAATGTAAACGGTTGGAACGGCTGTCCCCGTTTCTTCCTTTCGTAGATTCAAAACTCTTCATTGATCATGTTATTTATTACTAAATAATCTGATTGCCGGGGAGTTATGGATTATCTCCCAAATTCAAGCCTGCACGGTGGGCCTGGCCGTTTTAATACTTGTGTCATATTTACAATATGCTGCAAATATTAATGCAGACAAGAAAATGCTCGGGAATACAACCGACATTTCCAGGATGCTTTTCAATACTGGCTGTGCATGTGCTAAGACAAGACAAGATTACGGTAGTATAATAGTGTAACAAAATTCCGTGGAGCTATTACAACTCCTAAAAATAGTTGAGACATCGAAGATCTCCATGTTGATTATTTTTAATATTCAGATCCGTACTCATGGATAATTTGGAGTGTTATGGAAGTTCAACGAATTCTGTTATGTATTTACAATGGTGTAATGAAGTCTCATCGAGCTATTCCAACTCATAAAAATAGTGGAAACATCAAAGATCTTCTTGTTGATCGATTTGAAAATAAGGATCTGAGATCAAGTACAGTTTGGAGTATCGCACGTGTTCAAAGAATTCTGTGGTTTATCTCTAATTGTGTACCGAAGTTCCGTGGAGCTATTCCATCTCATAAAAATAGTTTAGACATCGTAGATCTTCTTGTTGATCGATTTGAATATAAGGATCTGCGCTCAAAGACAGTTTGGAGTGTCGTAGATGCCAAACGAATTCTGTGTTGTGTCTATAATGGTGTAACGAAATCCCGGACAGCTATTACAACTCACAAAAATAGTTGAGTCATCGATAATCTCCATATCGATCATTTTGAATATTCAGATTGGTACTCTATGACAGTTTGGAGTGTCGTAGATGTCGAAAGAATTCTCTAGTGTGTCTGATAATGTTGATTGATTTCAATATAAAAACTGAGCTCAAGGAGAGTTTGGAGTGTCGTAGATATCGAACGAATTCTCTAGTGTATCTGTAAGGGTGTAATGAGGAACCTTGAAGCAACTCATACAACTAGTGGGGAAATCAAAGTCTTCATGTTGATTGATTTGAATATTAAGATCTGAGCTTAAGGAGTGTTCGGACTGTCGTAGATGTCGAACGAATTCTCTAGTGTATCTGTAAGGGTATAATAAGGGAGCTATTCCAACTCATAAAACTAGTGGGGACATCGAAGATCTTTATGTTGTTCGATTTGTATATTAAGATCTGATCTCAAGTATAGTTTGAAGTGTCGTAGACGTCGAACGAATTCTCTAATGTATCTTAAATGGTGTAATGAGGAACTCTGAAGCTATTCCAACTCATACAACTAGTGGGGACATCGTAGATCTTTTTGTTGACCGATTTGAATATTAAGATCTGAGTTCAATCTTCACTGCCAAAAATATCTGTATAAGATATATGTGTCGCCGTTATACATTTTTGCAATAGCTCCAGCCTAATATAATCGATATGGAACCACACATAAATTAAATATTTGCTAATTTGAGACCACACATAGAGTTTATTTGGATATATATTTTATATGTAGTTCACGTGGAGAATGTTTATGTGTGCGCTGATATACATCATAAGTTAAATCTATGGATTTTTGCCAATAAATATGAGTGGATTTTTAGTAGTGTTAGAACCTCAAAATTAGAACTCAAAGATAGTTTGGATGCACTAGATCATCCTAGTGCCCGTAACCTTACCTGGGCAATATTTTTCCTGGATGGAACGATTAATTGTAAACATTTTTGCTAAAGAAAGCAAGGCTCTATCTCTAAAAACTGATTTTTGACAGCTGATTTTCGTCTTAATATGACCCATCCGTATCCATCCAGGTCATCTAGGACAAGCGAATTGAAACTTGGTGAGAAAATTTCATCATATGTTTTTACCAAATTATATTGAAACTATATGATTATAAACTATAAAAAAACCATCAGGGCACCCGATTGAAGCGATTTGGATAGGAAGAGTGGAATCGCCAACTTCCTATTGTTAACATCTCGTGGATAAAGGGCGGGCTCTTCTCCCCATCTATTGGGTCAATCTGGGAAACGAGGGCTAGATTATATTATTGTATGTACGAACTTTCTTCTGGAAGGAGATTCTCTATTCATCCCGTGGATTCGCATAAGTGTCTCTGCTTATGGAACCACCCCACCAATTTTTGGCCCTTCATACAGGAGTTTGATGAAATACAAACAATAGTATAATCATGATCAAATCGATTGTCAGATATGGCCAGTGCTATCGGCAGGTGCCTTGCTACAATAGATGGTAGTATCATCATCATCATCATCAATATGACCCATCCGTATTGAATTGGTTAAACTACCGAAGTGGACACAGACGGACACAATCACAGTACAGCTGGAATGGCGCGTGTATCAGTGACAAATGGCACACTTATGACAAGTCAGCTTTCCACGTTTTGTGTTGCTTATGAGAAACGCAAATGCATATGAACTGCATGGGTTCAGTGATGCGTCGGAAGCAGTTTATGGCGCCTGTCTATACATTCGCTCCATAACACCCACTCAAAATAATTGTCACTTTAATTCCACTATAAAAAGTCATGTAGACTTTAAAAATCGAAACCTTCATCGACTTTACTGGAATCAAATAAAACTTATTCAAATCACAAGTGCATCTTAATAAGAAATGTAGTGGAATTTATTAGAAAACATAGAAAGTAATATCTACATACTCTTCCAGTGAATTCTACTCAAAATGAATGTATGAAAAATATATGAGTGGGGTTCTCAGGGCGAAATGTATGTTTATAAACAATCGCTAATAAAACATTTTGCAGAAGCATTATGAGCACAATTTGCAAAAAAATATGTTCGAGTGTGAATTAATTTTCTACTCCATCAGTACATTCAAAGTTAATTGCCTATATGCCGGGTACAAACCCCACCGAAGGGGCGGTTACCCTCCAATACCTTTTCCGAACTAAATCTATCACATGTTGTACATATGCATAATCAAGTTTCAGACTTTCTACTCCATTTTTTGAGCTCGTCCGTTTCTAGTGAACGGGATATCAACTACAGGGATACTACAGACAAAATTATCGTTAGTTAGTTTCACTTAAAATTCATGTACATGGTCAAACGAAAATTCACTTAAATTATATTGTATTTTCTAGTAAATTAAGAATAATGAGTGCCATCACTAACAAATCATTTAACTTTTACAGCCGAAACTACATGGAAAATATCTGCATATGTTTTCAAGTAGCTTCTAAGTGAAAATTATTTTGAGTGCCGCACCGGATGGTTTTTGCACAGTGCGTCTACTATTAGCTAAGTCTCAAGTAGCCCCGATACACAGCAAATCTTTCCAACGCTTGGAGCTATGTGCAGCACTACTGCTTGCTGACCTGCTTGAGAAATTACTTTACAGCGTTAGGATCAAGGCAGTTATTCATTTATGGACAGATTCAACAGTTGTTCTAAGTTGGCTGGCTTCTCAACCCTCCTCGTGGAAGACATTCGTGGCGAATCGAGTTGCAGAAATTCAGGAACTAACGCCACAAGCTACTTGGAACCATGTTACAAGTGAAGACAACCCAGCCGACATCATTTACATTTACATACATTTAACAGAAGTTAGTATGTTTGAAAGAATAGAATTTTTAGCACGATATCTGAAAGACACGAAATTAAAAAGAAAATACCAAATCTGTATTGATAATAAAATTTGTTATTATTCAGTTATCCGATTATCACTTGTTTGATAACTAAATATCAAAATGATAATAAGGATAGCTTAGCGTGATATCAGTTTGATATCATTTCAGTTATCTGCCTTTGCTCGGGAAGGTGGTGGTACAAAATCTCCCAAAATGAGGCGAACGTGCTCCTGGAGCCGACGCTCGGACACCTGCCTTCTACTTGCCCTTCTTTTTCTCTGTCGTATCCTTACGGATCTATTGGATTTATACTTTCACCTTTAGCTCTATCAGGCCATTACGGCCTCTACTGTGTTAACCGTTTGATAATTCTCTCCAGAGCTTCAGATTTTAAGTAAATCACAACTCTAAGTAGAGTAGTACTATCATTGTACCCACTTTTATGATTAGGGTCTGTTCACAAATTACGTAACGCTTTTGGGGGAGTGGGGGAGGTCCAACATGCGTTATACTTTGTTACACCAAAAGGTGGGGGAGGGGGTGGGTACTAGCAAATGTTACGCATAACGCGAATAAAAGTTTATCTCAAAGGATTTTGAAGTAATTGCTAATATGTCTTAATCACGACGATGAATACGTATCAACCTTTCTTCTTTACTACCATACTACGCATAATTGTCTCATGCTAGTCTTTGTATTTTTTTTTACTTTTTATCAGTGCAGGCTATTTTGATGTTTTTTTTGGGAATCATAAAAGACAGCGAGTTTTGTTTGAATAATTGTTGCTAAATTTCGAGGCATTTTCATTCTAAGCAATATTGCATCTTAGCTCAACCACATAAACAGTCCAATTTAAAAATGATTTGTCCCGCTAAACTAAAATTTGAATGGTCGCAATTCTATTAAAGGTTTTACTAGCTGCATTCTTGATATCCTTGGTTTAAATCAGGCCTGCCCAACCTTTTCAAGCCACGGGCCAATTTTTAGAATTCACACTTGCTGGCGGGCCAAAAAATATTTTGTACATAACTTTTTTACATATTTAAAAAAAAAAAAATTTATCGTTTCCTTATAGTACTATAAGAATAAAATCTCTCAAAGATGGTACCAATGCTTAGTCAATGAAATTTGCAAAAATACAGCAAGTCTCCGTATTCGGCTTTCATTTTCGTCAACATTATTTATAATTGGTGGGGGATGAGTTCCCCAACGTTGATAAAGTTGATTGTCTTATACTTGAGGAATATTGATCATATTCGCATATCGAATTTTTTTGTGAATATGGAATGGCAGGGAAAAATCGCCATAGCTATGTGATTGCTTTTTTTTTTGCTCAGAATTGTCACAACGCCATTGTTCTTTCCTGTGATTGCTGGTGCTGTATCAATCTTAAGGTCACGTTTTCGAAGAAGAAAAAAGTTCCTTTACACAGGTCTTAACAGCCCTTAGGTTTTCCTCGTTAGTTGTTCCCTGCATTGGGAATAAAGCTGCCAATTCCTCTGTCATTCAAAAATGACCATGAAGACAGCCACCTTTGCCACGTTTTTACGACGGTATTTTCATCGCTTGAGAGAGAGTAGAATATGAAGCGACGGGTTTTTTACGTTAGGGGCGATTCAAATATGACGTCCACTACTTTTTGAGATTTCCAGACCCACCATCCCGCCTCTGTCACGCTTTTTTGTATACCTAATCTATGCAGTGTCACAAAATCTTAGACCCCCTCCCCCTAAAACCTTTTACATCATTGTTGAACGACCCCTTATGTAGCTTTCAAATCTTCTGCGAGAACTTTGACTCTTCACCGTGTTCCGCGCAAACTGATGCTACAGGAAGGAGGCTTTTTCTATAGGACACACGATGTCAATAACAATCGAAATGCATTCCTTAACAAGTTCTCCGTCCTGGAAAAAAATCATCCGTTTTTCCAAAATCTTGACTTCGTATTTGCTCGAGTTTCAAGAGTTTGTTGCTTCTATAATTCATTGTACAATTAATTTGAATAAAAAAAAATAATTTTGAATTGAAACCTTTGAAATTCTATCAACTTTTGTTTCCTACCTGGGCCCTTTCAAATATCATATTTCATAGAATGCTTGGATTCAGATTTTATTCCTTCAATATAGCAAAATGTTCCGGACAAATTAAGCAAACCGGTTTTTCTTTTTTCAACGTGAATATAAACTACTTTGACCAATCTTTAGTGAAAACGTGATGTTCCACACCAACCTTTTGTGTCTTGGGATCACTTATGCAATCATTTCTAATTATGTAAAATATTATTTTTCAAATTCAAATGAATAGTTTTGCAGCGCGAGCTTCGAGTTAAAACTTTCATATTGAATAATGAATAATAATAAAACTTCTGGAGTCAGGTGGAAAAGCTGGCGGGCCGATCATGAGGTTATTTTTCCTACATGCCGCGAGCCACAAAAATTGAGCCGAGGGCCGCATCCGGCCCGCGGGCCGTACGTTGGGCAGCGCTGGTTTAAATCATTTGCCGTTTCTATTCTAACAGGTTTCAATAAATACCAAAACCCACATGCTTCAGAGAAAAAAAATGGATTTAAATTTTTTTCAGTTACGCGTTGCGGGTGCGGAAAATGTTACTTTTGTTACGAGCGGGAGGGAGGGGGTCAAAAACTCGGATTTTTGCGTTACGTAATTTGTGAACAGACAATACTTGAATTGATTCTCCCTATCGGCTACATTGTTTACACTAAATGTGTAAATGCGATAATTCCAACAAAAGAAATACACACCCCAAAAAGACGCCACAAAGAAATGCCGCCATTCGACATATCTTGTGACAGTAATTCTACGTTCAAAATCAAATCAATAATCGCTCCCGTTTCTTATCTATACTGAAAGCTGCGATGAAGACGTTAATCCGCTGCACACGACCCAACTAAAAATCCCCTTTCCCATTTTCTATGTGTACCAAATAAATGCGTAAAATTGCGGAACCATTGACGTCTACCATAGGACCCCCGTGGAATACGTTCAGTACTAGATTAGATAGGGTAAACGTAGATAAGTTTGTTATAAATCAATTAACTTATTTCAATATTGGAATGTTTACAGTTGCTCTCATAATTTTTTCATGTATTTTTATGCGTATGTTCTAAGATCGGCCAACAGTTCGTCATACAACAGTGATCGCACGTTGATGGCCCAGATGAAGTCCATATGGTTGAACTCCCGTTGCCGTACGAGGTACTGCTTGTGGACATTCGGAAGCTCTCGCCGGAGGAGTTCAACATCTTCCGGACCCGCCAGCCAATCGTTGGTGCTGTGATAGAGCAGTGTAGGGGCCTGCACGTTGTCAAAGTTGTATCGCGGGGGAACCATTGAACCGTAGCGGACTAAGTTAATCGTTGGTCCATGGTCGTACTGACGGAAGATGCGGGAACGAACCGTCTGTGCGTGGTGAATCATCTGCATGGTGGACGCTCCGGCAGGTGAATGGGCGTGAATGACCGGTAGCATTGTCTGTTTTGGGAGAAGAGTTTGAGAATAGGATTGCTCCGAAGAATTGTGGGTCCATGAGAACTTACGTAGTTGACTTCTTGAGTGTTGAATCCTGCAATCAAGAAGGTATTGATGGTACACATCTGCTGGAAAGGCGCACCGTCATGGCAGTTTTGAAGTCCTCCTTGGATGTTCATCTCGTTGGTTGGAGCAAAGTACCAAGTTCCCATCATGTCCAGCATTAGCTCGGTTGTGTGAAGGAACGTCGCCAGAAAAATGACGTAGGGACTACGAGTGTGATGCATGTAAGCCGCTGGGGCAAGCATGTGTGCACTCTTGACACGGCGGTTGTAGTACGGATGTTGTGACATCATTACCCAGAAGGCTGTGGTGCCTTGTGAATGTCCTACGTATTGAAGACTTTGCTGCCCAGTCCGCGCCAGGATAAAGTCGATCATGTTTGGAATATCGATGCTGCCAACCTCGTGCCAGGAAAAGTCCCAGAATTGTTGGGTCGAGTTGTTTCGGTTGCGGTGACGATTGGAATAACGATTACCGCGACCGTTGCCCAGCCAAACGTCAAACCCAGCATCAGCCAGCATGTAGACCAAACTAGTCTGCGGTCCCATCAGAATATAATCGGCTGAAGAACTCAGCATTCCATGCTGTAGCAGAACTACGGGTTTCCCTACTGCAGGCGGTGACAAGGGACTGCCTGGACAGCGGTGTACTCCCAGGAGATATCCATCGTCAGTTTCTACGGTGTGTTCTTCAGCTGGATAGCCATACTTCCGTAGCAATCCAATCTATGGGATGTTGAGCGTCACATTAAGAAAGTCTTGTACGAAATGAGATTAGCATTTCCAACTTACCGCATCTAAATGCGCGTCTTCTATAATATCCGGATGGATCTGTGCATCTACTGCAAACACTAAGGCGGCAACGACCAGCAGCAGCTGTTTCATTATATGTTGATCACTTGGAAATCTGCGAAAAACTGTCCTTAAATTCTCGGTCAAGGTTATTTATATAGTATTGTCCTTATCGTACCTCCAAGGGAGCACTGTTGGTGGGAATGCCGTAGGTTTCAAAATGATTAGATTAAAAGTGCGAACGGCTTGCTTATCGGCTGAAATTCGTAAACTCATTTGCTTGAAATGGGGATCCAAAATTAACGCTGATACCATCATGAATGGAGAAATACTGAGTAGAAATGTAGTAACCTAGCAATTAATACAACCGTCAGGCAGCTTAACCCATCCGCGTAATCTCGATGCATCATGCTCACCTGATTGGCGGACTTATTTACGGAAGTAAACCACTATCGGGCGTTACTACTTGACCATCGACAATCACCTCAATCGGAAGAAACTATTTAAGTAACTTTGCTTTCAATCGGACACTACAGTTTCACTACGAACGCCATGGAGCAGTTACTCACACTTGTTTTGATAATTGTGCTTATCGGTTCGACTCGTGCTGCCCCACCTGGCGGGACTCGAACGTTTCAAGTGGACAATACAGACGCCCGGCTTACTGTTCCACAACTAATCACAAAGTATGACTATCCAGTGGAAGTTCATCACACCACAACCGAAGATGGCTACATGTTGGAGTTGCATCGCATTCCCAGCTCACCTGGATCGCCTGTCGTATTTCTTATGCATGGCTTGCTATGTAGCTCAGCTGATTGGATTCTTATTGGTCCAGGAAACGGCTTGGCGTACCTCCTCGCCGACCAGGGGTATGACGTATGGATGGGAAATGCTCGAGGCAATCGATACTCCCGAAGGCATACAACGCTTACGCCAAATATGCATGCATTTTGGCAGTTTTCCTGGCACGAAATAGGCTACTACGATCTACCCTCGATGATTGATTACGCCTTGACTAAGACCAATCAAAGCAAACTGCATTACATCGGACATTCACAGGGGACCACCGCATTTTTCGTAATGGCGTCAACCCAGCCGGAGTATAACGAAAAGATTCAAATGATGCAAGCCCTCGCACCGGTTGCGTTCACTGAAAACATACGAAGTCCCCTGCTACAAGTCATGTCACGGTTTCAGAACACACTCACGGCTCTGTTTGAAACTTTCGGTGTGGGGGAGTTCCTTCCAAGCTCTTCCATTTTACAGGAAATTGCGCAATTGTTGTGCTCGAAAGACGTCGTCTCCAATTTGTGTTTGAACGTGATTTTCCAGCTAACTGGGGCCGATCCCAATCAAATAGATGTGGTAGCTTGTGGTCAACATGTCCTTTTTCATACTTTCTAATATATTGTATACCCTATTTCAGCAAATCGTCCCTATTCTTGTTGGACATAGTCCAGCTGGAGCGTCCACCAAACAGGTGGTGCACTTTGCCCAGGGCATGCGAACGCATCAATTCCAGCGATATGACCACGGGAAGATCAAAAACCTGGTCATGTACGGAGTGCCGCAGCCACCGGTGTATAATGTGAGTGACATCACAGCGCCGATTGTGCTGTACTACGGATTGAATGACTATCTGGCCGAACCGATGGATGTTATAAAGTTCTCCGGCATGGTTCCGAATCTGGAGGAGTGTAAGCAGGTGGAGCTGCGCAGTTTCAATCATTTAGATTTTCTCATCGCCAAAGATGTTAAGTCACTGCTGTACGATGAGGTAATAGAGCGAATTAAAAAGTGGAAAACATGAAGAAAAAAATGCGAATCTCGAAACATTGTACTGAAGAAATATATGAATACTTATTGATAAAGAACGCCTCAAAGAATTCATGGGGATTATACTTTGAAAATCAACCAAACAACCTTAAAGTTACAAATTTAAAAGTACTTGCGTTTTCAAGGGCACATCACTCAATACGGACGCAACGCATAACTTTCATTTTTATTATTTTCATCTTTTCTGCGTCGCAGCATGCGTGGAATAACAAAAATGACAGTTGTGCGTGTTTCCGTATTGAGTGGTGTGCCCTAGAAAACGCGAGTACTTTCAAATTAGTAATCCGTGAGGATTGTCTTTAAGGTTGTTTGAGCTGTACCCAGGGTTTGCAAAAATCGCTCTTAATAGATAACAAAAAACGATAGAAGAGAGGGAAAAACCTTTTCGAATCAGCCATGAAAACGACGAAAACAAATCTAACGCACTGGTATACAAGTTGGAAAAATTTTCGAAATTTTCGCAATTTTAAAATCGCAGGCGGCCTCCGGCTGCAGTGCTCAAAAGCATAGGTGAAGAATTATAGTGAAAAGCATAGCGAAAAGAAGAGAAGCTTTAGGGTTTATAGCAAAAAAAGCCACCCACGATACAGTGCCGCGCAAAATAACTGCAACCTATGCACCGAAGCGGGGGCCATTTTTCTAATGAATGGACTACATTAGTGTGTAACATTACCATTCTAACAACGAAACAAGCTTCAAATCCTTGAAAAAAGTAAAATAAATTACCGAAACCGACGGATGCAGAAGTAAACCTGTTTTTGCTGCTTTACAAGACTGCAACGGCCGAAAACGACTTGATTTTCAAATAAATTTTCCACAGTCGCCAAGAGTTATTTCGTTTATCCATTTCAGCAAGAATTTCTCTGGACATTCCCCCAAGACTTTTTTCGAAATTTCCTCCAAGGATTTATTGAGAACATACCCCGGAAATTACTTCAGATATGTATCCACCAATTCCTCAAGATATTACCTACTTCAAAAATACCAAAGAAAGAATTATAAGATAATATCAAAACCTGCATTCGGAAATTCCTTAACAAATTCTTTTAGGAATTTCTTTAGAAACTTTCTTCGGAAATTCCTTCATAATGTATACCTTTGGAGATTCCTGTAAGATAAATGCTTCTGGAATTTCTTTAGGAATATCTTTGGAGATTACTTTAGGAGTTTCTTCGGAAATTGATTTAATGATTTTTTAAAATATATTTTAGGAATTATTTCCGAAGGAACTTCTGGAGGAACTTCCGAAGGAACTTCCGGAAGAACTTTCGAAGGAACTTCCGGTGGAACTTCCGAAGGAACTTCCGGTGGAACTTTCGAAGGAAATTCCGGTGGAATTTCCGAAGGAACTTCTGGAGGAACTTCCAAAGGAACTTCCGAAGGAACTTTCGGAAGAACTTGAGACGCAAGTGATAGATAAATACTTGGAGGACATAATTGTGTTGATACTGCGGCCGTTGACATCATAGAAGCTTTGTTTGATTCAGTAGACCATTTGATTCAAACTCCAGGACAAATTGATTTTTTTTTTTTTTGACATTTTGGAGACAAATACTCGGAGGGCATAATTGGGTTGCTACCACGGCTGGAAACATTATGGAAGCCATTGATGGTACGGTAGAACATTTTATTCAAACTCCAGGATGATTTGGAGATCTTACTACATTTCATATGTGTGAATTTGAAACGCAAGTGAACGAAAAATACTCGCAGGACATAATAGGGATACCACGGCTGGGGACATCATGAAAGCCTTTGTTGATTCGGCAGACCATTTGATACAAACTCCAGGATAATTTGGAGATCTTTGAACAACTCATATGCCTACATATGAGACGCGAGCGAACGACAAATATTCGGAGAACATAACTGGGTTGTTACCGCGGCTGGGGACATCATGGAAACGTTGGTTGATTCGGCAGACTATTTGATTAAAACTCCAGGACGATTTGGAGATCTCACAACATCACAACGAAGATATATGAACAGTATGTGCTCTGCAGTTTCGTCAAAACCTGGGCTGTCAGGGCAAACGGGGCTCTCCGCGTGCCCAAACCTGTGGAGGAATTGCCGGGAGCAGCCATAGCCTGACAGGAATTGTGTCAGATAGAAGTGAACTTCCCCATGGGGTCTCTCCAACTCGATATGTTAGGTATCAGCCGGTGGGTCCACCTACCTTTAGAAGAGTTATCCCACTCACGCTGCCATCTGGCAACCGAAGTCACCCTGATGCGTTCGCGGGCTCCTCTGGTGCCACGTAGCTCGAAACACTCCTCGTCTTCCCGGATGACCAGCCCGACTGGCATCATGCTCGCAATCACGCAAGCTGCATCGTGTGATATCGTGCGGTAGGCAGATATCACTCTGAGACACATTAAGCGGTACGTGCTCTCCAGCTTCCGCAGGTAACTGGTTACCCCCAGAGCTCTCGCCCAGGACGGGCCGACGTACCTAAGAATAGATACGGCAACGTTTGCCAGTAGCCTACGTCTACTGGCACACACCTTGGAACTGTTGGACATCATCCTCGATAATGCCGCAACAGCAGTCGAAGCCCTCTTGCACGCGTAGTCGACATGGCTGTCGAAGGTCAGCTTGTCGTCTATTGCGACCCCGAGGAGCTTCAAACTCCGCTTTGATGCGATCGCGACTTCACCCACGTGAATCACTGCATGTTGAACCGACTTGCGGTTGTTGACGATAACCATCTCCGTCTTATGTTGAGCGAGCTGCAGGCCTCTAGTGCTCATTCAATCCTCCACCGTGCTGATCGCGTGTGCTGCGGTCAGTTCTACCTCGAAAATTGACTCCCCGTAGACCTCCAAGGTTACGTCATCTGCGAAACCAACGATCTTAACACAAGGACGATCTTAACATTTGGAGATCTTACAACATATCATATGCCCAGATTAGAGACGCAAGTGAAAGATAGATAAGAGCGGAGCAGAATGGATACGTTTGCGTACGTTTTGACACTTTTCCCATGGCAAAACTGTCAAAACGCACGCAAACGTATCCATTCTGTTCCGCTCTATACCCGGAGAACATAATTGGGTTGATACCGCGGCCGTTGACATCATAGAAGCCTTGGTTGATGCGGAAGACCATTTGATTCAAACTTCAGGGCAATTTGAAGATTTTTTTTGACAATTTGGAGATCTTAGAACATCTTATATGCCTATATTTGCGACGCAAACGAAAGACAAATACTCGGATGACATAATTGGGTTGTTACCGCGGCTGGATTTGATACGCAAGTGAAAGACAAATACTCAATGGACATAATTGGGTTGATACCGTAGCTGGGGACATCACGCAAGTCTTCCAGAACAGTTTGGAGATCTTACAACATGTTTGAATTACGTCGACTGTTAGTTATATATGTTTCTATGAAAGAATGCTTGTTCAGTTTACAGTTTGTTTGCTGGTAGTTATGTTTCAATCTGTATTGTGAATGAAAAACAACTATATGTTTTCTGGAGAAAGGAAACATGGAGAAAGAAAACATATAGTTGTTTTTCATTCACAATATAGACTGAAACGCCAAATAACCACCGAAAAGATCTTACAACATCTCATATGCCTGGATTTGAGACGCAAGGGAAAGACAAATACTTGGAGGGCATGATTGGGTTGTTACCGCGGCTGGGGACATCAGTAAAGACTTGGTTGATTCGGTAGACCATTAGATTCAAACTCCAGGACAATTTGGAGATCTTAGAACAATTCATATGTCTACATTTGAGGCGCAAGTGAAAGTCAAATACTCGGAGGACATATTTGGAATGAAACCGCGGGGCCGTCTACGGAATTCTTAACGCATATTGAGTTTTGTGTAATAGATCATATAGGGCATAAACCATTTTTAAAAAAAGATAAAAGCTCTTTCGTCTCGCTTGTAGACCTTAGGTCCTTGGTTACGCGTGTAGACTCCAGGAAATTCTTGGATGACCTCGAATGGAACAATTGTTGAAGGCAAATGATATACAAAGCATCTACTTTGTTCTTTGGGTCTCTAAGAGTGCCTTCTTATAGGCTTACTTTTGGGTGTCAATAATGTTTCAAATTCTTTTTACGTCACGTGCCGTAAAGTCCGTAAATCGAAGTGACGCTTAACAAACTGCTGTAAAAAGAGGGTTGAGTTGTGAGTGTATCATATCTATTGAAATGATTGTCTTGACAGCGCCTGTTGTAGGCATGCCTTTATCAGTAATAGACGAATCTAGTGATGCTAAGAGGTGAGCCAGCCTAGGGCTGCAAACCTCTATAATAAAGATACAAAAAAAAAAAAAAAAAAAAGAATCTAGTGATGGGAAAACGGATCCCTTCGTTGAACGAATCAGATCCGGATAATTCAGTCTAATGATCCGGATCATTCATACGGAACGGATCTTGGGAGCAACATGTAAGGAGAGAGCAAATTAGTGAAATAGTTGTTATTAAGGCTCACACTATTGTTCCGTACATACAAAAATTCTCTTGCTCACAAGCATATATAAAATTCATGGAACACTACAAAAAACTTTTCATTTCGTCATTTTCTTACAAATGGTCCGTTAATTTGCTGATCTGATGAACCGGATCTTTTAAAAAGTGAGCTACGAATCATTCGCTCACTTCAAGGATCCGGATCTTTTCAACGGTTCTGGATTTTAACGCCTATCTATTAAGGGTATGCGTTAACACACTTTTTCCTAACGAAACGAAACGAAATATAAATTGTCTATGTTGATTCGGAACGGAACGAAACGAAATATAGATTTACTTTCGAAACTTCGAAACGATACGAAATCAAGTTTCATTTAATTCGAAATTTCACGGAACGAAACGAAATTTTAAATTTTTTCCGCCGTATTTTTATTGAATTGGTTTTTTCATAATAGGGTTTCCCATAACTCCAAAAATAAAGCTATTTCCGAGGGTTTAATTAGCTGTAACAGGAGATATATACCTTACGATTCTTCGCTGAGAAAAATGATCGAAAATATGCATTTTACAGGGTTGGTTAAATTAGGCACTAAGGTGGTCAAGACCGTTACACTTCCCCTATATGATTTCAGTTTTACGAAGTTATATAACGGTTTTGTGACCAATAGAGCTATAGTAATAGAAGAAGCAGACTATGATAAATCGCCGCATTTCCGTTTACATATCACTAGCAGACCCGTCGAACTTCGTCTAGCCGAAAATGAATTAATTAGCACAAACTTTTATTTTGTATTCACAATATAAGTTTGAATGTTTCCTCTACGATTATAAAGGCAGAGCAAACGTCAAAACTTCTAGAGTGGGAGGGGTTTTATAAATATTTCTTGTCTTTAAAAAGCTCCACATGCCAAATTTGGTTTCATTTGCTTGATTAGTTGTACCAAAAGGCTAGCATTTAACTCCAAATTCAAACTTAGTCTGATATACAATAAGTTCGACAAACTGAGCTATTGTCTGTTTACCCTTGTATATGTGTTTCTGCAGAGGAGGCATGCAAAAATTGTTGCAAAATTTTCAACAACCGATTTTCTGGCAACAAATAGCGTTCGACAGGGCCAAAGCCTTGTTTATCACTATTGAATTTGGATACGATCGGCCATCGCGTTTAAAAGTTATAATGAAAATCGTGATTCAAATTGAAAAGGTTGGTGTTTTAGCTAAATATGAGAAAAGCATATTTTTTATTCTATAGGAATAAATTGACCTTTTATAAATGAGTTGAGCAACACATCGATACTAATTCGATTTTTTTCAAACAACAATACTCAATCCACCTTCATATATTGTACGCGCGTTAAAAAGTCTATTCCTGCGCTTATTTTAATTCGCAACCAAAAATAAACGCCAGTTAGTCGCCTACGAAAAACATACCTATTTTTGAAAATTATAATTGGGCAGGCACGTGGTGGATTGTGACAGTGAATGCTTTGATAGCTCGTGCAATTTGTACTGCGGATAAATTTTGCATATCTATGAGACCTTTGGAAGATGATTACGATAGTTGTAATTTTGTTGACATAATACAGAGCTTTATGACATTTTTTCTATAGCTTACTAGTTGACCCAGCAGGTGTTGCCCTGTATAGTAAGCGAAAATGTGTGTTGGAAACTGCCCATGTAAAAATTCCATACGAATCTAAAATTTAGTTGTTCACGATTTACTAAACCTTAATCTTGACCAATCGTCTAAGACGAGTTAAGTACTCTCCATTTAATTCCACCAATTATTTTCGATATCTTTGCAGATAAGTATTTCGACCACAACTGTGTGTGGACTTGACTCAAGTCGAGTCAAGTACGAGACACTGGAGACGACCACACAGTTGTGGTCGAAATACGTATCTGCAAAGATATCGAAAATAATTGGTGGAATTAAATGGAGAGTACTTAACTCGTCTTAGACGATTGAATACATTCCACTAAAAAGAGCTTAAAATATTTTTTTTCTTAATCTTGATTTTCGCATGAAGCGATATCATATAATTTGATATTTGATATTTCAATGCCTCCTAAAAGATAAAATGTTTTATTAGAAAATGAATAAATTGTGTTCAAAACCAGTCAGTTTTAGATACCCCCATCTCCCAGCGTGGACATTTGTGCGTATAATTTTTCAAAAGTTTGTATGGACCGTGGACATTTGCCGTATCCCCTATCCCCCTTTAACTGTCCACGTGGTATACGGACAGCCCCTAATATGAAGTTAAATAACGGTTTTGTGGCCAATAGAGTTATACAGTAATAGAAGAAGCAGGCCATAAGGATAAAATGTTATATAAGAAAATTAATAAATTGTGTAACCAAACCATAAAACTTAGAACTAAAGCTGAAGGGCCAGCTGGCCAAACTCTTATTATGTAAATAGATGACCAACAAATCTTAATACATACTACAACGCAACGGAGATGAAAAACGGTCTTTCGTGTTACAAGCATTATGTAGGATAAATGATGTATTTTGGACATCTGAATATAATTTGGACTTTTGGGTATATTTTGCGTGTTTTTCTGCGTAGCTTTCTTATAGTAAATAGGAATCATTTGCCTCTTTAACCTCTTTCATAGCCACATTTCTGACCATATTTTCGTATTAAATTAGAGAAAATATAGCCCTTAGTCCAAAATATATTCAGATGTCCGAAATACCATCGTTACCCTATTTTGAGATGAGTGCCCCCGAAAGCGTGGAGTAGATTTGAAGTTGGATTCTAACGGGTTTCACCACGGGGATGACAAGCTACGCCATTTTTGTCACATCTTTTTTAGGTCACCAACAAAAATGCACTGCGAATGAAATAAAAACAAATCCGAGAGTGAAAATGATAAAATACGAACAAAGGCATAGACAATACCTTGTACTAGTAGCATTCTGAAGATTTAAGCAAAAAAGTCAAACATAATTAAGTTTAAAACATGGAATCAAATGTAAATTAGTTTTAATTTTTAGTGCGTTTATGTTTTGTCTTGATTATTTTCGTTATTCTTTCATATTCTTCTGTAAAAAAAAACCTAAACCTTTAAAGATCGCGCGAATTATTGGGGTAAGTTGACACTGGGGGATAAATTTATCACCTAAAAAATAGCGTACAGGCATACCTGTCAAAATCCATAGTGAAAAAATTGGGTGTCAGTACCGTGGCTTTCACTTTAAACTACGTAAGCTTTCAATTGAATGCAAGAAACAGCTGCTATGGACAGTATTGTAGTGATCAGCCATTTCCTTTGTAGTACACAAAACTCCACACCGTAACTTTTAAACGTTTTTATTTCTCCAAGCTCAACCAACAAACTCATTTCAAAAATGTTTCTCTGTATGAAGCGCCTACTGCGATCCACTTTTTTTAAATTTCCTTTGAGCGACGCACGTACTTGATTGCGCAATTTGAATTCATCTTAATTATTTATTTCTACTCTACCTCTCTATTTATTATTATGATAGAGTTTTGGCACTTCCTCAGCAAGCGTGCTGGGAATTTTCACCTACCCCGGGCAATCTGAATGCCAAAAGGGATTAGGTTCTGTGAATCTCATTCGCCGGTTGACTTAAAATCATATAATAAACGTTTGCACCGGATGTATTAGTTATGGTGGTTCAGGAATCTTCTTACGATGCTGCAAGTTACAAGAATCACTGTCTTTTGGATGCTATGGAGGTTATGAGATAGTTCCAACTCGCCTAAGGATCTCAGAAGAGATTTTCGGACGATTCCGGTTGCTGAGATAACAACCGGAATTATACGCACGTCTTCCAGGTGCCACATCTGCTACAACTCCTTCGCAAAGTCGTGGTTTTGTACTTCGTTATCTTGTTGGAGAATGTTGTTTGGACATTAGGGTTACTCGCTTCATCCTATTGGCGTAGACCATAATATCGGGCCGATTGGCACGAATGAGGACATCCGTTATGATCTCGCGATCCCAGTACAGCTTCACGAAACTATTTTCCAGAACCGGGACAGGCACATATTTGTAGTAGGCGACAAACTGGTTAACCAAGTTGTGTTTTAAAGCAAGCTGTTGGTGCACAATCTTGGCTACTTCGTTATGACGACCGAGATAGGCTGAATCAGCTAAGGCTGAACACCCGGACACGATATGTTCGATCGTCTCTCCTACTGAATTGCACTTCCTGCAGCGGTCCTCCACGTTTTCGTGCAATATATAGTGCCGATAGTTCTTCGTCGCAATTACCCGGTCCTGGATGGCTACCATGAATCCTTCTGTTTCCGAGAAGAGTTCACCCCGCACCAGCCACGTATTCGACGCCGCTTTGTCGACATATTCCAGCTCCAGTTGATGGGGGTGCGTCCCATGTAACTCCTTCTGCTTCCACGATGCGATCATCTCGTCGACAGATTTGATGCCGCAATTCAGCTGATAGTCCTCCTGCGCCAGATGCAGGGCACTGAATCCGTGGTCAGCTTCACACACAGCGCGATAGATTTCGTGGCGGTTCTGGATTTCCACGAAGTATCTTCGCAACTGCTGGATCTGGGAAACACATAGTGTTTGTATATCGGTGACGCAGGGTGACTCTCTCAATGGACGATTTTGGATGGCGTATGCGATGCTTAGTGAACGCCGCTCGTACTACTCGTTCTAACGCCTACAAGTCAGTCTTGGTCCACTTTACCACCCTGAAATTGTATGTCAACAAGGGCACGGCAAACATGTTTATCGCCTTCACCTTGTTGCCGGCCGACAAGAGGCTCTTCAAAATACCGTTGACACGATGCAAGAACTTTTCCTGCAGCTCTTTCTTGATCGTCGTATGGCGAATTCCTTTCAGTTGCAGGAAACCTAGGAACTTGTACGTTTCGCCTTCAACCATGTTTCGAATCTCCTCCTGTTCGTTGACGCGGAAACTGTCGGCATCCACCAGGTGACCCCGGTGTAGATGTATGGATCGACATTTATCGATACCAAACTCCATCCGGATGTCGTTGCTGAATACCGTTACAAGCCGCAGAAATTGGTGCAGCTTCTCCACAGATTCCGCTGTACACATAGATATTATTATATTACACTAGATATTATTATTATTATTATTTGTTACATATATATAAATTTTTAATTTTAATTTGTTACATATATATAATTTAAGAATAATTAGCACTTCAAATTCATTTTATATATATATTTTTTTATAATTTCATTTTATAATTCTTCATGATCCCTACATATTCCTTCACCCCTACTCTCTTGTAATACTTTTTTTTTATGAATATAATCGATATAGAATCAGTCTACGAAATATTCATGCTGGCTGCATCTAAAGCATATAGAACGTGTTTATCGTTTTCCTCGTCGAATGCGTCATCGATTTGTGTCTCGCGAATCAAACGGGAAAATACGTCTGCGATATTTGAATGTCCTGGAACTCGTTCTACAGTGAACCGATATGGAAGCAGACGCAACGCCCATGACTCGGCTCGAGTCACCGCTCGTTTACTTGTTCTATGCTCACTACCAAAAATGAATTGGTTGGCCTCTGAGTCGGTTCGGATTGTAAAACTTTTGCTCGTGAGGTAGTAAGAGAACCTCTCTACTCCCCACACTATAGCAAGAGCCTCTTTTTGAGTGTGAGGGTATTTCTTCTCGGCGGTAGTTAAAGCTTTTGACGCACAAGCTATAATCCTCGGGACACCAGATTCGTTATATTGCACCAGTACTGCTCCGAGACCGAATTGAGATGCATCTACGTATAGTTCTGTTTCATCAGTGTGACTAAAATACCCTAGTCTTTTAACGGATCTTAGGGCTTCGTCCTTTAAGACATTGAATTCTTCCTCTTCGTTCTGAGTCCAATAAAACTTGTGCGATTTAGCGAGCTGTCTAAGACACTCCGTCTTTTCAGCTCTTTTGAAAATGAAGCGTTCCGAGAAATTCAATAGTCCCAAAAAACTTTTCACTTTGATTGCTTTGAGTTTGTCCTCTTCGGCACTTATTCCGTTTTCGGAGAATCGGAATCCAATGAATCTCACGAACTTTTCTCCAAAGTGACATTTTCTGTTGTTGAGGACAACACTGTGTTCACGCAATCGGCTTAGAACAGTTTCCAAATTTTCATTTTATATATATACATATACTAGCTTTATGTACCCGGCCTTGCTCGGAATTGCCAGTTTGATTCGCAGTTTTTTTTTCACAATCGGAAAATGAATAAACCAATTGGTCAACAGGATAATTGCGTTTTCTTATCGATACTTCATCATTTGATCAAAAGAAGGCAGATTTCATTTGAAAACATTGACTGATTTTGAAGAAGGGAGCAAACCCATAATCGCCATATTCCGGGCAAACGTCTATTTCTAAAGAAGGAAAACATCCACCGATGCCTTATTCCGGGCAAACGTCTATTTTTAAAGAAGGGATCACATTCACCATCCAGAAGGAAACACATTAATCATTGCTTTTCACGTTGGGCAAACCATGATTTCGATAAATGGTTGAATTGATCGATAACTAAACAATACAATAATGGGTTCAGAAGTTAGGCTGGAGCATACACACAAACATACAAACATTGAGTTTTATATATCTCGGCAACTTATTCAAAACGACGTATGTGATTTTGTAAACAAAGATGCATACGTCGATTTGTCAATATGATGACACTCCCACGCAAACCAACACAACGAACATGTAGCCGAAACCTTCCCCTACCTGTATGTGGCGATAGTTTGCGTGGGAGTGCTATCAGATTGCAGAAATCAACGTTTAAATTTTTGTTTACAAAATCACATACGTCACATACGTTGAATAAGTATCCGAGATATATAGATAGCTAATAGCTATATGTATCCGGCTTTGCTAGGGACTGAAAAGTAAATTATAGAATTAAAATGTCCAATGCTGTAGCACGAAACCCACAGAGGTAGATCTACCGGTCATAGAATTGAACCTTTGTATCAATATATTTTTATATCTTTGTTTGGCCCTTCCACCTTTTCAATAAACATCTTCCAAAAATAGAGAATAAGTGTACCAAATCTGGTTGAAATTTATCCTGGGAGTTACACTGAATTGCTCATTTTTTAAAGACAACCCCTTCCCCATAACTTCCCTTTTTCCAAAATGACCCTCCCACCTTCTTTGTTATCTTCTCCTTAGGATAGAAAATGTGTGCACCAAATTTGGCTGAAATCGGTCCTGGGAGTTGGGTGTTACACTGAATTGCTCTTTTTCTAAAGACAACCCTTCCCCCTTACCCTCCCCTTTTCCCAATGATCATCCCACCCCTTTGTTATTTTCTCCTTAGGATAGAGAATGTGTGTACCAAATTTGGATGAAAGCGGTCCAGGGGTTCAAAAGAAACACTGAATTGCCTGTTTTCTGAACAATACCCTCCCCCAGACCCTCCTCTTTTTCCCAAATTACACTTCCATGTGATGGTCTTCTCTTAGTGAATTTGTATACAATATTTGGTCGATATGGGTACTGGACGTTGGGAGTAACACTGAATTGCTCGTTTTATAAAGACAACCCCTCCCCCATACCCTCCCTCTTTTACAATGACCGCCCCACCCCTTTGTTATCTTTTTCTTTAGGGTAGAGAATGTGTGTATCAAATTTGGTTGAAATCGGTGCAGGGGTTCAGAATTTACTCTAAATTACCCGTTTTCTGAACAATACCCTCCCTCCAGACCCTCCCCTTTCCCAAAAATCTCTCATATGATTGTTTCCTTATAGTGAATATGTGTACAAAATTTGGTTGAAATCGGTCCTGGAGATGAAAGTTACACATAATTGTTCGTTTTCTAAACAAAACCCTCCCCTTTCTTAAATGACCCCCCCACCCCCTTTGTTAACTTCCCCTGAGGATAGAGAACGTGTGTACCAAGTGGTTCAGAAGTAGTTAGCGAACATACATACATAGATTGGTTTTTATATATATATATATATATATATATATATATACTAGCTTTATGTACCCGGCCTTGCTCGGAATTGCCAGTTTGATTCGCAGTTTTTTTTCACAATCGGAAAATGAATAAACCAATTGGTCAACAGGATAATTGCGTTTTCTTATCGATACTTCATCATTTGATCAGAAGAAGGCAGATTTCATTTGAAAACATTGACTGATTTTGAAGAAGGGAGCAAACCCATAATCGCCATATTCCGGGCAAACGTTTATTTCTAAAGAAGGAAAAACATCCACCGATGCCTTATTCCGGGCAAACGTCTATTTTTAAAGAAGGGATCACATTCACCATCCAGAAGGAAACACATTAATCATTGCTTGTCACTGGGCAAACCATAATTTCGATAAATGGTTAAATTGATCGATAACTAAACAATACAATAATGGGTTTAGAAGTTAGGCACAAACATACAAACATTGAGTTTTATATATCTCGGGTACTTATTCAAAGGACGTATGTGATTTTGTAAACAAAGATGCATACGTCGATTTGTCAAATATGATGGCACTCCTACGCAAACCAACACAACGAACATGTAGCCGAAACCTCCCCTACCTGTATGTGGCGATGGTTTGCGTGGAGTGCTATCAGATTGCAGAAATCAACGTTTTAATTTTTGTTTACAAAATCACATACGTCACATCACTGAATAAGTATCCGAGATATATAGATAGCTAATAGCTATATGTATCCGGCTTTGCTAGGGACTGAAAAGTAAATTATTCAATTAAAATGTCCAATGCTGTAGCACAAAACCCACAGAGGTAGATCTACCGCTCATAGAATTGTTCCTTTGTATCAATCTATTTTTATATATTTGTTTGGCCCTTCTACCTTTTCAATAAACATCTTCCAAAAATAGAGAATAAGTGTACCAAATCTGGTTGTAATTTATCCTGGGAGTTACACTGAATTGCTCATTTTTAAAGACAACCCTTCCCCATAACTTCCATTTTTCCCCAATGACCCTCCCACCTCCTTTGTTATCTTCTCCTTGGGATAGAAAATGTGTACACCAAATTTGGTTGAAATCGGTCCTGGGAGTTAGGTGTTACACTGAATTGCTCTTTTCTAAATACAACCCTTCCCCTTACCCTCCCTTTTTTCCCAATGATCATCCTTTGTTATTTTCTTCTTAGGATAGAGAATGTGTGTACCAAATTTGGATGAAATCGGTCCAGGGGTTCAAAATATACACTGAATTGCTTGTTTTCTGAACAATACCCCTCCCTCAGACCCCTCCTCTTTCCCAAATTACACTTCCATATGATCGACTACTCTTAGTGAATATGTGTACAAAATTTGGTTGATATGGGTACTGGGGTTGGGAGTTACACTGAATTGCTCGTTTTATAAAGACAACCCCTCCCCATACCCTCCCTTTTTACAATGACCGCCCCACCCGCTTTGTTATCTTTTCTTTAGGGTAGAGAATGTGTGTGTCGAATTTGGTTGAAATCGGTGCGGAGGATCAGAATTTACACTGTATTACCCGTTTTCTGAACAATACCCCTCCTCCAGACCCCTCCCCTTTCAAAGATTACACTCTCATATGATTGTTTCCTTATATTGAATATGTGTACAAAATTTGGTTGAAATCGGTCCTAGGAGATGCAAGTTACACATAATTGTTCGTTTTCTAAACAAAACCCCTCCCCCTTTTCTAAATGACCCTCCCACCCCCTTTGTCAACTTCCCCTGAGGATAGAGAACGTGTGTACCAAATTTGGTTGAATTCGGCCAAGTGGTTCAGAAGTAGTTAGCGAACATACATACATAGATTGATTTTTATATATATAGATATATATATTTTTTTTTTTAATTTCATTTTATAATTCTTCATGATCCCTACAAGTATGAGCTGAAAGCAATCATAAGTAAAGAACTTTCAGCAATTATAATGATCTTTCACACCGTTCTGGATATTTTTTTCAAATTCCATGCGAATATCTAGAAATGCCCACGACTCTGCAATGTTCCTTACATATTGTGTAAAAAGTCAAAAAATATCATAAAATTTAAATCTTGGGGGTTGTATGCATATTTCGATGATTACCCGAATATTGATTGTTGTGTGGAATTCAATCCTCTGAAATTGTTGTTTGAGAATAAAATGTTGCATTTTGTTTTTCTTAGGACCTTCTTAACTCTTACTCATGCACTTAAACCTGGTTTGAGGCCTAAGTGGAGGTGAAAAAATCGGCCTTTAAAAGGAAACAGACGTTAAAGAAACTTCATATCTGATTACATTCACACTCTAAGCATGACGACTCAAATATTAAGTCGAATCACTTTTGTTACAAATGAGATATCCCAGCAAATGAGTTAAAGATACTATTTTTTTGTTAATGTTTGTTAAACATTTCTAACAAAGCACTGAAGACGTTTTATAGAAAAGAACTAAATACGTATTTGTCGATTCAGAATAGAGTTATTTAGTAGGCTTTAATAGAAAAAATTGTATTACATTAAGTTTTAAAACAGCTTTTTGTTTATATTTTGTTGTTTCGAAACGAAACGAAATTAAGAAATCAGATTTCGCCATGATTAAATTCCGCGAAATTCCGCGGAATTTCGTTTCGAACCACCTAAAACGAAATTTTTCGAAATACCGCATATGCTTACTATCTATATACATGAATTATTTTCTTCATTTGAAACCAAAGTTTTTAAAATCTTGAGATGTCGAAATCCTTTTACAAATGTTCCATTAGTAATTCCTAAGTACTTCTTTTTGAAATTCTAGTATATTCCACAATTCCACAGTATATTCCAACCAAGAAAGTTTTCCAACAATGTGAAAGTCAACACTTTTTTCCCGTATGAAGTATGCGTGAAGAACCAGAAAGATATTCCAGTAAGACTATTGCGCTTTATATTTCAGCATAATCCTCCAAAATGGACTTTATTGAGTTAAGTTCTTATTTTATTAACTAAATCGCAAAAAGATAAGCGGAGACAGCGGAGAATAGAATAACGACAATATGTTCACCCTACATTGCATTGAAGCGAACGGAATTCAATGTGCCTCTGCTACGCATGTCACTGCTCCTGCATACCAAGGAATGGGCAGTGGGATAATTACTCCCACTCAATGAGCGCCCGGTTTTTAATGAAATTTGTACACTTGCAATTGTAATTTTCGCGCACAGCACACTCGCGAAACGGGGAAGCGCGCGGGTCATCGATAGGCGCTGATGACGACCAACGTGTTGCAACAATTGCATCGGTCGTCCTCTTGACCGATTATTGGAGCCCGTTAGTCGACGAAATTAATGAGGCGTTCGGGTGCGTCGCGGCATTGTCTTATTAAAATAATTTGTTGATTGTTTTGCCCATTATCTTAATTTCCGATTGACTTAATTTGCCCATCTCGATTCCCAATCGTGCACTTAATGCTATCGAACTATCAAAGGAATTCCTTCACGAGAACCTCCTCGCACGCCACACCTGCCATACAAATCATACACACTGATACCGAATTGAATGGTTATTAAACGATTTGAGATTTGTGCGGTTGCGCCCCGCACCCAGCCTAAACCCTTCCGAATAAATTGGCTTTCTCATTCCTTCAAATGTGACAGCTCAAGCATTGATAATGATGTAAATTTCCTTCGCACCAAGACAAATTAGCAGGATCGCAGTGTACGCGGCATAATCATAGGCGCGCGACCGTTGATGATGCAAATTATTGGATGCCACCCAACCGCGGGCGGCCCATGGGAATGAAAATCGCGCGGTAGCAACAACGGCGGCGGGTGCATCCGTCAATGCAACCTCCACGCGATCCTGCCCGTCCGGGAGCATTTTTGATTGTATTAAAATTTATTATAAATTTCGCATCTCATAAATAATTGTAAACGCGATATAATCTGGCTCAAAGGACAATCGCCACGTGCTCGTTATTTTAATAAAATTAACAATTTTAATTTCCGTAAGTTTGCATTGGCCTCGCACCGATAAATGAGTGGAACTCGAAGGACGTTCGGTTCTGTGCTCCTAGGGAAGCAGGATCGAAATGGTCCTGCTAGTAGTAGTTTGTATTGCACACAGACAAATATTTGCTCAACAATGTTGGCCAAAATTTTTTTTCGAGGAAAATGGATATCAGAAATTTTGCTCATGAGCCAGAAAAGCATGAGCATGAGCATGAGCAGGATAACCGTACAATTCGTAGTTGCTACTCCGTGATTGATTAGAACTTGCGAAATTGCACAGGGAACCAATTGAATGAAGCTTGGGTTTAGCTATCATTCTCAATGTGCAAATTTCGGAAATTCAATGCATTTTACTAAGTCAATTACGGCGCCGGCCACGTCCTTACGGTCATCAAGGGAAGGAAGGATTATTAGTTCAACTCTCGTTGCTACTAGAGACCGAGTATACCTCTGCATCTCCACGATAGTCTTAGGATAGGATATTGTGTTAGTACGAAGGGATATATTATCTGGATTCACTTTGGTAAGTGATGCGATCTATGGGATAGGAATATATGAATGAGAATTAGAAGTACTAGAGTAATGAGAAAGTATTGAAGTGAATTCTAATGGGATTCATTTTTTACAATTAGAATTTGAATGCTATTGGATTCTAATACCACGCACACGTCTACCACACCATCGCTACCCGCACATCAACCTCGCACATTCTTACTTGTATGAGGCCTGCACGAGCATAGCGACCGTATATAGCGTTCGTATGCGGGTACAAATGAATACCAATCTATTTTTACATTTTATTTACTGCTACTAAGTAACAGGCAGCTTTTTATAACAATTCTATATTTAGAATCATACTTGCTAGCAATGAGAATTTGATTTGAAAAGAGAATGAGTTATATGATTAACGAAATTATCTAATAGGAAATTGGAAAGGGCCAGGGATCAAACCTTTAATCTCCTGCTTATGAGGCAGAAGCAGTGACACAAGGCCACCAAGCACCCCCAGTTTGCTCATGAGCCAGAAAAGGTAGACGAAGTCATATAATTGGTGAAATTTGGAGCTCTCTGCAAGCAACCAGGGCGAAAATAATCCCGTTTACGACTCTGTATGGTTGCAATTGTTGCTCTCGCTGGATAAAACGGAAGCGTTTGTTCCGCACTTCCAAAGGTTCATAGATAGAATCGCGTAATCGCGTAAATGGAACATTGCATGCAGCGACCCAGCGATATAATCGTGGCAACTAGTTGCCAAAACAGACACACGTTGCGCACCAAATCGCCAAATTGGTCATCAAAAATAAATCTGCGCAGGTACGTTTAGAACTAAGTTACATGGCCATGTTGGCTCTTATGTTAACATTCCCGTTGAAAAGCAGCACCGTGCAGCAGAAGTGGCAGTTTTATGCCTTGAATTGAAGATGTTAGTTGTTGTTCTGTATCCTAACACCACAAGAAACACCCAACCCGCTGATGTAGGAATTTTTAAACCATTGGAAAAATGCTTGGAAAACAGCTGTATCAGAATGGCATGACACACATAATGGAGAAATCCTCGCCTTGGAGCATTTCGGCCCAGTCCTTCAAGAGGCAATGAAGCGTAGAATCGTTGCGAGCGGTGTCATTAACGGCTTCAGAGCTTGCGGTTTATATCCCTTCAACGCAGACAATATCGATTACTCCAAATGCATTGCTAAGTCAGCAGCATCCGCGATTAACCAAAAAGCTTCGGTCGAAACGCCGGTGCCAATCGCCTCACCCTCTTCCACGAGCCTACCGGTACAAGTAAGTGATAATCAGATTAGCACACCTTTCCTTTATTACAGACCCTGTCATCATCCCTTTCACAACAATTAAACAAATTTTGAAAAATATTGGAGAAAATCATTTACGAAGGATCGTTTGTTTAGAGCTGAACAGCGATGAAATTGTTATTAAAATCATATTTGAAAAATGGTTAAAACCCTTCCACAGCCGATTATTACACATGACTCATCCCCACGACGATGTATCCGTTCCAGTGAATCTTTCCGATTATGATGACAATTAGCCTTCACTTACAGCTGAACAAATGCAGAACATGACAGATAATTAGTTCAAAATTAGTTAAATTATAAGTTACACTTCCTCATCGTTTTTCAGTCAGAAGAAAAAGTTTTATCAGTTCCAAATCGATCTTTGGAACACGCCTCTCGTAACTGTCGGTTGCCCAAGCAATTCTCGTTTGGACGAAAGTATGGCCGCGAAGAAAATATAAGTGGAAAGTCAGAAAAATATATTAAGCTCTTTTAGTGGAATGTAGTCAACCGTCTAAGACGAATTAAGTACTCTCCATTTAATTCCACCAATTATATAATAATTAGTGGAATTAAATGGAGAGTACTTAATTCGTCTTAGACGGTTGATAAGTGAAAAGGTTAAAGGCAGTCCGAAAAACGAGCTCAAAAGAAAATTGAAGCTGAGCAGCTCAAAGCGAAAATGTGCGAGCAGCGACGTATGGAATTGAAACTTAGAAAACTATACTGAGGGTGGTGGGTTCGAGTTCCATCGAAGGGGAAGTGGTTACCCCCAATACATTTTTCAAATTAATACCTATCTTCCATATAGTGTACATATTCACATATGAGTTTTCAGAACATTGTAAATTAACGTCCAAGTCGGGTGGTTTAATCCCCGGAATATAGGCAATTAACTTTGATTGAACCGAAATCTAGAACGAACTTGTTTAACCCTTTCGGGTCGGATGGGTCATATATGCCCAGCGTTTTAGATTGGCTGTGTAAAATCACAGAAGAGAACTAGGTCCTCACTTTCTTCAGCAAAGTTGATCATCAGGATGTTGACTTAACAAAAAAAAATATCGGTGGTCAAGTGTGACTATATCCCGAAGACCTTGGGAAGATTTCGCTTCTGAGAGCATGCAAATGAATCTGAAATATTTGAGTCCTATACCGCATTGTTTGATAATTTTGAACACTCTATGAGGTTAAGTCATCTTGAACGTCAAGCCAGTGATCAATTTTCAGGAATACGAGATGCTCAAGGTTCTCCAAAACGTTCTCGAGTTCATCCCACGGTATCTACCAGATCATCCAAGTTTTTTGCAATGTCCTCATCGTCGGTACATACTCAATTCGGTTCAATAAGCATATGCGCATCATGTAAACTGAATTTTCTTGAACACGAGATGCTCAAGGTACTCCAAAACATTCTTGAATTCAGCTCACGGTATCTAACTGACCAACCAGCTTTTGCAATGTCTCTATAATCAGCATCTATCCAAACTAGCTCAATAAGCAAATGCGCATTATATGAACTCAACTTCCTCGAAAATGAGATGTTCGTGGTACTTCAAAACGTTCTCGAGTTCAGTTGAAGGTATCTACCAGATCAAGCAAGTCTTTTGAAATGTCCTTATCATCAAGCATATACCCAATCCGGTTCAATAAGCATATGATTCAATCCCAGGTCCGTTCCATTCTTCTACTTTGTATCTTTCTCTATATTTCTCATGTTCTAGCAATCGCTAGAACTGGAAATGGACTTCAATACCGTTCCCATTACTATATTCCTATACCTTAAACTTGAGTATTCTAACAGTAATCTGCTAGAATTGGAAATGAACTATAGAGCTCGTTTCCTACATCCAATTAGAAATTCCATCAGTTGCTTTCTCCTATCTATCACATTGGCAGCTCGTTAACCAAGATGGACCTCTGCCTCTCGAACCTAACCCAAAAATTCCAACAAATTCCGCATGAACTCGTGGCAAGTGCAGAGGTATATTCGGCTTGCAGTGGGCGAGTGATTGCATCATCATTTTCCTCGCCCTTCCCTACATTGACTTGCATTCTGACGTGGCAGGCGCCAGTATGACCTAACAAATGAGATTACCAGTACTTGTACATTGAAGATGTGTGCTAGTCCCAAGCAAACATCTGTTGGTTCCCTGTGCAAGAACAGCAGCATGGTTTTGTATTGTAAGCAGCACGCATATTACCGCACAACTAAGGAAAGCAGAGTAACTGAGAAAATATGATGAGTCGATGTTGAAGAATAGAAAATAGAATAGAAAATCTTTGTAAAGCTGTTTGAAGGGACCACCACAGGAACCCAGAAAATTATTTTTTAAATGGCATAAATTGCTTCTATGAGTCGATATCGAGACATATAACATTGGCTAAATGAAGTTTAGACCATATGCGTCCACGAGTTGACATTAAGTTTCAGAACATCGACTCGAGGAGGATCCATTGAAGCTTGTGAAATAAATTAGTGAAATCCTATCGGCTCAATGGTCCTGCTGGAATGTTCAACGATGCACGGATACATTGTTCAGGACTTGGTTGATCGGGTAGATCACATGTTCTGAACTCCAGGACGTTTTGGAGGATCAAAAAGGTCTGTAGTAGCTTGTAAAAGTAATTAGTCAAATCCTATTGGCTAATTTGACCTGCTGGAATGTTTAGCTCTGAACGGATAAATCTTTCATGACTTAGTTGATCTGGTAATTCACATGCCCTGAACTCCATGACGTTTTGGAGTTTCTGGAATAGTTTACGTTTATTCAGAACTCGATTAATTTATGTATTATGATGGACATCCATCTTGGTTTAGGACATTTTGTTTCTAGACATATTGTTTGAAGCACTCGAGGATATGTTTTCCAGAACAGTTTGAACGGCCTAGGACATCCGAAAAAATATTACAATGCCTTTTCAGTTCTTTCTATACTAGTTTTGGCAGCAGGCCTGTAGTTGCTTGTAAAAGTAATGAATGCAATCCTATCGGCGCAGTGAACCTTCTGGGATGTTCAACGATGCACCGGTAGATTGTTCAGGTCTTAGTTGATCGTATAGAAAGAATACATGTTCTCAACTCCAGGGTGTTTTGTAGAACCATAAAGGGCGTTGCTGGTTAAAGTAATGGACCTGCTGGGATGTTCAACAATGCACGGATACATCGTTCATGATTTGGTCGTTTTGGAGAACCATAAAGAGCCTGTAGTTGCTTGTAAAAGTGCTGAGTGCAATCTAATTGGCTCAACAGACCTGCTGGGATGTTAACCGATGCACGGATACATCGTTCTTTGCAGGGTTGCTGTCCGGCATTTTTGCAACATACCCTGCCCATCGTACCCTTCCGGCTTTAGCAACCTTCTAGATCCTGGGTTCGCCGTAGAGCTGAGCGAGCTCGTGGTTCATTCTTCGCCGCCACACACCGTCAAAGATGGTCCTAAGCACCCGTCTCTCGAATACTCCGAGTGCTTGCAAGTCCTCCTTGAGCATTGTCCATGTTTCATGACCGTAGAGGACAACCGGTCTTATTAGCGTCTTGTACATGACACACGTAGTAGGCCCGATTTCCACAGATGATGCGCCTTCGTATTTCACGACTAACATTGTTATCAGCCGTTAGCAAGGATCCGAGGTACACGAATTTCTCGACCACCTCGAAGGTATCCCCGTCTATCGTAACACTGCTTCCCAGGCGGGCCTTGTCGCGCTCGGTTCCGCCCACAAGCATGTACTTTGTCTTTGACGCATTCACCACCAGTCCAACTTTTGTTCCTTCACGTTTCAGGCGGGTGTACAATTCTGCCACCTTTGCAAATTTTCGGCCGACAATGTCCATGTCATCCGCGAAACAAATAAATTGACTGGATCTGTTGAAAATCGTACCGCGGTTGTTACACCCGGCTCTCCGCATGACACCTTCTAGCGCAATGTTGAACAACAGACACGAAAGTCCATCTTGTCTAAGTCCCCGGCGCGATCCGAACAAACTGGAGTGTTCGACCGAAATCTTCACACAGTTTTGCACACCATCTACCGTTGCTTTGATCAGTCTGGTAAGCTTTTCAGGAAAGCTATTCTCGTTCATAATTTTCCATAGCTCTACGCGGTCTATACTGTCGTATGCCGCCTTGATGTCAACGAACAGATGGTGCGTTGGGACCTGGTATTCACGGCATTTTTGAAGGATTTGCCGTACAGTAAGTAAAGATCTGGTCCAAGTTCTCTAATGGTGACAGACGTCGGAAGATGATCTGTAAGCGGCATTAAGGACGCTCCAGCTTGTCGCCTTTTTTGTAGATGGGGCATATAACCCCTTCCTTCCACTCCTCCGGTAGCTGTTCAGTTTCCCAGATTCTGACTATCAATTTGAGCAGGCAAGTGGCTAGTTTTTCTGGGCCCATCTTGATGAGCTCAGCTCCGATACTATCCTTACCGCTGCCGCTGCCTTGACTTTCACAGCCTGTACTCTCAGCGCCATTCAAATGTTCCTCGTAGAGCTGCTTCCACCTTTCGATCACCACCCGTTCGTCCGTCAAGATGCTCCCATCCTTATCCCTGCACATTTCGACTCGCGGCATGAAGCTTTTGCGGGATGCGTTGAGCTTCTGATAGAACTTGCGTGTTTCTTGAGAACGGCACAGCTGTTCCATCTCTTCGCACTCCGCTTCTTCCAGGCGGCGTTTCTTCTCCTGAAAAAGGCGGGTCTGCTGTCTCCGCTTCCGTCTATAACGTTCCACGTTCTGCCGGGTCCGCGACCGCCCGCGCTGCGTTCTTCTCCTCCAGAATCTGTCTGCACTCTTCGTCGAACCAATCGTTCCGTCGACTTCGACCCATATACCCGACGTTGCTCTCCGCTGCGTCGTTAATGGCTGCTTTGACTGTATTCCAGCAGTCCTCAAGAGGGGCCCCATCGAGCTCACCCTCTTCCGGCAACGCTGCCTCGAGATGCTGCGCGTATGCAGTGGCGACATCAGGTTGCTTCAGTCGCTCTAGGTCGTACCGCGGCGGTCGTCGGTACCGAACATTGTTGATGACAGATAGCTTTGGGTGCAGTTTAACCATCACCAGATAGTGGTCAGAGTCGATGTTAGCGCCACGATATGTCCTGACGTCGATAATGTCGGAGAAGTGCCGTCCATCAATCAGAACGTGGTCGATTTGTGATTCTGTCTGCAGTGGTGATCTCCAGGTGTACCGATACGGGAGGCTGTGTTGGAAGTAGATGCTGCGAATGGCCATATTCTTGGAGGAGGCGAAATCAATTAGTCGTAGGCCGTTTTCGTTCGTCAGCCGGTGAGCGCAGAACTTTCCAATAGTCGGTCTAAACTCCTCCTCTTGGCCAACCTGAACGTTCAAATCTCCTATGATGATTTTGACGTCGTGGCTTGGGCAGCTGTCGTACTCACGTTCCAGCTGCGCGTAGAATGCGTCCTTATCATCATCAGTGCTTCCGGAGTGTGGGCTATGGACGTTGATTATGCTGAAGTTGAAGAACCGGCCTTTGATCCTCAACCTGCACATTCTTTCATTGATCGGCCACCACCCGATCACGCGCCTTTGCATATCGCCCATCACTATGAAAACTGTTCCCAGCTCATGTGTGTTGCCGCAGCTCTGGTAGATGATATGATTACCTCTAAACGTTCGCACCATTGATCCCTTCCAACAAACCTCCTGCAGCGCTACGATGCCGAATCCACGGTCCTTGAGAACATCGGCGAGTATGTGTGTGCTCCCGATGAAGTTTTGAGATTTGCAGTTCCACGAACCGAGTTTGCAATCGCTAGTCCCTTTTCGTCGCAGTGGTCTTCGCCGATGGTTCCGGTCCGTACTCTCTTGCTGATTGTTCGTTGCTTATGTTTTTTTAAGGCTGGCTTGCAGGGCCTGACACCAAACCCCCTAAATTTCCGGAGCACCATTCCTCCTTATTCCCAGTGGTTCATGGTGCACAGTTTCACATAGAGTCTCTCGCTGGCACTCAGACGATGATCAGCAGCCCCTAACATGGAGCTGTTGTGAGCCGATCCTGAAATGGAGAACAGACGCTCAGTAAGATTTGCACCTCCGGAGAGGAGCAAACTCCCCCTTCCCTGTCAGCATACGCCCATAGTTCCCACCGGGGTTGGTTACCCGATCTTCCCTAAGGTTGCTCGTATCCCGGCCAGCACCGCGGGGAGGTAGGGATAGGAGTTGCTGGGTAAGAGGCTAAGAACCGCGAGATGGGGTCTAATTTATTCCCTCAGATACGCGAAATATCAATGGTACGCATTACCCAGCATTTGCCGTGCCAACATAACTATTTCAAGTTTATTCATTAATCATCAATTTTAATCATTGCATACTTCGCTTTTATTCATAAATCTTTAATCTTAATTAAATAATTTTAATAGGAGAACTGTTCCGTTTTCCATCTCTCTGAACATATATTCGTCTCATCGCAAAACATGCCTTGTTTGCATTATCATTGAGCAATTCGCTCAAATTCCTATGTGGTACTAGCCAAGTCTATCTGTATGAGGGTAGCATTACTTTCATTCGTTACCACAGGTATTGATTTGGGACTAATCACTATCATTTAGATGGAAGCAATGCACCCTCCAATAGTCGAGATCTGTCCTGGCCACGTCCCTGCGAATGCTGAGAAAGGGGAAGGATAGTTGGTTGGATACCTACTTAAGAAAGATGCAGAGAACTCTACGACCTCTCATAGGTGCCACAGGAGGTTTTGGGATTGTGTGGAAGGTTATAACAGTATGAATTGTTTTGATAGAACGTGAAAACACAGAAAGAATTAAGATAGAAATACAAAGTAGGAAAGGGATGAGCCTGGAATTGAACCCACTAGCCACTAGACCACCGAACTCGTCAGGACATCCGGAAAAAAATATTTCAATACCTTTTAAGTTCTTTCTATACTAGTTTTGGCAGGATCCAGCAATATACCCTAAATTTGGACGTCAAATCAGCGTCCCGAAAGGGTTAATGCATTAAGACTTTCAAATACAGTTCATGAATAGGGCACTGCACGGATGAACCTCCTTTTCTTTCTTTCTTCATGAAATTTGACATTTACTGGCCTTGTTGTTTTCTAATTTCTTTGCAGTGAGAAAGAAACAAAGCAGTCTGTGCACAGACTTGAATTCAAGCCCTATAGAGGAGTTGGGCTTTTCATATTATGCTAGTATAAGATTAGATTAGACGAAGTGCACTTTTGAAATGGTTAAAATATATGAATCACCACACGTTCGCCTACCTGTAACAAGGGTTGTTCGCGTTGTTCTTTGTTTAAACTAAATATAAATCTACCAAAACTCAAATGGGCCCACTTCGGGGTAAAATTTTAACCACGATGGGAAAATAAACATCGAATTGTCGAATCTATATCTATTTCTGTTCTGTTTGTATGCAGAGGTTTTTGGGACCGGGGAAGGTTCTTAACACGGTTCGATGAAACATTAATTTCTTCATAACTTGAGAATTAATCAGAGAATAAATTAATTTTAGGCGGAACGAAGTTCGTCGGAACTGCTGGACATCGACAAATACAAATTGAAGATTTTCTTAAGTCCCGCTCCTTTGGCACAGGAATATTCCCTCAAGGAGAAGAGGAGCAACTTCAATGTTCATAAAAGTGAGCGTTTGTATAAATTGTGTTTATCTTAATGTTCTCGTTTATAATTGTTAATAACTCTTGTTCAATTTAAATTCTGTGACCATAATTAAAGACCATAAATATTATTCCAACAGCCACCGCAAATTAAAAGAATAAAAAAACGCCGGCTTAACTTTGTACAACTTTTCGGTACAACTTTGTTTTACGAGAAAAGCAAAAAATGTTCCTGTTTAAGTCTGACTAACTGAAGGAGGGTTTATAATTGTGATGGATGCTTTGGAGTAACTAAAAAGCCGTGCAGATTCTGATAATCTATTCGTCAGTTTGATATTAAAGCATTGGCTCAACACTATAGAGAAGATGAGCGTCACGGGAAAGGAAAGTAATCAATTCGCAAAACTCAACTCTATTCGTTATTTGAATGTTGGAAAGAGGTGCAATTCCCTATGGCGCCGTCGTCTTACAAAAATTGTAACAGAGTTTGCCCAGCAGTACCAGGAAAAAACTCATTGGACCAGGTGTTCGCCATACTTCAAGTATTGCGGAAATACTGCAAATACAATGTGCTCACACAATTATTCATTGACGAATCCAATGTCGCATCTAAGTATACGAGACCAGCTGTGGTGCATGACCGATTCAGCTGCTTGACTTCGTTGAGAACGTTGATATTAAAGCACATAATTGTGAGAAAATGGAAAAATCCTACATCGGACTGACGAACGAGCAAAGTTAAGCGAATGTGACTAGCCATATGCACATTTCGACACATCAGTTTGTGAATATACTTCACCGTGACGCCGCTGCCTTAGGCCCGTGTGTGCACTCACGGGACGCATCTCTTCCGGTTCACTGTTCTCATGTGTGTGCTGGTGAGCTGGGCGCATCCCTACAAAGGATGGGATTCAATAACCCGTGAAGAGGCATATTGCATTCGACTCATTCATTATACTGCAATGATGATGCTGATAACGATGACGTTCGCGTATTCGGTTTAAAGCGAGATGCATCTCAGTGCACTGCATAAATTAGAATCATGTGCACATATTCATTGAGACCAGTCAGTGTGGAAGATCGAGGAAAGGGCTATACATATAGCAAGGGCGATAACATCTCAATATAAGCACTTGACTACAATTGTTAAACACTGAGTAGTTATTGAGGAAATTAACACAGTTATAAATAATAAAAGTTCGACAATCGGATCTTGTTATAGTAATGATTAGGAGTGCAACTGTAAATCTTAACTATCGATTTTTGTTAAATAATTAATAAATTGCTTTTCCTTGCTTCTTGTCTCTAACATGACTTATAGCCTTTATCTATTTCTGTCTGTTCCAAATTACCCACTGTAGGAATGGATCAAAATTGTCCTACCTAATGAATTTTAAGTTGGAGAACAATGGCATGTAGCCACAGCAGCGCCGGACTACGATAGTAGAAAACGTCACAATTATTATCTAACACAAACAGTAATCTCACACTCTACAGACAAAAGTTCACGTTCACATTGCATCGCATGTATTTTATAAATTGGCAAACAAATTAAAATTGCATGTCGGGCTTAATTTTTCCAACTACCTACCTCAAGCAAAATCAAATAACATTCCGAATGACGACGTTTAGGCGACGACTTTACGGGCTGGATAATTTCTTTCAATCAACTTACAAAATAATCATAAAATAATTCCCACAATCATTTACCGCACCGAGGGATCGTTTATTGTGTTGTACCGTTCGAGCACCGGTCGCATATTATCGTACACGTCGGTGCGCGCATTTTTCGCCAGAATGAAATCGAGATGGTTGAACTTTTTGTCCGCCACCAGGTTCGCCGCCACCACACGGGGCAACATCTTGTAGAATTCCTGGACGTCCCGTGGATGGACCATCCAGTCATTGCGCCCGTAGTAGATCAGCACCGGAGCGGACGAGGCCGTCAGGTTGTACATCGGCGGTTTCCAGTGGCTGTAGGTCTGAAGATTCTCCTTCCGGCCGTGATCGTACTGCCGGAAGTGGCCCGTTCGGGCGACTTGGGCAAAATGCATTAGCTGCCGAACGGATGCACCTGACGGAGCGTGTCCCGTGTAAGCAGCCATAAGTTTCTGGGGAAGAGAACAGATTATTTAGTTTTTTTTTTATAATTTGGAGTAGATGATCAATTTTACCGGAGAATAGGTCTCTGGATGAGGGCCAGTCAACTGTCCAATAAACTCCTCACATACAGTATCCTTAGTATTTTTCGGGCATAGAGACTGCATTAATTTGTGGTTATTCTCATTATATGGGAGAAATTCGTGGACATTCAGGGAATTGAAGACACCCATAATTTGATCCGCTAGATTAAGTAGTACTTGAAGTATTGGACTTCGCACTCTTTTGAGCACCACCGCTGGCGAGAGGGCCGTCATTAGAGCAATCTTCTGGTTGTACTCTGGGCGTGAACTGGTCATTGCAAAGTACGTGGTGGTGCCTTGCGAATGTCCAACGTATTGCAATTTGTCCGATCCGGTTTTGTTCAACGCATAATCAATCATGGCGGGCAGATCGTAGTAGCCGATTTCATGCCAGCTGAAGTCCCAATACTCCTCCGAATGAACCGACAATTCCTTGTGACGCCTCGAATACCGCGTTCCCCGGGCGTTCCCCAACCACACTTCGTAACCGTCATCGGCAAGATAGTAGGCGAGGCTGTTGTTAGGTCCGGTGATAACGAAATCTGCCGAACTGCCAAGCAAGCCGTGCATCACAAAGACGGGGAGTTTTTTCGATGTTGACGGTTTCCGTGGCATTATTCGGAACAGTGTAAGCATGTACCCGTCCTCGGTGGTTACCGAGTGTACCTCCACCTTGTAGCCATACTTTTCGATCAACTCTGGCTGGAAATTAGAAAAAAGGGAAATTTTGTTAATTGACTGAATTTAGAATATTGTCATATGTTTGCAGCACTGCAAAATAGAATAGAATCTTCCAAAATGGTAAGGAAACTCATTGTTATCGGATAGTTTGGCTCGTCAATGAATAAATTTTCTGTTTTGAGTAGAGGAACTGTTCCGTTTTCCATCTCACTGAACATATATTCATCTTATCGCAAAACAAAGAAATACGGCATCAATCTCGACGCTAATACGCGTGCTTACTGGTGAAAAAAATCACATAAATAAGAAACCAACCAAAAGCCTGTTCATTGCTTTGTTTTTATGGGATAGAAATAGGAGCTACGGGATGAAGTGCCGAACCATATGTTAAGTGCAAGTGATGATCAATCCCTCAGAACGAATGAATAGAGTCCAGAGTCTATAAGGGGCACACAATACGAACCTACCAACGATTGCCTAACTGCAATACCCCTTGCAACTTCTAGAAGTGGACGCAAAGATGCCATAGATATTAACTTGCTAGCTCAATGGTTGGGGAAATCTGAGGGTCTTTGAATGACTGTTCTTCCACCTACAAATCTGGACATAAATAAGATTGAATTCGATACAGGACGTGAGGTACTGGAACTATAACCCTATAACCATAAAAACTACATTGTCGGGTGATGGGAAATGTCAAAAAAATGTCATGGCAATGCTATTACTAATTTTATATTAACTTTTTCCAAAAGTGATTTACAGTTCAGATTTTTGGATTGACATGGAGTATTCAAAGAGTCCTAGAACTTTGCCGAACGGTAAATATTGTTCTAAATACAAAGTGTGAGCCATGAAAGCAAGATTAAAAAATCATAAGGGTTGTGTACAAGACACGACCGCCCGACGTAAACTACGTAAAACAGTTTGGTGAAATGAAGAATCTAGTGCCAGTGCAAGGATACATATTTGCAGCAGCTCTCTACAATACGCGCTCGTTATTCTGCTACGACGTCGAACTTTGAACAAATTCGTCTCGCCTCAATCTTCCTATGTTTAAAATGGTGTCCATGAGAAGAATCGATTAATTCCCAATAATGCATGTTTCGGATCACTAACGACCACACGACCCACGCCATAGGCTGGAATAACAAAACCAAATAAGAATCTTGAAAGAATTAAACTTGACTGCCACTGAAGCCATCCATGCGAATACATATTTGTAGCATCTCCCTCCGACGCGCGCTCGTGATTCTGCTACGGATGCCAGGCAACTTTATGGCGTCTCCAAGCGGTTAATTTGCACTTTGAAAAAAGTTCGCCTCGCCTCAATCTTCCTTTGTATAGAATGGAAGCCCTGAGAAGAACCGATTTTTCCAATATCCCATATGTATTTGGAATAAAATTTGCTCAGCAAAGGGATTTATGAACGGGATTGATTATTTTTGAATTTTTCACCCGGTTTGGAAAGGAATAACATTTTCAATAGTTTGCCATTGATAATGAATAGTTTTAATACTATTAGCAAATTAGTGGAAAGTTTCCGAATCTGTTAATAACAAAATCTCGAAAATCCGTCGAAAGATAAAGTCGCCATTACCGTTTGAAATCTTACATGATTTCGTGACGGTCCCCAATTTGGAAATTTTCGCGCGCGCGCGCGCGGGAGAGCAGTTTTCTTACAATTAATAAAGATGGCTCATTAGTCCCGCCTCTTTGTTGTCCGGTATGACTGCAAATATTATGAAACCGTCACACACTCACCAAAGGGGCGTGGCTACAGGTTCAACTTTATTGATTACAAGAAAGCAGCTCTTCCGCGCGCGCGAGCCATTTCGTTCGAGAGCTCCTACCGTTCGCGGAGCTCCTACCGGATATTTTATTCCCGGCGATGGTGTGGGTCGCGCGGTCGTCGTCATTAACATTAGCAGCGCTCAGTTTAAATTTTCTTGTATGATGTAAAAATTTTATGAAATTTGGCCACAATATTCTTTGATATGCAAAGATTGTTTAGGCCAAATTTGAGCATAATTAGTTACAGAAAACCCCCTGACAATAATAGAACAAAACCTGCCAAAGCCGTATTTATTTATTTGTTTATTTTTGACATTTTACACTCTAAAGTGCATTCATGTCCGAAATTTACATCTATAATATAATAAATACAAAATCATTTTTTTCTTGATCTGGTATTGTAGACTTTCCAATCAGAATCAAAGTAATTTTCGCAAAAATTTTCTTCTCCGTTTTGCACTTCCTTATGTGATTGGCATCCCTCATTACACGAACGTTTTGCGTCATGCCCTACGCTGCTGCTTGTTTCACTCGTACTCGTTGACAGCCGTCTCTTCTCTGCGATTTCGTTTTCGATTTCTCTTATCAAGTTATCTATACTTTGTTGGCCATTGTTACCGTCATCGTTGTCGTTATTATAGGCCTCGCTGGCTCCAGTTGAGACTGCCACTGGAGTAATGTTTTTAGCGCTGTTGGTCTGTGTGTCGACATCGTTCAATTTTGTTGGCGTATGAGAAGTCACGGTGGTTGGAGCATTAGCTTCTTTGCGGTAGGTCACAAGTGTCGTATGATGGTCCACTACGATGTGTGATGGTATTGCTTTCTCCAGCCTAATACGTACTACTCTCACACCATTCGGCACTCCTGGGAAGAAATTTTTCCATACTTCGTTGTGGATAGAGATGACTTTGCCATATAGCTCCATATGATCGGATATGATTTTATGATGGTGTTGTTTTTGTAGTCGTGGGGCTACGCCGGAGTCGTGCATCTCAATATACACGCAGTTTTTGAGGTTGTGTAACTGGATAGTTTTAACATCTGCCATGTCAATCTTTATATCTTCCTCGAGAAACTCCTTGAGCTGGTCAAATGGCGGTCGCTTTGGCAGGACACTGAAATCCACGACGAGAGTGTTTCTTCTGTGTGACATCTCGTGCCGAATGCAATTTTTCGGAACAAGAACGACACGAATAAATCAATGCAATAGACTATAGATATATGAATTGTGCGGAAAGACGTCTGTCGCGCGCGAGAAGTGGCTGTCAACTGCCAAAGCCGTAATTTCCCTTATTAACGATTGGCTACCATCAATGAAAGTAGCTCTTAAGTCACAACTTGAGGCGAGATGAATTTTGATCAAAGTAAAACTTAATTGCTTGGTGATGGCAGATTGTTTTCCGTCGGTAGTAGAATCACGAGAGCACGATTCAGAGAAAGACTTATAATTTTGGTAGATAGTCATCCATGCGAAAACATTTTTGCAGCTTCTCCGTTTGACGCGCGCTCGTGATTCTACATACATACAGAAAACATACGATGATTCAACTCATCGATGAGTTTTTAGGTGCTGAAATATTTAGGTGCGCGCGGGAGAGCAGTTTTCTTATAATCAATAAAGATGGCTCATTAGTCCCGCCTCTTTGTTGTCCGGTATGACTGCAAATATTGTGTAACCGTCACACACTCACCAAAGGGGCGTGGCTACAGGTTCAACTTTATTGATTACAAGAAAGCAGCTCTTCCGCGCGCGCGAGCCATTTCGTTCGAGATGTCGCGGAGAGCAGACCGTGGTACCACCTTCGGCATCGGCGGAGCTCCTACCGGAAATTTTATTCCCGGCGATGGTGTGGGTCGCGTGGTCGTCGTCATTAACATTAGCAGCGCTCAGTTTAAATTTTCTTGTATGATGTAGGAGGAATGACGGCTTTGGCAGGTTTTGTTCTATTATTGTCAGGGGGGTTTTTGTTGACCAAATTTTATGAAATTTGGCCACAATATTCTTTGATATGCTATGATATGATATGATATTTGATATGAAGTACTAACGATCGGCTACCATCAATGAAAGTGGCTCTTGGGAGCGTCCACAAATTACGTAACGCTTAGAGGGGGAGGGGGGTTGAGCGAAGTGTGACGACCCATACATAATTTTTAGATGCTTCATACAAAAAGTGTGACATAGGGGGGAGGGGGGGTTGAAAATGCCCAATTTTTGCGTTACGTAATTAAAGGATCTTCCCTTAAGGTGACTCGGGGAGGCACTACACACCGTGTTATTTTTCCTATCTTTTGTCTCTTTCTAACATTGTCACCTCGTAATTTCGGAGTGACGTATTTCGGTTTTCAGTTGTTTGATGTTACTGTAAATGTATCAGCATGTAGATTGCGAGTAAGCACGCGCCGGTGATACTTTTTCAAAATCGTATTTGTTGTAGAAAAAAAATTAAGCATTAATGATAATCAATAGTATCAATAGAATTGGCAAATTGCTGAAGGGTTTCCGAATCGATTGATAAGCAAATGTCGAAAATAAGATAAAGACGCTATTAGCGTTTGAAATCTATCCTAATTTTTGTGACAGTCTCGAATTTGGAAATTTCCGTTTTAAATCATGTATCTGAGTCTTCCCCTTAGACGAAGTTTACGTCAAAAAATCTGTAGCAAACATCAATACTGACGCCATACAATTCTTTTCAGTCATAATGCGAATCAATTGTTTGCATGGACTCCTTCTGACACTTGCTTGGGATTCAACTACCGACGTTAGCGTTGCGCTTTGAATAAAGTGCATCTCGGAACCGAATTCTTTTTCAATCATCAACAAGAAAAATACAAAATTAGAGTCTCGCGGGAAAATTTCATGTTGTGCCGACAACATCCAAATCGTTGCAAACGCCACATTAGTGAATAAATTGCTGTAGCAATCTTCCGATGACAGCCTATGCTCGGACCGGCACTAATGCTATGATTCCGCTACCGATGCCAAACAATTATGCTTTGTTCTATGAAGAAAGTTCGTCTAATATCAACATTCTCAATCACTAAAATCATACAACTCCGAATTACGCTAGAAAATTTCACAGAAGAATTTTCCAGTTCCTAACGGTTGCACTTGCACTGCAAATTATTTCAACTTAACCTTCCTCCCAAATATAATGATGGTCCTGAAAAGAACCGATTAAATGCCACTTATGTGAATTATTAACAGCAGCCACTGGGCTGCGCGACCGCCATCCGATGATTCGGCTCAACGAACGCCGTCGATTGCCAGATCCGACGAAGATGGGACAGGGATGAAAATGATGTGCTGCTGCTTCCACGACCGCCACCACCGACCGAAAAAAATTCATCCGCACCACCACACCGCTGAGACAGCCGTTGTCACTGCGACCGCTTCTGGACGCCCTGGTCCGCTCGCCGTGACATCCAGAATGAAAATGACGCGCGCACGCGAAACACGGGGCTTTTTATACCCAGGGAAAACGAAGCAGTGGATCAAAAGGCCCGTACCTTACTGCAATCTGATGTCCGTGTTGGGGATTTATGAACGGAATTGAATTTTTCACCCGGTTTGGAAAGAACCAACATTTTCAATAGTTTAACGTTGATAATCAATAGTATCAATATAATTGGAAAATTGATGGAGAGTTTCTGAATCGATTGATAAGCAAATGTCGAAAATCCATCGAAAGATAAAGACGCTATTAGCGTTTGAAATCTATCCTAATTTCGTGACGGTCTCGAATTTGGAAATTTCGGTTTTACACCCTATATCTGAGTCTTCCCCTTAGACGTAGTTTACGTCAAAAATGTCACGGATTGTCATGACATAAATGTCATTTAACACTAATTCGGCTCTAACGTCGCCAATATCATGTTTAGAGAAATTACCTGCTAGAAAAAGTTTTCGGGTTCTGTGAGGGCTACATGTTTACATGTAAAACAAAATTATAAATGACTTGTGAAAAAAGTTATTAGCAAATTAGTCTCATGACATCGAAATTACATTTCCCGTTACTGTGTCGGAGTGAGGGTGTGCAAACTTCAACACAATGGGGTAATTAACTAAATACACAAAAATCACGCGAAGGACGAGTCCTGAGCGGTTCCTTTGAGAACCCGTGTAGAGACGAACAAGAACCGTTTTGTTTACATTGAGCGTGGCTAAACTGGCCGATGAAATCCAGAATGAATATTTGAATTTGGAATATTTGGTGGAATGGTTCGTCTTGTCTTGATTTATTCAGTGAAAAAAAGCTAGAGCCATTTTTGATGAACACCAAAGCGAGACATAGATTGAACATTGATTACGACTTTATCAGACACGCAAACTCGTATGCTGGAGCTGGTATCACAAATGCAAGTAGAATAATCACACTGAATGAATTATTGCATAAGAATGTCATATTAGATATTGAAATAAAATTACTTGAATATATAAGTTTGTTCTTGATTTCAGCATGACATATCCAGGGGGCCGTGGGTCACATGGCTTATCATAAAAAGGGTCGCGATCCCGAAAAGGTTGGGAGCCACTGTCCTAGGGTATTAAATCTTAACGTTTTAATTTGTTTATAATTTCTTTTAGTTTTCTTTTAACACACTAACCAGATAATCATATTGTTTACATTCATTGCTAACATTTGATTTTAACAAATTTATGCAAACTTGGTCCTAAATTTAAAGAAAAAACACAAAATTATAGAAACTATCACCACCATGAGGTTAAACTTTCACAACCTCGAATAAGGTACAGTAGGGCAAGTTGAAATGCGGGGTCCGAATAAAAAATACAGTAGAATAACAAAACAATTTATTGTAACACTACTATTAATAACATTTAATTGGCAATAGATTATATTGTAAATGAAACCATAAAAATACATAAGAATACATTGTTATGAACCATTTACTCAGATGTAAATGAAGTTTTCGCAATAGAATGAACGGGTTGTTAAGTATCGTAACTATACAAAATCTGAGATTTTTCCAAACATTTTTATCGTCATACAATAGAGTGTATGGTTGAAATATCCGAACAAAACTATTCAAAATACAATGGATCTGAGTTCTGACTGCCATTCCCGCAAAATTGCAGCTACTAAAAGCAATCCATACCATTGTTTATTTTTCGCCCTCTGTAAAATCCAAACCAACTTTTTGCCGTACCAATGAAACAGGTTTCAAAATGATGTTTGGAGGAGTTTTTCATCCAATTATCACGGTAGGTGTTGATCCAATGTCGAATAAGCATAATGATTATGAAAAATCGATGGAAACCCGTTATAATTTTTGTATTCTGGTTGTTTGAAATTGCTCCGCATTTTCAACCCATTGGGGCAAATAGAAATGTGTGCTGCATGCATGTTTCAATGCATGTCTAAATGTGGTTCAAAGTCAAAAGTTCTACACTTTTATAAAACAATATTGAAAATTGAGAAATATCTCGTTCCTCCATGTTAAAACCACAATCAAAAAGAATTTAGACAGGATTTCAATAAATATTTCAATGATAATTATTTTAACTGAATTCCGCTAAATGGCAACCCGCGGAATTACTTTCGGTGAAAAAGTACATTCCGCGAAATGTCTTTCGGTGAAAAGGTGCATTCCGCGAAATGTTATTCGGAGAATTGATATGTTCTGGGAATTGTCGGCGAAATAGTATACAAATAGTTAACCATTTCTGGCGGTTAACTCATGGTGGCTATTTGCGCATATACGATAATGCTTGGATGCTGGCAGCGGTGGGTTGAAAACCAGCCACTGCCAATAATTCATTAAGCAGAAATCGGTAAATATTTCAATGATAATTATTCTAACTGATTTCCGCCAAATGGCAATCCGCGGGATGCAAACGATGATATTAAACCTTGTGCAAAGGTCCTCATGGTGAATTACGAAGCCAGTGCCTTTATAAACGGTCCGCCCGATTACCTGTCGGCATTGACCCGAATTCATAGACCGCAAAACCTCTAAGAAGCATATGCAGGTGCCTTGGAGCAGCATTCATCGAATTCGAGAAAAAAGGAAACATTAAAATTTCAAGAAACTAATTCAACAGGACCAGTTAAACCTCCCCAACAAATCAAACACCCTGCTCCATATTTTAATCAATATTCACGAGGAAATTATCCCTCAACAATGGAACAAAGACCTGCCTACCCTCAAAACCCTAATTATCCCAGAAACTCGAACTACCCCCAAAATCCAAACTACTTCAGAAACCCAAATTACCCCCAACAATCTGGCTATAACCGAGGTAAAAAATCCACAGAATTCAAACCATTTCTACAACCAACTTCGCGCTATTCTAATCTAATCTGATCTCATACTTGCGTAGCCAATACTTGAATTTTTTTAAATTGTACATCGGATATTAAACTAAGTGAAACGAAGCGATTTTTGTAACAGTTAATTTCACTTAGTTGCTCACTTGATTCTCACTAAACTTCTATCTTCCCCGAAGGCGGTAACGGTTAGTTTGAAGATCCAATACTATAGATACCTAATATATAATAAAAATCGTGTACGTATTTATGTATAATGTATATGAGCGTTTTGTTTTTGTGTTTTTTCTTCCTAAGCAATGGAGGGGAAGTCTGCTCACCAGACATCCTGGGTTATCCAGGTAGTGCGGAGTTAGGGACCACCTCCTACAGAATCTATGACAAAAGGTCGAAAGACAAAAGGTCGAAAGGACAAAAGGTCGAAAAACAAAAGGTCGAAAAGACAAAAGGTCGAAAGGACAAAAGGTCGAAAGGACAAAACGTCGAAAGGGACAGAAGGTCGAAAGGACAAAAGGTCGAAAGGGACAAAAGGTCGAATGGAACAAAAGGTCGAAAAGGACAAAAAGATTGAAAGGGACAAAAGGTCGATCAAGAACAAGTTGATAACAAATTTTGTGTATTCCAAAGGAATTTATGAAATGCATTTAACATCAAGCAGAAATTACACACCCATCTCATTAATCAAAGTTGAAGAATGAGCAATTTTCAAAGAAGGGGTAATGACTATGAAACAATAAATTAATGATTTCGTGTGTGTTACTTCTACGTGAAGTTAAACGATTTACAATGATATGGAAATGCTAATATCATCTTCCAAACTTGGACGTACATGTTCATGATAGCATTAGAGGCGAAAGTATAGAATTGATAGTTCCGTTAGGATACAGCATGAAGATATTCTTCCCTTATACGATTTGAAAGGAAGGTCGTGTGATATGTGCCATGGCACAAATATTGCCTTCCTGCTCGCTTTCAAATCGACTCCCGTATGAAAAAGAATATCAGTGTGCTGTATCCTAACGGAACTATCAATTCTATACTTTCGCCTCTAATGCTATCATGAACATGTACGTCCAAGTTTGGAAGATGATATTAGCATTTCCATATCATTATGAAACAATATTTTGAATATCTGAATTGTTGAATTAAAACCTGTATTGCTCGAGACAGAGTTGTCCTATACAGTTTGCAAAACATTGCTCTTTTATTTTTCATTATTTTTTTTCACTCCCTTTCACTTAACTTTTTAACACTATTTTTAATAAAATTTATTCAATGAGTGCAAATAATAGATGTATATCTAGGTTTTCTAAATGTTACTTTGATCTGTCAAAATAGCGCACCCCTCAGCCACGCAGACGCGTGCATTAAAAATACACCTGCGTGTAATACACGCCGGTATATTTTATGTGCGGCATGCGCCATTTTGACAAATTGAAGTGACATTTAGAAAACTCAAACATCCATCTATAAGTTGTACTTACTGTATGAATTATGTTTAACTGTTAAAAATTGTGAAAAATAAAAGAGCAGATTTTTTATCAACTATGTAGGCCAACTCTGGGGCGAGATTGATTCTCTCCGTTTCAGTTTCTTGTCTATTTCGACCTTTTGTCCCTCTCGCATTTCTTATTGATATTTTTTTCTTTCGACCTTTTGTCCCGTTCGACGTTTTGTCCTTTCGACCTTTTGTCCCGTTCGACGTTTTGTCCTTTCGACCTTTTGTCCCTTTCGACCTTTTGTCCTTTTCGACCTTTTGTCCCTTCGACCTTTTGTCTTTCGACCTTTTGTCCTTTCGACCTTTTGTCTTTCAACCTTTGTCCCTAACCCCCTCCAACAGCAAACAAGGGAGGCAGGACTACATCCCCGACCCGCTAAATCGTTTCCATTGCCGCCAAGCCCATAGTCCTTTCGGTACAACCAGAAAGTAATGCTTCAAAGGGGGGCCAGTGCACAACGCACCCTCGAGGTTGAATCTATGACAAAAGGTCGAAAGGACAAAAGGTCGAAAGACAAAAGGTCGAAAAGACAAAAGGTCGAAAGGACAAAAGGTCAAAAAGACAAAACGTCGAAAGGGACAGAAGGTCGAAAGGACAAAAGGTCGAAAGGCACAGAAGGTCGACCTGGACAAAAAGTCGAAAAGAACAAAAGGTCGAAAAGGACAAAAGGTCGAAAAGGACCAAAAGTCGAAAGGGACAAAAGGTCGATCAAGAATAAGTTGATAACAAGTTTCGTGTATTCCAGAAGAATTTATGAAATGCATTTAACTTCAAGCAGAAATAACACACTCATCACATCAATCAAAGTTGAAGAATGAACAATTTTCAAAGAAGGAGTAATTACTATGAAACAATATTATGAATATCTATATAGTTCTGTTAGAGATAAAAAGCATTGTTCATTTAGGAAATGAATAAAACTTGTATTGCGCGAGACAGAGTTGTCCTATACAGTTGGTAAAAAAGTTGCTCTTTTATTTTAAACTATTTTTGGCAACTAAATAAAAATCATTCAATGAGTGCAAATGATAGATGAATATCTAGGTTTTCTGAATGTTACTTTGATCTGTCAAAATAGTGTACTCCGCAGCCACGCAGGCACACGCATTGCATATACACCGGCGTGTAATATACACCGGTGTATTTGATGTGCGGCGTGCATCATTTTGACAGATCGAAGTTACATTTAGAAAACTCAACATCCATCTATTAGTTGTACTCATTGAATGAATTTTATTTAATTGTTAAAAATTGTGAAAAATAAAAGAGCAGAGTTTTTGCTAACTGTGTAGGGCAACTTTGGTGCTAGATTGACTCTCTTCGTTTCAGTTCCTTGTCCATTTCCCTTTCGATCTTTTGATCTTATTGATCTTTAGTTTCTTCCGACCTTTTGTCCCGTTCGACGTTCTGTCCTTTTCGACCTTTTGTCCTTTCGACCTTTTGTCCCTTTCGACCTTTTGTCCTTTTCGACCATTTGTCCCTTCGACCTTTTGTCTTTCGACGTTTTGTCTTTCGACGTTTTGTCTTTCGACATTTTGTCCTTTCGACCTTTTGTCTTTCGACCTTTTGTCCCTAACCCCTCGAGGTTAGCTGCGTGCCCTTGCAGCATCGAACATCGTGACTAGCTTTTTTAGAAGAAAACCTTGGTATCGTGCCAGCGCATTGCCGGCTTTCCAGGTGGCCTTACCACGCCCTATGTCCTCGGAAGGTGGGAAGGGTCGACTTCGCGCCTGCTTCCCTCTGCACGACTGGTATCAAGAATGATGATACCGCGTGCACCCCAAATTGATCTCCCCGCGCCAGGGTCTATTCGCCAACACACAGAGGGACTTGCCGACGCGGTGCCTACGCCTGCCCCAGCCTTGACGAGGACCCCTTTTCCGTCCTCGGGCTCGGAACCCGCCCGGTTGACCGACGCCGCGAAAGCGACGATACCATGTTGTTCTTCACGCGACCACTTGTTCGATAAAAGGATCGAGTTCGACCACAGAACATGACCACCGGTATGACCCATGAAGCCGACTCCGGTCCCTTGGAGCACCTCTTATTTGCGCCTGAACTAGCCATCCTTGGATCCACGCGCCACCTTCTGTGTAGCTCCGAGACGATTTGGGCGATAGCCGATAAAACGGCGTTCCAGCCAACTTCATCTTTACACATCCTCCGAACTAGGTTGTCCGGGGTAGTCCAGACCACATGTGGCAAGCATGTGGTCACGCAATGCACGAAAACGTGAGCACACGAGCACGTGTTCCGCCGTTTCCTCTAAACCTGCGCACACCAAACACTCGGGTGAGGCCGAGCAAGCCAGCTGCGTTACCTGCACTGTGATTTTGCAGCATGCTTAAACGCCGGGCACATCGAACCCCCCATGGAGTGCTTGCTGTTCACAGCTTTGCTGGTACAAATCAATCAATTGGGAGGGTTCGTGCAGCATTGTGCCTTATGACCCTCCAATCCGCAGCGTCGGCAGAGATTGCTTCTGTCAGGGCCTTTGCAGTCCCTTTGTTTGTGCCTCGGTTCCAGGCACTTGAAGCAAACTTCGGGTTGCTCGTATATGCCCACAGGGCATACCGACCATCCCACATTGGCGCTCCCTAACTTGACTACCTTGGAGGAGTCCGCTGCAGATAGCCGAACCAATGCTACCTGCGTCCGGACCTTTCCGTAGCCGATCGGCTGCGGTGGGCGTCTCCACTTCACACTGTCGCCGCAGTGCCGTGAAGGGTTCTTCGACTTCGGTGATCTCGTCCTGGTCTTTAACCCTTAGATTCACCTCCGTCGTGAGTGCCCTCACCTTGACCGTCTCGCCTAGGACTTCCTTCGCCAACTTCTTGTAGGCAGCGCCCTTTTGCGAGACGCCCCGCTTCAGCTCGAGGATCATCTCGCCCATCCGGGTACGTCTTATTCGACGTACGTCGGCGCCGAGTTCACCGAGCTTGACGTCACTCCTCATCGCCTTCAAGACGTCCGAGTACTTAGCCTCGTCCGTTTTGATGACTAGGGCATCGCCCCTGGAGCGATTGGCGTCTACTCTAGACTTCTTGCTACCCTCATTCTCCTGGGCCTTCTTTTCGGCCCTTGACGTCTTCGGTTTCCTCTTGTTCTTGACCAGAGTCTAGGAGGCGTCATCCCTCTCTATTTCCCTGGTGTGGTGCGGCTGAGAGATCTCAGCCTGCTGTATCCCCTTACCACCATCTTTCCTGGGTGGACGGACATTTCCAGGTCCTTCCTCCCCCGGTTTTGGAGGTACCTGGCCGGGGTTCAGCTTCCCAGCCCCACTACCCTTGTTCGGGATAGTAACCCTCCGCGCGAGGGAGCTCATCCCCTGGAGACTGTCTCCCCCGTTTTTGTGTCTGCTCCGTTGGAGCAGTCACCCCTGATGTGCCCGCAAATACTTGATCCTCAGTCTGGGTAGACTTTGACACCACCGTCTTCGTTAGCACGCCCTCGGTCGATTCGACTTTGCCCGAGTCCGCAAATCCTTGGGTCTCAGTCTGGGTAGACCTCGACTCCACGGATTTCACGGGCTTACACTTGGCCGTCCCGACCGCCCTCTCCAGCTTGGCGTCCAGCATCGACTTTCGAAGTTTCAGCAAGCTCCTCTTGAATTCTTTACTGATATTATGCTTCGATGCTGCAAAGTCGATGATGGCGTCCAGCTGTTCCGTCGCCACCTTGAAGGCCGAAAGCCCATCGCGTTTGCGGTTCATCGCTTTCACAAGCCATGGGCCGTCTATAACCTCTACCGGCGTAGCCTGGGAGATGGTTAAGTGACCCACGCTGGCGCTGCGCACTGAGCTGCCGACTATTGCCCCTGGCCTCCTAGGCGGAGACCTGAACAACCCACCTCTTGCGAAGGGGTTGTCGCCTACACTACTACCACTAATTGAAGAATTGACTTGGTTTTCCATTTTGGTCCCACGAGTTGCTCGGGAAAAGAGGTCCACCACGCCAGAGCCCAGCATGACGCGGTAAGGGACAATTACTGTAGAGGGTGCCCAGGTACCCCACAGGCTCCGTTAAAGGCCTAGCTCATTATTTCACCCCCTGGCCATGCATCCCCTCGGCACGGGTCGCTTAACGCCTTGGGATTAGGGGTTAGGGACGATGGTCCCGTTGGTCGCACCCACTCACTCTAGCTGATGTCAGAAGGACAACAGTGCCCAGGCTGCACTATCAGCTAAGTACGCAACCCTTAGCTAGCGATCAATTGTCATCGCCCGTCAATTGCCCGTGGAAGCGTGAGATTGGAACTTGTGAAAACCAGAGCTATGTAGGTCGCTCCTTCCCAGATGTCAACTCACCATTTCGCAGCCCGGTAAGAGTATGTTTTTTTTTCTTCCTAAGCAATGGAGGGGGAATCTGCTCAACAGGCCATCTGCGAGTTGTGGCGCCTGCCTAGGATGTGGTGGGGCTTGACAGTGGGCCCTGTTAAATTCCTATAAAAAGCTGCATGTATCCGCAAGTAGGCCCCACAAAAGCGACCGTGTGCCGCTCAAGCGCACAAGCCCAAGTCCTGGTGTTAGGTGGGACGCTAAACAGCCCTGACACGACGGCCCTCCGACGAGACAGGAGGTTTGCGCAGGCCCAATAAGCCGCCTTTAAAAACAACTATTACGAACGACATAGAAGATAAAACGACTCGATACAATCGGCAACGACCTAGGCGACGAATAAAGGAACACGATTGGAAGCTTGGAACATGGAACTGCAAGTCGCTAGGCTTCGCAGGTTGCGATAGGATAATCTACGATGAATTACATCCCCGCAACTTCGATGTCGTAGCGCTGCAGGAAATCTGCTGGACAGGACAGAAAGTGTGGAAAAGCGGGCATCGAGCGGCTACCTTCTACCAAAGCTGTGGCACCACCAACGAGCTGGGAACCGGTTTCATAGTGCTGGGAAAGATGCGCCAACGCGTGATTGGGTGGCCAATCAATGCAAGAATGTGCAAGTTGAGGATAAAAGGCCGTTTCTTCAACTATAGCATCATCAACGTGCACTGCCCACCAGAGTCTCTTAATTCTCGTGTATACATGGATGAGACAGTGTGCCATGAGCTACAAAAGCTCACGTAGCACCGAATCTGTGCGACGAGAGAAGCTAGCGCGCGCATAAAATAACTGAGTGAGTGTGTCTCAATGTACGCCTCATGAGACTCATCTCATGCGCTAGGAATGCATAGTTGGCGTTACTTAGGCAACGATATTATTGAATGAAAATTTTCTGCCCAAGCTGTTTTATGCACCTCCGCTGTTGTTTGCAAAGGTTGGCCATGGCAAACAGCGCATGAGCTGATCGCATTGAGATGTCTCAATGCGACTCACCAATGTTAATGTGAAGTACACAAACTTCGTGAGACTCGCGTGTGCTAAATTTTATGTGCGCGTAGCAGTCGTTGCTAAATCTCATACTTTTTTGTACGCGTGCATGATGTCTGCTGTCCACACGAAGGGAGACCCGACGACGAGAAAGAAGCGTTCTACGCACAGCTGGAGCAGACATACGATGGATGCCCACTGCGGGACGTCAAAATCGTCATCGGTGACATGAATGCACAGGTAGGAAGGGAGGAAATGTATAGACCGGTCATCGGACCGGATAGTCTGCACACCGTATCGAATGACAACGGCCAACGATGCATAAACTTCGCAGCCTCCCGCGGAATGGTTCCGAAGCACCTTCTTTCCCCACAGAAATATCCACAAGGCCATATCACCTTACCAAGAAACGGAAAACCAAATCGGCCACCGGAACCTTCTTACGAACGAGCGTGAGGTGATCCAAAGGTGGCGGCAGCACTACGAAGAGCACCTGAATGGCGATGTCGCAGACGAAGATGGCGGTATGGTGATGGACCTAGGAGCACGCGCGCAGGACATGCGACTTCCGGCTCCAAATCTCCAGGAAATCCAGGAGGAGATCGGCTAGCTGAAAAACAACAAAGCCCCTAGAGTTGACCAACTACCAGGATAGCTGTTTAAACACGGTGGTGAAGCACTGGCTAGAGCGCTGCACTGGGTGATTACCAAGGTTTGGGAGGATGAGGTTCTACCGCAGGAGTGGATGGAAGGTGTCGTGTGTCCCATCTACAAAAAGGGCGATAAGCTGGATTGTAGCAACTACCGCGCAATCACATTTCTGAACGCTGCCTACAAGGTACTCTCCCAAATTGTATGCCGTCGACTAACACCAATTGCAAGAGAGTTCGTGGGGCAGTACCAGGCGGGATTTATGGGTGAACGACCTATCACAGACCGCCATACGCCATGTTCGCCATACGTTAGGTATTGCAGAAAAGACGCGAATACAACGTGCCCACACATCATCTATTTATCGACTTCAAAACCGTATATGATACAATCGTCCAGGACCAGCTATGGCAGCTAATGCACGAAAACGGATCTCCGGATAAACTGACACGGTTGATCAAGGCGACGATGGATCGGGTGATGTGGGTAGTTCGAGTTTCAGGGGCATTCTCGAGTTCCTTCGAAACGCGTAGAGGGTTACGGCAAGGTGATGGTCTTTCGTGTCTGCTATTCAACATCGCTTTGGAAGGGGTAATACGAAGAGCAGGGATTAACACGAGTGGTACAATTTTCAATAAGACCGTCCAGCTTTTTGGCTTCGCCGACGACATAGATATTATGGCACGTAACTTTGAGAAGATGGATGAATCCTACATCAGACTGAAAAGCGAAGCTAAACGGATTGGACTAGTAATCAACACGTCGAAGACGAAGTACATGATAGGAAGAGGTTCAAGAGAGGTCAATGTAAGCCACCCACCACGAGTTTCTATCGGTGGTGACGAAATCGAGGTGATTGAAGAATTCGTGTACTTGGGCTCACTGGTGACCGCCGATAACGATACCAGCAGAGAAATTCGAAGACGCATAGTGGCTGGAAATCGTAGGTACTTTGGCTTCCGCAGGACGCTCCGATCAAATAGAGTTCGCCGCCGTACCAAACTGACTATCTACAAAACGATTATTAGACCGGTAGTTCTCTACGGACACGAGACCTGGACGATGCTCGTGGAGGACCAACGCGCACTGGGAGTTTTCAGAGGAAAGTGCTGCGTACCATCTATGGCGGGGTGCAGATGGCGGACGGTATGTGGAGCAGCCAAAGAACCACAAGTTGCCTCAGCTGTTGGGAGAACCATCCACACACCGCGAAAATCGGAACCCTAGTAACACAGTTCAGATAGATTTGGTTGCAGCAACTCCAATGAGACTGGATTTGGTCGCATATGAGTCACAGTGACTGTGACTGATATGTCACACGTGTGCTACTCAGGAAGACTGCGGTGGGCCGGGCACGTAGCCAGAATGTCGGACAGCAATCCGGTGAAAATGGTTCTCGACATCGATCCGAAAGGAACAAGAAGACGAAGTGCACAACGGGCAAGGTGGATCGATCAGGTGGATGACGATTTGCGAACCCTCCGCAGACTGCATGGTTGGCGAAGTGCATCCATGGACCGAGCTGAATGGAGAAGACTTTTATGTGCAGAATAGACCACTCCGGCCTTAGTCTGGTGATAAATAAAAAAATGTCTGGAATAAGGATAGGGAAACCGAACCAAATTTTAGAGAAGACGAAACGATTTATAACAGGATCCCAGGAAATCGCAATAAGAGAAAACCAAAATATAAGAAACAAATAGTAAAAACCAATAGAAAGAAAACAGTTGTCGACAGAAGAAACATACGGTTACATAAAAGTAAGTTAAAACGGAAAAGGAAGAGCTTACATTATAATTCTCCTCATTTTAGATATCCCTCCTACTTATCTACATACTCCCGCTCCTGACCGCATCATCCCTACTTTACCCTAAAAATCTCCACAAAGATCCGATACTTTTCCTCAAAACACGAGAATGTAAAATTCAAACAGGGACCTTGAAAATTGCTCACCCGATAAATCTTACAAATTTGCAAGAATCCATTGACTACATGAACTCATCTTTGTATGTATGTAATTAGCCAGGGACAACCCGTTAGGAGATATAATTAGGCACAAAATGAAAACAATTTATAACAACTTACTGCAGATAAAACCTGAAGAACAAAAAATATCAAAAAGGTAGGATCTATTAGGGACTACATGGAAATGGCTAGAGGCTAAAGCTAGAGGCTCGCCGGACGCACAGGACTTGCGTATTATTAACTCAACTACGAACGAGTTAATCCTCCAAAACAATCAACAGTTCGATGTCAACGACCGCTTGAATAAAAAAATCTACGATTTAACAAAAAGTATCAACAAAATCATCAACAGTATAAAAACGAATGAAATAGTAAATGATGTTTCAGTCATCATCACGGTAATAAACATCGACACGATTAATAAGATTTCAAAAGTCATCCAAGACGCCATCATCCTTTGGAAACCATCCAACATTGCCCATAGAGTGCTTTCCATAGAGGAAATATCGTTTATAAAAACGCTTTTATAAAATCAATGAGTAAAAGTTGATATTCCATATGAATCACTTCGACACGTTGTACCAAAATTTGCTGCGAACCACGAAACATTAATCTACATCCTCCATATTCCTCGTTTGGATAAAGAAATAAATACGATAGTACGAGTTTATTCTCTAGCTCACAAAACACAAATTATCTCTAAATTCCCGGAATACGTCATTAAGAACAAGGAAATACTATACAGAACAAATAACCCAAACGAGTTTGTCCAAAAAGCAGCATATCTGAGAGAGATTCATGATCTATGTATCTACTCTCTCATTTTTGGAAGAGAGTCAACATGTAATTTAAGTTTTTCCAATACATCAACCGAATTATTGATAACAGAAGGTACTCTGCTTGTTCAAAACGCACAAGATAACATATTATATAATAACTGTGAACCAGATAACAGCACCCTGAAAGGGAACTTCCTAATAAAATTTTCAAATTGTTCCATAACCCTAAACAACCAAACGTTCCAAAAGGACGAAATTGTCCGCAAAAGCGATGTCATCTCTGGAGCATTCCATAATATCAAGATCAAATGGAATTATCATCACGATTTGGACATATCAACAATCAATAACGAAACTCTCGGAAATAGGAGAAAAATTAAACATGTCTACCTGGAACAACACAAAATCCAATTCAAATTCTGGGCTCTGCTTGGTGGACTTTCCTTTACATACATCATCATTTTATTTATCTTCTTCATCATTTTCAAGAATTCATGCAACTTCCAAATTCGAGTACCGAGACGTCCCTCACTTAAAGGGGATATCCTTAACCGATTTACTCGCAACAAGTTGCATTCGACGCAGGATACTCTACCATTGTTTCCTATTGTGCTCGGAAGTTACGGCCAAAATACCACTTTTTTATAGAAAAATTGAGTAAAAAATGTCACTTATTTTTCAGGCACTTATCCTTAACCAATTTATTCGGAACAAGTTGCATTCGACGCAGAATACTCTACCATTGTTTCCTATTGAAATCAAATCGGACTATGGGCTCGAAAGTAATGGCCAAAATACTATTTTTATAATTCACGAGAAAGGCTCCATCACCGCTAGGTGGATTAATCAGGGTTTTTACGGAATAATCGCGTAAAAAAGTGTCACTCATTTTTCGGGCACTTATCCTCAACCGGTTTGCTCGCAACAAGTTGCATTCGACGCAGAATCGTGTTCCATTGTTTCCTATTGATAATCGGACATGATCGGACTATGAAATCGGATGTTATGGCCAAAATACTTCGTTTACGGCATAATCGCGTAAAAACGTGTCACTCATTTTTCGGGCTGAGTTTTTTCACTCAAAAACATCTTACGCCGGACCCAGAATCGAACACACAATCTCCAGATTGGCAATCCTACGTCTTTTCTCGTAAGGCTAAGCGGTGATTCCGACATTTACTGAAAGTTTTTTTCACTAAAGCATAAGCTGCTTTTCTAACTAATTTGCTTCTAATAAAATAGGTACCACTAAAAACATTGCTTGAAGGCAGAGCCCATCAAATTCAAGATGTTTAGTTTTAAAAAAGTTCCTTTTATGAAACAATTTGTTTAATGTAGACTTGCAATCACATAGCAAATCAGTGTTTTCTCTGTATTGTAAATTCCTTACATTAGCGAGTATTCCGCATAGTGAATTAGGTCATATGGATTTACACGGATTATAATTAATGTCGTGCGAAAACGGTGGGGCTCTCACAACAAACAATTGCTCTTGCTGCTTCAATCGGAAAGTAACGTTCGCGTCTTAGAGTAGACATTCATAAAATTTTAAAACTACCTTAACTGTTGGTAGAAATCGATTTAATTGTTTTGTATCAACAATATCGGCATTTAATTCCCTGACACTCGAAAAAAGACAACTGCTTTGTGATAATTTTAGCGATATGTTTAAGTATCGTGAATTAAGTATCCTATCCTTATTTGGTTCCTTATAAGTATTTTTTTTGTTTTACTTATCCCGGGATTTTCGAGATTAAAGAAATCCTGGGTGGACTCTCTACTAACAATCTGTCAGAACATTGTTTTTATCGTGATCGCTTAGACTTTTGGTACATTTAGGTATGCGATTAAGGTGATAAAAGATAAAACGTTAAAGATAAACCATATACAGAAAAAAGTTACACACCTTCCTAATGTGGCATTTTACTTACAACTGTTAAGTCTCCATCAGTATCATCGATTTGAAACCAATTATCTTCCTGGTCCGTTTGAATGTCGTTTTCTCTTTTTGAAAAATCATCTTCATCTGGATATCCTAAAACTGCACCGTTCAATACCACAACCGCCGAAAATAGCAAGCACCAGCATCGAAATGCTCCCATGTTGTTGTGTCGTAAGGAAAATATAGGATCCGAAAAACAAACAGTAAATCGCGTATCGAACTACGACCGGGTAGACAACCGCCGAGGCAACGTTCTGATCAGAACTGAGCCAAGTTCAAGATTTTATCAAGTTCATCAGGCTCCGGCACACACCGGACCGGCAGCAACGTCATCGCCTCCTCCACCGCGTGCGCGTGAGGATCGAGTTCCTCCTCCGACATCTCGCTGTGTTGTTATCGGCGAATCAACCCCTCCGGGGGAAGATTACATCTGTAAACAGTGCTGTTCTATTGGGTGCTGCTGACTTTGTCGCTTTGCAGCACCGGCGAACGTTCTCGCGGGCAGGGAACTGCTCGAAAATGTTCGTGTGATCCAGCGGCACGAGAGGTGCTCGCAACCGGACGTCAAGCGTCGTCCTACAGTGGTTCACAGTAGAAAAAATGCATAGGTAATAATCCGGGACTACGAATTGCTCCAATTACTGTAAGCATCATCACGTTCACGTACTATGTGTGCGAGGTCGCTCAACTCAACTAACGAGATCCATTCGATCCGTTGATAATAGATTTCATTGTTGACTTAGGAATGTTTTAGGACTGCTGTTCATGTTGTTCTGCAATGATTTTTACATGTCTTTTCTCTTGGAGTCATTTTTTGACCAGTCAACATACCCATCCCAGTGTGCGACGCCAATAGTTCCTCCAATCAATGCATTTCCATTCGATAACAAACAACGACGACGACGACCAACATTGCGACCTACTGTATAGTGTACAGCAATTGCATGAATTATTGTGCACTTTATAGCAAGCCTCGTTCGAAGCGACTTCAACCTGACCCGACGGAAGGTTGCATTCTGCCATAGTGACATGGGGACAGGTTTTCTTCCGCGTGTGCATTTTATCGGATCAGGTAGGATGAGACGTTGTTCATGCGGTTCAATGCACATCATCGGAGGGCAGAAAGAATTTGAAATGTTTTGCGCGCATTTCTGGAAAATTTCTTCCGCTATGCAAGATGCTACGCTATGCAAAGTAGATCACCCTGAACGAGTGCATTGTACACTTGAATGTTTTGATCTTTCTAGATGAAATAAGAGTGTATATTTGTAAGGTAGGTCAGAGCATAGGAGCAGCCGAGATTGGGAACAGGGGGATGACTTTTTCAGATCTTCCGTGTTCTAATTTTGGGCAATATAGAAAATCCATTTGAAATAATATTATATTTTGTTCATGATGATTTTTGAAGGATGCTTCAGAGCTCAGACGATATCATTTGGTCGAACTACAAATATTTTTACTTAGAACAACAATGAGTCAGATGTGGAAAATGAGCAGCGAGGAATGAGAAGTGAGAAGTTCTAAGTAGAGGAAAATATGAAATCGAAAAAAGTAGATGATAAAAAGAAGGAAGAGGAAGGAGCAGGTAGAATTAGAAGAATAAAATCGCTTGTTGCAGATCATCGTTAGACCATTCGTTTGATTAGCACACTTGGAAGCTGCAATGAAACATGCTCGGAGCATCTCCAGATCCCAGGTTGCCACAAATGGTCCAGCCTTGACGAGTTTTGGTTGCAATCGGTTCATCGAATTTTCCTTCGCGACTCTTGAGGTTAAACCCAAATGCGGATGCTTTGTTCCTATTCAAAATTGGGGACGAGCGTCGTGATATGGGTAAAGGGGGAAACGCAATGGAGTGCGGCAACGGCAAGCGGTTTGTCGACGGTTTGTACATACTAAAAAATTCCGCATCATTGCCGCAGTTGCAAAACGCAATGCATGCGGATTTGCCGGACAGGTTTCATATAACGTTTCAAGTTTTGAGGAAATTCTTATTTTTTTAAAGATGATTTTATAGACTTCATAATGGCATACATTTTTAGCTGAACACATATTGCAGTAGCTAGAAACAATAAATGCGAAGCAATTCACAGGAATACATACGCATATTCGACCACAAATGTTGGAATTTTATGACGGCAATTGTTATGAGGCTGCTACCAATCTGCTACAGTAGGACTTCTTTATTCCGTCATTGATAAAGCTTGAACAGAAGCTCCATCACCAATTTCTCCAGAAGATCCACCACAAATCCCTTCGAAAGTTCCTTCAGAAATCGCACTGAAATTTCATCAAGAAATTATTTCGGAAGTTTTTGCTGAAATCGCTCCGGATGTTCCTCTGGAGAAAACTCCAGCAATTCTATCGGAAGTTCCTACATGAAGATTCTCCAGAAATTTCTTCGGAAGTTCCTCAGGAAGTTTGTCAATGAATTCCTCCGGAAAATCCTCCAAAAAGTTCTCAGGAAGCTCCGTTTTGTTGTACTTAATTGCGATGAAAAAAAAAACACAAAATAAAGTCGAAAGTGCCTCCACAAATTCCTTCGGGGTTCTTCCAGCGCTTCTTCCGAAAGTTTCTTCGGAAGTGGCTCCAGAAATTGTTCGAGGAATTCCTACGGAAGTTCCTCCAGAAATTCCTCCATAAGTTCTTCCAGAAATTCCTCCAGAAGTTCTTCAAGATTTCTTCGGAAGTTTCTTCAGTATTTCCTTCTGAAAATCCTCCAGGAATTCCTTGAAGTTCCTTCAGAAATTCCTTCAAAAGCTCCTGCAAAAATTCCTTCGGAAGTTCCTCCACGATTTCCTCCGTTCCCCCAAGAGTTCCTCAAGAAATTCCGCATGGAGATGCACCAGGAATTCCTAAGAAAGCTCCTCCTTGAATTCCTCCAGGAATTCCACCGGATGTTCCTCAAAATTCTTTCGAAAGTTCCTTCAAGAATTCCTTCGGAAATTCCTCCAAGAGTTCCTTCGGAAATTCCTCCACGAGTTCCTCCGGAAATTCCTACAGAAGTTCTTCCGGAAGTTCCTCCATGAGTTCCTCCGAAAGTTCCTCCAGGAGTTCTTCCGGAAGTTCCTCCAGCAGTTCATCCGGAAAATCCTCCAGGAATTTCTCCGGAAGTTCCTGCAAAAAAAAGTTCTTTCAAGAGTACCTTCGAAAGTTCCTCCAAAAGATCCTCCGGAAGATCCTCTAACAATTCCTCCGAATGCTTCTCCACGAATTTGTCCAGGAATTCCTCCGCAAGCTCCTCAAGATTTCTTCGGAAGTTCCTCCAGTAATTCCATCGGACATTCTTTCGAAAGTTCCTCCAGTAATTTCTTCGGAAGTTCCTTCAGGAATTTCTTCAAAAGTTCCTGCAAAAAATCTTTCGGAAGTTCCTTCGTAAGCTTCCCCAAGAGTTCCTCCAAAAGTTCCTCCGGATGTTCCTCTAAGAGTTCCTCAGGAAATTCCTCCAAAAGTTCCTCATGAAATTCCTAAGGGAGTTCCACCAGGAATTCCTCCGAATACTCCTCCACAAATTTCTTCTCAAGATTCCTTCGGAAGTTCCTCCAGTAATTCCTCCAAGAGTTCCTCCGGAAATTCCTACAGAAGTTCTTCCAGATGTTCCTCCAGGAGCTCCTCCGGAAGTTCCTCCAGAAGCCCCTCCGGAAGTTCCTCTACATTCCTTCGGAAGTTCAGGAGTTCCTTAAGAAGTTCCTTCAGGATTTTTTTTCAGAAGTTCCTGCGAAAATTCCTTCGGAAGTTCCTCCAGGTATTCTTCCGAAAGGTCATCCTGGAATTCCTTCGGAAGTTCCTCCAGGAGTTCCTTTGGAAGTTCCTCCAGGAGTTCCTTTGGAAGTTCCTCCAGGAGTTCCTTTGGAAGTTCCTCCAGGAGTTCCTTTGGAAGTTCCTCCAGGAGTTCCTTTGGAAGTTCCTCCAGAAGTTCCTCCAAGAATTCCTCCGGAAGTTCCTCCAGGAATTCCTCCGGAAGTTCCTCCAGGAATTCCTCCGGAAGTTCCTCCAGGAATTCCTCCGGAAGTTCCTCCAGGAATTCCTCCGGAAGTTCCTCCAGGAATTCCTCCGGAAGTTCCTCCAGGAATTCCTCCGGAAGTTCCTCCAGGAATTCCTCCGGAAGTTCCTCCAGGAATTCCTCCGGAAGTTCCTCCAGGAATTCCTCCGGAAGTTCCTCCAGGAATTCCTCCGGAAGTTCCTCCAGGAATTCCTCCGGAATTTCCTCCAGGAATTCCTCCGGAATTTCCTCCAGGAATTCCTCCGGAATTTCCTCCAGGAATTCCTCCAGACGTTCCTCCAGGAATTCCTCCAGAAGTTCCTCCAGGAATTCCTCCGGAAGTTCCTCCAGGAATTCCTCCGGAAGTTCCTCCAGGAATTCCTCCGGAAGTTCTTCCAGGAATTCCTCCGGAAGTTCCTCCAGGAATTCCTCCGGAAGTTCCTCCAGGAATTCCTCCGGAAGTTCCTCCAGGAATTCCTCCGGAAGTTCCTCCAGGAATTCCTCCGGAAGTTCCTCCAGGAATTCCTCCGGAAGTTCCTCCAGGAATTCCTCCGGAAGTTCCTCCAGGAATTCCTCCGGAAGTTCCTCCAGGAATGCCTCCGGAAGCTCCTCCAGGAATTCCTCCGGAAGTTCCTCCAGGAATTCCTCCGGAAGTTCCTCCAGGAATTCCTACGGAAGTTCCTCCAGGAATTCCTACGGAAGTTCCTCCAGGAATTCCTACGGAAGTTCCTCCAGGAATTCCTCCGGAAGTTCCTCCAGGAATTCCTCCGGAAGTTCCTCCAGGAATTCCTCCGGAAGTTCCTCCAGGAATTCCTCCGGAAGTTCCTCCAGGAATTCCTCCGGAAGTTCCTCCAGGAATTCCTCCGGAAGTTCCTCCAGGAATTCCTCCGGAAGTTCCTCCAGGAATTCCTCCGGAAGTTCCTTCAGGAATTCCTCCGGAAGTTCCACCAGAAATTCCTCCGGAAGTTCCTCCAGGAATTCCTCCGGAAGTTCCTCCAGGAATTCCTCCGGAAGTTCCTCCAGGAATTCCTCCGGAAGTTCCTCCAGGAATTCCTCCGGAAGTTCCTCCAGGAATTCCTCCGGAAGTTCCTCCAGGAATTCCTCCGGAAGTTCCTCCAGGAATTCCTTCAGAAGTTCTTCCAGGAATTCCTCCGGAAGTTCCACCAGAAATTCCTCCGGAAGTTCCTCCAGGAATTCCTCCGGAAGTTCCTCCAGGAATTCCTCCGGAAGTTCCTCCAGGAATTCCTCCGGAAGTTCCTCCAGGAATTCCTCCGGAAGTTCCTCCAGGAATTCCTCCGGAAGTTCCTCCAGGAATTCCTCCGGAAGTTCCTCCAGGAATTCCTCCGGAAGTTCCTCCAGGAATTCCTCCGGAAGTTCCTCCAGGAATTCCTCCGGAAGTTCCTCCAGGAATTCCTCCGGAAGTTCTTCCAGGAATTCCTCCGGAAGTTCCTCCAGGAATTCCTCCGGAAGTTCCTCCAGGAATTCCTCCGGAAGTTCCTCCAGGAATTCCTCCGAAGTTCCTCCAGGAATTCCTCCGGAAGTTCCTCCAGGAATTCCTCCGGAAGTTCCTCCAGGAATTCCTCCGGAAGTTCCTCCAGGAATTCCTCCGGAAGTTCCTCCAGGAATTCCTCCGGAAGTTCCTCCAGGAATTCCTCCGGAAGTTCCTCCAGGAATTCCTCCGGAAGTTCCTCCAGGAATTCCTCCGGAAGTTCCTCCAGGAATTCCTCCGGAAGTTCCTCCAGGAATTCCTCCGGAAGTTCCTCCAGGAATTCCTCCGGAAGTTCCTCCAGGAATTCCTCCGGAAGTTCCTCCAGGAATTCCTCCGGAAGTTCCTCCAGGAATTCCCCCGGAAGTTCTTCCAGGAATTTCTCCGGAAGTTCCTTCAGGAATTCCTCCGAAAGTTCCTCCAGGAATTCCTCCGTAAATTCCTCCGGAAGTTCCTTCAGGAGTTCCTCCAGAAGTTCCTCCAGGAATCTCCTCCAGGAATTCCTCCGGAAGTTCCTCCAGGAATTCCTCCGGAAGTTCCTCCAGGAATTCCTCCGGAAGTTCCTCCAGGAATTCCTCCGGAAGTTCCTCCAGGAATTCCTCCGGAAGTTCCTCCAGGAATTCCTCCGGAAGTTCCTCCAGGAATTCCTCCAGAAGTTCCTCCAGGAATTCCTCCAGAAGTTCCTCCAGGAATTCCTCCGGAAGTTCCTCCAGAAATTCCTCCGGAAGTTCCTCCAGGAATTCCTCCGGAAGTTCCTCCAGGAATTCCTCCGGAAGTTCCTCCATGAATTCCTCCGGAAGTTCCTCCAGGAATTCCTTCGGATGTTCCTCCAGAAATTCCTTCAAAAGTGACAGCTGCCGCATCCTGCCGTTGCCGTTCCGTTGCCGCACTCCATTGCGTTTCCACTTAATCCTTTCAGGAATTGGTACGAATGCCTCAGTTCGTCGATGTCTATGGTCGGTAACGGCAGCAGCAGCTCTTTGACCGTATGCTCGTTCTCTTATTTGAACTTCTCTACTCCTCCATGTCATCCGGCTACTTGTAGACGAGTGATACAAGAGTTCTTCTCACACCGCTCAGTACTACCCGTCTAGCGTAGACCTATTGGGCTCGGCGTACCATTCAGTTGCAGCTCGTCGGCTAGATCTTGATCGAGCAGTGTTGCTCCCGAGCCTTCATCGAGAAAGGCATAAGTATATATCGTTTTCCTGGACCCTGGTAGCGCAACCGGGAGATAGCAGAATAGGACTGGACTAGATACCGTTTGGTGTGTGTTGCATCCAAGCTCGCGGCGGTGTTGATATCAATCCAGTAATTTTCCTTATAATTTCACAGCCTCATTCCTGTTGATATATACGAGAAATGCTTAGAATAAATCGAGACTCCAAACCGTATACCAGAGCTAAAAACCCAGAATAATCCACCTAGCGGTGATGGTGCCTTTCTAGTGTATTATAAAACAAGAAAACACATAAGAATTACAAGAAAAGCACTAGCCTCTCAATTAATAAAACTGAATAAAATAATTTTCAGTATTTTATTTCTTAAGCCCGTACCCGACCCGTACCCGATTTTTTTTATCTCACAAACCCGTACCCGACCCGAACCCGATGTTGTACTAATTTTTCAAACCCGAACCCATCGGGTTCGACTCGGGTTGCGGGTTTCAAAACCTGAAACCCCACCATAACTACCGCCCGTTACAAGGCGAAAGGAGTTGCTAATGTTTTCTCTAAAAGAACGCGTCTGTCCGGTATAAGGCGAAGGGAGGGGTAACGCTTTCTTTAAATGGATGCATCTGCCTGGTATAAGGTGAAGGAGGGGGGTGGTAACGCCTTCTTTAAATGGATGCATCTGCCCGGTATAAGGCGAATGGAGGGGTAACGCCTTCTTTAAATGGATGCATCTGCTCGGTATAAGGCGAAAGGAGTTGATAATGCCTTCTTTAAAAGAACGCGTCTGCCCGGTTTATGGCGAAGAGAACGCGTTCTTTAAAAGGATGCATCTGCCAGCTATAAGGCGAAAGGAGTTGATAATGCCTTCTTTAAAAGAACGCGTCTGTCCGGTATAAAGCGAAGGGAGGGGTAACGCCTTCTTTAAATGGATGCATATGCTCGGTATAAGGCGAGAGGAGTTGATAATGCCTTATTTAAAAGAAAGCGTCTGCCCGGTTTAAGGCGAAGGGAGGGGTAACGCGTTCTTTAAAAGGATGCATCTGCCTGGTATAAGGCGAAAGGAGTTGATAATGCCTTCTTTAAAAGAACGCGTCTGTCCGGTATAAGGAGAAGGGGAAGGGAAACGCCTTCTTTAAATGGATGCATCTGCCCGGTATAAGGCGAGTTGATAATGCCTTCTTTAAAAGAACGCGCCTGCCCGGTAAAGGACAATGGGAGGGGTAACGTCTTCTTTAAATGGGTGTATCAGCCTGGTATAAGGGGCAATTGAAACTATTTCTAAATATTCTGGGAGGCGTTCCTTAGCCGTGCGGGAAGATGCGTGACTGCCAAACAAGACTATGCTGAAGGAGGCTGGGTTCAACTTCTGACCCGGTCTAGGAAACTTATTGGTTATTGACATTTTTTTTCGGCTTTTATAAAAGTTTCAACGTGTTTATCTCGTGTTAAACGAATGCAAAAAAAATGGTAACTTGGCTTAGAAACCTCGCAGGTTATAATTGTGAGAATGCTGAATGAACAAAGGCTATTATTATTAATATTCCGCGAAATGGTGCGTTCCGCGAAATGGTACATTCCGCCAAAAGTTATTCGGTGAAAAGGTACAAACCGCCAAATGTCGTACCGCGAAAAGTTACAAACCGCCAAATGTCATTCCGCGAAATGTTGAACCGCGAAAATGAATTCCGCGAAATAGTTTTTGGTGAAATGTTATACAATCGGCGTAATACGTATGAGCGAGTGTAGAGAATCAATCTTATAAAGTAAGATTTTCATCCCATATCAGTAAGTGCTTTTCTCTTTTTATTAAATTGAATATTACACAGCAAAAAAAAATTGTAATATCACATCAGATTTGATGCACATCATCGCCGTCGTAAATCGCATGTGTTATTACATCTGTTTTGTGTAACTAAAAGTGACGTAATTGGCATTTTTTCGCCAAAATGAAACTATGTAAAACGTAATATGTTCAACGTAATGACAAAAACGACGTAATAACCAGCCAACAGAAACCTCGTTTTTGGCAACTGGGTTAGGGGTGTTCGGGAATTTTCTTTCCAAAATACATTAAAAAAAAGTTAAACTTTATTTTATTTCTCATAATTTTGTACTTCAATTTACAAAATAATAACAAATTATTGTTTTTCGTTACAATTACTGTGGTATTTCGACACAACGATTTTATGTAAAAAATGGCAATACTATATTTTTAGTTCTTAAGTTAAGAGTTCTTAAGACTATTATTCTTAGATTTTCAGTTTTTCAAGCTTAACGGATTGGTTTGGTATTTTATTTTTATTTTTTTGATGGCGATGGAATGGATCGGCATAGACTTATTTTATACTTTGAACTTCTTGTCAATGTTTGATTCACTGCACTTAATGAAGAACTCCTTCGAAAATGCCTCCAAAAACCCCTTCGGAAATTCTCACGTAAATTTCTTCGGCAACTTCTTTCGGAACTACTTGAGAAATTCTTTCAGCAATATTTCCGGAAATTTCTTTATCATTATTTATTCATCCCTCCCGTTCCTCTGAAAATTCTTCCAAAAGTTTCTTCGAATATTCCTCCAGGAGTTTATTCGGAAATTCTCCCAAGAATTCCTCCAGAAATGCATTCAGCAGTTCTTTCGGAAGTTCGTCCTAGAACTCCTCCAGAAAGTCCTCGAAGCGTTCATACGGAAAGTCCACCAGGAGCTGTTTCAGAAGTTTCTGACGAAATTTCTACAAAAATTCCTAAACCGCCAGCATTTCTTCCGGTAACTCCTCCAGAAGTTCTTCGAAATGTATCCAGGAATTTATCCAAAAATCTCAAAGAGTTCCTACGGAAAGTCTGCCAGGAGTACCTTCATAAATTCCTCACGATTTTTTTCCGGAAATTACTCTATAAACTGTTTCGGAAATACCTCCGCTAATTCCTCGAGGTTTATCCGCAAATTACTCCAAGAGTTCTTCCGAAAATTCCCTAAAGAATTTCTTCAGATATTTATACAACAATTTCTCCGGAAATTCGTACAAGCTCCGGAAAAGCTGCACGGAATTCCTCTGAAAATTCCTCCTGGTATTCCTTCAGGAGTTTCCCCTCTCGAAATTCGCTAGGTATTGTTTTTCAGAAATTCCTCCAGAAGTTCCTTCGGAAGTTACTTCAAAAACTGCTTTCGAAATACCTCCGCAAGTTCCTCCAGAAGTTTCTTCACAAATTTCTCCAGAAAAATCCTCCAAGAAATCTTCCAGTAATTCCTTTAGCAGTTCTTTCGGAAATTCCTCCAGGAATTACTTGAAAAATTCTTCCCGAAATTCCTCCAGTAGATTTTCATGAAGTCTTTCAGGAGTTCCTAGGTAGATTACTCTAAAAACTCCTTCGGAAATTCCTCCGTAAATTCCTTCAGGAGTTTCGGAAGTTTCTTGAGGAGTTCTCTTCCAGCGATTCCTTCAGAAATTCCTCCTAAAATACCTCTTATGTCCTATGAAAATTCCTCCATGACTTTTTCCGGAAATTTTCTACAAGAGTTCTTAGAAATCGCTCCAACAATTATCTCGAAAATACCTCCTCAAATTCCTCCATCACTTTTTCCGGAAATTTTCTCCAACAGTTCTTCTGAAAACTCCTCCACGACTATCTCGGAGGTTCATCCAGGACTTCCTGCGGAAAATCCTCCAAGAATTCCTACGGAAAGTCCGTAGTTGTTTCATAAATTTTTCACGAAATTCCTCCAGGAGTTCCTTAGCAATTCCGCCAGCATTTCTTCCGGAAGTTCCTCTACGAATTCCTACTGTAATTATTCCAGATAATTCTCCGAAAACTCCTCCACGACTTTCTTCATAAATTCCTCCAGATACTCCTCCAGGAATTCATTCGGAAATTCCACCAGACGATCTTTGTGAAAAAAAAAACTGTTCGGAGCTCCTCCGAAAATTCCTCTCTATATTCTTGCAGGAGTTCCTCTGGAAAGTTCTCCAGGAGTTCCTTTAAAAAATCCTTCAGGATTTCCAATGCAGAGTACATCTGGTATCTTTTAGAAATTTCTCCAAGAGTCCCTTCTGAAGTTACTTCAAAAACTGCTTCCGAAATACCCCCGCAAGTTCCTACAGGTATTCTACCGGGAGTTTTTCAGGAAATTCCTCCAGGAGATCCTTCGTAATTACATCGAAAATCCTCAAAGGGTTCCTTCGGAAACTCAAACAGAAATTTCTCCGGAAAGTTAGTCCAGACAATCTGCCCGGACTTCTTCTGAAAATTCCTGGAAGAGTTCCTCTGGAAAGTTCTCCATTTCGTTCAGAAATTCCTACAGAAGTTCCTCCGGGAGTAACTTCAAAAACCATTTCCGACATACCTCCGCAAGTTCCTCCAGGAGTTTCTTCGGAAATTCCTCCAAGAGTTTTCCGAAAAATCCTCTAGGAGTTCTTCCGGAAATCCCTCCAGGAGTTCATTCGAATATTCCTCCAGGAGTTCATTCGAATATTCCTCCAGAAGTTCCTTCGGTTAATTTCTCCTGGAATGAGTTCTTCCACAATTCCTCCACGAATTCCTTCAAAAATTCCTCCGAAGATACTTCAAAGAGCTACTCCGAAAACTCCTTCAGAAGATTCTCCGGAAATTCCTTCAGGAGTTTATTCGGAAATACCTCGAGGACTTCCTCCTCGAAAATTCATCCCGTAATTTCTCCGAAAATTCTTCCAGGAATTCTTCCAGAAATTACTCAAACAACTGTTTCGCAAATACACCCGCAAATTCTTCCAGGACTTCCTCCATGAGTTTCTTCCGAAATTCCCCCACGAGTCTTCCAAGAATTCTTTCGGGACTTGCTCCGGAAATTTTTCAAAGATTTTTTTCCACAGGACTTCCTCCACATAGTCTGCGCAAAGTTCCTCCAAAAATTCCTCCCAAAATTCTTGCAGAAGTGCCTATGGAAAGACCTTCAGGGGTTCCTTCGGAAATCCCAAAATGTTCTATGGAAAGTCCGCCGAAAGCTCTCTTAGAAATTCCACCAAGTGTTCCTCAAAAAGTTTCTCCAAAAACTGCTTCCAAAATACCTCCACAAATTTCTCCAGGAGTTCTTCTGGAAATTCCTCCAGGGGATTATCCCGGATCTCCTTAAAAAGTTTCTTCAGAAATTTCTCCAAGAGAACTTGCGGACTGTCCCGTAATTCCTCCAATAAGTCTTTTGGAAATTCCCGAAATTCCTCCCAAAATTCCTCCAAAGAGTATCCTAAAACTGCTTAGGAAATACCTCAGAGAATACTTACAGAAATTGTTCCAGGATTTCCCTGCAAATTCCTCTGGAAAACCACCAAGAGCTCCTCCGGAAATTCGTACGATGCCTGCGGAAATTCTTTTAAGGGGATCATTCGGAAATTTTTCTACATATTCCTCCGCAAATTATTTCGGAAAAACTTTCAGGAGCTCGATAGGAAATTCATCCAGCAATTCCTCTGAAAATTACTCCATAGGTTTCTACAGAAAGTCCGTCAGGAGGTCCTCAAGAGTTTCCTCCTAGAGATCTTTCGAAAAGGCCTCTGGAAATTTCTCCAAAAAATCGATCGGAAATTCCTCCAGGACTTCCATAGGAAATTCATCCAGGAATAGCTTGGAAAATTCTTATACAACTTCTTTCGACAATTTCTTCAAAATTCCTTCAGGAGATCTTCCAGAAAATCCCCCAGAAGTTGCCCAGGAAATTCCTATTGACTTGAAAATCGAAATACTTAAAATATATGCGAAATATAAAAAAAAATATACAAAATGATCTAAAAAAATCAAATTTGAAAATTTAAGAACTTGACAATTTAAAAGTGTTAAGGTTTGAAAGTTTTGGGTTTGAAAAATTAAAATTTCAAGATCAGTTTTTTTAAATAAAAAAGATTAAAAATTAAAAAAATAAAGTTTTAAAACATTAAAATTTAATGTTTTAAAACTTAAAAATTTAAAAATTTTACGTTTATTATTTTTAAAACTTAAATGTTTAAAACCTTTTTTTTTTATTTTGAAATTATAAATTGAAAAAACTCAGGAATTGAAAGTTTGAAAACTTGAAGATTAAAAAATAACAAAAAAAAATTAAAAATTGGAGAATTTCAAAAGTTTTGTAAACTAAACTTAACAAAAAAAATTAATGTTTAAAAATTTAAAAAATCACTTTTGCGTTACTTTAAAATCTAAAAAATGCCTTAACAAATAAAAAAAACTTTGAAAATCCAAAGAACTAAAATATCGAGACGAGCCAGTCTCGGGCTGAATGTCTTGGTGATAAAGAATAAAAAAACTAAAATTTTAAAAATTTTAAAGCTAATCCGTTCTAATATTTGTACCCTGAAGGGTGTTACCTGTTAACTATGCTGGATATTATTTTCCATTTTTTCCTGTCGCCCGGGGCTCAATGCGTCTCCCGCTCCATCATCATTATTGTTGGTCCTGGTAATAATGTCGTATTCATCTACTCGCACCGCTTGCACCGGTTTAGGCAAACTTGCACTGGAATCACTCGTTTATAGAAACGGTGCAGTTCCGTTCAGCACCATTTTGCCATCGGCGCAGAAAAATATACACTCTATTCCGCCGGATTTGTTCTGCAACAAAAAAGGAACAACAGTTTGAAAAAGTGTTGGAACTTTCGTGTATTGACGATAATCTTACCTGCTGGATTCATTTGTTCCGGGTGTATGCTGCTTCCTGGCAAACATCGAGTTTTCTCGATCGAGTGTCCGTGAGATAGCTTCAGGTCGTCATTTAAAAGATTTTCCGCTGCCACAAAATATCTTTTCTTGCAAAGAGCGTTACTCGGAACGAAATACAAACAATCGAAATCAGACTCAATGCTTGACTGAGATGACAGTTCTGATTTCGTTACGTAATATTACATGGATTCCAATGTAATATTCTGTTTGTTTCTGAGCTATAATGATGTGCAGCATTTTGAATGTAGCAAAATACATAGGTAAAGAGGCAATTTTATGCTGGTTCAGCGCAGACATAAAAATAATTTCGCCAATTAGATTTTACGTTGAGCGATGTACAAACCCATCGATTTGACGTAAAAATACGTAAAATCTGTTTTTGTATAGAATTATTGTATACGTTTTGAGAAATTCCGTCGCGGCATATTAATATATTTTTTGCTGTGTATTAGTGAATTATTTCTGAAACTATTGATAGTATCACTTAAATTAATCCCATGGGAATGTGCTGCAATAGTTGTCAGTTCAATTATTATTATTTATTATTTATTCAGACTAAGGCCGAAGTGGCCTGTGCGGTATATAAGAGTTTTCTCCATTCGGCTCGGTCCATGGCTACACGTCGCCAACCACGCAGTCTACGGAGGGTCCGCAAGTCATCTTCCACCTGATCGATCCACCTTGCCCGCTGCGCACCTCGCCTTCTTGTGCCCGTCGGATCGTTGTCGAGAACCATTTTCACCGGGTTACTGTCCGACATTCTGGCTACGTGCCCGGCCCATCGCAGTCGTCCGATTTTCGCGGTGTGAACGATGGATGGTTCTCCCAACAGCTGATGCAATTCGTGGTTCATTCGCCTCCTCCACGTACCGTCCGCCATCTGCACCCCACCATAGATGGTACGCAGCACTTTCCTTTCAAAAACTCCAAGTGCGCGTTGGTCCTCCACGAGCATCGTCCAGGTCTCGTGTCCGTAGAGGACTACCGGTCTAATTAGCGTTTTGTAGATGCCAGTTCAGTTTTGTAGTTGTCAGTTCAAATAAACTCCGAAAAACTGTTTATTTTACGCAAGAAGCTAAGCGATCGCAAAATGAGATTAATATTGGGTCTGAGATGGACATAGGAGCATATACCCTATCTTGTGTGGCAAATACAATGGATACACTATGCCCAGTGTCTCGAGAAAGTTTCCAACCCGGAAACATCCTAGACTGGACCGAAAATCGAGTTCGCCATTTCCGGATTGGCAATCCTACACAGTTGCTCGCAAGACTACTGTTCGAGGTATGTTTTACAGATACTGAAGATTTTGATGTGCTTATGTGTAGGGATTTTGGTGTTCGATGAATTTTAAATTTAAATTGCATTAAAACGAATTATCTGAGGTGAGGGGAGAGTACTCAACACGTGAAACCCTTCCGCCCATATTGAATCCCAGCAAGTTTCAGATAAAGAAATATAATAAGGAACATGACGAACTAAATTTAAAATGATTGATATGATGAGTCCTGTTTCCTTTATGAATTGTAATTCATGACTTTGTGTTCATGTGGTAGGAACGTTGAAAATCGAGTGTAGACACATTCATATACCGACTCTATTTGATAGTCCTCAATTAATCTGAATTAATCAAATATAGCATTCACAATCTTCTTGTTGCATTACAGTTATCCCGCATACACGCGATTCTAGATGCACATCTGTCATGTTTTCCTGGTAGTCGCTCAATAAGTTCGAATCATTATTGGTTCAATTTCCGATGACGTGATGATGCTCCTCCTGTTGTCGCACCATAGCAACCTTGATAAAACGAGCGCAAACGCCACCACGCCAGTGCATTCAATGACTTCAATAACCTCGTTTCAATATGACATAATTGACGAAATGCATTTCCTTCCGGGTTTTCCCAGCGTAGTGCAAGTGCACTTATCGATCGTCCAATCATCGGCTCCTGTTACAATCGTGCCGCATCGACCGCGAGTTACGGCCTCACACAACCAAAAATAGCGTCGCCTCATGTTTGGTCTAATTGACACTATCTGTGAGCTCGATGTTGCAAAAAGATGATACGCGTAAACATCACGATTGCATATGTAAAATAAAATTCGACAAACAGTATCGAAAATCACGTTATCGACGACCCTAATTACAGGCTGTTAATGGCCTGCCTCCTGACATTCTCGATCCCTGTTAGTAGACGAAAATTCCACGAACTTGTTGGTGCTCCTTATCGGTACCGCAAATAGAGAAAAATGAGCCGGGCGACTTCTCTACCACAAAAGACGCCTCATTGCGGTTACCGATCTTCTCCATCTTATCAAGTGCCGATAGTCGCGAAGATGCGCCCCAAGGAGCCCCAATCAGACGAGCATGATTCCGAAGCACCATTATCAATTAACGCAACAATAATCATCAATTGGGCGCGCGGGGCCCACCGAACGTAATTATTTTAAATGCACATTTTACGCGGTACTCGCGCGCGTATTGTCCGCACTTGTTGCCCGCTCAATTTGCAGCAGCAGTCGAGTCATCGTGTGTGGTAAACAATCATAAAATAAAGCAAATTGATTTTTCCGAATTGCCGCGAGAGCGAACGATGACCGAACGGAAGGCTACCAGGAGGATAAATGTTTCAATTAGGATGTAGTCTACATACATTAATTGCCAATTTGCATCTGTTTCGGGATTAAAAATAATTCGTAGGCATCGCTGACTGAGTAAGATGCCTTAAAAATAACGGATAAATGTGTTGCTCTGCAGCTGATAACAGGATCAGTTTTGAATGAGTTTATTAAAATTTGGAAACATATCAATTTTGATTGAAAATTACCATTCAGATGGCATGTAGTTACAATACACATCTACATATTTAGAAGAACAATTTTCTAGAAATGTATTTTGCTAACAGCTCTTAAGGAACAATGCACCACGCGTCGACGAAACAGAATTCTGGTATGGTTAGTGCGTGGATGCGTATAGTACATGGTAGGTTAGTCCCATAAAGGCGTTTTGCCTCGCTAAAATGTTATATGTTTCATCAAAATGTGAAAAATATCGGTTTTCCTACCACCCTTTCGATTATTTTGACACTTTTACACTACATACACTACATAATTTCAGGTCTAGTTTTCTTTCGAACATATCAAACACAGGAATTATGAGGGAATAGCAAAAAGGCGTTTTGGGGCATCTCTCAAGTCAGTCCAGAAACCTGCTTCCCCGCGTGCGTTTGCCGTTTTGCTGGAAATCATCGTGGGGTCGTCATTAGAGCTGCCGATGCCCAATAGAATTTGTTTAAAAATCTTAGTAAAGCAGGTTTGTTGGCAGCGAGAATAAAATGAGAGAGAAATTTACACTTGCATAAAAATTATGCAGCAACCGTCGACGGCCTTTTTCTTATTGGCATTACATCCCCACACTGGGACAGAGCCGCCTCGCAGCTTAGTGCTCATTAAGCACTTCCACAGTTATTAACTGCGAGGTTTCTAAGCCAAGTTACATTCGTATATCATGAGGCTAGCACGATGATACTTTTATGTCCTGGGAAGTCGATACAATTTCCAATCCGAAAACTGCCTCGACCGTCACCGGGAATCGAACCTAACCACCCTCAGCATGGTCTTGCTTTGTAGCCGCGCGTCTTACCGCACCGCACCGTCGACGGCCGCCACTAGCAAAAAGAAAAATATCTCATGCCCCTTTCCAGTCACTAACAGCAGCAAAACGAATATAAGATTTTTTTCACTTGTGATCGCCGTACGTCAGATATTGCAGAAATGCCGCGAATACAACGTGCCCACACATCATCTATTCATCGACTTCAAAGCCGCATATGATACCCTGATCGGGTCCAGCTATGGCAGCTAATGCACGAACACGGATTCCCGAATAAACTGATATGGTTAATCAAGGCGGTGATAGATCGGGTGATGTGCGTAGTTCGAGTTTCAGGGGAATTCTCGAATCCCTTCGAAACGCGCAGAGGACGGCAAGATGATGGTTTTTCGAGTATGCTATTCAACATCGCTTTGGAAGGAGTAATACGAAGGGCTGGGATTGAAAAGAGTGCACAATGGTCGAATTCGTCAAATTTCACGACATAAATCGATAACTCGAAAACTATCAGTGCTAGAGTTTTGATGTCTTCAGAAGAAATGATCTACAAGAAAAGGTCTATTTTTTGTGTTAATTGCCATTAGAATGGCCCTTTTGTGAATTTTTTTTGTAAACCTTTTTTTAACCTTTTGAGTTAGGAGATCATATTATTCTACAAAGTTATAGAGAATTTAATACTAAGTTTTTTTGCGCAATAAACATTTATTTTATCTCATATAGGTAATGTTTTATGACAAAATTACTAAATTTAGATAGGGTGGCCCCGGAAAAAAATAGTCTTTAGCTTCCACTTTCACCAATTCAAAATATTTTCAAAAACTGTCAAAAACTGTCAAAACAAAAAAAGCATCGATTCACGGTCTTTGGAAAGCGCATCTTTTGGTTACATAAGATGGTAAATAGCTTCATTTTCAAACATTTAACGTTTGTTAACTGATTTTCGGCAAAATATTTGTTGATTTTCAGCCATTTTGACAGAAATCTCGGCATGAAACATGTTTTCTGGAGCACAGCTGTGCGAATCTCGGTAAAAGTTCAGCATTTCGCTGAGATCCCGGTAAAAAAAATAAGTGTGAACAGTTATACCATTTTTAGGATTTTCCCAATATTCGGTAGAATAAAAAACAGAAACACAGTCTTCGACCAGAGGTCGTATATACAGAACACCAAGACAACGGACAGGACACATAATACTCAGTAGACCGGTGAAGAATTGTTCGATCATGAATAGTTCCCTTCTTACCGGGACGGGAATCGAACCCATATCACATGCGTCTAGACGATTGACGTCGCTAACCGCACGGCCACAAAGCCCACAAAGAATCGTTCTTTATCTAAAATATTTAAATCAACTCGTGTGGAAAAGGAGTCGAAAAAATCATTTTGACATTTTAACCACTGCACCGATTTTCGAGGTATATAAGGTACATACAATAAATGCTTAAGAGCGCTACTTTTGTGGCGAAAAACGAAACCATAAAATTCAAGTTGATTCGCAGAACAATTCCATTTTCGCAGTTTCTAAGTGAGGGTCTCCAATGACTACAGGTGATTCCATGAACATTGATAATCGGTCTAGTAGTTCAAAAATTATGTTTTAAAAAAATATTTTTTCAAAAATGTTGATTTTTTCGACCACCCTGAATCGAGATTAGTGTATCGGACAAAACAAAAAAAAAGTGAGTTTATTCATTCTCCAAAAAGAATGTTTCTACTAAATATTGCGAAAAACAGATATATGTGTTTTCCATGGAATAGCTGATTTTTCATCCACAAATTAATATGATTTTCAAACAAAAGTGGATAAAGATGGACAAATGAAATACCATGGATTTGATGGGCCTGCATGTATACTTTCAGAATACGATTGAAATTTTTGCTAATATTTGCTACTAGCTGCAGTAGAATGCTCAGAAAAATATCACTTTTTCATGGGAAAACGCTTATAATATGCTTGAAAATGAAGCTATCAACCATCTTATGAGCTGATCTACAGTCATATCGACAATACCTGTCCAGCGAGTGGTCACATCGCCTGCAACAGCTACGGGAGAGCACAACGAGGTACCACTCTCCTTCCCCCAGACATTTTTGCAAGTAAGGACGCCTTCTTCGGCTGAAGAAAGTAACACTATCTTATCGACCAACGGGGTAAATATTTTAACAACCAACGTACTTCCAACAAGTTCTTCATCAAAACAGCATGCGACTGAAGTTTTGTTTTACTGTTTCAATCGCATGAAAAGCCCAGCTAAAATGAAGAAAATTCATAATAACATCTTAAGCTCACCCTTCTCGGTTATTTTGGCAACTGAAACCAGCTGGGATGAAAGCGTGAATAGTGAAGAACTTTTTGGAAGCAGCTTTAATCGACACGGTTGTTTCATAAGGGCCAATGTCGGAAACGTAAACAATGCCTTTTCCTGCAAATGCCTCAACAACTAGGACCGCTCCCAGCTAACAACCACTTGAAACTGGTGACGCTCCGCGCCTTCTATCGAACGGTGGAAAATACCGCCAGAAGTATCTAATCTTCCTGAAATCTGCAGAATAAGTCATTGTTTACGTTTGCGACATTCGCCCTTTTGAAACAACAATGTCGTAATGTATTCAGGGACGATCGCGATTTCTTAGGCTCTGTCTCATTTGGAGAATTAAACTTAAAAGTGACAGTTCGAAAATTAGCAAATAACCCAGTCATAAGAATGGGTGGTGCTACCCAGCGATTCCAATAAGACATCGATGCAAAATGATTCGATATCTGTCAAAAGTAATCTTGCTCTGCGAGCAGGGTTATTTGATAATTATTGAAATGTCACTTTTCAGTTTAATTCCAGTTTAATTCTCCAAATGAGACAGACCCTTAGAATTAAAAAAAAAAGTCTGGCGTTGGAGTGCTAATCGCAATCTCTAGCAATTTTGATTCAGAATCAATAACTACCAAAAAAATATAAGAACTTTGAGCATGTTTGGGTGAAATCTAATATTGCAGGAGAAACCCATGTTTTCTCCTCTGTGTATTTTCCACCGGAACATGCGCAAACAACATCTTATGAAAGCTTTTTAAAAACTGCTGAAGAAATTTAATCGGGACTTCCCCCTGGAGTCAAAGTACATATTTTTGGAGACTTTAATCAACGCATCGCACCGTTGACTTTATTCTGGATTCAGAGAACGAACAAATTCTACTTCCAGTCGCTGGGGAAAATGAAACACTTATGTTTATATTTGACAGAACTGCTAGCCTAGGACTTAACCAAATCAATCACATTAAAAATCAACAGAACATATCTGCTACTAACGAATATTCAAGAAGATTTCTGTGTGACTGAATCATTGAATCCCTTATGGAAAAACGAAACATTCCACGCGGATATCGAATACTCTGTGTTCGTTCATGAATATCAAAAACCCAGCGACTGTGACTGTGAAGAAGTCCTTGAGTACAATAAAGCAAACTATGACAACATAAGACTAAGTACATTTAACTGGAAGCAAATTTTAGAGAATGAAGGTAATATTGAATCCGCCGTTGATGTCTTTTATAACATCATTTTTGATATTATTATTGACGAGGTTCCAAAAAGAAGAAAACGAAGGAGCGGAAATTCAAAATATCCAATTTGGTACAATAGGCAAATAAAAATTTTAAAGAATCGCAAGCAAAAATTAAATAAAACTTACAAGCTAGACAAGACGAATGAAAATTTGGAAAATATTTAGACACCTGCGATCAATCAAAATTAGCAATAGATGTAGCACTTGAAGAACACAACACGAAAACAGAAAACGAAATAAAGTCATGCCCAAAGAACTTCTTCAATTACGTAAAATCAAAATCAGACAATTTTCCATCATCCATGTATTTAGATGAACGCGTCGGTAATTGCTCGGAAGATATCTGTAATCTTTTTGGAGATTATTATATTATTATTGATTTCTTTTAATCGATTTTATATTTAGTTAATAACTCAATTGTTTCAAACGCTACAACCGTGATTATTGATTCTGGTGCAAGATACAATCATCCTTTATCACACCAAACCATTAAATCATTGAAAAACTAGCGCAATCCGGTACAATAATAAAAAGAAAACATCGACGAAAAGAATGAAACTAAGCGCGAGAGATGCATCTAAAGGCCCTGGTCCTGCCGGTATTCCACCGATATTTATGAAGATTCTGGCTAAAGAGCTGACTGCAGCTTTGTTTTGGCTCTTCAGATTGTCATTGAAATCCAGAAATGCCGCTAATAAAAACAAACAAACAAACAAACAGAAATTTTCCCAGGGTATGGAAAAGCTCCTATCTTGTGCCTATCTTCAAATCAGGCAAAAAATCTGACATTCGTAATTACCGTGGAATAGCCATTATCTCTTGCAACTTTTTGAATCCATTATCAATGAAAAATTATTTTCACAACTTAAAAACAGAATTACGAATAAGCAGCATGGATTTTTCAAAGGTCGCTCTACCGCTACAAATTTAATAGAATTCATTGATTATTTTCTTAATGCAATGGATAATGGTAACTACGTGGAAGCTCTAAACACTGACTTTAGCAAGGCGTTTGATCGCATTGGCATTCCAATGTTACTCTTCAAATTGCAAAAAGTTGGAATTGAGCCAGGACTCCTTAGATGGCTTGAATCTTATCTCACATACCGGCAACAAATGATAAAATTTAACGGAAAGAAATCCAATCCCATTCAAGTCACTTCAGAAGTTCCACAAGGCTCTCATCTTAACCCCCTTTTATTTATATTATATGTAAATGACATTACCTTCATTCTCAAACATATAAAGATTTTACAATGATATGGAAATGCTAATATCATCTTCCAAACTTAGACGTACATGTTCATGATAGAATTAGAGGCGAAAGTATAGAATTGATAGTTCCCGTTAACATACGGCAGGCATGAAGAATGTTTTTATAGAAGTTGATTTGAAAGCGAGCGGAGGGCAATATTTGTGATGGCACATATCGCACGACCTTCCTTCTGCCAAACTCCCATATGAAGGGGAAGGGAAGAATATCAGTGTGGAAGCTGATATATCTCCACTGGCCAGCATTATTGCGTTTTATTTTCTAAAGAAAATTTTCATATTTTTTATTGTTTTGCGAAAAGTTTTTATTTTTTTATGTGAATATATGTAGGGTAGTGAGCTAATTCCCGTCGTAGTAGGTAGTGCTTGGTTTTAAAATCTAATTTATACGCCAGCCCAACTACTTACTCTAACTAAGTTGTATGTAACACGTATTTTAGAGTTCCTAGTTTTCATTGTGTACTATTAGCGCATTGAACAAATCATAGTTTATTGAGAATCGGCAATCAAAAATACCCTTCAAATTTTTCAAATTTGTCTTACGAAAATCTGTTTACGTCCATGAGAATTTTCATTCGTCCAGTCTAAAACTCGATGGATTGCTGTCAAATAAATCTGTTGGTATTGGTGTGCGATTTCTACAAGTACACCAAATTAGTTTTTTATGTGGTATCATACCGTGTTAAATAAAAATAACATAAATTCAATTCAGTACATTCAAAGTCTAATTGCCTATATGCCGGGTATTAAGCCACCCGGAGTGGAAATTAATTACTATGTCTGAAACTTGATTATGCATATGTACAACATGTGATAGATTTAGTTCGGAAAAGGTATTGGAGGGTAACCGCCCCTTCGGTGGGGTTTGATCCCACGACCCCAGTTCGCATGACAGGTGCTTTCCCTACTAAGCTACGAAGGACCTCCGACGTCCACCGCAGCTTAGCGGGTACTGATGAAACCAAATTCCCAGCACTAGGTACCAGCCGATCTCTCGCAATACATTTTCAGAACTAACTCTCCCAAATGTATTTTTGTACACATGTCAACCAAGTAGGATGAGTATTTAGTATTGTCCGGCTCCTACACACTTGCTTCATCAGCAACGGCGCTCAATGAAGTAGGGTTGTGTGAGGTTGTGCCAGTTTGGTCGTCAGATCCCAACACGACCACACAAGCGAAGAGAGATCGCCACTCGAGATCAGTACATTCAAAGTTAATTGCCTATATGCCGGGTATTAAGCCACCCGGAGTGGAAATTAATTACTATGTCTGAAACTTGATTATGCATATGTACAACACATTGCGAGAGATCGGCTGGTACCTGGTGCTGGGAATTTGGTTTCATCAGTACCCGCTAAGCTGCGGTGGACGTCGGAGGTCCTTCGTAGCTTAGTAGGAAAAGCACCTGTCATGCGAACTGGGGTCGTGGGATCAAACCCCACCGAAGGGGCGGTTACCCTCCAATACCTTTTCCGAACTAAATCTATCACATGTTGTACATATGCATAATCAAGTTTCAGACATAAATTCAATTAATATTGGCCTGTTCTGAATATGATATGTGTACATTGTGAAACATTGAATATAATATGTGTACGGAGGATGTTCGCGGCTATCCAAGAAATACCTGAAGTGGAGGTCTTCAGATCTACAAGCGTAACCAATGATCTACAGGCCTGTTTTGTAAATGTAATGTTTCCATTGTAGTATATATAACAGAATCTGCGTATGGAAGACGTTCGTGGTTATCCAAGAAATACCGGAAGTGAAGGCCTTCAGATCTACACGCGTAACTAATGATCTACAGGCCTATTTTGTAAATGAAATATACCCATTGTAGTACACATGATAGAATCTGCGTATGGAAGATCTTCACAGTTATCCAAGAAATCCCTGAAGTAAAGCCCTTCAGGTCTACAAGCGTAACCAATGATCTACAGGCCTGTTTTGTAAATGTAATGTACCCATTGTAGTACATATAACAGCATTTGCGTATGGAAGACGTTCGCGGTTATCCAAGAAATACCGGCAGTGAAGGCCTTCAGATCTACACGCGTAACCAATGATCTACAGGCCTATTTTGTTAATGTAGTGTACCCATTGTGGTACATATAACAGAATCTGCGTATCGAAGACGTTCGCGGTTATCCAAGAAATACCTGAAGTGGAGGTCTTCAGATCTACACGCGTATCCAATGATCTACAGGCCTGTTTTGTAAATGTAATATATCCATTGTGGTACATATGATAGAATCTGCGTATGGAAAATCTTCACGGTTATCCAAGAAATACCGGAAGTAAAGGCCTTCAGATCTACACGCGTAACCAATCCTAGGGGAGTCTAGAAATCTCAAAAAATAGTGGACGTCATATTTGAATCATCCCTTTATTTGTGTGTTTTTTAAGTTTAACATCAAGTTCAACACAAATGTATTCAATATGAAGAGAGCATGAACCATATTTGAAATCGGAACATTGATCTTCAGCTACGCGTGTAGATCAAATTGCCTTACTCCAGGGATTTCTTGAATGACCAAGAACATATGCTGTGAGGGCATTCTGTTATTCGTACTACAGAGAGCATGTTCCATATTTGAAACCGGAAAATTGATCTTCAGTTGCGCGTGTAGATCGAAAGGCCTTACTCCAGGGATTTCTTGGATGACCAAGAACATATACAGTGAACGCATTCTGTTCTTTGTACTACAGAGAGCATGTACCATATTTGAAACCGGAAAATTGATCTTCAGTTGCGCGTGTAGATCGAAAGGCCTTACTCCAGGGATTTCTTGGATGACCAAGAACATATGCAATGAACGCATTCTGTTCTTTGTACTACAGAGAGCATGTACCATATTTGAAACCGGAAAATTGATCTTCAGTTGCGCGTGTAGATCGAAAGGCCTTACTCCAGGGATTTCTTGGATGACCAAGAACATATGCAGTGAACGCATTCTGTTTTTTGTACTACAGAGCGCATGTACCATATTTGAAACCGGAAAATTGATCTTCAGTTACGCGTGTAGATCGAAAGGCCTTACTCCAGGGATTTCTTGGATGACCAAGAACATATGCAATGAACGCATTCTGTTCTTTGTACTACAGAGAGCATGTACCATATTTGAAACCGGAAAATTGATCTTCAGTTACGCGTGTAGATCGAAAGGCCTTACTCCAGGGATTTCTTGGATGACCAAGAACATATGCTGTGAACGCATTCTGTTCTTTGTACTACAGAGAGCATGTACCATATTTGAAACCGGAAAATTGATCTTCAGTTACGCGTGTAGATCGGAAGGCCTTACTCCAGGGATTTCTTGGATGACCAAGAACATATGCAGTGAACGCATTCTGTTCTTTGTACTACAGAGAGCATGTACCATATTTGAAACCGGAAAATTGATCTTCAGTTACGCGTGTAGATCGAAAGGCCTTACTCCAGAGATTTCTTGGTTGACCAAGAACATATGCTGTGAACGCATTCTTGTATTTTTATTACAGAGAGCATGTACCATATTTGAAACCGGAAAATTGATCTTCAGTTACGCGTGTAGATCGAAAGGCCTTACTCCAGGGATTTCTTGGATGACCAAGAACATATGCAGTGAACGCATTCTGTTCTTTGTACTACAGAGAGCATGTACCATATTTGAAACCGGAAAATTGATCTTCAGTTGCGCGTGTAGATCGAAAGGCCTTACTCCAGGGATTTCTTGGATGACCAAGAACATATGCAATGAACGCATTCTGTTCTTTGTACTACAGAGAGCATGTACCATATTTGAAACCGGAAAATTGATCTTCAGTTGCGCGTGTAGATCGAAAGGCCTTACTCCAGGGATTTCTTGGATGACCAAGAACATATGCAATGAACGCATTCTGTTCTTTGTACTACAGAGAGCATGTACCATATTTGAAACCGGAAAATTGATCTTCAGTTACGCGTGTAGATCGAAAGGCCTTACTCCAGGGATTTCTTGGATGACCAAGAACATATGCAGTGAACGCATTCTGTTCTTTGTACTACAGAGAGCATGTACCATATTTGAAACCGGAAAATTGATCTTCAGTTACGCGTGTAGATCGAAAGGCCTTACTCCAGAGATTTCTTGGTTGACCAAGAACATATGCTGTGAACGCATTCTGGTATTTTTATTACAGAGAGCATGTACCATATTTGAAACCGGAAAATTGATCTTCAGTTACGCGTGTAGATCGAAAGGCCTTACTCCAGGGATTTCTTGGATGACCAAGAACATATGCAGTGAACGCATTCTGTTCTTTGTACTACAGAGAGCATGTACCATATTTGAAACCGGAAAATTGATCTTCAGTTACGCGTGTAGATCGAAAGGCCTTACTCCAGGGATTTCTTGGATGACCAAGAACATATGCAGTGAGCGCATTCTGTTCTTTGTACTACAGAGAGCATGTACCATATTTGAAACTGGAAAATTGATCTTCAGTTACGCGTGTAGATCGAAAGGCCTTACTCCAGGGATTTCTTGGATGGCCAAGAACATATGCAATGAACGCATTCTGTTCTTTGTACTACAGAGAGCATGTACCATATTTGAAACCGGAAAATTGATCTTCAGTTGCGCGTGTAGATCGAAAGGCCTTACTCCAGGGATTTCTTGGATGACCAAGAACATATGCAGTGAACGCATTCTGTTCTTTGTACTACAGAGAGCATGTACCATATTTGAAACCGGAAAATTGATCTTCAGTTACGCGTGTAGATCGAAAGGCCTTACTCCAGGGATTTCTTGGATGACCAAGAACATATGCAGTGAGCGCATTCTGTTCTTTGTACTACAGAGAGCATGTACCATATTTGAAACCGGAAAATTGATCTTCAGTTACGCGTGTAGATCGAAAGGCCTTACTCCAGGGATTTCTTGGATGACCAAGAACATATGCAGTGAACGCATTCTGTTCTTTGTACTACAGAGCGCATGTACCATATTTGAAACCGGAAAATTGATTTTCAGTTGCGCGTGTAGATCGAAAGGCCTTACTCCAGGGATTTTTTGGATGACCAAGAACATATGCTGTGAACGCATTCTGTTCTTTGTACTACAGAGCGCATGTACCATATTTGAAACCGGAAAATTGATCTTCAGTTACGCGTGTAGATCGAAAGGCCTTACTCCAGGGATTTCTTGGATGACCAAGAACATATGCAGTGAACGCATTCTGTTCTTTGTACTACAGAGAGCATGTACCATATTTGAAACCGGAAAATTGATCTTCAGTTACGCGTGTAGATCGAAAGGCCTTACTCCAGGGATATCTCGGATGAACAAGAACATATGCTGTGAACGCATTCTGTTCTTTGTACTACAGAGAGCATGTACCATATTTGAAACCGGAAAATTGATCTTCAGTTACGCGTGTAGATCGAAAGGCCTTACTCCAGGGATTTCTTGGATGACCAAGAACATATGCAGTGAGCGCATTCTGTTCTTTGTACTACAGAGAGCATGTACCATATTTGAAACCGGAAAATTGATCTTCAGTTACGCGTGTAGATCGAAAGGCCTTACTCCAGGGATTTCTTGGATGACCAAGAACATATGCAGTGAGCGCATTCTGTTCTTTGTACTGCAGAGCGCATGTACCATATTTGAAACCGGAAAATTGATCTTCAGTTACGCGTGTAGATCGAAAGGCCTTACTCCAGGGATTTCTTGGATGACCAAGAACATATGCAGTGAGCGCATTCTGTTCTTTGTACTACAGAGAGCATGTACCATATTTGAAACCGGAAAATTGATCTTCAGTTACGCGTGTAGATCGAAAGGCCTTACTCCAGGGATTTCTTGGATGACCAAGAACATATGCAGTGAACGCATTCTGTTCTTTGTACTACAGAGAGCATGTACCATATTTGAAACCGGAAAATTGATCTTCAGTTACGCGTGTAGATCGAAAGGCCTTACTCCAGAAATTTCTTGGTTGACCAAGAACATATGCTGTGAACGCATTCTGGTATTTTTATTACAGAGAGCATGTACCATATTTGAAACCGGAAAATTGATCTTCAGTTACGCGTGTAGATCGAAAGGCCTTACTCCAGGGATTTCTTGGATGACCAAGAACATATGCAGTGAGCGCATTCTGTTCTTTGTACTACAGAGAGCATGTACCATATTTGAAACCGGAAAATTGATCTTCAGTTGCGCGTATAGATCGAAAGGCCTTACTCCAGGGATTTCTTGGATGACCAAGAACATATGAAGTGAACGCATTCTGTTCTTTGTACTACAGAGAGCATGTACCATATTTGAAACCGGAAAATTGATCTTCAGTTGCGCGTGTAGATCGAAAGGCCTTACTCCAGGGATTTCTTGGATGACCAAGAACATATGCAATGAACGCATTCTGTTCTTTGTACTACAGAGAGCATGTACCATATTTGAAACCGGAAAATTGATCTTCAGTTGCGCGTGTAGATCGAAAGGCCTTACTCCAGGGATTTCTTGGATGACCAAGAACATATGCAGTGAACGCATTCTGTTCTTTGTACTACAGAGAGCATGTACCATATTTGAAACCGGAAAATTGATCTTCAGTTACGCGTGTAGATCGAAAGGCCTTACTCCAGAGATTTCTTGGATGACCAAGAACATATGCAGTGAACGCATTCTGTTCTTTGTACTACAGAGAGCATGTACCATATTTGAAACCGGAAAATTGATCTTCAGTTACGCGTGTAGATCGGAAGACCTTACTCCAGGGATTTCTTGGATGACCAAGAACATATGCAGTGAACGCATTCTGTTCTTTGTACTACAGAGAGCATGTACCATATTTGAAACCGGAAAATTGATCTTCAGTTACGCGTGTAGATCGAAAGGCCTTACTCCAGGGATTTCTTGGATGACCAAGAACATATGAAGTGAACGCATTCTGTTCTTTGTACTACAGAGAGCATGTACCATATTTGAGACCGGAAAATTGATCTTCAGTTCCGCGTGTAGATCGGAAGGCCTTACTCAGGGATTTCTTGGATGACCAAGAACATATGCAATGAACGCATTCTGTTCTTTGTACTACAGAGAGCATGTACCATATTTGAAACCGGAAAATTGATCTTCAGTTGCGCGTGTAGATCGAAAGGCCTTACTCCAGGGATTTCTTGGATGACCAAGAACATATGCAGTGAGCGCATTCTGTTCTTTGTACTACAGAGAGCATGTACCATATTTGAAACCGGAAAATTGATCTTCAGTTGCGCGTGTAGATCGAAAGGCCTTACTCCAGGGATTTCTTGGATGACCAAGAACATATGAAGTGAACGCATTCTGTTCTTTGTACTACAGAGAGCATGTACCATATTTGAAACCGGAAAATTGATCTTCAGTTGCGCGTGTAGATCGAAAGGCCTTACTCCAGGGATTTCTTGGATGACCAAGAACATATGCAATGAACGCATTCTGTTCTTTGTACTACAGAGAGCATGTACCATATTTGAAACCGGAAAATTGGTCTTTAGTTGCGCGTGTAGATCTAAAGGCCTTACTGCAGAAATTTCTTGGATGACCAAGAACATACGATGTGGACGCATTCTGTTCTTTGTACTACAGAGAGCATGTACCATATTTGAAACCGGAAAATTGGTCTTTAGTTACGCGTGTAGATCAAAAGGCCTTACTCCAGGGATTTCTTGGATGACCAAGAACATATGCAGTGAACGCATTCTGTTCTTTGTACTACAGAGAGCATGTACCATATTTGAAAAGGGAAAATTGATCTTCAGTTACGCGTGTAGATCGAAAGGCCTTACTCCAGGGATTTCTTGGATGACCAAGAACATATGAAGTGAACGCATTCTGTTCTTTGTACTACAGAGAGCATGTACCATATTTGAAACCGGAAAATTGATCTTCAGTTGCGCGTGTAGATCGAAAGGCCTTACTCCAGGGATTTCTTGGATGACCAAGAACATATGCAGTGAACGCATTCTGTTCTTTGTACTACAGAGAGCATGTACCATATTTGAAACCGGAAAATTGATCTTCAGTTGCGCGTGTAGATCGAAAGGCCTTACTCCAGGGATTTCTTGGATGACCAAGAACATATGCAATGAACGCATTCTGTTCTTTGTACTACAGAGAGCATGTACCATATTTGAAACCGGAAAATTGATCTTCAGTTGCGCGTGTAGATCGAAAGGCCTTACTCCAGGGATTTCTTGGATGACCAAGAACATATGCAGTGAGCGCATTCTGTTCTTTGTACTACAGAGAGCATGTACCATATTTGAAACCGGAAAATTGATCTTCAGTTACGCGTGTAGATCGAAAGGCCTTACTCCAGGGATTTCTTGGATGACCAAGAACATATGCAGTGAACGCATTCTGTTCTTTTGTACTACAGAGAGCAGGTACCATATTTGGAACCGGAAAAGTGATCTTCAGTTGCGCGTGTAGATCGAAAGGCCTTACTCCAGGGATTTCTTGGATGACCAAGAACATATGCAATGAACGCATTCTGTTCTTTGTACTACAGAGAGCATGTACCATATTTGAAACCGGAAAATTGATCTTCAGTTGCGCGTGTAGATCGAAAGGCCTTACTCCAGGGATTTCTTGGATGACCAAGAACATATGAAGTGAACGCATTCTGTTCTTTGTACTACAGAGAGCATGTACCATATTTGAAACCGGAAAATTGATCTTCAGTTACGCGTGTAGATCGAAAGGCCTTACTCCAGGGATTTCTTGGATGACCAAGAACATATGCAGTGAACGCATTCTGTTCTTTGTACTACAGAGAGCATGTACCATATTTGAAAACGGAAAATTGATCTTCAGTTACGCGTGTAGATCGAAAGGCCTTACTCCAGGGATTTCTTGGATGACCAAGAACATATGAAGTGAACGCATTCTGTTCTTTGTACTACAGAGAGCATGTACCATATTTGAAAACGGAAAATTGATCTTCAGTTACGCGTGTAGATCGAAAGGCCTTACTCCAGGGATTTCTTGGATGACCAAGAACATATGCAGTGAACGCATTCTGTTCTTTGTACTACAGAGAGCATGTACCATATTTGAAACCGGAAAATTGATTTTTAGTTACGCGTGTAGATCGAAAGGCCTTACTCCAGGGATTTCTTGGATGACCAAGAACATATGCAGTGAACGCATTCTGTTCTTTGTACTACAGAGAGCATGTACCATATTTGAAACCGGAAAATTGATCTTCAGTTACGCGTGTAGATCGAAAGGCCTTTATTTAGTGCGCAGTGAGAAATTTATGGGAAAAAGTGCGGTGAGAATCATTGAATTACGTTGATTTTGGTGACGGTGTTGCGCGTCTTCTACAGCAGTAAATGAACTGGATTTTCCTTCGTCGCACGGATAACGTAGGAAATTGTGAAAAAGTCACTGCCGCAAAGTTAAATTTAACTGTATTTCAAGTAAGTAACACAGGAATGTAATTTAAATGAATGCAGATCGTAGTGTACACTTTTTTCCATCTCGCCAGATGATTAGTTCATTATTTTAGTTTACGATTCGCGAGTATTTAGTGATTCTGAATTTGATATGATAGGGGCCCTCCTTAGCCGTGCGGTAAGATGCGCGGCTACAAAGCAAGACCATGCTGAGGGTGGCTGGGTTCGATTCCCGGTGCCGGTCTAGACAATTTTCGGATTGGAAATTGTCTCGACTTCCCTGGGCATAAAAGTATCATCGTGTTAGCCTCATGATATACGAATGCAGAAATGGTAACTTGGCTTAGAAACCTCGCAGTTAATAACTGTGGAAGTGCTCAATGAACACTAAGCTGCGAGGCGGCAATGTCCCAGTGGGGGATGTAATGCCAACGAAGAAGAAGAAGAAGAATTTGATATGACGAATGTTAGCGCCATGGACGAATTAGCGCATAACCCTAGTAGTTTGTGCAACAAGTTGCAAAAAGATGATTTTTTCAGCACGAGTTGTACGTTTACTACGAGTGCAGAAAAAATCGAGTTTTGCAACGAGTTGCACACGCTATTTTTTGCAATGACGAAAAATTAACTTTAGTCTGAGCCAAAATTGTACAGTCTAATTTACTCCACATGATCATTTTTATAATAAATAAATTATATTGTTGCGGAGAACAATCAGATTCCATGTTACAGTGGCACATTGCATAATTCGATAAGCCGTGAAGCGATAGATGTACTTGCCATTGGAAATTTTTGATGTCATTTCCACCAAACTATTTAATTTATTACGGGGCGCATAGAATACACTATTTGAGCACTTACCCAAGCTAATTCATCAAAATGTAGTCATAATACAACTGTTCTAATGTTGGTTTTTCACTATAGCACCCAAATTAGTGTTATATTGAATATTATGCAACCCATTTGAGTTGCATTATGTTCATAAAAGCACCCATTTCATTGGTATGGAAAAGTAGGCCGTTTTATGACTCAACGGCGAACTGTAAACCAGATATTATGATCAGGAATTGCAAAAAAAAATTTTGCGATTCCTGATCATAATACCTGGTTTACAGTTGGCGTTTGAGTAATAAAACGGCCTACTTTTCCATACCAATGAAATGGGTGCTTTAATGAACATTATACAACTCAAATGGGTTGCATAATATCCATAATAGCACTCATTTGGGTGCTATAATGAAAAGCCAGCATTAGAACAATAGTTGTATGACCAGATTTAACTCAATTAGCTTGGGTGAGTGTTCAAACAGTGTATTTTCTGTGTCACGTAATTAATGAAATAATTTAATGGACATGAGATTAAATTCTCTAAAAGCAGGTTTATCTATCGGTTTATGGTCTGTCGAGCATACAATGTGGCACGATAACATGAAATATGTTTGTTTTCTGCAGCAGCATGACATTTTGACAAGATTTATCATGTGAAGTAAATGCAGTTGTACCATTTTGGTACAGATTTGTCACATTAAAGCTCAACGTACAACTCGTGCTGAAAAAATCATCCTTTTGCAACTAGTTGCACAAACTACTATTTTGGGTGAATCAAAATTTTTGAAATTTTATTGCTAATATATTTTAGTTTCTTGAAAAATTCTTTATTGTAGATATTTTGTGTGCAAGAGCTTCCCTATCCACGTTATAAACTGATCCACACCACACAAGAAGAAATCATGTGTTAACAATGAGTTCAATTATATGACAAGTAAGTGACAAGCATAGAATTCGTTGTCTAGAAAACAGTAGAAAGCCCTTTTCTTTCTTCAATGACATCGCATTCCACGACTGGAACATTGCCTCCTCGCTCAACGCTTCCGCAGGCAACGCTACAATTTCGCACTCGCAAATAGATTTGACCGAACCGAGATTTGAACCCAGCCAGTCTACAGTCACGTCTGTTCACATCGCCGTCCTAGCGATGAGCAAAGGAAGACTCCGACGACCATTAGATGCAAATATTAATTAAAATTGTCATGCTATTTAATTGTAGCGTAATGCGTATATTCAGACATTCAGACAGATAGTAATTAAATCGCAAAGTTCTATTCGACTCATTAGGATGACATTGTGTCAGGAGCGAAGCCATGTGAAGAGGCCGAGGCTACGCTTCACTCAAACCCCATCAAAGAACACCCGAAAATGTATCTAATTGTTTATCCAGACAACTTTCGGAATATTTCGCTCTCAATGCCGTTTACTTGACCTAGTTCACCGTAAGGGGAAAGTAAAGCAATCGACTCCAAGAAATCCCTACGTGACACTCTCCCTCCCAATTAATTAATTGCATTATGTGTCTGGTATATAAACCAACTTCTTGTATACGCACAGTATTTTTTTCTATTCTTTTCCCTAAGATTCATAATTAATGTGACCAGATATATTTTGTGCCAGCGCGGGACAATTTTTTTTTAAATCCTTGTTCTTATTCAAAAAGTCAAAACTTTCAAATTTGATAAACCCCTCTGGGACTCACTTGGCCCTGGATCAATCACACAATCCCACCTCTGTTGTGAATGATTCTGTTCAACTTTTTACAACGGTGCGAGTTCCTGATGGCTAAACTTATTTGTATTGATTACATGATTCGTTTAACTATCATTCGAAGTGATCGTATTATTCGTTTTGCAATTATGCAATTAGGCAGAGCGCTCAAATTTGCTCATAATGCCTACACAAAAAACCCAACTTAATTCACCGAGTGGTGATACTGCCTTTCTCGCATTTAGCCAAGACACCAACCTTATATGGCGTTGATATGGTTCGATGTACCATTTTCTTTATAACTTTCAAACGCAACGGTCGATCACTTTAAAATTCAATAGTGATCAACAAGGCTTCGCCCCCTGTCGAATGAAAATTGTTGCGAGAAAACCGGCTAAGAATTACTATATGGAAAGTTGTCTAATGTTTTTCTTAGCTTTTGTGCAGACACATACACACGGACATACAGACACTATTGAATTTGATAACGATCGACGCTGTGTTTAAAAGTTATGAAGAAAATAGTACATCGTACCACATACGCCCCATATAAGGTTGGTGTCTTGACTAAATGCTAGAAAGGCAGCATCACTATTCGATGAATTAAAATGGTTTTTGCCTTTCTCGTACAACAAAGTTGTACCGAAAGGCTATCATTTCACTCCGAAAACGAACTTTTTATAGAAGCCTCAAAGACCCAAAGTGTTATATACCAATCGAATCAGCTTGACGAGCTGAGCAAATGTCTGTCTGTCCGTGTGTATGTTTGTGTGTAAGTGTGTGTGTGTATGTGTGCACAAAAGCTACGAAAAACATTAGACAACTTTTCATATAGTAATTCTTAACCGATTTTCTCGCAACAAGTTCCGACAGGGGACAAAGCCTTGTTGATCACTATCGAATTTTATAACGATCGAACGTTGTGTTTAAAAGTTATGAAGAAAATGGTACATTTAACCATATTAGCACCATATAAGGTTGGTGTCTTGGCTAAATGCGAGAAAGGCAATATCATTACTCGGTGAATTAAGTTGAGTTTTTTTTTTATTATTTCTAGTTGTTTACTTCTACTGTAGTGTTGATTTTCGAGATTTTCGGCTATTCAGCCTGATTTATTAGAACATATTTTAAATTTTGTCCAGCGTTTCGTCATCGGGTTCGATGTTTTCTTCCAGAAGAAAAAATGATCGCTTTTTGTTAAGTATGATAGGCGTTCCGTTACAAAGAGCAAAAACATTTTTTCCCTGAAGAAGACATCGAACCTGATACTGAAACGTTGGACAAAATTTAAAAAATTTCCAATAAATCAGACTGTATAGCCGAAAAATCTCGAAAATTTATTATTTCTGTGAATTTTTGAAATGATTCTAGTTCTTCACTTCAAAAGTATTGTTATTGTTGCAGATTGAGTAAAATATTCCTCAATAGCACGTTCAAACCTTCCATTTTACTTACTACAGCTTTTTTAGTAGGTATCCAAATAAACATCTTTCCTCGTTCTCGTGTCCATGAGGATTTGCCTAGGATCCCTAAAATACACCAAAGCAGGCTTGTCAAAATTCCTCAAACTCGCTAGAGTTTAGGATGAAATGAAATTGGAAATCAACAAACACGTGTTTTAAGTGAGTGCTTGTGCTGCCGCTCGGCGGTGCACTACCACAGTTATAATTTTGTGGGAGACGGAAAGATACAAATGACGTTGATGACAATATGAGAAACCCTTGGAGAAACCTCTTTTCTGCGTCCAAATTATATTTCTTACATCTTAAATACAATTATCATCAGTAACAAACAGAGTAAGACTACGTTCAGATTATGAGCTATATTACTTGATATAGAGCATCTTGACATCAGTGTTTGTACATCTAGTTTTCACTGGAAATAATGCATATGGCATCTCATGTCAAGATTCGCTATATCAAGTGATATAGCTCATAATCTGAACGTACTATAAGGAAGAGCTAAACAAATTTGTTTAAACCACATGCGAGTGTTGCCGTGGCGTTGGGTGAAAGACTACTCATCAAGCCTCTGGAGCGATGCTTTGTATGTGACGAAAATCGAAAATCGAAAACCATTAATAAATATAATAAATTTCAAAATCTTATAAGTTCTTGGAGAACGTTTACTAAATTACTGCTATTTTTAACATATTTCTTTATTTCGCGGGACATTATTTTGAAATAAGTGAAACGCGGGACATTTCGAGGGACTCTTTTCAGCGCGGGACAAATGGAGAAAATGCGGGACTGTCCCGCGAAACGCGGGACGTCTGGTCACCTTATTCATAATAAAATTACAGTTTTTCTCAACATGTTACTGATAAATGATAATTTTATAAGTATGCAAAACACATAAAAGCTATAGGATCACTCCAAAAGTGAACTTTTGATAGCACAAAAATGTGAAACTCACGTTTTGGTACTTAGCACTATTCTATTTGCTCGCAACAGGTTGCAATCGACGCGGAATGCTGGTGGTTCCTATTGAAAATTGGCCCGATCAGCCATTGTGTTTTAGAGCTACTGGGTAAATATTGTTTTTTTTTTCAAGAGTCCGCCATTCGGAAAAACATTCAAATTCTAAAAAACTTTTTTTTCAGGAATTTCTGCAATATTGGCACTAACATGGCTTGGTTTAAATTAGCCCTCAAATAGATTTGCATTGATGGAAATAGTTAGATGTATCCCTTTAAAATACTATTTCGATCTCTCTTATATTCTTTTCTCGTCTTTATTATACGCGAGAAAAGCACCATCAACGCTGGGGTTTTTCATGAAATGGAATACGAGATTAAAATATTTTTTCCTCATGTCGTCTGATGTCCGATCACAGCAAAATTGTTGGAACTTATGTGAGTAAATCAAGTTACAGTAGCTGCTCTTAGGGGATGAAGACGAGGACGATATTTTCTCAGCAATACGGAGGCCTTTTTTTCGTTTCTTCCATTAATTAGCGCAGCCGTATCTGGTACGGACAGATGCCTATGTACCGAAGCACATGCTTTGATATCAAAGGGGAAGTTCTGCTAGCCCCTCCGCACCTACACACAGATACCCTTTTCTCGTTGTGCCCCTTTACTCATTACGACGTTTTCGCACCCTGGTAAAGGCAGAGAAACGAATATTAGGTACGGGGTGGTGGAAACAAAGATTACGAACTACGACTGCTGGAAATCAAAGCAACCTGAGAAAGGGTGCGGGCTGGAAGGAATTGACCTGGAGAATTTTTCTAATGCTTTGGATGTTAGCCTGGTTCGATTTTGACTTAATGAGCAAAACTTTTTCGCGGAATTTCATTAACATGATCCCATAAAGCTATAAAATATTTGTGGTACACAATTCGTTACATATCTGATCCGCTACATAACAATCAGTCCACGATTCATTTATTTAGCTTTCGTACATCCAAACAGATGACACTGAGTCAACAATTTAACGCCACAATACACGGTTCGATGCCACATCTCTCCATGCTTGATTGCGCCCCACGCTCGCCAAGTCGTTCTGTACCAGTTCTGCCCCACATTGCTCACTGCGCTCATCACCCTCTTAATTGTAGCTGCCGGTTCGGAAACGTACATCCTCTTTTCAGAATTGCTATCCGGCATTTTTGCAGCATACCCTGCCCATCATAGTCTTCCACTGCCCATGATTTCATAGTTGACGTAACAACCAGCACCATCGATGCGAGGAAAACGCATTTTTATTAATTTTACCCGAATCATCATATCAATCAACAAAATACATTAACTAATCTGTCTAAATGGACAATATTAGTAGTTATTTTAAGGCCGCGGGGAATAAATTATTATTCCTTTGATTGAAGTGGTCAAAATATGCATACGACAGTTTATGCGATCAAACAAACGTTTTGTGAAATGTTTGTTCCCATAACATGGCGTAAAAACCAGGCTACTATGTGTGGTTATATAGCGCTAAAGAATAATTGTAGTTAGTTCCAACGATTCATTGATTAAAGAAGGGAAATCTTTTGAAAAGTTCGAGTTTCCGGGAAAGGTTTTTCGGATAGCTCTTTCCGTGAAAATTAAAATTATGTGGTAAAGATAAAATTATGTGTGGAAGAGTTCGTGTTGCAAAGAATTTAATCAGTACCGTACGCGGTTTTTTGCACTATTACAGCATTAGAATGGTTCTGTAACAAGTGTGCAAGCAGTTGCCCTTTTCATGTATTGGTCAAAGTCCTCGTTCCAACCAAATTTAATTTCCAATCCCTATTTTAAAATACCCGAGTAGACGAGAATTAGAAGTAAATCAATCGTGATTAGATTGCAAAATGAGATATGGGCCTGATTTATATGTAGGATATGAAAGCACAAAATATCAGAAGACAATATCCATATTTGCTATGAAATATCATGAGGTTTGTAGGAAGTAACTAGAAGAAATATAAAAAAATGATAATATACTTCTATGTTGAACCATACTTGAAAAACCCAATAATATAGTGTCTAAACGATATGCTATGTTGATAATATTAATGTTAAAGCATTTCAATAGCGTAGCGCACGCCGTGATTCGTATTCGAGAGCGTAAGATACATAACTGAGCGGAGAGCGGAGAGGTGCTCCATTTCATCATGCAGGGAATACGAGAGCCTCAGTTTTGTGACGATTAGTGTTGAGAACGGACGGGTGTAAAAAAAGTGAAATAAAAAAAAATACGAATTTGAAAAAAATGGAAGCCTACAATAAAAAAACAAATTTAAAGAAAAGAATGTGATTTTGAGTTTGGTGTTTTAGTGTATATGAAATGAAACCCCGACAATGGCATGGTCGGTAGAAGTTGTGCGCCATTGACGTGCCATTTTGTGATTTTTTGTGGAAGTGGTGAAATTGGTGCAGCAGTGAAAATAGATGCACTGCCCATATCATCCATATTCCATTTGATGCTTTCGCACATTTTTCAGCGAAGTTAAGTTTATGCGACATTCGATGATACACGTAAGTTGATATTTATTAATTTATTTTATTGTGTCACGCCAGGAGAAACCATGATATTTTGGCAAGTCGTGTTTTGTTTTCGTTCGATTTTCCGTTTTGAATAGTTGTCGAGTTGGTAGCCAATACTGAAAGTTAAACATCAGGCGGTACAAGAATAGTTATCGAATTGGTATTCTTGAATTTAGAAAATAATCAGAAATAAGTAAAAAGCGATTCATTATTTCGCGATTTGTAATGATTCTTATTATGTTATTTTTGAAGTTGCAATACACTTGTATTTTCATTTGGATAAGTGTGTCATGTTTTGTAAATGGACGCGCAGTACAGGGTTGGTAAGGATTATCATTGAACATAGCCTAAATCGGAGGGCAGTTTGAGACCGCAATTTACCGCATTTTTTTTGTTTTTAAAATTTTTGAATCACAACTGTAATATAGAACATATGTGTCTTAATTATATTATATTTGCAATAGTACTGCCCAAATATAATCGATTGGTGAGAACAGATCATATTACAGAAATCCTATCTCTGAGTGGGTAGGTGCGTCCCTGAGAGGACATGAGAGATATGTGAGGACGTTTAACAAGAATGGATTCAACTTCCGAGTTAATTCAACTTCCGAGTTGGTTGGTGCGTCTCTGTGAGGACGTTCGATCCGTGAGGATCATATGGAAGAAATCCAATCTCTGAGTGGGTTGGTGCGTCTCTAAGAGGACGTTCGATCCGGGTGGATCATGAGAGAAATCCAAACTCTGAGTGCTTTGGTGCGTCTCTAAGAGGACGTTCGATCCGGGTGGATCACACGTAACAAAATCCACCCTACGAGTGGGTTGGTGCGTCTATGTGAGGACGTTTAACAAGAATGGATTCTATCTAAGCTAATTAAATCTCTGAGCAACAAAATCAACAATAAATGGTTTGTGTATAGAGTTTGAAAGTGTAAACTAAGAATTTTTTTGATTTTCTGATTTTGATGCAAGATTGATATTCAAAAGCCTGGTAAGCTCTATCCATGACTGCATGACCAAGATCAGCGACTGCCTTATGTAAAGAGTTAGAAAGTGTAAACTGAGTTGAACTGAGAATTTTGTTGATATTTTTTTGATTTTGATGCAAGATTGAACTTCAAAAACTTGGTAAGCTCTATCCATGACTGCATGACCAAGATCAGCGACTGCCTTGTGTAAAGAGTTAGAAAGTGTAAACTGAGTTGAATTGCGAATTTTGTTGATACTTTTCTGATTTTGATGCAAGATTGATATTCAAAAGCCTGGTAAGCTTTATCCATGACTGCATGACCAAGATCAGTGACTGCCTTGTGTAAAGAGTTAGAAAGTGTAAACTGAGTTGAACTGAGAATATTGTTGATACTTTTCTGATTTTGATGCAAGATTGATATTCAAAAGCCTGGTAAGCTCTGTCCATGACTGCATGACCAAGATCAGTGACTGCCTTGTGTAAAGAGTTAGAAAGTGTAAACTGAGTTGAATTGAGAATTTCGTTGATACTTTTCTGATTTTGATGCAAGATTGATATTCAAAAGTCTGGTAAGCTCTATCCATGACTGCATGACCAAGATCAGCGACTGTCTTGTGTACAGAGTTAGAAAGTGTAAACTGAGTTGACCTGAGAATATTGTTGATACTTTTCTGATTTTGATGCAAGATTGATATTCAAAAGCCTGGTAAGCTTTATCCATGACTGCATGACCAAGATCAGTGACTGCCTTGTGTAAAGAGTTAGAAAGTGTAAACTGAGTTGAACTGAGAATATTGTTGATACTTTTCTGATTTTTATGCAAGATTGATATTCAAAAGCCTGGTAAGCTCTGTCCATGACTGCATGACCAAGATCAGTGACTGCCTTGTGTAAAGAGTTAGAAAGTGTAAACAGAGTTGAATTGAGAATGTCGTTGATACTTTTCTGATTTTGATGCAAGATTGATATTCAAAAGCCTGGTAAGCTCTATCCATGACTGCATGACCAAGATCAGCGACTGCCTTGTGTAAAGAGTTAGAAAGTGTAAACTGAGTTGAACTGAGAATTTTGTTGATATTTTTCTGATTTTGATGCAAAATTGATATTCAAAAGCTTGGTAAGCCCTATCCATGACTGCATGACCAAGATCAGCGACTGCCTTGTGTACAGAGTTAGAAAGTGTAAACTGAGTTGAACTGAGAATTTCGTTAATACTTTTCTGATTTTGATGCAAGATTGATATTCAAGAGCCTGGTAAGCTCTATCCATGACTGCATGACCAAGATCAGCGACTGCCTTGTGTACAGAGTTAGAAAGTGTAAACTGAGTTGAACTGAGAATTTTGTTGATATTTTTCTGATTTTGATGCAAGATTGATATTCAAGAGCCTGGTAAGCCCTAAGCATGACTGCATGACCAAGATCAGCGACTGCCTTGTGTAAAGAGTTAGAAAGTGTAAACTGAGTTGAACTGAGAATTTTGTTAATACTTTTCTGATTTTGATGCAAGATTGATATTCAAGAGCCTGGTAAGCTCTATCCATGACTGCATGACCAAGATCAGCGACTGTCTTGTGTACAGAGTTAGAAAGTGTAAACTGAGTTGAACTGAGAATATTGTTGATACTTTTCTGATTTTGATGCAAGATTGATATTCAAAAGCCTGGTAAGCTTTATCCATGACTGCATGACCAAGATCAGTGACTGCCTTGTGTAAAGAGTTAGAAAGTGTAAACTGAGTTGAACTGAGAATATTGTTGATACTTTTCTGATTTTTATGCAAGATTGATATTCAAAAGCCTGGTAAGCTCTGTCCATGACTGCATGACCAAGATCAGTGACTGCCTTGTGTAAAGAGTTAGAAAGTGTAAACAGAGTTGAATTGAGAATGTCGTTGATACTTTTCTGATTTTGATGCAAGATTGATATTCAAAAGCCTGGTAAGCTCTATCCATGACTGCATGACCAAGATCAGCGACTGCCTTGTGTAAAGAGTTAGAAAGTGTAAACTGAGTTGAACTGAGAATTTTGTTGATATTTTTCTGATTTTGATGCAAGATTGATATTCAAGAGCCTGGTAAGCCCTAAGCATGACTGCATGACCAAGATCAGCGACTGCCTTGTGTAAAGAGTTAGAAAGTGTAAACTGAGTTGAACTGAGAATTTTGTTAATACTTTTCTGATTTTGATGCAAGATTGATATTCAAGAGCCTGGTAAGCTCTATCCATGACTGCATGACCAAGATCAGCGACTGCCTTGTGTAAAGAGTTAGAAAATGTAAACTGAGAATATTGTTGATATATTTCTGAATTTGATGCAAGATTAATGTGTAGAAACTTAGTGAACTCTACCCTAGCAGCACACATGTACCACGTAGGTTACTGCAACTCATATGTGACCAGATTTGGTCACAATCAAGTTGCTGCAACCATTTATGTCTGACTTGTGCTGCTCGGGTATCCAGACTGCATACCATGATCAAAATGATTCCTCATGTATACCATTAGCAGTTGAATACAAGTTAATTCAACCTCCGAGTTGGTTGGTGCGTCTCTGTGAGGACGTTTGTTCCTTGAGGATCATTTGGAAGAAATCCAATCTCTGAGTGGGTTGGTGCGTCTCTAAGAAGGCGTTCGATCCGGGTGGATCATGTGAGAGAAATCCAAACTCTGAGTGGTTTGGTGCGTCTCTGAGTGGACGTTCGATCCGGGTGGATCACACGTAACAAAATCCACCCTACGAGTGGGTTGGTGCGTCTATGTGAGGAGGACGTTTAACAAGAATGGATTCTATCTAAGCTAATTAAATCTCTGAGCAACAAAATCAACAAGAAATGGTTTGTGTATAGAGTTAGAAAGTGTAAATGAGAATTTTGATGATATTTTTCTGATTTTGATGCACGATTGATATTCAAAAGCCTTATAACCTCTATCCATGACTGCATGACCAAGATCAGCGACTGCCTTGTGTACAAAATTAGAAAGTGTAAACTGAGTCGAACTGAAAATTTTGTTGATATTTTTCTGATTTTGATGCAAGATTGATATTCAAAAGCCTGGTAAGCTCTATCCATGACTGCATGACCAAGATCAGCGACTGCCTTGTGTAAAGAGTTAGAAAGTGTAAACTGAGTTGAACTGAGAATATTGTTGATACTTTTCTGATTTTGATGCAAGATTGATATTCAAAAGCCTGGAAGGCTCTATCCATGACTGCATGACCAAGATCAGCGACTGCCTTGTGTAAAGAGTTAGAAAGTGTAAACTGAGTCGAACTGAAAATTTTGTTGATATTTTTCTGATTTTGATGCAAGATTGATATTCAAAAGCCTGGTAAGCTCTATCCATGACTGCATGACCAAGATCAGCGACTGCCTTGTGTAAAGAGTTAGAAAGTGTAAACTGAGTTGAATTGAGAATTTTGATGATACTTTTCTGATTTTGATGCTTGATTGATATTCAAAAGCCTGGTAAGCTCTGTCCATGACTGCATGACCAAGATCAGCGACTGCCTTGTGTAAAGAGTTAGAAAGTGTAAACTGAGTTGAACTGAGAATATTGTTGATACTTTTCTGATTTTGATGCAAGATTGATATTCAAAAGCCTGGTAAGCTCTATCCATGACTGCATGACCAAGATCAGCGACTGCCTTGTGTAAAGAGTTAGAAAGTATAAACTGAGTTGAATTGAGAATTTTGTCGATACTTTTCTGATTTTGATGCAAGATTGATATTCAAAAGCCTGGTAAGCTCTATCCATGACTGCATGACCAAGATCAGCGACTGCCTTGTGTACAGAGTTAGAAAGTGTAAACTGAGTTGAACTGAGAATTTTGTTAATACTTTTCTGATTTTGATGCAAGATTGATATTCAAGAGCCTGGTAAGCTCTATCCATGACTGCATGACCAAGATCAGCGACTGCCTTGTGTAAAGAGTTAGAAAGTGTAAACTGAGTTGAACTGAGAATTTTGTTGATAATTTTCTGATTTTGATGCAAGATTGATATTCAAAAGCCTGGTAAGCTCTATCCATTACTGCATGACCAAGATCAGCGACTGCCTTGTGTAAAGAGTTAGAAAGTGTAAACTGAGTTGAAATGAGAATTTTGTCGATACTTTTCTGATTTTGATGCAAGATTGATATTCAAAAGCCTGGTAAGCTCTATCCATGACTGCATGACCAAGATCAGCGACTGCCTTGTGTAAAGAGTTAGAAAGTGTAAACTGAGTTGAATTGAGAATTTCGTTGATACTTTTCTGATTTTGATGCAAGATTGATATTCAAAAGCCTGGTAAGCTCTATCCATGACTGCATGACCAAGATCAGCGACTGCCTTGTGTACAGAGTTAGAAAGTGTAAACTGAGTTGAACTGAGAATTTTGTTAATACTTTTCTGATTTTGATGCAAGATTGATATTCAAGAGCCTGGTAAGCTCTATCCATGACTGCATGACCAAGATCAGCGACTGCCTTGTGTAAAGAGTTAGAAAATGTAAACTGAGAAAATTGTTGATATATTTCTGATTTTGATGCAAGATTAATGTGTAGAAACTTAGTGAACTCTATCCAGACTGCATAACATGATCAAATGATTCCTTATGTATACCATTAGCAGTTGAATACAAGTTAATTCAACCTCCGAGTTGGTTGGTGCGTCTCTGTGAGGACGTTTGATCCTTGAGGATCATTTGGAAGAAATCCAATCTCTGAGTGGGTTGGTGCGTCTCTAAGAAGACGTTCGATCCGGGTGGATCATGTGAGAGAAATCCAAACTCTGAGTGGTTTGGTGCGTCTCTGAGTGGACGTTCGATCCGGGTGGATCACACGTAACAAAATCCACCCTACGAGTGGGTTGGTGCGTCTATGTCAGGACGTTTAACAAGAATGGATTCTATCTAAGCTAATTAAATCTCTGAGCAACAAAATCAACAATAAATGGTTTGTGTATAGAGTTAGAAAGTGTAAACTGAGAATTTTATTGATATTTTTCTGATTTTGATGCACGATTGATATTCAAAAGCCTTATAAGCTCTATCCATGACTGCATGACCAAGATCAGCGACTGCCTTGTGTACAAAATTAGAAAGTGTAAACTAAGTCGAACTGAGAATTTTGTTGATATTTTTCTGATTTTGATGCAAGAATGACATTCAAAAGCTTGGTAAGCTCTATCCATGACTGCATGACCAAGATCAGCGACTGCCTTGTGTACAAAATTAGAAAGTGTAAACTGAGTCGAACTGAAAATTTTGTTGATATTTTTCTGATTTTGATGCAAGATTGACATTCAAAAGCCTGGTAAGCTCTATCCATGACTGCATGACCAAGATCAGCGACTGCCTTGTGTACAGAGTTAAAAAGTGTAAACTGAGTTGAACTGAGAATTTTGTTGATACTTTTCTGATTTTGATGCAAGATTGATATTCAAAAGCTTGGTAAGCTCTGTCCATGACTGCATGACCAAGATCAGCGACTGCCTTGTGTAAAGAGTTAGAAAGTGTAAACTGAGAATATTGTTGATACTTTTCTGATTTTGATGCAAGATTGATATTCAAGAGCCTGGTAAGCCCTAATCATGACTGCATGACCAAAATCAGCGACTGCCTTGTGTAAAGAGTTAGAAACTGTAAACTGACTTGAACTGAGAATTTTGTCGATACTTTTCTGATTTTGATGCAAGATTGATATTCAAAAGCCTGGTAAGCTCTATCCATGACTGCATGACCAAGATCAGCGACTGTCTTGTGTAAAGAGTTAGAAAGTGTAAACTGAGTTGAACTGAGAATATTGTTGATACTTTTCTGATTTTGATGCATTTGATGATATTCAAGAGCCTGGTAAGCCCTAATCATGACTGCATGACCAAGATCAGCGACTGCCTTGTGTAAAGAGTTAGAAAATGTAAACTGAGAATATTGTTGATATATTTCTGAATTTGATGCAAGATTAATGTGTAGAAACTTAGTGAACTCTATCCGGACTGCATACCATGATCAAATGATTCCTTATGTATACCATTAGCAGTTGAATACAAGTTAATTCAACCTCCGAGTTGGTTGGTGCGTCTCTGTGAGGACGTTTGATCCTTGAGGATCATTTGGAAGAAATCCAATCTCTGAGTGGGTTGGTGCGTCTCTAAGAAGACGTTCGATCCGGGTGGATCATGTGAGAGAAATCCAAACTCTGAGTGGTTTGGTGCGTCTCTGAGTGAACGTTCGATCCGGGTGGATCACACGTAACAAAATCCACCCTACGAGTGGGTTGGTGCGTCTATGTGAGGACGTGTAACAAGAATGGATTCTATCTAAGCTTAATTAAATCTCTGAGCAACAAAATCAACAATAAATGTTTTGTGTATAGAGTTAGAAAGTGTAAACTGAGAATTTTGTTGCTATTTTCTCATTTTGTGCAAGATTGATATTCAAGAGCCTGGTAAGCCCTAATCATGAATGCATTACCAAGATCAGCGACTGCCTTGTGTAAAGAGTTAGAAAGTGTAAACTGAGTTGAACTGAGAATATTGTTGATACTTTTCTGATTTTGATGCAAGATTGATATTCAAAAGCCTGGTAAGCTCTATCGATGACTGCATGACCAAGATCAGCGACTGCCTTGTGTAAAGAGTTAGAAAGTTGAGTTGAACTGAGAATTTTGTTGATATTTTTTTTCTGATTTTGATGCAAGATTTATATTCAAGAGCCTGGTAAGTTCTATCCATGACTGCATAACCAAGATCAGCGACTGCCTTGTGTAAAGAGTTAGAAAGTGTAAACTGAGTTGAACTGAGAATATTATTGATAATTTTCAGATTCTGATGCAAGATTGATAATTAAGAGCCTGGTTAGTTCTATACTTGATTGCATGACAATAAAGCTATAGTATTGTGTTAAAAGTTATAACATGAATGCAATGATTATTGTTATTTTTTTATTAGTTTTGACGTTTCTTTATTAAAAAAAACCATATTGTAACTTGTAGCAAGGTAAGCATCGTTCAATATTTATTTATTATATGTGATATTAACATTTTTTCTCTTTTCAGAAACAATAAAATATTATAGTTATGACGTTGATCAGGTTTTTTTTTCTTTTAAATTATTAGTTGTCTTAGTTTGTAGAGCTTTGGGATTTTTTTTCATAAAATATATGATAAATTTGAAATGCTGAGAGTAGTGGAGAGGAAAGATGTAGGAAGTAACTAGAAGAAATATAAAAAAATGACAATATACTTCTATGTTGAGCCATACATGAAAAATCCAATAATTTAGTGTCTAAACGATATGCTATGTTGATAATATTAATGTTAAAGTATTTCAATAGCGTAGCGCACGCCGTGATTCGTATTCGAGAGCTTAAGATACATAACTGAGCGGAGAGCGGAGAGGTGCTCCATTTCATCATGCAGGGAATACGAGAGCCTCAGTTTTGTGACGATTAGTGTTGAGAACGGACGGTGTAAAAAAGTGAAATAAAAAAATACGAATTTGAAAAAAATGGAAGCCTACAATAAAAAAACAAATTTAAAGAAAAGAATGTGATTTTGAGTTTGGTGTTTTAGTGTATATGAAATGAAACCCCGACAAGGTTATCAGTTAATGGTATTTGGAAGAAGTGATTAATATCTCGAGCTATTAGTTTGTTTTTATCCTTAACACATCTTGATATTTAAATAACACTTCGGTGCATTTTTTTGTTGATATTTTTGCCTGCTCTTTTGAATCCTACATCAATCAATATCATGTTTTATAATTCAGTTCTGTCCGGGTAAGGTAATGAAAAACATGAATAAGAATTGCATTACAATTGTAAAAACTAAAATAACAGCCGTGGAATATATTAGGGCACTTCCCGGTAAATGTGCTCGAGATATACATACCAATATTATCAAGCTAAGGTACAAATAAAAAGCCATTTTACACACACTAATTCTTATGTGTTAAGTCCTCAGTGGCAGACCTCTCCTGCCACGCAGAAAATGAAGCTAGATTTTGGTTCTGATATGCACTTTTAGAAAATACCCATAAATTACTACACTTTAGAGGAGGAATGGGGATTTAGATAAGTATGATTTCCCACACACAATTTTGATATGCTTCTAAAAAAAGTGTGACACAAATGGCTAATCATTGCGTTACATAATTAATGGATTTTCATTCTTCTTTTATATTATATTTCCTTTTGAATGATCAATCGCTTAAATCAAAACTTTTGGCGAAAATATTTAGCAAACAAACATTATTTTATTGATTCAGAAGAATGTAAACGTTTATCTCCAGAGCTACACCTCGATGGATGAAAGCTTATTTTGTCGGATTATACCGTGGATTTCACAAGAAATGCTTGCTTTAGCAGGAACTTGCATATTAATTTTTGATTACAAAATCAGTTACGCCCAAATCATAAAGTAGTCTTGAAATACGACAAAGTAAATCGAAAACCTCTGTTATGCTTAATTAGTGGATTGTGAATGTCGAAAAAATATGAGACAGGTTTTTGCTCCATATTGCAGCAGGTAATGGAGGTACGTCAACTTATGCGATCAAATGACCATTTTTCCAAAAACAATTATCGCCATAACTCGAATGTTTCCGAACTAAACATGAATATTTTTTCATGGAGCATATGTATAACCGTACGAAGAATCCATATCCGCAAAAAAGTGTGTCATTTTGGTTTATACGTCAACTATGTGATCATGGGCAGTTCAGTCCACTAAGGGTCTGTCTCATTTGGAGAATTAAACTGAAATTAAACTTAAAAGTGACATTTCAATAATTATCAAATAACCCTGCTCGCAGAGCAAGATTACTTTTGACAGATATCGAATCATTTTGCATCGATGTCTTATTGGAATTGCTGGGTAGCACCAACCATTCTTATGATTGGGTTATTTGCTAATTTTCGTACTGTCACGTTTAAGTTTAATTCTCCAAATGAGACAGAGCCTAAGTGCTCCCATTAAGTACGCAGAACAGCAACTGACATGAGAAAATAAACCATCCTAACTTGCTATGGCGAACTGTCTTAACTTTAGATACTATAAGCTGCAGCGCTGGTACTGCAATGTCAATTGAGCTCGTAATTTTATCTTGCTAATCCCAAAGATAGGCTCTACTCACAAATTGCATAACAACACTTTAGAGGGTGGGGACGGTGGTTTGTCGGAGCGTTATGATCTACACAAATTTTAAAAGCTTCGTTTACAAAAACAATTACGAGGGGGGGTGAGGGTGGAGCTTGAAATATTTAATTTAGCGTTATGTAGTTTTCAGATGAACTCATACCAGAACTAGGCCAAGGTTTGAGCCATACACCCTATGTGTGTTTTTATATGAATTTAAATGGTATCGCATTGGACATTCCCGACATCCAAGCGATTGATTTTTCTATTAATTGCAATGTAATCTCTGATAACAAACTCGGTTTGACAAATAATACGATTTCAATTGTTTGCGGGAATCGCACGATGTCAACAAATGTGCCTAGGATAAACTCCAAAAATAAATCCTACGGTGCTGATAAGTTTGGCGCCATAATGCGATTTTAATGCAATTTGTATCGATAAACGAATGTATGAACAACATTGTTAAGTCACATTGTGTTGTCTGGGGTTGTTTTCTTGAAGTTAAAAACAGAGAGAGGTCATTCATCCGGATTTCCACTGAATCTTGGTAAATTTATTCCCGGTACTTGTGGTGTCGTGCTGCTATCTTCACTTGAAGAATCTCATAATCAAACGCCGATGGGGTAAATTCTTGTGGCACTGAATTATATCCGAGTGGATCATCAGATCGAGCGATCATGATCGGATATCTTCAGATTTAGTCAACGTCTTACCTTCTGAATTATATTGTACAGCAGCGGTTCTCAACCTTTTTCTTTGGAGGTACCCCTTCGCACTATTGAATTAATTGTGGTACCCCCTATTTTTTTTGCTGTAAATGAAAATAAGTGTAACTCATAAGATATATGAAAAATGGAAGTGAAAATTAACGGAATATATGACTCTCCAAAAAGTTGGCTGAAATTGTATTAAGAGCTCTTAAAGAGAGGCTTCCGAGCTTTTTGAAAGGCGGCTTTCAAGTCACTTAAAAGGAGGCTTCTAATGGTGCCTCTAAGCGCCTTGAACGTAGGCTTCCAAGCTCCTAGAAAAATGAATTCCAAGCCTCCAGGCCTCTGGAAAGGAGGCTTCCGGGCCTCTTGAAAGGAGGCTTCCGGGCCTCTTGAAAGGAGGCTTCCGGGCCTCTTGAAAGGAGGCTTCCGGGCCTCTTGAAAGGAGGCTTCCGGGCCTCTTGAAAGGAGGCTCTGGCCTCTTGAAAGGAGGCTTCTGGCCTCTTGAAAGGAGGCTTCTGAGCCTCTTGAAAGGAGGCTTCTGAGCCTCTTGAAAGGAGGCTTCCGGGCCTCTTGAAAGGAGGCTTCCGGGCCTCTTGAAAGGAGGCTCTGGCCTCTTGAAAGGAGGCTTCCGGGCCTCTTGAAAGGAGGCTGGGCCTCTTGAAAGGAGGCTTCCTGGGCCTCTTGAAAGGAGGCTTCCGGACCTCTTGAAAGGAGGCTTCTGGACCTCTTGAAAGGAGGCTTCCTGGCCTCTTGAAAGGAGGCTCTGGCCTCTTGAAAGGAGGCTTCTGGGCCTCTTGAAAGGAGGCCTGGGCCTCTTGAAAGGAGGCTTCCTGGCCTCTTGAAAGGAGGCTTCCGGCCCTCTTGAAAGGAGGCTTCTGGGCCTCTTGAAAGGAGGCTTCCGGGCCTCTTGAAAGGAGGCTTCCTGGCCTCTTGAAAGGAGGCTTCTGGGCCTCTTGAAAGGAGGCCCGGGCCTCTTGAAAGGAGGCTTCCGGGCCTCTTGAAAGGAGGCTTCCGGGCCTCTTGAAAGGAGGCCTGGCCTCTTGAAAGGAGGCTTCCGGGCCTCTTGAAAGGAGGCTTCTGGCCTCTTGAAAGGAGGCTTCCGGGCCTCTTGAAAGGAGGCTTCCGGGCCTCTTGAAAGGAGGCTTCCGGGCCTCTTGAAAGGAGGCCTGGGCCTCTTGAAAGGAGGCTTCCGGGCCTCTTGAAAGGAGGCTTCCGGGCCTCTTGAAAGGAGGCTTCCGGGCCTCTTGAAAGGAGGCCTGGGCCTCTTGAAAGGAGGCTTCCGGGCCTCTTGAAAGGAGGCCTGGGCCCTCTTGAAAGGAGGCTTCCTGGCCTCTTGAAAGGAGGCTTCCTGGCCTCTTGAAAGGAGGCTCTGGGCCTCTTGAAAGGAGGCTTCCGGCCTCTTGAAAGGAGGCTTCCGGGCCTCTTGAAAGGAGGCTTCCTGGCCTCTTGAAAGGAGGCTCTGGGCCTCTTGAAAGGAGGCTTCCGGGCCTCTTGAAAGGAGGCTCTGGCCCTCTTGAAAGGAGGCTTCCGGGCCTCTTGAAAGGAGGCTTCCGGGCCTCTTGAAAGGAGGCTTCCGGGCCTCTTGAAAGGAGGCTTCCGGGCCTCTTGAAAGGAGGCGTCCTGGCCTCTTGAGAGGAGGCTTCCGGGCCTCTTGAAAGGAGGCTTCCGGGCCTCTTGAAAGGAGGCTTCCGGGCCTCTTGAAAGGAGGCTTCCGGGCCTCTTGAAAGGAGGCTTCCGGGCCTCTTGAAAGGAGGCTTCCGGGTCTCTTGAAAGGAGGGACATTTTCTTGCGGAAATGTATCATTATTTGCTTCTCTGGCAATGACCAAAAATTTAGCAAAAGAGCTATTTACTTCAATTATCACAAATTCATCACATTCTGTAGAAACTGACATATTGGACTGGAACCGCGATATCAAATCCGCAAAAATCACACTTAATGACATTTTAAACTGGGTGCCAGAATCAGTCAACAAATATTTTAAATAATTCACCCTTACAAAACAGGGAACGTCTAAATCCTTATTAAAAATAAGAAAATTGTTTTCTAAAGCCAAATCTGTCTCACAATTATTCACAGGCACACTCGAATTATTGACAATTACATCAGCAAACTTCAGCTTAATATTTGCAATTCGTACATCATTTGATTTGTCCAATGAATTGTTCACTGGCATAGAATTACCAAAAAAAAAATTCCAGTGGGGAAAAAAATCATCCAACCATGTACTTCCCATGGAATAAACTGATAATCGCAATCAAGTATCAACATATTTAATCGAGCCTTTTTGCCATTTAATTCAACCAATATCTCCACTTCGCCAGCAATCTTTAACCTGGCACCATTAACCACTACTTCAAACTTTTTGATAAAGGCAGGTTGAACTTAGAATTGAACATATTTTTTCCCATAACTGATACCGAAGAGCCACTATCAATCTCCATCTGAATAGTAAGGTGTTCAATAAAATAATAAACACATTTAATAAATATGGATTACTTATTTTGTTTATAAAGGAAACATGCATACATTTTAAGTCAGTCACCTGAATCATTACCATCCGAGTCCCGATCCATGGACCTCAATCGTGTTAATCGCTCAGCCAAGCTACCAGTACTGGATGCAGCTGCAAGGGTGTCGATGTGCTGCACAGTCCCTTTCTTTTCCTGCTTCAACTTGTAGCACTTCCTCCGCACGTGACCTCTGCGGCCACAGTAGTCGCAAATACGCTGATCTACCCGTTGTTGGTCATTCGCTCTGTTTCGCTGATGGGACGGACCAGCTGACTGATCCCGGCGCTGTGCAGTATGCGATGGGAAGCGAGGCCGCGGCGAATAGTGATGGCGCTCCTCCGCAGGACGAATTTCTGGTCGCACACCAAGTCGACTCTTCACCGGACGACGGAAACCTTCGGCTAACTCCTTCATCCGCCGAACTACTGCGCCTCTTCCTCCAGTTAGAGGGTGACGATCATTCATGGAAGCTACCAATCCGATGTCATCATTGTTCGATAGAGCCCTGGTGTGAGTTGCCGCCATTTCCCACGTAGCGATAATTTTTTCCGCTTGCTCAAGCGTGAATTTAGAACTATCCTCCGTGAGGAGGCGATGTTTAAGATTGTTGTCCGACAGACCAAACAGGATCCGATCAAGAATGAGCCGATTCTTCTGATCGCTGAACTCGCAATTTTCCGCTTGCAGCTTGAGCGTGAAAATAAAATCGCTCGCGGTTTCACCAGGCTGTTGTACCTTGGTGCTAAAATTGTACCGCTGAATGAGGACCGAATCCTTAAGCTTCTGAACTAGAGTCTCCGTACTCCACCTCGTCCATTAAAGCTTCTTATTGTGTTCTATTCCTTTTGAATAATTAAATAAAGCCAAAAAGCATTATCACTCACTGTTCTCCAAAATGAATAAAAATTTTAAAATGCGTCCCACTTTTCTTTTGTATTGATTGCGCAACTTTTCATAAAACAAAAGGTAACACAATTAAATAATTAAACAATCTATTTAACAATTAGCATGCAACACTCTGTGCAATTTTTTTCAATAATTAAATTTATTACGCACTCAATATTTGGCAAAAGGGAAAAGTAAAAATTAAACGCCAATGAGGACCAAAATTGTGCTACTCACCCGATGAATTGGTCAATCTCACCACGAAACAACCGATTTTCCAATGAGACCGAGGAGCCGACCCGTTTTATTTGAATTGCCGCACAAAATATATAACTTCCTGCAGAAATTTATCCTTCTTTGTCCCTTTAGCAATCGCCAGAAAATCAACAGGTAAGTTATTCCCAAAATTTATACTTTTCAATATTTGTATTGATTCCGAACCAGTTTACAGCACGCCTTGCCCTAGTAAAATTTCAACTATAAAGGAAGCCAAAATTCCAACAAATGTGACAGAACTTAAATCATATTTAGGGCTTATTAACTATTATAATAAATTCATTCCAAATTTGTCTTTAAAATTGTATCATTTGTACAATTTGTTGAAGAGCAATGTAAAATTTGAATGGGATCCCAATTGCAATACTGCTTTTGAAAATTCAAAGCAATTGTTGCTAAAAACGGATTTTTTGGAATTTTATGACCCGGAGAAACCAATCATTGTAGTTACTGGCTATGGATTGAGAGGAGTAATTGCTCATATTATTGACGAGGTTGAAAAACCAATTTGTTTCTCTTCATTTTCTTTAAAGCAGCTTAAAAGAAGTACCCCATTTTGCATTTAGAAGCCCTTGCTCTTGTTTGCACAATTAAAAAATTCCATAAGTAGGTACTTATAAGGACAAAAGTTTCAGATTTTTTCTGACCCCAAACCACTAGTGGGGATTTTTGGTAAAAATGGAAAACATTCAATATTTGTGACAAGAATACAACAATTGAGTTATCAATTGATTTGGAATCGAGCTTGCTGCCTTACGATACTAAACGCGAGAGTTGATTTCATTTTGTCATTAAAAGTTTGTAGAGGAGGAGCATAGACCAAAGTACATACACGTTGAGACTCAAGGTTAAAAAATTCCATAATTTAAAATAAAATACGGTTGTGAAGTTAATTAACCTAACGTAATAGGAAGGTACGTAACTATAAAAAATTATCATGCCGCGTCCAGAAAACACGTGCTCATATAGAGGGGGAGGGGTTGAAAAATGACCCCGAGAAAACACATTTTGGGAAGGGGGGAGGGGGTGTCAGCACATGAACCACGCGAAACGCGTTTTAAGATTCTGTTTCAGTCCAAGAAAATCAAACAAAAAAAGCTATTCTGTTTATTATGAACCTATTCATCATTTTCATAAAGAATTTTGGGATGTAACACACAAACATATCTAAGACTATGATGTAGAAAATATATTTTCGCCACGTCGCGCCGCCGATATTTTTGAATCAGCGCACTGCTTCTCAAAACCTGTCACGCCACTTGTGTATATTTTTCACGCCGATTATTTTTCATCAAAAATCTTAAGTGACTTCAAAAGAATTTCTCGTGGAAATTCAGGAAAAATCCCAAAGAGCTTGTTAAAAATTTTGAATTTCTTTATTAATTGCTTAGAATGTGCCAAAATTCCAAACAATCTTCGATCAATTCTTGAGAAAATAAGAAAAAATCTTTCATTGAAACAAAAAAAAAATCTTGGATATTCCGACGATTTTTTAATAACAATACGAAACAATCTCCAATGCAAAATCCGAAGAAACTTTGGAGGAATCCACTTGGGAATTAGGCGTTTTTAAGGAAAATTTGAGGAAGTTCCGTGGAAAATCCAAATAATTTCCAATGAAAAATTAATAGTGAATTGAACAACTCAGTTGAATCCATTTGACTTGCCACTAGTTGAACAACGGCGTTTAGACCTCAGAGTTTAATTCACACGACTTGCTCAATTTCTTGCCCAATCTAAACGAAGCGTAAATTATTCTATTTTGGTCGGAACGTTTGTTACTGCAATGCTTGTATTTACATGCATGACCAGTACAACAACCAAAAACGAGAATAGAACGACTGCCACTGGTACCATCGAGAAGTACACTCTGTTGAGCTTTGGCTCAATCAATTAAACGATTCCTCCGGTTATTAACCTGAGAAGTCATAAACTCATTCCTAGCTCCGAGCGCTCCGAGATGCGTAAACAAAATAATAAGCTATTCAGATTTTAGAAGCACTGAACTCGACCGATGCACCTACTGCTTATAATTATATTCGAAGTAACGGGAGAAAATTATCGCAATTAAATGCTCGATCCGTTTGCAATTAGTTTGGATGATTTATTGAACCTCAAGGATTCGACCAGTGAACCCAAGAAAAGGATTTTTTTAAACGTGACTTGCAATCACAATACCTAAGAGTCATGATCTATTTTAAACGCTAAGGTATGCCGCTGTATCCAAAGGCTTTTTATTTATTAGAATTACATGCACAATTTCAGTAGGTGGATATAATTTTATACATATTTGCAATTATTAGCTCCGCCGTTTCTAAGACAACCGTTTTATGCATTCATAAATCATATTGACAGCAAAGGACTCTCACACGAAACATCATTATTTTGAAGCCAGGCACTTTCACTGTCGCTGCTCCCGTTGTTACGCAGCAGGTTGCATCGAACAGAAGCACTGCGTGGCAAAAATGTCCCCTACACTGTTTTAATTACCCACTCATTTGTTCTTACTGAATCAAACAGAGATGGGGGAGCTCTTTCCTGTACATGCTCTCGTTAGTTTTCACTCATTAAGCGACCGTTCTACCAGGCGAGTAGCATCAACCAAGAGAACAACCATTTCTGTCTGGCACCCAAAGTTCCGGGAGTCGGGGAATATCCAAAAACTCATCATCCCATCGCACTGGAGCCGGAGAACAAGAGAGATGGCCCGACGTCTAGCTGTGAAATAATTTCTGTTTACTGTACACATACACGCGCCAAAATACAGACAGTGCGTTCAAGGGCCAGCGTGCAGACTGCCTATCGAACTGTAACGTCAGCACATCAGTGGCCATCGTAATCTGGAATCGTGGTCGTCTGCGAATCCGTTGAGGGGAGATGTGTATATATACCAAAAGCTACAGAGACGGTAAACCAAAGGGAAAAGTGTCCACCTAAGCGGTAGCGTGCGGAGAGACAGTCAGCAACCCACTGCCACCCACGCATCTCTTTTAATTATTCCCCCTTTTGTCTGGAATCAGTGAGGAAAACACGTGGCACTGAACACCACCTACTGTTGCTAACCATGAGCAGACGACTGCAGTTAGAGAGAATGAAAAAAAAATCTTCTATGGTTGGGGAAGAATGGTCAACAAAAGGAGAAAGGATGGTTATGAAAGAAAAGGGAAAACATAGGGTAAAGTGCCCAATAGTGGACCCCCAACCAATAGTGGACCCTCCAGCCATTTTTGCATTATTACTGCACAATGTCAACATTTTGCTATGAAATTCTATCGGGAGAACCTACCTTACAGTCCTATGATTTGATTGCATGCATTGGAAATGCTATGGAAAGTAAAATTAGATGATTTTTTACAATTCTATAAAAAATAAACACGAGAGTGTCCATTATAAGAATATTTTGGGGGGTCCATAATAGAAGAACGTCCCGAAACGGGACATGAAAATCAAATGAAGTGTCGACTATAGGGAAGCAATTTCCTATTATGGACCCCCAGGGGGTCTACTATAGGGCGAATTCAGTTAGACTTTAAAATGTTAATTTCAACGAATAACGCCGTGTATTTGAGTGTTTTATGTATGTATCGTGAAGAGGGAATGCAGAGCTTGTTGTTAGAGATCAAGCAGTGTTTCTTTTTTTTTTTGGGTTTAACTTCGGTAGAGGTTATTCATCCCATTCGTATATTTTTACATATTGTACAGTTCAAATTTGATTGAGTAATTGACATTTTCTTAAGTAATTTACCTTCTTCATCGTTATTGAGAATTTCTCCATTTGTTGACCCAGGCCGCATTTGCTTCTATGGTGTAGATGTAGATGAGAGTAGATGAGGAACTGTTATAGGCACTCCACATTTTAAGCATATGTTGTCCCCATGGTTGAAAAGATGTTGATGAGTCATTCTTGTGTGACCAATCCTTAGGCGACTAATAGCTCTTCTTTCGGTAGCACTATGCCTGTCCTTCCACTGTACAGCTGTACATTTGATGCTTCTTAGGAAGGTTGTACTGGTTCTCCATTCATTTTCCCAAGCAAGCCAAATTTCTGCTTTACAATATTTTAATACATCCCCACTAGGAACGCTGCAATGGTAAAATTCTTCGTCTCCATCAGCCTTCGCTAGCGAATCCGCTTTGTCATTTCCGGTAATACCTGCATGTCCTGGGACCCAGCATAACGTGACTATTTTTCCCTTTGGTGAGGTCTCAATTTCTTGAATCCAAGAGTGACGAGATTGTCCTTTTTCAAGAGCCAATAATACACTGGCCGAGTCTGAGAATATCACTGTTTGAAATCCTCCGACGCATATTTTGTCTATAGCAAACCAAATGGCTTGCTTCTTCAAAAGAAAAATAGAGCATTCATGTGGCAGCTTCTTACTGGAATTCAGTTCTCCGGATGTGACGCCGAATCCTACTTTACAACTATCTACTGATCCATCCGTGAATATCTGACGATGCGAAGCATACTTGTTTGTACATAGCGACAGAAACAGTTGTTGGGCTTTTTTGGGAGAATCTCCCACTTTATATTTTCGCTTTATCTCCCAGTCCACCTCCAGCGATGGTTCGTTCCATGCTCTGTCTCCAATTCTGTGTACTGCTGCTATTTTTGGTATTTCTTTTTGAGTAGAGATCAGGCAGTGTTAATATGTTGAATTTTTTTAAGCCTTATGACAAGAAGAGCAAAATTCCGCTACTAGGGGGTCCACTATTGGGCGTTTTACCCTAGCAGCTTGCTTAGAATCTAACAGGTGGAAGTTTATTAAAGTTCGCACAAACTTTTATAGAGCTTTCAAAAATAAATGCCACAATTTTATTTATAGTTTAGGACAGTGGTTCCCAAACTTTTAAGTGCAGCGACCCCATTGACGATCAGTCAAGTGGTCCACGGCCCCCTTAATTTGTTATGTCGAAATCAAGAATAAACATACATTTTTAAGCTTATTTATATAAATTTTTTTATTCATTCGAATATTAAATTTTCCAGCAGTAATTCTTTCTGAGAACCTTTACTTGTGTTTGTTATACCAGCGGCGTGTCTGATAAAGTTGATATCAAATCGGCCTCAATTTCCGATCTGTTTCTCTCTTTGGACTTCATTTGAAAATGTGTTGAAAATTCATTCTCACATAAGTATATAGGAGCAAACAGTATTAGAATCTTCAAAGCTTGTTACGCAACTTTGGGATACCATTCGTATATTGCACACCAAAACTGACTCAAATGTTTTTCACCGAATAACTTTTTTTATCTTTATTAAGCAGACTTTCAGCCCTAGGCTGGCTCGCCTCCGCACCGAATAACTCACGAGATGAAGCACCATTCTTTATGTCCAAATATTCAATCAGAATTTTACCGGATAGGCTAACCACGTCCAATGTGGCTAACCACGAACTAATGAGTCATCTTCTTGAGCTAATGAATCGTCACTTGAACTAATGAATCATCAAGTGAGTCTAGTTGAACCATAATTTCCAATTTGAGATCTACATTGATGCTTGCAAATTGTCTCTGAACTGAGTCAGATTGGTTTTCCTGTCATGTAGCTACAAATTCAATGATCAATGATCAAAACCCAAGTAAAGTTCTTTTAAAAGTACGCTTTTCGTTTAAACAGGTCAGTCAAGCTGATTACACGAAAACCGTACTTTTTAAGCAACTTTTGATTACTTGGAAATATCTGATAGATAACGGAGACTTTTCTACCATCTTTCTTTATTGAGATTGAAAAGAAAATCATTTAGATACTGACTTCTTGGGAAAATTTTAACATCATCATCACAAGTTCAAAACATTACATTTTGCACACCAACGTCCGCAAGTCATGTTCCACCTGATCGATCCACCTTGCCCGATGCGCACCTTGCCTTCTTGTGACTGTCAGATACATACATGCTATGTCCCAATTGTTTTAAATATCCAATGTGACCAGCAGCATCCTGCGAAACGCGGAACACCTATCTGTCTCGAAAATGTATCTTCCAAAAGTGCATTTCGCATAAATTTTGGCTCAAAAAAAATTATAAAAATATTTGTAAGGCTGTATAAAATGAAACAAATTTGTAAAATGAAGTTGAAAAATGGAGCGTCCCGCGGACGTCTGGTCACATTATAAATATCGTATACCACATCGTTAGTATCAAAACAGTTTTCTTATTATGAATTATGGTCATAACAATCTTTTGAGGTTAAATTAAAGTTCCATAAAAGTACCCCAAACAAACGCGAAGCAAATTTGTCGGAGTATCGCTACTTGCAAGATTCCATCGTAGCTGCATATCAACGCGAGACTTGGCCGATCTCGCTATTTGTGATCATGTGATCCTTTCGCTTGCTTTATATAGTATAAAATAAAATTTAAAAAAAAGTGCTGCAATTCAGCTTTTTTAGCTTTCAATTTTTTAAATAGTTAGAGGGATCGAAATTATTAATTTTTTGGTAAATGAATCGATTAAACAAATAAACAATCAATCGCTATCGTCTATACGACCCTTGAAAAAGGCCACAACCCATCGGCTGAAACGTCGGGCAAGTAAATAAACCATCGTTTTGATACTTCGAACAGAGAAAGCCAACCTTCGAACCGTATATCCCATCCAGTCAAAAAACACCCACCCCCCTTTAAATTGCAAGTTTATGGATTTACAAACCCAGATCATTCCATATTACAGTTCATGCTCAAGTCTCGAACTCATTTTGGACAGTTTGGATGCCCCAGAATATCTTAAAACTATCTCACGATATTCACTGATCTCCCAGGAGGTGTAAGGGACATAATTAAATGCATATGGAAGCTCTAGCACTGAAAAAAATACCTTCTAAGCAGCTGTAGATCTCCAGTCCCGAATTCAAGAATAGTTTGGATAACCCAGAATATCCCAGAACTACCTTGAGGTGATTTTCTCACATTTTATAAGACCTAATGATCACGATTGAATACTCAAATAAACTTTGCGCAACCGAAAAAAGCTTTTAAAAAAGCTTCCGAACATCTTGAAAGGAGGCTTCCGAGCCTCTTGAAAGGAGGCTTCCGAGCCTCTTGAAAGGAGGCTTCCGAGCCTCTTGAAAGGAGGCTTCCGAGCCTCTTGAAAGGAGGCTTCCGAGCCTCTTGAAAGGAGGCTTCCGAGCCTCTTGAAAGGAGGCTTCTGAGCCTCTTGAAAGGAGGCTTCTGAGCTCTTGAAAGGAGGCTTCTGAGCCTCTTGAAAGGAGGCTTCTGAGCCTCTTGAAAGGAGGCTTCTGAGCCTCTTGAAAGGAGGCTTCTGAGCCTCTTGAAAGGAGGCTCTGAGCCTCTTGAAAGGAGGCTTCTGAGCCTCTTGAAAGGAGGCTTCTGAGCCTCTTGAAAGGAGGCTCTGAGCCTCTTGAAAGGAGGCCTGAGCCTCTTGAAAGGAGGCTTCCTGAGCCTCTTGAAAGGAGGCTTGAGAGCCTCTTGAAAGGAGGCTCTGAGCCTCTTGAAAGGAGGCTTCTGAGCCTCTTGAAAGGAGGCTTCTGAGCCTCTTGAAAGGAGGCTTCTGAGCTTCTTGAAAGGAGGCTTCTGAGGCCTCTTGAAAGGAGGCTTGAGCCTCTTGAAAGGAGGCTTGAGCCTCTTGAAAGGAGGCTTCTGAGCCTCTTGAAAGGAGGCTGAGCCTCTTGAAAGGAGGCTTGAGCCTCTTGAAAGGAGGCTTCTGAGCCTCTTGAAAGGAGGCTCTGAGCCTCTTGAAAGGAGGCTTCTGAGCCTCTTGAAAGGAGGCTTCCGAGCCTCTTGAAAGGAGGCCTGAGCCTCTTGAAAGGAGGCTTCTGAGCCTCTTGAAAGGAGGCTTCCAGGCCTCTTGAAAGGAGGCTTGAGCTCTTGAAAGGAGGCTCTGAGCCTCTTGAAAGGAGGCTTCTGAGCTCTTGAAAGGAGGCCTGAGCTCTTGAAAGGAGGCTTCTGAGCCTCTTGAAAGGAGGCTTCTGAGCCTCTTGAAAGGAGGCTTCTGAGCCTCTTGAAAGGAGGCTCTGAGCTCTCTTGAAAGGAGGCTTGAGGCCTCTTGAAAGGAGGCTTCCAGGCCTCTTGAAAGGAGGCTTGAGCCTCTTGAAAGGAGGCTTGAGCCTCTTGAAAGGAGGCTTCCTGAGCCTCTTGAAAGGAGGCTTCTGAGCCTCTTGAAAGGAGGCTTGAGCCTCTTGAAAGGAGGCTTCTGAGCCTCTTGAAAGGGAGGCTTCTGAGCCTCTTGAAAGGAGGCTTCTGAGCCTCTTGAAAGGAGGCTTCTGAGCCTCTTGAAAGGAGGCCTGAGCCTCTTGAAAGGAGGCTTCTGAGCCTCTTGAAAGGAGGCTTCTGAGCCTCTTGAAAGGAGGCTCTGAGCCTCTTGAAAGGAGGCTTCTGAGCCTCTTGAAAGGAGGCTTCTGAGCCTCTTGAAAGGAGGCTTCCGAGCCTCTTGAAAGGAGGCTTGAGCCTCTTGAAAGGGAGGCTTCCTGAGCCTCTTGAAAGGAGGCTTCTGAGCCTCTTGAAAGGAGGCTTCTGAGCCTCTTGAAAGGAGGCTGAGCCTCTTGAAAGGAGGCTCTGAGCCTCTTGAAAGGAGGCTTCTGAGCCTCTTGAAGGAGGCTTCTGAGCCTCTTGAAAGGAGGCTTCCTGAGCCTCTTGAAAGGAGGCTTCCTGAGCCTCTTGAAAGGAGGCTTCGAGCCTCTTGAAAGGAGGCTCTGAGCCTCTTGAAAGGAGGCTGAGCCTCTTGAAAGGAGGCTCTGAGCCTCTTGAAAGGAGGCTTCCTGAGCCTCTTGAAAGGAGGCCTGAGCCTCTTGAAAGGAGGCTTCTGAGCCTCTTGAAAGGAGGCTTCTGAGCCTCTTGAAAGGAGGCCTGAGGCCTCTTGAAAGGAGGCTTCTGAGGCCTCTTGAAAGGAGGCTTCGAGCCTCTTGAAAGGAGGCCTGAGCCTCTTGAAAGGAGGCTTCTGAGCCTCTTGAAAGGAGGCTTCCAGGCCTCTTGAAAGGAGGCTTGAGAGCCTCTTGAAAGGAGGCCTGAGCCTCTTGAAAGGAGGCTTCCTGAGCCTCTTGAAAGGAGGCTCTGAGCCTCTTGAAAGGAGGCTCTGAGCCTCTTGAAAGGAGGCTTGAGGCCTCTTGAAAGGAGGCTTGAGCCTCTTGAAAGGAGGCTTCTGAGCCTCTTGAAAGGAGGCTTCTGAGCCTCTTGAAAGGAGGCTCTGAGCCTCTTGAAAGGAGGCATCTGAGCCTCTTGAAAGGAGGCATTCTGAGCCTCTTGAAAGGAGGCTGAGCCTCTTGAAAGGAGGCTCTGAGCCTCTTGAAAGGAGGCTTCTGAGCCTCTTGAAAGGAGGCTTCTGAGGCCTCTTGAAAGGAGGCTCTGAGGCCTCTTGAAAGGAGGCTCTGAGCCTCTTGAAAGGAGGCTTCTGAGCCTCTTGAAAGGAGGCTTCTGAGCCTCTTGAAAGGAGGCTTCCTGAGCCTCTTGAAAGGAGGCTTCTGAGCCTCTTGAAAGGAGGCCTGAGCCTCTTGAAAGGAGGCTTGAGAGCCTCTTGAAAGGAGGCTCTGAGCCTCTTGAAAGGAGGCTTTGAGCTCTTGAAAGGAGGCCTGAGCTCTTGAAAGGAGGCTCTGAGCCTCTTGAAAGGAGGCTTGAGGCCTTTCTTGAAAGGAGGAGGCTCTGAGCCTCTTGAAAGGAGGCTTCTGAGCCTCTTGAAAGGAGGCTCTGAGCCTCTTGAAAGGAGGCTTCTGAGCCTCTTGAAAGGAGGCTTCTGAGCCTCTTGAAAGGAGGCTTCCAGGCCTCTTGAAAGGAGGCTCTGAGCCTCTTGAAAGGAAGGCTTCCGAGCCTCTTGAAGGAGGCTGGGCCTCTTGAAAGGAGGCTTCTGGAGCCTCTTGAAAGGGAGGCTTCTGAGCCTCTTGAAAGGAGGCTCTGAGCCTCTTGAAAGGAGGCTCGAGCCTCTTGAAAGGAGGCTTCTGAGCCTCTTGAAAGGAGGCTTGAGCCTCTTGAAAGGAGGCTTCTGAGCCTCTTGAAAGGAGGCTTGAGCCTCTTGAAAGGAGGCTTGAGCCTCTTGAAAGGAGGCTTGAGCCTCTTGAAAGGAGGCTTCTGAGCCTCTTGAAAGGAGGCCTGAGCCTCTTGAAAGGAGGCTTCCTGAGCCTCTTGAAAGGGAGGCTTCTGAGGCCTCTTGAAAGGAGGCCTGAGCCTCTTGAAAGGAGGCTTGAGGCCTCTTGAAAGGAGGCTCTGAGCCTCTTGAAAGGAGGCTTCTGAGCCTCTTGAAAGGAGGCTTCTGAGCCTCTTAAAGGAGGCATCTGAGCCTCTTGAAAGGAGGCTTCTGAGCCTCTTGAAAGGAGGCTTCTGAGCCTCTTGAAAGGAGGCCTGAGCCTCTTGAAAGGAGGCTTCTGAGCCTCTTGAAAGGAGGCTTCTGAGCCTCTTGAAAGGAGGCTCTGAGCCTTATGAAAGGAGGCTGAGCCTCTTGAAGGGGGCTTCTGGGCCTCTTGAAAGGAGGCCTGGAGCCTCTTGAAAAGGAGGCATCCGAGCCTCTTGAAAGGAGGCTCTGAGCCTCTTGAAAGGAGGCCTGAGCCTCTTGAAAGGAGGCTTCCTGGAGCCTCTTGAAAGGAGGCCTGAGCCTCTTGAAAGGAGGCTTCCAGGCCTCTTGAAAGGAGGCTTCGAGGCCTCTTGAAAGGAGGCTTGAGAGCCTCTTGAAAGGAGGGCTGAGCCTCTTGAAAGGAGGCTCTGAGCCTCTTGAAAGGAGGCTTGAGGCCTCTTGAAAGGAGGCTTCTGAGCCTCTTGAAAGGAGGCCTGAGCCTCTTGAAAGGAGGCTTCTGAGCCTCTTGAAAGGAGGCTCTGAGCCTCTTGAAAGGAGGCCTGAGCCTCTTGAAAGGAGGCTCTGAGCCTCTTGAAAGGAGGCTTCTGAGCCTCTTGAAAGGAGGCCTGAGCCTCTTGAAAGGAGGCTTCTGAGCCTCTTGAAAGGAGGCTTGAGCCTCTTGAAAGGAGGCTTCCTGAGCCTCTTGAAAGGAGGCTTCCGAGCCTCTTGAAAGGAGGCTTCCGAGCCTCTTGAAAGGAGGCTTCCGAGCCTCTTGAAAGGAGGCTTCCGAGGCTCTTTATTTTATTTATTTTATTTATTTTATTTATTTTATTTATTTTATTTATTTTATTTATTTTATTTATTTTATTTATTTTATTTATCTTATTTATTTTATTTATTTTATTTATTTTATTTATTTTATTTATTTTATTTATTTTATTTATTTTATTTATTTTATTTATTTTATTTATTTTATTTATTTTATTTATTTTATTTATTTTATTTATTTTATTTATTTTATTTATTTTATTTATTTTATTTATTTTATTTATTTTATTTATTTTATTGATTCAACTTCATCTGCTTGATGCTTAATGAAGTGTGACAAGGAAAAGCCAGTTTGAGTAGACTAACATCTTACTCAAATTGGCATAAAAACCTCATATCTTTTCAAAACAGTACAGTACATAAATAAGATTTTACAAACAAACAAACAGAGTGAGTCAAAGTTATACTAAAATTAACTTATAAATATTTGAGGTCATCCTGCCTTATCAAACGTAGTCGGGGTTCTCCGGAATCCGTGGAAATATGCTCAGCGATGGTAATTATCGAGAAAAGAAAAGGCATCAAGTAGAACGATTCTTCTTCTTAATTAGCATTGGACTGGAACTCACCTATTCAATAGTGATGGTCCCCTTTCCTGAAGTTTGCGTTGAAATGTGGATGCAGAACAGTTGAAGTCAAAAGATGAAATACTACGTTGAACCTTGCAGACATGAATCGGATAGGGTCGTGAAGACCATACACAGCGCGACTGTAGCTGCAGAAAATCACGCTGCCGAAGATTTCGCTTCGGGCATATAAGTTCAGCTGGCTTATTATTTCCATCAAGTCTATATCTCCCAGCAAATTTTTTTCAACGAAGCTCTCTTGACTGATACATTTTTTGTGTTCCAACATTTGCAATCCTAAGAGTCGACATCGATCTTTATACGGTGGTAGGTTTCTCGGGTCACGCCATGGAAGTCTGCAAAGGGCTTTTTTCACGAATTTTCCTTGTTTGGCTTCGATTCTGGTAATCCAGTTGGTATGATATGTCCACCAGACAACTGTACTTGTCTCCAAAATTGAACGGACTAGTGCACAAAACAATGACCGTAGACATAGAGGATCACGAAATTCGTCGCAAATTTTGAAGATGAACCCCAGCTGTCTATTTGCTTTACTTATCATGTGTTCATAATGTAGACGGAATGATAAAGCTGAGTCTAGAATGACTCCTAGGTCACGAATGTGATCTACGCGCTCCAACCGTTGGTTCAAAATTGTGTAGTCACCAATTATAGGATTTAATTTCCGATGGAATGTTATCACATTGCATTTCGCTATACTTATGGTCAATTTGTTCCTGGTACACCAATCTGCGAATTTGTTGATCAGACCCTGTAATACGTGGCAATCTTGTATGCAGTTTATCACAAAATATAATTTTACATCATCCGCGTAAAATAACCGGCAGCCCGGTGGCAGTATATCGGCTAACTCGTTGACAAAAATTGAGAACAAAAGTGGTCCTAAGTTGCTTCCTTGAGGAACGCCAGACAGATTTGAAAAAAGTCTGACGATTCGCCACCAATCAATACGCTTATCATTCGATTTGTAAGGTAGGATTCAAACCATCGTATAAGGCTGGAAGATATGCCGAGCTTGTCAAGTCTTGACAGCAATATTTCATGATCAACTCGATCGAACGCAGCTTTTAGATCGGTATATATTACGTCCACTTGTGATCCAGCGCCAGCGTCTATGTGTCGTATGCTAAATGAGGTGAATTGGGCTAGGTTCGTGGAGACTGATCTTTTCGGGTAAAAACCGTGCTGCTCCGGAGATATATAGTTTTTGCAGCAAGCAAACAGTACATCGTTGATGATAATTTCAAAAACCTTCGAACACGCACATAACGAGGTAATTCCGCGGTAGTTTTCAATGTTTTGTTTATCACCTTTCTTGAACACTGGAAACATTATGGACGATTTCCATTTGAAAGGAAATGTACCCTGTTGTAGCGACATAGTAGCATCAAAGGATGAATCAAAGCTCCACAACACTTTTTAGTACGCAAGATGGATTCCGTCAAGACTAGCAGCAGTAGAATACATTAGCTTGTAGATTGCATTCTCTACCTGTTGGTGATTTATGTTGAAGTTTCTTAATTCACACACGTTGAGTGGTGTATCAACGCATGCTTCTAGGGCTTCATCATGTGTTGCTATGGACGTATTGAACGCACCTTTGAAGTGTTTTGCAAACAACTCACTTTTTATCGCCTGGCGTGCTTGCAGTTTCATCTCCAGAAACATCTCTACCGGCAAGCCTCTTTCATTGCGTTTGTCGTTCATAAAGGACCAGAACTGTTTAGGGTTTTTCCGAAGCTTCTCTTGTGTACGAACAACGTATTTTCGATATAAAAAACTGTTGTATACCCGGTAATTATTGCTTGCTTGTACAAATTTCTGTTTCACAAAAGGGCATCGAGTTCTGCAGTACTTTCGAAGCAATTTTGATCTGATTCTTTTTAGATTTCGCAAGCGAGCGTTTCCCCAGATTGGTTTCTGAATTGGCCTACGCACAGGCACATATTCCGGTATAATTTGTGTAATCAATTGTGTAAAATTATTCACAGCTTCATCAACATCCGTCACCGATTCTAGAAAGGTCCAATCAATTTGACTTAATTCATTGGTCAGGGCGACAAAGTCTGCTCTTCGGAAATTTAAATCGAGTCTCTCAGAGAAATCTTCAAACATCAGATCGGATTGAATTTTGATTTCCAAAGTGAGAGCTGGATGATCTGCGTCGAGGGGAGTTAAAGGTTCAGCTGCTTCGAATAGACCACACTGGCTCAACAAAGAATCGGTTACTAGTGCCAGATCAAGAAACCGTCCATTTCTATTCGATATTCCATTGATTTGATTTAAACCGCTTAAATTGAAGCCATCAAGAAGTGCAGCGTAGAAATGTACGAATCTGTTGCATTTACATAGAGTCGATTGTTTGTTGAAGTGTTCCAAACTAATGCTGACTGGTTATAATCTCCGAATAAGACAGCGTGATCGTGCAGCCTGAGATTAGCGTGCACAGAATGGATAGATTCAACATGATTATTTATGCTCTGCAAATCGTTCTTACGATCAGGAGGTACCGTGCGGGACCGAAATCCGTACAGTACCGAAATCCGTCCACCTCATGAGATATCAATAAATTAAGAGAGGTTAAAGGTAATTAATGTAGGAATAATTAATCTTATTCTGTTCAGATACTTGACAGTAAGCTTTTAGGGCATATAATTGGAAAGAAGGCGTTGAAATTAAAACCATAAAAAGCAAAAACAAATCTCCACCCACCAAACGCGGAGTTTGTGCCGCCATCTTGTTTTCGGGTAGAGCATAATTGCACCAAAAGTAACTGTGTTTTAATTGCTAATTGCAAATCATTACATAAGATAAGCGGAATACAAATCGACGGAACCGCTTCTCAAGGTGCATATCGAACTATTTACAGTGGTAGTTTAGTCAATCAGGTTGTTACAAATTTAGATATTTAGTTAAGAAATAGCTGTACGGATTTTGATCCTTTGATTCAAAATCCGTCCACAGTGGACAGATTTCGAGTCAGGAGTAGTTGATTTAATTGATTATTTTATCATGTTTTTCGTAGTTTTAATGAGTAAATGTGAAACACTTCAAAATTAGAAGCCTTCATGCGCCTGTGTGAATGACAAACGTGTTATTTACATTCGATTCCTATTTTCTAATGACTTTTTCATATACGAAGGTGCTTAAGTGTACGGATTTTGATGCCCCACGGTAGATATATAACGCCGATGCTAAGATTTCTATCTGGTAATTTTAGCAGAACCCACAGTTGTTCAAGAGTGTCATCGACGGGAGCACGATCGACGGAACAGTTTAGTTTAGAAGATACAGCAATTAGTACTCCACCGCCTCGAGATTTGGTGCTGTTCTTCCTGTTGCGGTCGTTTCTAAAGACGGAATAAGATTCGCCGAATAGGAACTGAATAGATCTTATCATCTAACCATGTTTCTGTCAACACGATGACGTCGTAATGTGAATCAGACACGGCTAATAGGAATCTATCAATCTTTGTGCGTAAGCCTCTGACGTTCTGATAATAAACCAGAAGATTATTGCTGCTATTAGACTGGATGTTGTTGATCTGATTCTCATGAGGTAGACGAGACTGGGCAATGGGAGCTCCGGAAATAATAGCGTCTGGGTTTTCGGTTTCAATCTGAAATGGGGTCACTCCATTGAGGGCGGGTGCAGTATCTTCGTTTGCTTCGGGCGGACATATACTGATCTTAGCTATACCTGGACCAGTCATTCGGTTGAGCTGGTGTCCTGAGTCGGGTAGGGATGGATTGTCCTCCGAGATCGTGCATCTTTCGTCGGAGAGTGAAGAAAGGCGAAACTGAGCAGCAGGAGCTCCGGAAACGGTAGCTTCGAAGGAAGCGGGATCTTTCTGGAAAGTGGTCACTCGATTGAGGGCGGGTGCAGTATCTTCGTTTGCTTCGGGCGGACATATACTAATCTTAGCTTTACCTGGACCAGTCAGTCGGTTGAGCCGGTGTCCTGAGTCGGGCAGAGATGGATTGTCCGGCAAAATCATGCACCTTTCGTCGGAAAGCGGAAAAAGGCGAAACTCAGCAGCAGGAGCTCCGGAAACGGTAGCGTCAAAGAAAGCGGGATCCTTCTGGAAAGTGGTCACTCGATTGAGGGCGGGTGCAGTATCTTCGTTTGCTTCGGGCGGACATATACTAATCTTAGCTTTACCTGGACCAGTCAGTCGGTTGAGCTGGTGTCCTGAGTCGGGTAGGGATGGATTGTCCTCCGAGATCGTGCATCTTTCGTCGGAGAGTGAAGAAAGGCGAATCTGAGCAGCAGGAGCTCCGGAAACGGTAGCGTCGAAGGAAGCGGGATCTTTCTGGAAAGTGGTCACTCGATTGAGGGCGGGTGCAGTATCTTGAAAGGAGGCTTCCGAGCCTCTTGAAAGGAGGCTTGAGCCTCTTGAAAGAAGGCTTGAGCCTCTTGAAAGGAGGCTTCGAGCCTCTTGAAAGGAGGCTTCCGAGCCTCTTGAAAGGAGGCTTCGAGCCTCTTGAAAGGGAGGCTTCTGAGCCTCTTGAAAGGAGGCTTCTGAGCCTCTTGAAAGGAGGCTTGAGCCTCTTGAAATGAGGCTTCTGGAGCCTCTTGAAGGAGGCTTCTGAGTCTCTTGAAAGGAGGCTTCTGAGCCTCTTGAAATGAGGCTTCTGAGCCTCTTGAAAGGAGGCTTCTGAGCCTCATGAAAGGAGGATTCTGAGCCTCTTGAAAGGAGGCTTCCGAGCCTCTTGAAAGGAGGCTCTGAGCCTCTTGAAAGGAGGCTTTGAGCCTCTTGAAAGGAGGCTTCTGAGCCTCTTGAAAGGAGGCTTCTGAGCCTCTTGAAAGGAGGCTTCTGAGCCTCTTGAAATGAGGCTTGGAGGCCTCTTGAAAGGAGGCTTCCGAGCCTCTTGAAAGGAGGCTTCCGAGCCTCTTGAAAGGAGGCTTCCGAGCCTCTTGAAAGGAGGCTTCCGAGCCTCTTGAAAGGAGGCTTCCGAGCCTCTTGAAAGGTAATAAACCCCCTTTTGCATAGAAGGAGGCTCCTGAGACACTTAGAAGTAGGCTTCAAAGCCATTTGCAACGAAGCTAGTCAGAAAAAGGCTTTCATATTTCTTATATAAAGGCTTTCGAACCTTTATATTCTAGATTTTAGTACAGAAACATATTCTAAACATATTATTCAACATTTCGTTTCGTTCAGGTAGAATACATTGAAGATTTTTAAAACTTGTTTGTTTATTATCTAACAATGGTTGTCTCAATGAATATGACTTTTTCTATTCTAAATCCATTTGATAACGTCCGGCGGTACGGAAAGCTTATAGTAGTCGTTGTCGAAACACGTCAGCAGAAACATTGTAGTCAAAGTATGAAAAGTATTGATTTAATTGATGGCAGATTGCACGGACGGGCTCGTTTAAAGCATAATTGCTGCCCCACGACTTCAAAAAAAGAAAGTTACGATGACGAAGCGGTCTTTCTGGTGCGTTTATTTGAATTTGGGCCAGCAATGCTGGACAATGTATGTTACCTGTGAGCAATTTTCCTGCAAACGTTGCTTGGGAGAATCTTCTTCTCACGATTCTCAAAAGACGACAGCGTTCCTCGTACGGTGGCAAATTCTATTGGTCACGCCAACCAATGAAGCGTTGTGCACACCAAACACATTTGTTTGTGAACGGCTTCTATTCGAACAATCCAATTGGCTTGAATAGAACGCCACACAACAGCATTCGATTCTAATAAAGATCTCACAATGGAGCAATAGAGAGACCTGAGGCATATCGGATCCCTGGACTCATCAGCGATTGTGAACATAAAGCCAAGATGACGATTAGATCTGGTCACGATATCGTTATACTGGAAACGGAATGTGAGGGCACTGTTCAGGATAATACAAGGTCCTTAACTTGCTGAACCCGAAGAAGAGTCTGTTCGTTGAGGACGTAGTCGAATGTGAATGGCTGATTTTTTCGATGAAACGAGATAATGTTGCATTTTTCGATACTTAGTATTAGCAAGTTTCTTGTGCACCACTTAGCAACGATGTTTACCATGTTTTGTTAATAGTAGCAGTCAAAGTAATATTTTACTATTTTGACTATTTTTGTGTCTTCTGCGGCATCCAGGTGGCAGCAACAGGGAGGCGTCATTTATGAAAATGGAAAATAGAAGTGGCCCAAGATTGCTGACTTGTGGTGCTCCAGAATTATTGGCAAACACTTGGGATTCCGAACAACCTATTTTTACGCTGACTGAACGTAGGATCTAAACCAGTCTACGCTCCTTGAGGATGCTCGGAGTCTCTCTAGTTTATTCGATGCATTGTCCTTTTGATCTTTTGTCCCCTTTTGCCCTTATTTAATACACTATATTGAACTTTGTCTTCGAATCCTGCTTACCCCAGCCAAGCAGGATTCGAAGACAAAGTTTAAGAATCAAAAATCTTCAGAACTTTATCAAAAAAAATTATTGAAACTGTTATACATCCGCCATTACGCAACCACGGCGAACGACTACGACGCGTGTTGAACAACGTCGAGGGTTTTGAGTGCAGGCATACTCAACGAGGTAGTGGTCAGATTCAATATTCGCACTGCGCTAAGTGCGGTCGTTCGTGATGTCGGAGAAGAATTTACCGTCGATTAGAACGTGGTCGATTTGGTTTTCCGTTACATGATTAGGTGATTTCCATGTGACCTTTTGGATATTCTTGCGGGGGAAGAAAGTGCTTCGGATTACCATTCCGCGGGAGGCTGCAAAGTTTATGCATTATTTTTCCCTGATTCTTCTTCTTCTTCTTATTGGCATTACATCCCCACACTGGGACAGAGCCGCCTCGCAACTTATTGTTCATCAGGTATGGGAAAAATCGGGTCATTTAGCGCTAATCTTTCACTCACATCTACACACAATCGCAAATTAGGCAACTGTACACGAGCCCTTCCAAAATTTTCAAATTCGATTGTCTACCGTTTGGCTTCAGTTAGTAACGAATCATGCCAAAAACAAACAGACAAAATTCATCACCGAATCTTTCCCACAGATAGCAAATGATGCATAGTCGAGTATTTGTTTACATTCGGTTCGTAAACGAATGAAATCGCAATTGAGTGGTGAGTGAGGACTCGGCAGAAAGATTCAGCCCGCAAAACGAATCATTGAGTCTAAATTGAATCAATCTTTTGAGTCCAACTCAGTATTTTCTGCTGCACTCACTACACATCGGTTTATCCTCAAGTCTCGATTTCTTTTCGCACTATCTTTGGTTTCACTTATTTATGCTGGGGAGACACTCAGTAGGTATGAATTGTTTGTTGGTTCGCTGTTGGGTTGAGTAGCATTCATTTTGCAATCGTGTGTTCGCTGATGGATAGGGATTTTAAATCTGCGTGATTCGTGTGAGTGAGTGAGTTTTTCCATAGCTGGTGTTCATTAAGCACTTCCACAGTTATTAACTGCGAGGTTCTAAGCCAGGTTACCATTTTTGCATTCGTATATCATGAGGCTAGCACGTTGATACTTTTATGCCCAGGTAAGTCGAGACAATTTCCAATCCGAAAATGGCCTAGACCAACACCGGAAATCGAACCCAGCCACCCTCAGCATGGTCTTGCTTTGTAGCCGCGCGTCTTACCATACGGCTAAGGAGGGCCCCTGATAGTGGAGTTAATTCCAATCAACTTGGTTAAAGACAGTGTTCACTTTTATCCATCATATTTGACCCCGTGGGCCTGAAAGCGTTACCCCAGCAAAGTCTGAAAACATATTGAGAGCATATAGAAAACGATTGTGCCACGTTTGGCCTAAAGTCGTTTGGCCTAATGCCGTTTGGCATAAGGTCGTTTGGCCTAAAGTCATTTGGCCTAATGGTCGTTTGGCCTAATGGTCGATTGGCCTAATGGTCATTTGGCCTAATGGTCGTTTGGCATAATAGGTACACATAGGCGTAAACGGTTGAAATATATTGTTATATGAAATTCTTTTTGTAGGTGCAAAATAAAGCCATGTGAATGTGATCAAAAAGCGTAATACAAACTAACGTTAAAATATTGCAAATCACTTTTATAATACAATAAAACCAGGAATTTATAAAAAGGAAGGTATAAAAAACAATGAATCAGATATATTTTGGCAATGTCGACATATGAAAACAGTATAACTTGAAAGAACTGATCATGCTTCAAAGAAGGCATCAACATTTTTGGAAAATGCTTGTCATATGCAATACCAAAGCAACATGCAGTAAAACTAGAAAGAACAGCTCATGCTTTAAAGAAGGTGTCAACCAACCCGTGAGCAACTTGACAGCTCCAGTACATTGTCAGTGTACCCCGAAAAATTGGTTCAGGTGGTTCTGTCAAACTCGATTATTTCGTGAGCATTTCCTGAATACGGCGTAAAAAGTTAAAAATAAACCCAAATTTTAATTATATATATTTTTTATTCATTTATCACACAATTATATTACACATTAGTTATTTTGATATAGGCTCGTATATACACAAGCTCTACGGACCTGGGTGATGAATTATATAGATATCATCACAACCTGATTTGGCGCTGGAATAATCGAAACAATTATAGGAGTACTTAGGCTGTGAACCATTCCACCGATTCGATTAACTTTTAGTTACAATTTGACAGTTCGATGGTTACTGTGTTGTTGTTGAGATAGTTTTTGTTCATTTGATTTCAGATGGGTGTGATAAAAGCGAATAGCAAAATTTTTTGTTCTTTATTTTAGTGAATTTTGAAATGAGTTCAGTTCTTCACTTTAAATAGCAAATTTTGACATTAGTAGAAATGGTTATATTTGTCTAATTTAAGTCATTATATTTTTATTGAAATAGAACAACGTGTGACAACAGTTAGCCCATATATTTTCTGTCAAATTTGTCCTTTCCGTTCCGCTAACATTGTGTTTGGGGCTTTATTCGGCGCGGAAAAGAATCAGTTTTATGAGTTTTATTACGGATGAATTGTTTATGCCTTCGAAATTTTAGGCATATTGTTCAAGCCAATATTTCAGGTTAAAATCAATGGCTAAGTTCATCAAAATACTTCGATGATTATTAATGGCTTCCTGTGCTAAAATGTGTTAAGCTAACTTGTTAAGAAAACATGTTGGTGGGTGTTGTAGATGTTCATAACGATGTGATATCCAAGCTGCGCATAATGTTTCCCGACGTTGAAGTTCGTATTTCGGTTAATCGTTAATAAGTATTTTTAACTCCGTCTTCGAGATCTTGCAAATTAAAAGATCAGCTTTGTTGGCCTCAATATGTTCTGAAGTCTGAACAAGCTCATGTTTACAATGCTCACATTTTATTTTTCCAATAAACTGTTTTGAACGTGGATTGCTGAATAAATCAATGATTGAAGCGAAAAGTCATCAACCACAGTGGCGGACGCAAGCGTTTCAACAACCGGAGCATCGGTATCGTTTAAATCTTCTATCGTAGTCGAGTAGTATTTTTGTCGCAAGTGGATTACCACCCACTTTTATTTTATATATTATACTCTGCGCTTTGAAAACTCAATACAAGAAAAATTTAATGAAATCAAATTAATTTTGTTTTAATTTAGTTCAATGATTGATTCCAATTATCTCTACGCCTTTTTGTACTGCAACTCTTGCCCGTGGTTTGGCATCAACTGTTCGGTAAATTAATTTACAGATTTTTTGTAATTTTTTCCATTGCTCAACTGTCAAAATCACCTAAAATCAGTAAAATAATTTACCGAACAGTTCAGCGGTTGAGATTTCGGTAAAATTTTACCGCGGTCGGCGATTTATTTTAAGTGTGAACCATATTGTAAAGATTGTATGTAACCTATCCAATGTCAAAACTCGGACCCCATTCGATTTTGGCATCACGTTTGGAACATTTATGTTGCCAAAATCGAATGGTTTTTGTTTTCTTATGATACTTTAACATTTCTTCACTTTTTGTGACGCTAGACACACTGTGACCTTTTTTTACATTAATATACTGATTTTTCTAATATTTATGTTGTAAAAATATGTTGATTTTTCTCAAAAATTGAGCCCACAGAATTTTATTTCGAAATGAAAAGTGAAATGAAACCCAATTTTAATCATTTTTTTTAGTATAATTTTAGGAAAAATATACATTGAAGAAAGTGAGTTTCCAAAAAAACATCAAGAACTGTACTGCCGTGAATCGCATATCTTTCCCATCTTTGCTGGGTTTCCTATTCATATGGGAAAAATATGCGATTCACGGCAGTGTACTTCAGACAATATTCGGCTAAAATTGTGAGCGGCTAAATAAGTGAACCCAAACTTTTGGCCGATGCATACTATGCACTTGAGTAAACATTTTGATTTTTAAAAATAAAACAATTTTTTCCGCCTAAAAATTATCAACGTCCCTCAAAGATGAATAAAATTGGGTTCCATCTCACTTTTCATTTCGAAATTTTGTGGGCTCAATTTAGATGAAAATCAACATATTTTTACAACATAATAATAAGACAAATGAGTATCTTAATGTAATATTTTAGCACATAAAAAATTGGAAATTATTAGTTTCAAATACCTACGGTGCAAGATCTACTCAAATTCTTTGTATCGAGCTAACAATACCCGAAATCGAATGTAAGACGGCGAAAATACGACCAAAAACTTTTGCCTATATTTTTTTAGGGTGAACCTAAACTTTTGGCCGGGAGTGTACATATCGTATGTGACTGACGATGATTATCGGATGATGTTGTTATACACCAATAATAGTAATGTTGATTTCCAAATGTAGCATTAAATAAAATATTAACATTTTCACATATTTTACTACAAAGAATAATTTACGTTTTTCAAATTATGCCAAACGACCATTAGGCCAAACAACCATTAGGCCAAACAACCATTAGGCCAAACGACTTTAGGCCAAATGACCATTAGGCCAAACGACCTTATGCCAAACGTCATTAGGCCAAACGACTTTAGGCCAAATGACCTACAACCATTGAAAACATATTTTGATTTTGACATCAAATTGAAATCATAATTTGTGTTCAAATATAAATCATCATGATTGAATACATATTTTGATCTCATTTTGCTGTAGATTTCTTAATTGTATGATATGACATCAAACTGTGTACTTATTTTGCTATCGGAAACCAATATCAAATTTAGTTTTCCATTTGCTCTCAACGATAGCAGGAACAGTTATCGATTTGATGCCACAGTAAGATTTTTCTGCTATACATTTTGTTATTATAACCGTTAAAACGACCAAAAAGATATCAATTTAAGTAATCATATTCGGCGATTTCACCACATCAGAACGGGTTATCGTTTTGCTCTCAAGCTTAGCGAAGTCAATGTTGATTCAGCATTTTTAGACAGATGTTTGTGCATCTCAACTCTACAACTAAACATTGTGGCATTATCATCTGTCCAGGACTTTCGGATTCAATAAGTATGCTCCACAATCTATAAACTGATTTATACATAAAGTGTGTGTAAAAATTAATGTCATCTAGACATCAACTACGTATACTACGGCCTAAAAGTGTAACAACATATTAAAGCATCGATTTTGTCATGTTGGGTGTTGAAATGCCACATTTTCTATTCTAAAATCTCCCTAAAAGCTAAGCTACCCTACTCTATTTATACCTCTGCATCAGCATGAGCAGCTGTTTGTAGACCACTTCCGGTGCATCGTTACCCCACAGGAAATCGACATGGTTGAAGTTGTCGTTCGGCACCTTGAACATGCCGATCGACGTCTTCGTCAGCCGGTTAAACAGGTTGGCCACATCCACTGGCCCTGCCAACCAGTCATTGTTGGCGTAGAACAACGCCACCGGAGTGTTGATCTGGCCCAGATTGTAGCTTGGAGGTTGCGCCTGTCCGTAGCGCCGTTGATTCTCCGACTCGCCGTAATCAAACTGCTGGAAATTGCCATCGTCGTGAATCTCCTGGGCATAGTGCACTACCGTTTTGGTGGACGTTCCTGCCGGGGTGTGACCAAAAATCACCGGCATCAGGGTGGCATTGTATTGCTCCTTGTCGAACCCGCACAGGACGAAAACGGTGTTCTCACAGATGTATTTTTCCGCCTCAGTCAACTCACAGCCATACTTGGCCAGATAGCGGATGATTTTGTTCTGCGGCATGAATTCGTTACCGCCAAAGAACTTCAGGATCATCTACGAGAATAGAATGGAATAAAAGTTAAGGCGTGAAACAGTAAGATGTTCAATCATTAACCGAAAGTTCTTCCTGATCCCAATTGAGGAGTGGTGAAGCAGCTTTAAAGCGGAATGGATTAGCGCGTGTTGATAGAATTGTTCTATTTACAGGTTTGTGTTAACGGAAGTCGTCGCTGTAGCGAACGGAACTGAGACAAAACTCACCAATAGACGCAACGATAACCGCTTGAGGATATCAGTCGCGACCCCGTCTACCCAATTGGGAACATGGAGAGATGGGAACTGATTTAGTGCAATCTGTCGAGCGACGTCGAAGTGGATGAGAATTGCGAGAAGATGAGTTTCCTGGAGGATGCGATCTTCAACGCTTCCGCAAACTTACCTCAATGTCGTGGGAAAAGGGAGCCAGCAACCGGATAGGGCTCTTCACGTGACCCATGAAGGCCACCGGTGCCATAGCGAACATCGCCTGGATCTTCTCATTATACTCCGGTTTGTTGGCCAGCATTACGAACGCCATTGTCGTTCCCATCGAGTGTCCAATGTAAAGCAAGTTCCGCTGGGTGTTATTTTGTTCCAATTCTGAAAACATAGGAGCTCTGGGTTATACATAAGTGCCTTCTATTCTACTTCAGCAGATACTCACCTCTCATTGCGTAAACGAAGTCAATCTCCGCCGGAATGTCATGCAGGGCCATTTCGTGCCAGCTGAAATCCCAAAATGCCGTCTCATCGCTACTCATCGAAACATGCTTTCTCGAGTACGTATTGCCTCTGGCATTGCCGAGCCATACGTCGTATCCGATATCCGCCAGGATGAATGCCAGTGCCTTTTCCGGCCCACTAAGTAGCCAATCGGCCGAACTCGACAGGAGCCCGTGCTGGAGGAACACCGGTTGGCCGGAGCCTTTCCCGCCGGAGCATCCGATTCGCCCACACGGGATCCTGTGCATGGTGAGTAGATAACCGTCGCCCGTTTTGATAGTGTGCGACTCGGCCGGATAGCCATGGCGGACTGCGATTTCCGGCTGCAAGAGACAAAAATGAGTGCTCGCTTAAATGTCCGTTGAACATTGAAGTGGGTAATAATAATCTATCGGTTCGGTGGTCACGCAACGTTCGTTGTTAATTAATCGTCAGTATCAATAGGAATAATGAAACACAAATGATGCCTATATATTTCGAGGGTCACTTCGGTGCGACCAGCTATTCGCGTGAAATGGGCGAATTAATATCCAGCGAATAATTTTTAACGCGAGTCATAAATTTTGTGGGAACACGTGCAGTGTAAGTTTATTCAGTGCGTATTTATAAAACCTTGAAAGTCTTTGTTAAACGTGGTTTGTAAATCTCGAGTTCTGCATCCTGTGTTTTAGTTTGGTTGCACATTCTTTTGAGCATGAAAGGAAAATGAAGCTGAAAACGTTAAAGACCAATTCCATCTCCTCCGCATAGCTTCGGATTAAGTGTCTCGAGTAAGTTAGTTAACCTGCAGCATGTCTCTTGGAGCAATGTTTCTGCCTCATACACGATTGCTCGCCTAAACACACTAGCTTTTTTCGACAATTTTCATCAGTTTAAGAATAATTTAAGGGTATATGCGAATTTACTAAAGGTTCCACCGTGGAAAGGCGCCAAAAGATAGTTTGAAGCTGTAGGAATTCTTTCATTTATAAAGTGTAACGGGACATGGGGAGGCACATCAGCCGGTGTACTCTGATCAATTTCTTTACAAAGTACTCGGCATTTAGTGCTACGGCCCATGCCGGCACGCCATAATGGATGATAGACAATGCTACGCCAGCTATCAGCCTACGCACTTGACTATGCACCGCCGATTTGTTGGACATCATTCGTGATAAAGATTTTATCGCCAATGAAGCCCGCTGACATGCATAATCGACGTGGCTCGTAAAATTGAGCTTATCGTCGATCATCACGCCCAGATGCTTGAGAGACCTCACGGAGTTAACTGTGCAGGTCCCTACTCTTATCCTCGCTTGCTGCAACCCATGGCGGTTATGCACCACCATGACTTCCGTCTTGTGGTGTGCAAGGGACAACCGTCTCGAGTTGAGCCATTCCTCCACTCTGCCAATCGCGTATGAAGCCTTCAGTCTGATCGATCGATCCCTGTGGAACACCCACAGACACTACGATCGACTTTTGACCAGCATCCGTGTCGTATATCAGCACCCTGTTCTGAAAATAACTTTTCAGTATCCTGCACAGGTAATCCGGAACTCTCAATCGGTGCAGGGAGTCAGCAATTGCTGCCCAGCTAGCATTGTTAAACGCGTTTTTTACATCAAGTGTAATCAACGCGCAGTACCTAATACCTCTTCTGTTTAAACCTTTCGCTATCTTGGCCGTATCCGTTACCGCTCGAATTGCTTCGATGGTAGAATGGCCCGGAACCAAAGCAACCGAAATCTACTGGTACTCAACATTCAATCGTCGAGAAGGCTCCTCGAACACCCTGTTGGCAATGTAGTACCATGCAGTTCGTCAAGAGTTGTCAATTTTCAATCCATAAATGCAAATTTTGAAGAATTCAAAGTCAGGAGCTGCATTTGGTTTATCAACGAATATCCAGGCAAGAATTCATCGCAGTCACACCATCTTCTTCTTCTTCTTATTGGCCTTACATCCCCACACTGGGACAGAGCCGCCTCGCAGCTTAGTGTTCATCAAGCACTTCCACAGTTATTACCTGCGAGGTTTCTAAGCCAGGTTACCATTTTTGCATTCGTATATCATGAGGCTAGCGCGATGATACTTTTATGCCCAGGGAAGTCGAGACAATTTCCAATCCGAAAATTGCCTAGACCGGTACCGGGAATCGAACCTCGCCACCTTTAGCATGGTCTTGCTTTGCAGCCGTGCGTCTTACCGCACGGCTAAGGAGGGCCCGCAGTTACATCATATTCTTCCCGTCTACGCAGTAGCAGCACCTACTCGCAACTGAAAAACAATAAACTGATAATCTACAGCTCGATTGTGGTTCGGAAATTACAATCATCTCCGTCCAATCGTGAAAGAAGCTTGGTTCACCATCAATCACCAATTTATTCTATCGTGCGAATACAGCTTCAGGCGCTGAAGGGACAGTTCAATACCAAATTTTCAAAACGACTTATCTGCTTTTGTAAACAAAGATTCTAACGTCGATTTGACGAATCTGATAGATCTGACTCCCACGTAATACCAACACCATCAACAGGTAGCAGTAGCAGAAGGCTTCACCTACGCATTGATGGCGTTGTCAGATTCGTCAAATCGACGTTTGAATCTTTGTTTACGAAAGCAGAATAGTCGTTTTGAAAATTTTGTATTGAATTCCAATGCCGTATGACCATCAACAATTAATCCAGAACTTGAACCTCTTGGAAATTGATTTCATCGAACCCCCGAAAAACCCGTTCGCCTCCATCTGTAATCAGGTAAATTAGCCGTTTTCCAATCCTGATAGCGGAAACCGTTAACTTACTCAATTTCCCAAAGTTTTCAAAGATGCACTGCAGGATACTTTTTCAAATCTTTATTTAGGTTTTTGGGGTGTTCCTGAGATTTCACGGAGTGAAAGATACGTGTTATCGGTAGTAGAATCAATTTAATACTAAAATCTATATTACATTCGATAGAATATTTTCTGTTGAGTGACTGTGATATAATGTGTGAGTAGCTACTGTGTGTTACATCACTGGATGTTATTTTATCATACAAATGGTGTGATAAGCATTATAGTTGTGTCTATCCACACTGCTCCCCCTTCACCAAAACCTTTGAGGAATCCTGACATGACGTCCTGATTTCGTTTGGTATGGCTTTGGTTCCACGTCATTTTGGCAACTTGATGGAGACGCTTGGTTGAAAACAGTTTCAGCAGCTGCCTGACTTTGTGATTCGGTTGAGAGGATGTGTGGTTGCTCATGGGTTTCGGCCGAAGTTTAGCCATGATCGTCTTGAGATCCATAACCAACTCTGGTGTTAGTGGCTTGGTGGGAACTTCGGAGAAGAATTCTCCCGGTAAACGAAGCGTAGTTCCGTACGTAGCTTCGGCTGATGATGCTTGCAGTTCTTCTCGTAGAGATGATCTCAATCCGAGGAGAACGATCGGCAACGATTCTGTCCACTTAGTATTGGGGTGGCACATGATCGCGGCTTTTAACTGCCGATGCATTCTCTCGATTTGTCCGTTCGCTTGCGGATGGTATGGCGTCGTCTTTAGATGTGTTATTCCCAAAACTCTCGTCAGTTCCCGAAATAGATCGGACTCGAATTGCCGACCGAGGTCGGTAGTGACTCTGATGGGTACTCCGAATCGTGCGACCCAACCACTAATGAAAGCTCGGGCTACCGTGGCTGCTGTCATATTCTCGATGGGGATAACCTCTGGCCAGCGAGAGAACTTGTCTATTAGTGTTAGACAGTAGACAAATCCATCGGCTGGTGGAAGGGGTCCAATTAAATTCATGTGCAGATGAGCAAATCTTTCATTTGGGGTGGCGATCTGCAGTATTGGTGATTTGTTGTGCCTATATACTTTCGGTTTTTGACACGGGATGCAATGCGTGACAAAAATTTTGCAATCTCGTCGGAGAGACGGCCACACGAAACGATCGGCTACCAGCTGTTGCTCGGCTGTTGCGGCTGTTGCTCGGACTCCAGGGTGTGAAACGTTGTGTAGGTTTGCGACAATTGAGTCCCGGAATTCTCTCGGAACGAATGGTCTGATTGCTGCTGTGGAGATATCGCAATACATAGGTGAGGAAGACAACGGTGATTGCAGTGCCTTCAGTATCAAACCGCATCCCTGTGGTGGTGATTTTAAATACTGCTGCAGCTCTGGATCGTCGTTTTGCCGCTTTGCCATGAGGTCGTAATCGATGGTGGTGGTGATCGAAGTAATGCGGCTTAGCATATCAGCAACCTTGTTCGCCTCTCCAGGCACGTGTCGAATGTCAGTTGTATACTCACTGATGAAACTAAGATGACGTTGCTGTGTTGGTGTCGCTCGGTCAGAGCGCTGTTGAAATGCGGTAACGAGAGGTTTGTGATCCGTGTAGATACAGAATTCACGGGCAGTTATCAGATCTTTGAAGTATTTAACCGCTTCATACATAGCCAGAAGTTCTCGATCGTAGGTGCTTGCTTTTTGTTTGGCATCGCTCAGTTTACGTGAGAAGAATGCCAATGGTCGTAAGCCGCTTTCGTCGAGTTGATGGAGTACAGCGCCTATTGCAGTGCCAGAGGCATCTACTTCGAGCGCCAGTTTAGCATCAGGAGATGGATGTGCCAGGAGTGCTGCAGTTCCGAGATCTTGTTTACATTGTTGGAAGGCTTGGTTGGTGGATTCGTCCCATGTGAGCGGTGTCCGGTCGTTCTTCACATTCCCGTGGATCATATTTTGAAGAATTCGCTGTCGTTCTGCTGCATGCGGGATAAATCTTCTGTAGAAATTTATGGTGCCGAGAAAACGTTTTAGTTCTTTCGCTGTGGTCGGCCGAGGAAAGTTCAGCACGGCTTCAACTTTTTTTTGGGGTAGGTCGGATGCCGACTGAAGCGATGATGAAGTCGTCCACATATGGAAATACAAACCCTAGGTCACCAAGAATTTCATGAAGGTGCCTTTGTAATGTTTGTCCAGCGTTCCGTAGGCCGAAAGTCATAAATTTGAACTCAAAAAGTCCAAAAGGAGTTGTAATTGCTGTCTTCGGGATGTCCTCTGGCGCGACAGGAATCTGATGATAGGCGCGTTGAAGATCAATGCACGAAAATATCTTCTTTCCGTGTAGGATGGTGGAAAAGTCCTGGATGTGCGGAATGGGATAACGGTCTGGTACTGTTATTGCGTTTAAAGCCCGATAATCACCGCACGGTCTCCACTTTCCATTCCCTTTGCGCACCATGTGCAATGGGCTGGCCCAGCAGCTTTTGGAGGGTTGACATATTCCTTGCTCCATCAAGAATTTGAATTCAGCTTTCGCTTCGTTCAATTTGTCTATCGGGAGTCTTCGGGGACGGCAAAAAACGGGTTGACTTGTGGTGATGATGTGGTGAAGAGTTTTTGCTTGTGTCGGCTGATGCCGCATATTCAACAGGGTTATGTCATAGAATTCTTTCATTATCTCGGCGAAAGGGTTCTTTACGTCGAAGGTGGTAATGGTGCTAGATTCGGCATCCGCTTTGATGGTGTTGATTTCTAGTCGCGTGGTATTATCTACAAGCTTGCCATTCCGCAGATCCACTAGCAAGTCATAGTGCTTGAGGAAGTCTGCGCCAATTATAGGTGATTTCACGTCGGCAATTGTAAAAATCCACTCAAAGGGGCGACGAAGGCCGATGTTAATAGTGAGACGTTTCGTTCCGTATGTCGGGATTGGGCTTCCATTCGCAGCGAAAAGTTGTCTTGATTTCACTGGGTGGAATTTCTCCTTAGGCGATGGCGGAATTACGGAAATATCCGCACCAGTATCGACGAGGAAAAACTGGGTCGATTTTTGATCGTGGACATGAATACGGCGAATGTGTATGGGGTGGTTCAGATCGGTGCTGGCTTCTTTCGAGATGGTTGATTCAAACAGGGGTTTGGAATTTTGCGTGCAATCAGGGGACTGCACGTACTTTTTTTTTCTTGGCGAACATACACTGGTATTTTTCCATCGTAGAAAATGTAGGCAACATTGGGATTATCGCCTTTTAGTTTTTCACATTTCCTTGCCTGAGCGCCATGACGATAGTGGAACCAACAGATTCATCGGCGGTTCTTCGGCTGCGATGGCGTCGATGATCTTCGGCGCCCAGAGTATCGGCTGTACGAACGAGGCCGCTGAAGGTGCTGGAAATTTCCGGAAAGAGCTTGTTCCAATCGATGTGTTAACGCCTCGATACGTTGCTCCAAATCAATATGCTGCGGAATGCTGGTCGATTGGACTGCCGAAATCTCGTTCCTAGGGGCTTACATGATTTTGTCGGCTACTTTCGCCTGTTCGTCCAAGGTGGCCGTAGGTATGGCGACGATGGTGGAGCGCACTGTGGTTGGCAAAGCAAATTCATCAGCACGCTATCAGTGCACCCTTTTCCGCCAAGACGACGCATTTCTGACAAAAGAACACTAGGTTTTTGGTCACCGAGTGTAATGCCAGACAGTAAACTAGTCAACCTTTGAGCTTCCGATGGTTGGAAGTGAGCGATCACAGCGGCTTTGAGTGTATCGTAGCGATCGTTGTTGCTAGCGTCGTTGCACATCGCGATAGTGCTATACACGAACTTGGCGCGGGGTCCGAGAGCGACAATGACAGCGTTGAACTTTTGTTTGTCCATTTTCACTTGGTTGACACTAAACGCTGCTTCCAAGCACATAAACCAGGTATCTATGTCATCGGCGTCGAACTCCGGATATCCGATTTTCGCGATAATAGTGGGTTCATTCACTCGCGATAAGCCCGACGACGCACGGTGGAGTAGCTAGAACAAATGGCTGGCCAAAAACCCATTCTTTTTTTCATACTTTTGCACGGTATTACATTTTTAGAATATTCTTTAATATTATCTCCATTATGTGTCATTGAAATTTTGACCTATGTTCCTTGTTAGTATTAATGACAACGTATCAAAAATCATGTTAATTTGATGATTTTTAGCGTGCCGTAAGACAAAGATCAGTTACCACTGCTGACTAATCTAAATAACACATATAATGTTAGGTTTATAGTACACAAAACATCATTTATAGACTGCCCTAGGACCTCCATGAGTTGAAATGAATTATATTTAACATTAAGATATTATTTCATAAACATAAATAACATGGAGTTTTTGACATTTTTTAACAAACTTCATTATTAAAAAAGTAGAAGTACTCTCTCGTATTCCGCTACGAGATTGTACACATGAAAATATAGGATTTCATCTTTCCATTGCGGATTAAAGATCATCCGCATTCGTCCGCAAACGAATTTGCGAGTAACTTCAAAATAGGTTGTTTTCATATTTTCCGCCATTGTTTTCAACAGTATATAGGCAGAAAAATTCCGCAGATAGCTGGTTTTTCTGGTTTTCGAGGCATTTGACACATAGACATGATTGAATACAACAGTAACATACTCTGTTTTTTTGTTATTCATTCGTTCATTTGGTAGGCTCAAATGCTGTAGGGCGTTAAGGAGCCGAATAATTTTTTTTTAAATACAATTTTGTAACCCAACCCTCAAATAATAATGTTAGTTTGGGGCATCTGCTACTCATTTAAATCTCTACAAAGCATAGATAATGCTCTATTATCTTTCATCTCCTTCTCACTAACCAATCTTATGGAAAATCTAAATATCAATTGTATTGAATTTGGCGATTGCATTGACAACAGATAGGGGGAATGACGGCTTTGGCAGGATTTGTTCTGTTATTGTCAGGGGGGTTTTTATGACTGATTATGCTCAAATTTGGCCTAAACATTCTTTGCATATCAAAGAATATTGTGGCTTTGGTCGACAAAAACCCCCTGCCAATAATAGAACAAAACCTGCCAAAGCTGTCTTTTCCCCTATGTAAAACTCGATATAACTTAAATACATAATAGCTGATATTATGTAGACAAGTTGAAGCAAAGAAATAATATGGGGTAGGGGATAAAACGGGCAAGTGCCACTTCAAGCTAAATAGAAACAATTCGAATAAGCAGTCTACTTGGTCTTAAGTGAAGTAACCATATGAAGCAACCTTGTACATAGGACCAAAACAGGACATAGAAAGAAACATTTCCTCTCCAAAAATAATCAATCCTATGTTATTGTAAGATGAAGATGTTTTAAGCTAAAAAAGTTTATGAACGACCCATAAGGGTGCGAAAACAATAGCCAGACTTTTGTTTAATCAATTTCAAATTTTACGATGCAACTGATGTTATGCGTGAGTAATCAGTGTTGATTGTACGTTCTGGGTAGCTTTCGCTGCCAAAAATATAATAAACTTGTGAAATAGGAGCTGAAAATCTAATGTTTTGTTTTGAATCGATTAATGTTTACCTTTCTGTAATAGGCCTTTATCAAATGCTACGCGAGATTTTTCATTTTCCACGTTTCCCACGTGAATTAAGGACAAAAGTGTGTGAAAAAATGAACTGTCATGGAGCTGTCGCTTCTGTGTCAGTTTATAATTTCATTTTTGAACATATCAAGAAAGGTCATTTCTCACTGGTAGGTGAATTTGCACCTGTAAAAATGTTCGAAAATCGATTGTTACTATGTTTTTGCATCATAAATGCAAAACCTACCAGAAAACGCCGAAATATAATTTTGGCCAGGATTTTGGTCCAGTTACCCCTTAGTGCGACGTACCGGACATGTCTTTTTTGTCGTCTTCAGACATTGTTCGAGACAAGATGTCACGAAGTGCGGTTGGGTTCACAATAGTGCTTTACTTTTCACAAAAGTGGCACGGAGTTTTCGCACACGCGGTTTTTCGGGTACGCGACAAATTCTACAGCTTTTCGATTCGCGACTTTGACGTACCGATCACGTCGGGGTCACCAAAATTTGGGGTGTTCCTAAGATTTCACGGAGTGAAAGATACGTGTTATCGGTAGTAGAGTCAATTTAATACTAAAATCTATATTACATTCGATAGGATATTTTCTGTTGAGTGACTGTGATACAATGTGTGAGTAGCTACTGTGTGTCACATCACTGGATGTTATTTTATCATACAAATGGTGTGATAAGCATTATAGTTGTGTCTCGCCACAGGTGTTTTTATAATCTTAAAATGGACTGCAGGTGGTCGAAGGTTAAGCTATTTCTGAGACCACAAGCAAAGCCAGTTTTCGTCCGAAGTGGCCTGTACCTTTCTATGGTGTACAAAAAGTTGTTGAAGAATTGGACCGTTTACAGTAGCATAACATAACATTATAACTCTTGTGAATTCCTTCAAATAAGCAGCACCAATCGTCGTTTTGAAGAAAAAGTTCGAACATTTAATTTAATTTATTTAGTATACATCTAAACAGATAACACTGAATCAACAATTTGACGCCACAATACATGGTTCGAGGCCGCATCTCTCCATCCTCGAATACGCCCCACGCTCGCCAAGTCGTTTTGCACCTGGTCTGCCCATCTCGCTCGCTGCGCTCCACGCCGTCTCGTGCCTGCCGGATCGGAAGCGAACACCATCTTTGCAGGGTTGCTGTCCGGCATTCTTGCAACATGTCCGGCATTAGCTACCTTCTGGATACTGGGTTCGCCGTAGAGCTGGGCGAGCGCGTGGTTCATTATTCGCCGTCACACACCGTCTTCTTGCACACCGCCAAAGATGGTCCTAAGCACTCGTCTCTAGAATACTCCGAGTGCTTGCAAGTCCTCCTCGAGCATTGTCCATGTTTCATGTCCGTAGAGGACAACCGGTCTTATTAACGTCTTATACATGACACATTTGAGGCGATGGCCAAACTTCCGCAGTTTCTTCTGGAGCCCGTAGTAAGCCCGACTCCCACAGATTATGTCCCTTCGTATTTCACCACTAACGTTGTTATCAGCCGTTAGCAAGGATCCGAGGTAGACGAATTCCTCGACCACCTCGAAGGTTTCCCCGTCTATCGTAACACTGCTTCCCAGGCGGACCCTGTCGCGCTCGGTTCCGCCCACAAGCATGTACTTTGTCTTTGATGCATTCACCACCAGTCCAACTTTGCAAATGTTCGGCCAACAATGTCCATGTCATCCGCGAAACAAATAAATTGACTGGATCTGTTGAAAATCGTACTCCGGCTGTTACACCCGGCTCTCCGCATGACACTTTCTAGCGCAATGTTGAACATCAGGCACGAAAGTCCATCACCTTGTCTTAGTCCCCGGCGCGATTCGAACGAACTGGAGTGTGCGCCCGAAATCTTCACACAGTTTTGCACATTATCCACCGTTGCTTTGATCAGTCTGGCAAGCTTCCCAGGGAAGCTGTTCTCGTCCATAATTTTCCATAGCTCTACGGGGTCTATACTGTCGTATTCCGCCTTGAAATCAACGTACCTGGTATTCACGGTGTGTGTGTGTGTGTGTGGTGGTGTGGTGCGTTGGGACCTGGTATTCACGGCATTTTTGAAGGATTTGCCGTACAGTGAAGATCTGGTCCTTTGTCGAGTTTGACGGCCGCTCGACGACGGATTGATAACTTCCTACGAACTCATTCACTAATGGTGACAGACGTCGGAAGATGATCTGGAATATCACTTTGTAGGCGGCATTAAGGATGGTGATCGCTCGAAAGTTCTCACACTCCAGCTTGTCGCCTTTCTTGTAGATGGGGCATATAACCCCTTCCTTCCACTCCTCCGGTAGCTGTTCAGTTTCCCAGATTCTGACTATCAGTTTGTTCAGGCAAGTGGCTAGCTTTTCCGGGCCCATCTTGATGAGCTTATCGGAGCTTATCCTTAACAGCTGCTTTATTGATCTTTAGCTGTTGGATAGCATCCTTAACTTTCCTCAAGGTGGGGGCTGGTTGGCTTCCATCGTCCGCTGAACTGACGTAGTCATCTCCTCCGCTGCCTTGACTTTCACTGCCTGTACTCTCAGTGCCATTTAAATGTTCCTCGTAGTGCTGCTTCCACCTTTCGATCACCACACGTTCGTCCGTTAAGATACTCCCATCCTTATCCCTGCACATTTCGGCTCGCGGCACGAAGCCTTTGCGGGATGCGTTGAGCTTCTGGTAGAACTTGCGTGTTTCTTGAGAACGGCACAGCTGTTCCATCTCCTCGCACTCCGCTTCTTCCAGGCGGCGTTTCTTCTCCTGAAAAAGGCGGGTCTGCTGTCTCCGCTTCCGTCTATAACGTTTCACGTTCTGCCGGGTACCTTGCTGCAGCGCGACCGCCCGCGCTGCGTCCTTCTCCTCCAGAATCTGTCTGCACTCTTCGTCGAACTAATCGTTCCGTCGACTTCGACCCATATACCCGACGTTGTTCTCCGCTGCGTCGTTAATGGCTGCTTTGACTGTATTCCAGCAGTCCTCAAGAGGGGCCCCATCGAGCTCACCCTCTTCCGGCAACGCTGCCTCGAGATGCTGCGCGTATGCAGTGGCGACATCAGGTTGCTGCAGTCGCTCTAGGTCGTACCGCGGCGGTCGTCGGTACCGAACATTGTTGATGACGGATAGTTTTGGGCGCAGTTTCACCATCATCAGATAGTGGTCAGAGTCGATGTTGACGCCATGATATATTCTGACGTCGATAATATTGGAGAAGTGCCGTCCATCAATCAGAACGTGGTCCATTTGTGATTCTGTCTGCAGTGGTGATCTCCAGGTGTACCGATACGGGAGGCCACCACCCGATCACGCGCCTTTGCATATCGCCCATCACTATGACAGCTGTTTCCAGCTCGTGTGGCCCAGAAGCTTTCTTTCAAGTGGCCCAGAAGCCTTCTTTCATGAGGCCCAGATACCTCCTTTCAAGAGGGGCTCGGAATCTTTCTTTTAAGAGGCCCGGAAGCCTCCATTCATGAGGCCCGGAAGCCTCCTTTCAAGAGGTTCGGAGGTCTCCTTCCAAGAGACCTGGAAGCTTCCTTTTAAAATACCCGGAAGCCTCCTTTCAAGAGGCTTGGAAGCCGCTTTTAAGAGGCGCGGAAGCTTTCTTTCAAAAGGCTCGGAAGACTCCTTTCAAGAGCCTCCTTTCACGTGGGACGGAAGCCTTCTTTCAAGAGGCTGGGAAACATCCATTGAAGAAGCTCGAAATTTTTCTTTAAAGAGACTTGGAAACATACCTTCAAGTGTCTCAGAAGCGTCATTTCAACATTCTAGGAAGCTTCCTTTTAAGAGACTCAAAAGCCGCCATTTTGGAGGCTCGGAAGCTTCCCTTCAAGAGGCTCAGAGGCCAACTTTCAAGAGATTCGGAAACTCCTTTCAACAGGTTCGGAAAACCCCTTTCAAGTGGCTCGGAAACCTCCCTTCAAAGGGCTCGGAATCATTCTTTCAAGTGGCTTAGAAGTCTATTTTAAAGAGGCTCAGAGGCGTTTTATCAAGATGTTCAGAAGCTTCCTTTTAAGTAGCTGAAAAGCCGACTTTAAAGGGGCTCGGAACCCTCCCTTCAAGAGGTTCAGAAACTTCCCTTCAAGAGGCTCGGAAGCCTACTTTCAAGATATTCGAAAGCTTGATGTATAGACTCAACTTGAATTGGAAAGTTTCACGAAATAATGAAAATTTCAGCCCAACTTATGGAAAGCCATATATCCCGTTAGTTTTCAGGTCCATTTTTAAGGATCCCGTGATTTACACTTATTTTCATTTACAGCAAAAAATTGGGGGTAGCTCAATTAATGCATAAGTTCGAAGGGGTACCTCTCAAGAAAAAGTTGAGAACCGCTGATGGCGTTGCGATCATCGGAGAAAACTCATTCGCAACAATGGCAACGCTAGAGGTTTAGGAGAGGTAACCCTACTGAGATTTTGAGAAGAGTGAAATATCTGTGTACTAAAGACACACTGAACTGCAAAATGGTGGGTTGACATCAAGCAAGGAGCGCCCAACATAGCTCTGGTCCCAACAAGTTCGTATCTCACGCTTCCACGGATCGTCCGATGACAAAAGACCGCCTTCTAAGGGTTGTGTAGTTAGCTGGTAGTGCAGCCTGGGCTATTGTCCACCTGGCATCAGCTAGAGTGAGAAGGTACGCCTTGAGCGTCTGTTCACCGGAAGGTGCGGCTCAAACAGCGTCTGCCTGGTATTCAGCGGCTGATTAACTAAATGCTGTATCGCGTCAGCTATACCTTAAGTGGCAGCCCCACTAGCGCGATGTAGGTAACCCGTCCCCGGTAAGGTGGCTTACTGAAGCCTCTCAAATACCACGAAAAATGGAGATAGAAGAAAAAAAGAACGTTATTTTTGATAAAGCCTATGGAGAGTGCCCAAAGCATGACGTAAAAATTGTTATCGGGAACGCTAACACTCAGGTCGGTAGAGAGGACTTTTTCCGTCCCATAATCGGTAGGGAGAGCCTTCATTCCGCTACCAATGACAACGGCCTACGGCTAGTAAATTTCGCTGCTGCCAGAGGGATGGCCATCAGTAGCACCTACTTTGCACGAAAGAACATCCGAAAGCACACCTGGATACACCCAAATGGTGAAACCCGGATGTTATCAATAACGCTGCGGGGAAGGGCCAGCTTCCGGCTGAACTTCTCAAACATGGCAGTGAGCAGCTTTATGAAGTTCTGCACCATACCAACCTGGATACCTGGTTGGCTACAGCGTCGATACACCTATGCCTGGCGTATTGTAGAGCTCCATAATCGTCGGTCTTAGGTGATGTTCCTCCAGTTTCCCGAACGTCCAGGGTCCCCAGGTCCGATTCCTCCGTGGAAGGCCGCGTACACGATGGCTTTTTGCAGTTGAAGTGGGCCTGAGGGCGCTCAATGTTCAGGGCGACTGGAAGCGATTGGCCCAGAATCAGGGCGACTGGAAGCGATTGGCCCAGAATCGAGTCCAGTGGAGAAGGATACTCCATTCGGCGTAGGTTCATCGAAGAGCTGTAGCCCATCAAGTATCAAGTAAGTAAAGACACACAAACAAACAAACAAATATAATTAATTCTGCTGAATCTCCAAGATTTTTCATTTCAAATTTCTTCGGAATGCAAAACAGAAATTTTTCTTTTGATTACGTTGAATTTTACTATAGAAATACTCAATTAGGTCTTCCAGGAATTCCACCGAAAGTTCCTCCAGAAATTCTTAAGAAAGTTACTCCAGATATTACTTCGTCCAGGAATTCCTCCAGAAGTTCCCTAGGAAGTTCATCTAAGAATTCCCCAGGCATGACAATTCCCTCCAGGAATTGATCCAGAAGTTCATGAACTCCTTGCAAACTTGCTTTAGGTAATCCTCCAGAAATGCCTTCAGGTGCTGCTTCGGAAGTTCTTCCAGCAATTCCTCTATAAAGATATCCATTGAGTCCTTGGAAATTGCCTCCAGGAATTATCAGAAATCATCGATTTCTTCAAGAATTAGTTCATCCAGCAAGTCCTCAAATCCTCAGTAAAGGAAGTTTCTCCAGGGCTCACCCATGGAGTTCCGCCATAAATTCCTCCGGAAGTTTTTCCAACAATACCTCCAATAAATCCTCCAGAAGTTCCAGAAATTTCTCCGAAAGGTCCTCTAGGAATTCCTTCTAAATTCCTTCTTCTTCCAGGAATTACTCCGAAAGTACCTCTAGCAATTCCTACTGGAAGTTTCTTCAGGACTTCCCCGGAAGGTCCTTCAGGAACTCCTTCAGAATTTCTTTCCTCTCTTTCCTCTCGAGAATTTCCACTATATGTGGGGAAAAATATTCAGAAAATATGGGAGGATGAAGAACTGCCTGTCGGCTGTTTGGATGGCCTCAAATGCCCAATATAAAAGATAGGGCACAGACAGACTAGAATTACAGAGGGATCACTCTTCTACAAAATTGTGTCGCGTATTATGTTTAGCAGACTGAGCCCTTCGTCGGCGAATACCAGGCAGGTTTTCGTGAGGCCCGATCATCGGCGGATTGTATGTTTAACCAAATTATGTGTCATTTGTCAAATGATCCTTGATAAATTACTGGAGTACAACTTGCAGACTTACCATCTGTTCATTGATTTTAAAGCAGCGTACGATTCAGTGAAAATTTATGAGCTGTGGCAGATAATGTCTAAACATGGTTTTCCATCGAAACTGATTAGACTGATGCATGATAGCTTGAAATCAAGTATTCGGATTGCAGACGTATCAGCCTCAATTATTGTGACCTTAGATGGATTGAAGCAGGGTGAACTGCTTGTGAGGTGCGTCAGAACAACACTCACCCAATTATATTGTAAATAGAGTTTGAACGACACAACTTCCTTGACAGCTGCATTAGAATTGAAATCTCTTGATCATTGATCACCTTCTCTTTGAAATGTGTCAACCAACAGGCACTAAATCCGAACTACTTCCATCTCATTCTGGTGGAAAAATAATTTTCTCAACTCATCAAAAGATGCGCTCCTAAAATTGTTCAAACCAACAGAACAGATCACATATCTAAAATCAATACTTTTACGATCATAAAAATGACTAAATAAAACACTGTGCCCTGGAGTCCTTGAACTTCTTAAGGGCGTCAAAGAATATCTGCACAGCTTCATCAGGAATATTATCTCCTATCAGGCTATAAGAAGCATTTTTGAGAATCCGCATTGGGTTTTAAGATTCACAGGATTCAGTTCTCGAGTTACTTGCAATTAGGGTCTACGCAAAAAAAAAATCACATACTAATGAACACAAAACAATCAACCTTATTTCTGAATGTTTCATCTTCTACAGGAAATCATTCCCCTGATGCAGCACGCATCAATAAAAGTTTTACTAATAATATTCGAGCTAATCCACCTAACACATTGTGGAACAGAGCAACTCATAAAACGCATGGGTTTACCACTTGAGAAGCATCAAGTGCTGACAACCGATGGCTACGTCCTGACGATGTTCCGCATCCCCGGAAATGGATCGACCTCGCCAGTAGTGCTTCTACAGCATGGCCTTTTGTGCTCATCCGCCGATTGGGTCATTTTGGGTCCCGGTAAATCTCTCGGCCATTCGCTGGCTACTCGTGGCTACGACGTTTGGTTGGGAAACGCCCGCGGGAACACCAACTCGCGAAAACATGTGTCGCTGTCACCAGATAAGCCGCAGTTTTGGGACTTTAGTTGGCACGAAATCGGTATGTACGATTTGACGGCGATGATCGACTACATGCTGAGGAAAACGGGCAGCAAATCGATCCATTACGTAGGCCACTCGCAAGGAACTACAGCGTTTTTTGTTATGGCGTCGTTGAAACCGAGCTACAATGCGAAAATTCGCACAATGCATGCCCTGGCTCCTGTTGCGTTCATGAGTAAACTGAAGTCGCCATTCATACGAGCAGTCGTTCCAGTTTCCAACCAGCTGGAGGTGAGTTGTCGTTACTTTCACCAGTTGACTTTATTAACCAAGCTATTGACATTCACTTGAATGTTTTCAGTGGACGTTGCGTATGTTGGGGGTCAACGAGTTTTTGCCTAGCAACAAGATGTTAGTTTCAGGAGGTAAGAAGGCTTGCGAAGATTCATCCATGTTCCAAGAAATCTGTGCGAATGTACTGTTTCTAATTGGTGGATACAATTCGCCCCAGTTGAACCGTACAATGCTGCCGCTTCTTTTACAGCATGTACCAGCGGGTTCTTCTGTCAAACAATTGATGCACTACGCTCAAGGGATTAACAGCGGTCGATTCCAACAGTACGATCGGGGCACAGTGGAAAACGTGGCCAATTATGGCACAACAATTCCACCGGACTATCCACTGAAAAAGATAACAGCTCCGGTGTTTCTGCACTACGGTGACAACGATTGGCTAGCAGCAGTTCCGGATGTCCGTTTGCTGCATCGGTATCTGGGTAATTCGTCTCGACTTCTTCGGATTCCGGACAAACAGTGGAACCATCTGGACTTCGTCTACGGTACGGGGGCGAAAGGTTTGCTGTACAATCGGGTCATAGGTCTGATGGAGCAGTATGATGAGAACAAATCCGAGAAATATACCTCTTTGGTCTAGTGGCGACGTATTGATTCAAATGCTGAACAAATCTGTATTAATGCTACGAAAATAATGAATATCTATTAGGCAAATTAACGACTATAGAAATATCAACAAAACAGTCGAATAACGTGAAAAAAGTGGTTATAAAGAACTAGTATCATGCAAAAAGTGATTGATTTGCGTTCCAGCTTCAACATTGCCATTGTCAATTCCTCGTAAGCATATTCAGTTGCATCATTTCATAAGATTTTTTTAAATTTTAATATTGAATTTGTCCTCAAGTTAGAATGCCTAAAATACTCATGATTAAATCTCATTCGTGTTGATATGAACAATGCGTGCGCCGCAAGCTTGAATGAAACACGATGAGCATGGAGCTGCATGTATTTTTGGAAAAGTGAAAATTTATATCCATCATGACATCACGTTACTCGTGATCACCCGACATGAAACCTGTTTATCGGTTATTAAGCTATCTATTATTAGACCTTTTTACCCAACAATACAAAATTAGATTCGATATTGAAAGATAAATTTGTTACTATCATTGTCTAATCTAATATTGATTTGTGTGATATTTAAGTGGCCTCGGCATAGAGCATTCGAGTTCAACGCAAATTATGAACTATTTTGCATGCTGGAATCTCGATTATGTACCTAGCCATGTACTAAGAATTTATTCATCTGCGTTTCATTCAAACACTGGCATGGCTCGCTTTAATTGGAATGTTGCATGCACGAACGTAGTATCGAACATCCTTTCGCCCTTTTTTACGTGTTGCAAATGACCTCGTCACCAGTGAGCTGCCCTACTGCTTATTCCAATCGGTTCTATGTCAGAGGCCAGGGACATCAACGTTTCGTGACTCGGAAGTGCGGTGTAGCCCGGAATGCCATTGGCTTATCTTCAGTCATCTTAATACAAAGCACATCAGAACACAGTGGACTTTCGGTAAACATAGTTGCAAGGCGGTGAAGAAAGTGCCTTTCAGGGGTTCTGCAAAGCATTGAAGACGTAGAATGGACTTGTTACGTGGAGTCATTTTGAATTATTAGGAAAAACTCGACCTCGTGATACTCATAAATTCGGTTATTCAGTTGGTCTAGTTTATAGGTAAGTAAATTGGTTAAAAACAATTTTTTGTTCAATTTTGGAAGAGAGTTTTGCTTTCCTCGTAATTTAAGTTTATTTATAGACTGCTCACCATTCTTGGACAGTTTAGAGCGATTATTTCTCATGTTGGTCGGTCTGAATGTTTCAAACACTTCTTTCGATTACAAGTTATTAGCAATTATTGCAAGTTATAACCCAACATAAAAATTTCACGATTAAATTTATGAAGGAACTAATAGATTTTTAAGATATGTGAGGATTTTCAAAACGAATTTCCGATTTTTGATAAACTGTTAATAAACCTGGAGAATTATTTGAAGGGGAAATTCGGGAGTAAATTCTGGAGAAGTTATATGGGGGTTGACAAATGAAGTTGTATTTTTGTGGCTAAGGTCCATCGGCAATAGGATGAGATCGCAGCAAACCATGCGCGCGGACGGTTGCTTTTAAATTTGCTGTCACGGTTTTTGTTCGGTTCTGCAAGAAATAGATTCGGCTGATGTATATATTTTGCATATGTACTAGAAGAAAAAAGTTTAAGTTATTTGATGTTTGCGATTTTCGAGTTTGGTGACTTTTACTCAAGTGTATTCTTATTTGGATCAATTTGGTGATTATTTCAATATGTTTTTATATGATTCCAAAACTAAATTCGCGCTGGATTTAAAAATCCGGAAGTTTGTTTATGGATCCATTATCCAATTGATAATGGTAGCATAAACAGGCGGGGATTATTGCAAGTGAAAGTGACCTCGGACTGGACGTGAGTTACCAGGCAGTCTGAAATGGGTCACTGAAGCTGCAGTAGAGCTAACACCTTCTAACTCCCGGGCTAAAGCTGACTTTATTAAAGACAGCTTTTTTCCATAATACCACTGCCGGACAGTGGGAGTTCAATTGAAGATACACACATAAGGTCCTTCGGCGATAGCAGTTTTAATAAGTATCAAATACGTTTTTTTGCTTTGTCATTTCGATTGGTCGGATGTAGGTTAGCTTAGCTTGATTGACTGTGCTTATCGTAGTTGATAGTCGTGATTGGCCAAGAAACAACAAATATGCTTATCTCACCAATTGAATAGTCTTCTTGGGATTAGAAAGTTATTCTCACTGTACATGATTTCGAGAATACCCGAAAGAATTTCTGAAGGAATTCTTCTAGGAACTTGCAGAAGAAATCCTGAAGGAACTTCTAAAGAATTTCTAAACGATTTCCGAGTAGAATTCTTTGATGAATTTTGGGAGAAATAGCTGGAGGAATTTCCAGTAGAATTCCCGGGAGCTGAATTTCGAAAGGAATTCAAAGGAAATTTCAGGAGTTCTCGAGATGATTTATACAAAAATCTAATCGAATTATCATAAGAGTTTCTGGAGTAGCTCGTGATGGAAATCCTGGCGGAGCTCCTGGAAGATTTTCCAGGGAAAATTCCGGAAGAACTTTCGGAAGATTTTCGGAGGAATTTCGGGATGATTATCCTGAGAAGCCCTGGAAGAACTTCCGGTGAAATCCCTTAAGAAACTTCCGTAGGAATTCCTGGAGGAATTTAAGATATATTCCTAGTTGAACTTCAAGGGCAATTGCTGGGAGAAATACCGGAAGAATCCCTGAAAGAGCTTCCAGAGAACTCCTGGATCACCCTCCGGAGGAATTCCTGGAGGAACTTCCGGAGGAATTCCTGGAGGAACTTCCGGAGGAATTCCTGGAGGAACTTGCGGAGGAATTCCTGGAGGAGCTTTCGGAGAAGAATTCCTGAAGGAATTTCCGGAGGAACTCCCAGAGGATATCCTGTAGGAACTTCCGGAGGAATTCCTTCAGAAGCTTCCAAGGGAATTGCTGGAGGAACTTCCGGAGGAATGCCTGAAGGAACCTCCGGAGGAATGCCTGAAGGAACTTCCGGAGGAACTTCCGAAGGAATGCCTGGAGGAACTTCCGAAGGAATGCCTGGAGGAACTTCCTGAGGAATTACTGGAGGAACTTCCGAGGGAATTCCTGGAGGAACTTCCGGAGGAATTCCTGGAGGAACTTCTGGAGGAATTCCTGGAGGAACTTCCGGAGGAATTCCTGGAGGAACTTCCGGAGGAATTCCTGGAGGAATTCCTGGAGGAACTTTGGAACTTCCGTGAAAATTCCTGGAGGAACCTACGGGGGAACTCCTAGAAGCTTTTCGAAATCGCAGATTTTTCTATGCATAAAATAAGCCCACGCCAACCCACACCGCCGCGCTGCTGCCACTGGCTGAAAATGATCTATAATGCCCTCGCCGATATCATTGAAATTGGCGCACAGGTCTAGTACCGTCGTGCGAGGCTTCTTTTGACTCCGAGGGCTACTTTGGGTTGTTGAGTGTAAACAAATTAAACGGAAAAATACCAAATAAGAAACGTTGCAATTCTTGCTTCAAAATGTCCAAAGTTGCCTCCGATTTATCAAAAGAAGCCCCGCACGACGGTATGTACGACATGTGGTCGAAGATGTCAGGCCATTTGGTCGAAGATCATTAGGCCGAATGGTCATAAGACCGAACAGAATGAACAGAAAGAAGCAAAAAGTGAAACATGAGAAGTTCTTCCTTCATCTTACCTCTTTCTCCTTCTCTCTTCTTGCTTCTTTCTTCTTCTATCGTTTTTTCTTCTTCGCTCTTCCTTCTTCTTTATTACTTTTTTCTTCTTCTTTCTTTTCTATTTCTTCTTCCTTTTACCTTCTTTCTTCCTTCATTCTTCTTCTTTCTTTCTTTTTCTTTCTTCCTCTTCCTTCTTTCTTCTTTATTTTACCTTCCTTATTCCTTCTCCTTTCTTCTTTGTCCTTCCTTCTTCTTCTACTTTCATCATTTTTGCTTCTTTCTTCTCAATTATTCCTTCTTCCTCCCTCCTCTTCCTTCTCCCTTCTTCCTTTTTCCTTGTTCCTTGTTTCTTCTTTCTTCTTCCTTCTTCCTTCTTCCTTCTTCCTACTTCCTTCTCCATTTTCCCTTCTTCCTTCTTACCCTAGCAGCACACAAATTCCTCATAGGTTACTGCAACTCATATGTGACCGGATTCAGTCACAATCAAGTTGCTGCAGCTATTTTCGTCTAACTTGTGCTGCTCGGGTATTTCTTCTTTCTTCCTTCTTCATACTTTCTTCTTCCTTTTTTCCTCATATTTCTTCTTTCTTCCCTCTTCCATTCTTCCTTATTTCTTCTTCCTTCTTCCTTCTTTTATCTTTCTTCTTCCTTCTTCATTCTTCCTTGTTCCTTCTTTTTTTCCCTTATACTTCTTCCTTCTTTCTTCTTCCTTCTTCCTTTTTCCTTCTTCCTTATTTCTTCTTCTTTCTTCCTTCTTACTTCTTCCTACTTCCTTCTCCTTTCCCCTTTCTTCATTCTTCTTTCTGGTTCCTTCCTCCATCTTCCATCTTCCTTCTTCCGTTCTGTTTCTTCCTCACTTTGCAATACTCATTCCACACCACTAATTTGGCCTAAGTTTCAGCCTGTCGGTGTATCCAGCCACAGGGCGCTGATGCACTGATACCAAACGCCCCGAGTCACAGAGCCAGCAGAGCAGAAAAACAAACAGTGTACCTTTTCTATCTGTCATTTTTTTAACCCCAAACAAGTTCGAGAAAATACAGGGCATATTAGGCTATCCATGAGGACATTCAGCGATGGGACTGACAATCGAAATCAAAACAAAGTGTGTATGCAGTTGAACGAAACTCACTTCTGGTGTAAGCCGCGCTTAACAATTTCCTTTGAATTGTTCTGTCAGTCCGGTCAGAATCTGTCAAAAAATCAAGGTAAACAAAAATAGTCAGCTGTTCGCAGCTGTCTTATGGATTGCCTTATAGCCATAGCAGCTAGCCCTCAACATTAGGATCTACAAATGTCAGATCCGAAGCAGAAGAAAGAAGAAGAAGAAGAAGAAGAAGAGAAAATACACACGTGTCGAAACTAGTTCTCCGTTGTTCCGTTATTTCAATCCGATCCCTACGCAGATTCGAGGTGCCACTCTGTTTATTCCATTCCCTAGTTCCAACAGGTGATGGTCCCAGAAGCGGATCGGTGAAAAGCGGGTTAATTAAGCACTTCCACAATTATTAACTGCGAGGTTTCTAAGCCAAGTTACCATTTTTGCATTCGTATATCATGAGGCCAACCCGATTATACTTTTATGCCCAGGGAAGTCGAGAGTATCCAGAGTATCCATTGCTTTGTAGCCGCGCGTCTTACCGCACAGCTAAGGAGGACCCCCCTCTTGGGTAGGTTACTGCGGAGATGCCGACAAAACATCTACTCGATATGGACACGTTGTTTGCACGGTTGCAGAGTGCCTATGTCCCTATGGATGAGAAGATGAAGGTAGCCGTGGTGTTGCGCAGCATACAAGCGTCCTACCACCATTTGGCATCGGCCCTAGAGGCACGTTCGGACGCAGATATTACCATGCAGCTCGTCAAATCGAAACTACTGGACGTGTTTCATAAGCGGCGCGAGAGAGACGGTAATGGACCCGGTGGCGAGCAGGTGCTCAAGACGCAGTCAAGCAAGACATGCTTATTCTGCAAGCACCCCGGCCACTTTAAAAAGGATTGTCGGAAGTGGCTCGCAGAGAAGGGCTCATAAGATGGAGCAGGATCGTCCAGCGGCGGTAAGTCAAACGGCGGTGGTCAACGCAAAGCCAAAGCGAAGCAAGTCACAAACAAGAAATGGGAGCCTGTGAGCTTTCTCGTGCAGGAGGAGAGCTACGTCAGTCGTGCCACAGCGGCGCAACAACGTTTGTGGACCGTCGATAGCGGTGCGTCGTGCTACATGACAAGCAGCAACGAATTTTCCGACATGCTAGATGAGTCGAATAGCGTTCAGGTTGTGATGGCAAACCATGTGAACCACACGAAGTCGGGCGGCCACGGTAGCGGATTAGTGAAGTGTGTCGACGACGCTGGGTAGTCCGTTGATGTTCGGCTGGACAACGTTTTATTCCCGCCGGATCTCGACAGTGTTGAAATCATTGACCAATCGAAGAATGTTGTGGCACGGGTGTACGGAACGACGGCTTGTATGAGCTGAAGGACCAGGAATATGCAGCGGTGTCAAATGCGTGCCATTCGGTGAACTGTCAGCACACTTGGCACAGAAGGTTCGGTCATCGTGATCCAGCGGTTCTGGATCGGATTCTTCGAAGCTGGTGGACTATGGTCAAAATATTGTCTGTGTTTCTCGGAAAGCGGTACTGGGGAGAGGCGATTGCTGCAGCGGGTTATATCCAGAACCGGTTGCCTTCGAGATCGGTGGGAAAGACACCAATGGAACTGTGGAGCGGACAAAAACCGGATCTGGGCGGACTGAAGGTGTTCGGATGTGACGCCTATGTTTACATTCCGGACGTCAAGCGTAAAAAGATGGACAAGCGGGCTGAAAAGCTGACGTTCGTCGGCTACGAATGCGGGTCGAAGGCGTACCGGTTCCTGAATAAGCAAACCGGTAAAATCATCATTAGCCGCGACGCGAAATTTCTGGAACTCGGTGGTGAAATTGAGGAGGAGCTACAAACGAAGGTGCAAGCATCGGCCAGCGGACCAATGGCGATGCCGATGCTCAGCGACGGGGACAACGGCGAAGAAGGTGAAGAAAAATCAGTGCCGACCGAGGTGACGGAAAGTGATGAGGAGTTCCTTGGGTTTTCGGAGGAAGAGCCTGATGGCGAAGAAAGGGATGAAGAAAGTGATAGAGAAAGTGATGAAGTGAGTGATACAAGGCCGAAGAGAAGTACGGCGGACATTTTGCCAAAGAAACTTGATAATTTTGTGGTGGGCGTGGCAAAAATGGAGGAGCGTGATCCAAAGAACTACAAAGAAGCAGTAGCAAGTGTGAATAAGAAGGAGTGGAAGAAGGCTATGGAGAGTGAATATGAATCGCTACTTTCGAACGATACTTGGAAGCTCGTTCCTCTGCCAAAAGGGCGCCACGCAATCGGGTCGAAGTGGGTTTTTAAACAGAAGAAGGACTCAAATGGACTTACCGTGAGATTCAAAGCGCGCCTGGTTGCCCAGGGCAAGGCGAAGATTTCCCCAGAAGTAGTACTGGGAGGTAGTTCCTGGGGGAAACGATGGCGGAGCCCAAGGAAGTTTAGTCGGTATTACCGGTACGGTCGAGTCCGGCACTCCAGTACACTTCCGTGTGGTAGTTTGGCAACTACAATGCTCGTGTGCTGGGTTAGTGTGTAAATGCATTCTCCCTTGTAAAAAAAAGGCAAAAAGGCGAAGATTTCGACGAGATGCACGCACCAGTTGCACTGCAGCAAACGTTCAGAGTACTGCTAACTGTGGCGGGCCATAAGAAGCTTCAAATGTGGCATGTGGATGTGAAGAACGCTTATTTGAACGGAGTGCTACAAGAGAAGATTTTCATGCGCCAACCGCCTGGCTACTCGGTGGCGGGAAAGGAGGAGCTCGTCTGTCAGCTGACTCGTAGCCTGTACGAACTCCAACAGGCGGCGAGAGTGTGGAATGCGACCATCAAGGAGGTGCTCATCGGTCTTAGATTCTGGCAGTCGGAGGCGGATGCCTGTCTCTTCAGTAAGCAACTACCGAACGGTGTGTGGATTTATATTTTGATTTATATTGATGACATGATCCTGGTGTGTCGGGATGGACGTCGCATCGAGGTCGAGGTCGCTGTGCGGAAGCATGTTGAGATTTCCTCGCTCGGGGAGATAAAGCAATTTCTCGGCATCTGCGTGACGAAGGACGAGAGCGGAATGTACAGTCTGAGCCAGAAGTGCATGATTCGTGAAGTGGCGGATCGCTTTGGATTACTGGACGCAAAACCATCGAAGTATCCAGTGGACCCTGGCTATTTCCGCCTCAACGGCGGAGAGATACTTCCGGACAATACACAGTATCACAAGTTAGTCGGCGCTTTACTCTACATCTCTACTAACACAAGACCGGATATCGCGGCGGCAGTCTCCGTTTTGAGCCGAAAAACCAACTGTCCAACGCAGCTAGACTGGTTGGAGCTGAAGCGTACAGTGCGATATTTGCTTGGAACCCAGGACTATCAACTGAAACTAGTCAGCGATCGGACGAAGAATTTGGAATTGGTGAGATACGGCGATGCTGATTGGGCCGGCGATACCGTCGGTCGGAATTCTACAAGCGGTTTCGTGTTTCAGATAGGAGAAGCAAGAGTTAGTTGGGCGAGTTGGAAGCAAGCGTGTGTCGCAACATCGACTATAAAGGCCAAGTATATCGCGCTATCCGAAGCAGCTCAGGAAGCGACCTGGCTCCGACGATTGCTGGGTGAGCTTGACCACGTACAACATCAACCGACCATTCTAAACGAGGATAATCGAGGTTGCATTGACTTCGTTTCACTGGAGCGCCAAAACAAAAGAAGCAAGCACATCGATACCAAGGTCTACCACGCCCGGGATCTCTGTAGCCGCGAAGTCATCCAGCTACATTACTGCCCTACCGATAGGATGATCGCAGACGTGTTCACCAAACCTCTGGACGCAACCAAGATGCAATGTTTTAAGGAGAAGCTAGGTCTACGCCGTGACCGGAAATCTTACCGGAAGTGATCATCGAGGAGGAGGGTCGGTGTGTAAACGGTGTAAACGCCCAGAGTCACAGGGCCAGCAGAGCAGAAAAACAAACAGTGTACCTTTTCTATCTGTCATTTTTAACTCCAAACAAGTTCGAGAAAATACACACGTGTCGAAACTAGTTCTCCGGTGTTCCGTTATTTTTATCCGATTCCTACGCACATTCGAGGTGCCATTCTGTTTATTCCATTCCCTAGTTCCAACACAACCTAATGACCCAGCATCGTGGTCGAAGACGGTGTTGCTGACAATGCAATCCATACATTAGTCGGCTATTCGTAATCGGCTTCGAATTTTTCGGTAACTCCTATTTTTATAGAAATCGGACGCGCTATATACAGCCTATAGGATAATCTTCTGTGTAGCTGGATGATTCTTCCGACAGACTTCCTATCTGGTGACGTTGAAGACAGTATCGGCCGAGTTTTGTTGGCCGCGTCGAAAAAAAACATAACCCTTTACCGGTGTTTAGTGTTCCTTAGTGTCATTTTGATTAATTGCAATTCGTTGCGTGCTGCTGCTGCTGTGGAACCTTAAAAATCTAGATTCTCCGGAATACTGTAATCACTGTATTTTTCTATCCACAAATCGCAGATAATCCGAATTCTTCCTTTTCGTACAAACTTGGTGGGCATATCTTGACAGATCGTCATGAGCTGCCAGTTACATTTTTCTTGTTGTCGTGGTTGCTAAAAATATGAATTTGTAGGTTTGATAATTTTACAAATTTTGTTCTGATTGCTCTCACTGTGAAAATCACAATTTTATACGAGGAGAAAAACATTCAGATCAAACATTTTACATTTAATTTTAACATGGTAGCATATCAATTTTTCCCTACTTTTAAAATAAAATCAGAAAATGTGAAATTCTAACTATTATTAGATCTAATCAATCAGCTTGCGTTTGACCATCAGTTCCATAACCTTTACCACACAACTGGTTAAGGCGATTGCGTAGCTATGCTTCCAGCCTGCAGGGAATGTTCAATCAAAGTTAATTGCCTATTTTCCGGGTGTTAAACCACCCAACTTGGACATTTTACAATGTTCTGAAAACTCAGATGTGAATATGTATGTTTGTGGAAGATTTTGATGTGAAAAATGTATTGGAGGTAACCACTTTCCCTTCAATGGAACTCGTGAGGGTCGTGGTTCGTGGGTTCGAGTCACTCCAGCCACTCTTTGCTTTATAGAAGTGCAGTTTTGTCATTAGGGTGAGTGATTTTCCTTTTTTTTTGTTTTGTACGGCGAATTTCAGCTCCCAGCCACATTTCAATTGGACAACAACCTAATTTCTCAATGTTTCATTTTCTGCAGGAAATGATTCCACCAAAGCAGCACGCATCAATACACGTTTTACTAATAATATTCGCGCTAATCCACCTAACGCATTGTGGAACGGAGCAACTTATAAAACGCATGGGTCTGCCACTTGAGGAACATCAAGTACCGACAACCGATGGCTACCTCCTTACGATGTTTCGCATTCCCGGAAATGGAACCTCTTGCCCAGTAGTGCTTCTACAACATGGCCTCTTGGGCTCATCCGCCGATTGGGTCATTTTGGGTCCCGATAAATCTCTCGGCCATTCCCTAGCCACTCGTGGCTACGACGTGTGGTTGGGCAACGCCCGCGGGAACACCAACTCGCGAAAGCACGTGTCACTGTCACCAGATAAACCGCAGTTTTGGGACTTCAGTTGGCACGAAATCGGTCTGTACGATTTGACGGCGATGATCGACTACGTGCTGAAGAAAACCGGCAGTAAATCGATTCACTACGTAGGCCACTCGCAAGGGACTACAGCGTTTTTTGTTATGGCGTCGTTGAAACCGAGCTACAATGCGAAAATTCGCACAATGCATGCCCTGGCTCCTGTCGCGTTCATGAGTAGACTGAAGTCGCCATTCATACGAGCGATCGTTCCAGTTTCCAACCAGCTGGAGGTGAGTTGTCATCACTTTCACCAGTTGACTTAATTAACCAAGTCATTGACTTGGATGTTTTCAGTGGACGTTGCGTATGTTGGGAGTCAACGAGTTTATGCCTAGCAACAAGATGTTAGATTCAGGAGGTCAAAAGGCTTGCAAGGATACATCCATGTTCCAAGAAATCTGTGCGAATGTACTGTTTCTAATCGGAGGATACAATTCGCCTCAGTTGAATCGCACTATGCTACCGCTTATTATGCAGCATATCCCAGCGGGTGCTGCCGTCAAACAATTGATCCACTACGGTCAAGGGATTAACAGTGGTCGTTTCCAACAGTACGATCGAGGAACACTGGGCAACGTGGCCAATTATGGATCAACAACTCCACCGGACTATCCACTGAGGAACATAACGGCGCCAGTGTTTCTACACTACGGCGACAACGATTGGCTGGCAGCAGTTCCGGACGTTCGTCTGCTACACCGGCAACTCGGTAATACCTCTCGACTACTTCGGATTCCGGACAAACTGTGGAACCATCTGGACTTCATCTACGCTGTCGGGGCGAAAAGTTTGCTGTACAATCGGGTCATAGATTTGATGGAGCAGTATGATGAGAACAAAGCCGAGAAGTATTCATAGCTGGTCTAGTTGTGATTTATTAATTCAACTGCTGATCACATTTTTATCATGGCAACGAGAATAATGAATAACTGTTCTGGAAATTATCGACTAAAGGAATGTCAACAAAACAACCGATAAACGTGTTACAAGTTTGAGCACTTGGGTGTAGATTTTGCAGAAACACAACACCATTTAACGAGAAACCGAGAGTCCCGAGAATATGGCTATTATGAAAAATACTCAATGCAAAAATGAAATTATTTTCGTTTCTGACTATACCTACCTCCGATAGCATTATTCCACATCCTAAAACCAATGAACAGAAAAATTCGTTGTCTTCACCTGGAGCAAAGGGGCACTTAAAATAATACTCGGGTCAATAACGCAAAACAAAGTTAAACCAAGCCATGATGGTGCATTTGTGGTGCAACAATTTAAATATAATCGATTTCCAATCGTGTGAAAAAACTGAAATCTTTACACATCTATGCCTTGCAATAAAGTGACAACTATTGCGATCATTTGTTAGGCCTCTCATAAATAAGCAAAGTAAGTCCGCAGTACAAAAAGCACATGCTTCATGCTTTCACAACAATCGCCGCTTTACTAGAACACGTGATTATCAAACTTTTATCAATTAGAGAGATTCCAAGAAAAGCGGTAAAATGCTTCCTCTTATTAGATGTGCTGCAACTCGACGTGTATTCTAATTCGAAGTGATATTTCTGATAACATATTTGAAGCAGAAGTTTAAGAAAGTTAGTGGCGCTGTCATACCAAAAAAAATGTTATGATCAACATGACTCAAACATAGTAACCAAGATGTCGCCAATTGTGCATAAGTTCGGTACCTACAATGTCAATGTTTTCTTATTTTCAAATATGAATATTAGGAAACTGTGATGCAACTCGTTGAAGAACCGCCTTATGTATATTTTGCAAGTTGATTCCAAGGTTTGCGCGATTAGTGATTTTACTCTTATGCACCTACTGGCAACACTAAACAGATTATTACAATTTCAAATGATTGCTTCTCTCACTCAATATCCGATAGTCCTTTCAATATCGATTAAGTTGGAATTAAGTGTGTTATTTTTTGTTTATATTTTCTATTCGAATATTCTAACAGTTTGTTGTCACGTTATTACTCGTAATAAAACTCGTTTATCGGTTTTTAAGCTTTTTATTATTAAACCTTTCCACAAACAAACAAATTCTAGACTAGATAGTGAAAGTATGCTCGTTTCTTTCATTACCTAATATAATACACCCCCGGAAATAGTTATAACACCACCGCTGGTTTTACATACAAAATGGTCATGTTTGACCATACAAATAACAATCATTATTTGAAAATTCAGGTCATACCAGGCCGGGATGCAAAATATGTCCTTAATATAATAGCTAGAAGTCGAGATATTGATCCTTATACATGACCATTTTGTATGTAAAACCAGCGGTGATGTTATAATTATTTCCATGGATGTATTGATTTGTATGATACTTGAGTAGCCTCAAATGAAAACCAATACCATTTGAATTCAACACAAATTATGAACTCTTATTCTTACAATCTCGATTATGTACCTATCAAGGTACTACTATGTTCTAAGAATTTATTCATCTGCGTTTTATTAAAACTCAAGCACACAGATATAAAAATCCAATGAAATTTACGCTAAAGATCATGCACATAAATGGAACGCCATTATTAGCTTAATTCCATGCGTGATATAGCCTAAATGTATATAATATTTGACGTGAATCGTCGATATTGCTTGCAAGTTGTAAGCAAACTTGTTAGGAAGAGTTCCATTTCCGCGTAGAATAGTGTAAATTTCCGCATCTCAAGTTTTACGCGCTGTTCACATTTCATTATTTTTTTCTGTGCATGGTTCGCTTTAATTGGAATGTTGCATGCACGAACGTAGTATCGAATATCCTTTCGCTCTTTTTTACGAGTTTCAAATGACCTCGTCAACAGTGAGTGAGCTGCCCTATTGCGCTGCTTCCTATCGGTTCTGTGGGCCTACTAAAAGGCATCTACGTTTCGTGACTCGAAGGTGTAACCTGAACGCCATTAACATATCTTCATGCATCTTAACACAAGGCACTTCTGATCGCTCAGAACTTTTATTACATAGTTGCATGGCTGTGAAGAAAGTTCCTTTCAAGTGTTGTGTAATTAATGGGAGACGTAGAGGATAGCAAAACAAACAAACATACATACAAACAAAACGACTTTGAAATACTTGAGAATTATGTATTTCATTTGGTCTACTTAATATTGATTTATTTTAGAAAATTCTTCTGTCAATAACAGAAAGAATAAGTTAGGTACCTACACTATACAACAGAATTGAACTTTTTCCGTTTCGTTTTTGATGTCTTTATTGAAGAGTGAAAATAATGAAACTTTGCTCTTAAAGTGAGAAGCACAGCTTCTGATAAACTTGTTTTTATTACTTGTAATTGTTCGATGAGGTTTTTGCCTTTCTTCTATATCTTCTATCAATGCATTGCGCTAGAACCTGTCATACAATGTGGAGAACTGCGTGTAACAGCCGGCGATTTTAAACAGAGACAGTAAATTATTTGGTTCGTGAATGACTGTACACCTGCCTGAAACGTAAAGCAACAAAAGTTGAACAGACAAACTAGGGGGAATGGCTTTGGCAGGTTTTGTTCTATTATTGGCAGGGTTTTTTTTATGACTGACTAGGCTCAAATTTGGCCTAAACATTCTTTGCATATCAAAGAATATTGTGGCCAAATTTCATAAAATTTGGTCGACAAAAACCCCCTGCCAATAATAGAACAAAACCTGCCAAAGCCGTCTTTCCCCCTAAATGCTTTGTTCACCCTCGTGCGGTGTTGCAGCAATCTCGCCCATGCTGCATTCTTCTCTGCATGGACACCATATGGATTGCTATTGGTTTTGTAGCAAGCGCAATGGACCTGGTAGATCAAGGTTCTGAGCTCCAGAATGGTTTGAAGCGCGTAGAACATCTGTAGAAATATTGACTGTATTCGTTATTTGTCATATCTGAAATAGTATTGGGCACATTTTTGAGTAAAAACAGTAATACAATCGTTTATACGCGATTATTATTGTGCAATTTCGTCCCACTTGGCCAATTGGCGATTCTTCCTCCGAAGATTAAAGGATATAGGTAAAGGCTTACCAGATGGTATCCTTTGGGAGGACATGTCCTTTTTTTCATACAATCACTTTCAGCCAAAAATGTCCTCCTTTTTTAGCAAGTTACCACTACCTCCCGGGTCTTTCCGAAGGACACATGGTGCCCTTTTGGGATTAACTCCTAGTGAATAAGATTTCTATAACAAACTATTAGAAAAATGTAAATTTCTAGTACTAATTTGTTATTTTATTCACTTTCTAGACGTTCAGAACCTTCTAGAGGATCAATTACTGTCTACCTAGGGCCAAAGATTGGTCCTTGTGTTGATCATATTGGATCTAAATTCCGTATGGTTTTGAAGTTTCAAAAATAAACCGATATTTTGTTTCCAACCAACATTCCACATAAAAAAGTTTGGTATTGCATACCCTTAGTGATGATGCTATTGGAAATTCTGAAAAAAATAGAATCGACAACACTGCTTTCGTAAACAAGTATTGCGAGAAAAGAGAAAAATTCTATTTTTGCGGAGCAAAGAAGAAGAAGCAGACTGAGTGTCGGAAACTTCAAAATGGCATGCACTGTACGAAAAGTGTTGATATTTCTTGATATCAAGAATATTCGAGAAATCTAAAATGTTTCTAAATCACATAAATATATGACAAAATGCCTTCAAAGTATCATAAAACTTGTTTAAAAAATATAGCGGCATGTAACACTCGTTTAAAATTGCATATTCCCGTTTATTTTAATAATCAACATTCACACCGAAAAAATAAACCAAAAAAGAACACACTTAAATAGTTGCACACCTAAATATGGGAAACCACTCTTCCGTGCAGTGGTCGTCTCGACTAGCAACTCGTGAAGCAACATTTCACTTGTACTTTCAATCACTACCACCACTTCAACTTTTATCGAACACACCTCCACCTGATCTCTCCGATCCACAATAACACCGTTCTTCTTGCGGGCGTCCCACCAACGCAGAGAAATTTATTTATTATTTATTCAGACTAAGGTCGAAGTGGCCTGTGCGGTATATAAGAGTCTTCTCCATTCGGCTCGGTCCATGGCTACACGTCGCCAACCACGCAGTCTACGGAGGGTCCGCAAGTCATCTTCCACCTGATCGATCCACCTTGCCCGTTGCGCACCTCGCCTTCTTGTGCCCATCGGATCGTTGTCAAGAACCATTTTCACCGGGTTACTGTCCGACATTCTGGCTGCGTGCCCGGCCCACCGCAGCCGTCCGATTTTCGCGGTTTGAACGATGGATGGCTCTCCCAGCAGCTCATGCAACTCGTGGTTCATTCGCCTCCTCCACGTACCGTCCGCCATCTGCACCCCACCATAGATGGTACGCAGAACTTTCCTTTCGAAAACTCCAAGTGCGCGTTTGTCCTCCACGAGCGTTTTGTAGATAGTCAGTTTGGTACGGCGGCGAACTCTATTCAATCGGAGCGTCTTGCGGAGTCCAAAGTATGTACGATTTCCAGCCACCATGCGTCTCCGAATTTCTCCGTGTTCGTGCATTAGCTGCCATAGCTGGTCCCGATCGATTGTATCGATTGTAGCATATGCGGCTTTGAAGTCGATGAATGGATGATGTGTGGGCACATTGTATTCGCGGCATTTCTGCAGTACTTGGCGAATGGCGAACACCTGGTCCGTGGTGGAGCGTTCGCCCACAAAACCCGCCTGGTACTGCCCCACGAACTTCCTTGTAATTGGTGCTAGTGGACGGCATAAAATTTGGGAGAGTACCTTGTACGCGGCGTTCAGCAATGTGAGTGCGCGGTAGTTGCTACAATCCAGCTTATCGCCCTTTTTATAGATGGGACACACGACACCTTCCATCCACTCCTGCAGCAGAACCTCCTCATCCCAAACCCTGGTAATTACCCAGTGCAGAGCGCCAGTGCCTCACCACCGTGTTTAAACAGCACTTCTGGTAGTTGGTCAACTCAATGGGCTTTGTTGTTTTTCAGGATTTCCTGGAGATTCGGAGCCGGAAGTCGCATGCCCTGCGCGCGTGCTCCTAGGTTCATTTCCATACCGCCACCGTTGTCTGCCACATCACCATTCAGCCGATCTTCGTAGTGCTGCCGCCACCTTTGGATCACCTCACGCTCGCTCGTAAGAAGGTTCCCGTTTATGTCCTTACACATATCGGGCTATGGCACGTGGCCCTTACGTGAACGGTTCAACTTCTCATAGAACTTTCGTGAACGCATTCTACAAGCCTTGAAACTCATCCTGGGGCATATCAAACTTCATTATTACACAAATCATGCTCGATGGAGTATGTTTGGAGGCACTTGGATGGGTATGAGCATGCTCCGCGGCTTGCCGGGAACCTGGTTCCTCAAGGGAAGTGACACTTGTTGATATGTTTTGAAATCCGTCTTGTGACGTTTTTCAAAAAATGATCAATAGTGCATAACTGAAGACACTTGGATGGGTTCGAACGTGTTCCGCAGCAAACCGAGAATCTGATTCTTTTGGGAATGTGGCCACTTTTTAATTTACTGAAATCTTATGACGCTTAAAACTTCTATTTTTTTATTGCATGATTTTTGACATATGGTTGAATGAATCAGCAAAATCGGTCAAGAATTGAAAAAGTTATGATTTTTGTAATATCATTTTTTAATAACAAAGTTCATTTATTTCTCCTTTTTTTATTCCCTTATTCCAACATTACTTGATTCCCTGATTCCTCAAATCTTTGTTTTCTTACTTCCTTCATTCCTTAATTCAAGTCAATAATTCTTTAATTCCTTTTTTATTCTCTAATTCCAACATTCCTTAATCCCCTAATTTCTTAATTCTTTAATTCCTTAATTTCTCAATTCTTTATTTTTTAATTCTTTAATTCCATTAATCCTTTAATTCCTCAATTCTTTAATTCCTTAATTCCTTTATTCCTCAATTCCTTAATTCCTCAATTCCTTAATTCCTCAATTCCTTAATTCGTTGATTCCTTAATTCCTTAATTCCTTCATCCCTTAATTCCTTAATCCCTCATTCCTTAATTCCTTGATTCCTTAATTCCTTAATTCCTTCATCCCTTAATTCCTTAATTTTTTAGGTCCTTAACTGCCTATGATCGCATATTTGTAACAATCGACAAAAGTAGGCATGGAAGAAATTGAACGTTTAACCCTTATGCGGCCAACAAAAAAAACACACGTGTATGGCCAACAGGGTACCCGTGTTCCTATAAATTGATATTCTCATAACTTCAACAATTTTCAACCGATTTGGATAATTTTGACAGTTTTGGAAACAGAAACTCATATACTTTTTGCCCATTGTCAAGATTTACAGCTTATGCCAATGGTTATACAAGAAATCTTTGAAGTAAGGCTTTAGAGTCTACACGCGTAACCAAAGGCCATTCAACCAGTTTCAAATAAGCTATAAGCTCTTTGTGCTTCTTAGAATTGAAGGTGTTCATAGTATATGCTGCGGGTAATGCAAAAATCCCTGAAATGAGGTCTTAGTCATCCGAGAAATCTCTGGAGTAAAGCCTAAAGATCTACTCGCGTAACCAAAGGCCTATTATGCAAATTCAAATACGGTACATGCTCTTTGTGGTACTTAGCATAGAATGCGTTCACAGTTTATGTTCCGAGTCATCCAAGAAATCTCTGGAGTAAGGCCTTGAGGTCTACACTCGTAACCATGGGTCTATGGACTTGTCTTAAAAGTGGTACATGCTCTTTGCGCATCTTGAAATCAGATGTGATCACTACATATGTTCTGCGCTATCGAAGAAATCTCTCGGATAAGTCCTCATTGCATATGTTCATGGTCATCCAAGGGAACCCTGGAGAAGGCCTTCAGGTCTACATGCGTAACCAGAGATCTTTAAGATTGTTTCAAAAGTGGTGCATGCCCTTTGTGGTACATAGAAAAGAGCGCTTTCATTGCATATGTTGATGGTCATCCAAGAAAATCCTGGAAAAGGCCTTAAGATCTACACGCGTAACCAAAGATCTTTCAGATTTTTTCAAAAGTGTTACATGCCCTTTGTGGTACATAGAATAGATTGCGTCCATTGCATAGGTTCATGGTCATCCAAGAAAACCCTGGAATAGGCCTTTAAATCTGCATGGGTACCCAGAGATCTTTTGGCTTGTTTCAAAAGTGGTACATGCCCTTCGTGGTACATAGAATAGAATACGTTCAATGCATATGTTTATGGTCTTCCAAGAAAATGCTAGAATAGGCCTTAGGATATCCACACGTAACCAGATACCTTTCGGATTGTTTCAAAAGTGGCATATGCCCTTTGTGGTACATAGAATATACCGCTTTCATTGCATATGTTCATGGGTACCCAAGAGAACACTTGAACAATCCTCAAAAACTTCACGCGTAACCAGAGTTCTTTCGGCCTATTTGAATAGTTATACATGCCTTTTATGGTACGTAGAATACAATGCACCCATTTCAATTGTTCATGGTCATCCAAGAAAACCTTGAAGTAAGGCATTAGGATCTACACTAAAGATATATCAACCTGTTTTAAATTTGGTACATGCCTTTGGGGCCCATGAATAAAATGCGTTCATGGCATATGATAATGGTCATCCTAGAAATAAGTAAGGAGTAAGACTTCTAGGCTTACACGAATATCTAGAGGGTCTTTAAGGTCACTCCTTACGGAATCCAAGTTTCAAAGTGCTCGCGTTTTCGGGGGCACACCACTCGATACGGAAGCAACGCACAACTGTCATTTTTATTATTTCACGCATGCTGCGACTCAGCAAAGCTAAATCAACAAAAATGACAGTTGTGCGCCGCCTCCGTATCGATTGGTGTGCCCCGAAAACGCGAGCACTTTGAAACTTGGATTCCGTGAGGAGTGTCCTTGATCTAATTTTAATATGGTACATGATCTTTGCGATATTAGTCCGTTTTTTTCCCTCACGTTCTCGGCGTGAAGTTATATCGTTACAATTGATTTACATTTTGCATTTCCAAAGAATAGACAACTTCATATTAGTGATATGAATGAAGTTTGTATACTACCTGGAACCAACAACAACAAGACAACAATAACTACTTGGAATGCTAATATATCAAGATTAGGTTTCACATTTTGTTTACTCTTCAATAACTGCCCAGAGCTAATGACAACAACTTGAACTACTTGAAATGCAAACATATACCAATAGCCTTGCGTTCGTGGGTTGATCTGCAGATCATTTCTATATGAAGTTCATAGACTACCTAGTACCATGGCAAATAAAACTACAGCAGACGTTCGATAACTGCAAGTCATTTAACTGCAATGCTATTTAACTGCAATTCGATAGTTGCAACAGTTTTACAGTTATCGGACCGGTAAACTTCAAACCGATGTCAGACTCAATGACAGCTGCATTGCGCTGTGCATTTAGATGCACTTTTATTGCATCGGACGTCGATTGATAACCGTCTGACGTCTAGAGTGCGTTGTAGTTATCGAACGGCATTCGATAACTGAAAAGTAAACATTTTGCAGTTATCGATCGGCTACTGTACTAGGAGTGCGTACATTCATTCAGATGAGGTTGACCCGATTTTGTCACTCTCAGATTTTGTCTACCCCTGATTTTGCCTAACCCGATTTTATCACATTTTCGACCCAATTAGCCGCAAGCAATAAATATTTTCATGAATTAACTTTCACTGCCTGTAGCTTATTATGAATCATTTATGAGTACCTGTTAATAAGTTTGTAAGTCTCTTGATGATGATGATGATGATACTACCATCTATTGTAGCAAGGCACCTGCCGATAGCACTGGCCATATCTGACAAACGATTCGATCATGATTATACTACTGTTTGTATTTCATCAGACTCCTGTATGAAGGGCCAAAAATGGGTGGGGTGGTTCCATAAGCAGAGACAAGTAAGTTTGTAAGTCTCTTCGACAAAAAATACGGATTTCATTCACGTATTTTACCTTGCCTTCATTACGGAGCCCACGACTATGAAAATAACTACTTAAAATACAAACATATACCAAGAAGGGGTCTCACAACTTGTTTATTTTCAAATAACTGCCTCCATTAAGGAGGTGGATCCATCGACCTTGACTCTATTTCACTATCTCTATTGACTACCTGGAGCTTAAGACAACAACAAGAACTACTTGGAATACAAACATATACCAAGAGCGGGTCACAAAACTTGTTTATTCTTCGATAACTGCCTCCATTACGGAGATTGATCTACAGAACTTCGGTGGGGTTTGATCCCACAAAACCAGTACGCTAGACAGGTGTTTTCCCTACTAAGCTACGAAGGACCTCCGTCGTCCTCCGCAGCTTAGCGGGTACTGATGAAACCAAATTCACAGCACCGAGCATGTAGCCGAACTCTCGCAATACATTCTCATAACTAACTCTCTCATATATGTTTTTGTACAATGCCAACCAAGTAGGATGAGTATTTAGTATTATCTGGCTCCTACACACTTACTTCATCACCAACGGCGCTCGATGAAGTAGGGTTGTGTGAGATTGTGCCAGTTGGTCGTCAGATCCCAACCCGACCACATAAGCGAAGAGAGATCGCCTTTCGATTTCAGTACATTCAAAGTTAATTGCCTATGTTCCGGGTATTGAGCCACCCGGAGTGGAAATTAATTACTGTCTGAAACTCGATTATGCATATGCACAACATGTGATAGATTAAGTTCGGAAAAGTTATTGGAGGAAAACCGCTACCTTCCGTCCCTCCCTGTTGTTCTTCATTAACTGCATCCGTTACGGAGGTTGATCCAGCGACCTTGACTCTATGGAGTTCGTAGACTACCTGGAGCCCACGACAACAACAAGAATTACTTGGAATACAAACATATACAAAGAAAAGGTCACGTTACTTGTTTATTCTTCGATAACTGCCTCCATTACGGAGATTGATCCGAAGATCTTGACTGTATGGAGTTCGTAGACTATCTGGAACTTACGACAACAACAAGAACTACATGAAAAACAAACATATGCCAAGAAGGGGTCACAAAACAAGTTTATTCTTCAATAACTGCCTCCATTACGGAGGTTGATCCACTGACCTTGAATCTATGAAGTTCGTAGACTACCTGGAGCCCACGACAACAACCAGAACTACTTGGAATACAAACATATGCCAAGAAGGGATCACACGACTTGTTTATTCTTCGATATCTGCCTCCATTACGGAGATTGATTCGAAGACCTTGACTGTATGGAGTTCGAAATTACCTGGAACTCACGACAACAACAGGAACTACATGAAAAACAGATATTATCAAGAAGGGGTCACACAACTTGTTTATTCTTCATTAACTGCCTCCATTACGGAGGTTGATCCACAGACCTTGAACTTATGGAGTTTGTAGACTACCTGGAACCAATGACAACATCAAGAATTACTTGGAATACAAACAAATACCGAGAAGGGGTCACACAACTTGTTTTTTCTTCAATAACTGCCTCCGTTACTGAGGTTGATCCAAAGATCTTGACTCTATGGAGTTCGTAGACTACCTGGAGCCCACGACAACAACAAGAACTACTTAGAATACAAACATATACAAAGAAGGGGTCACGCAACTTGTTTATTCTTCGTTAACTGCCTCCATTAAGGAGATTGATCCGAAGACCTTGACTGTATGGAGTTCGTAGACTACCTGGAATCAATGACAGCAACAATAACTACTTGGAATGCAAACATGTTTTAAGAAAAGGTCATTGGATGACCCGGAACATATACTGTGAAAGCATTATATGCTATGCACCATAAAGAGCATGTACCGTTTTCGAATTTGCACGATAGACCTTTGGTTACGTCAGCAGACCATAAGATCTTATTCCAGGGATTTTTTGGATGACTGAGGCCTTACTCAGGGGTTTTTGGAGACCCAGAATATATACTGTGAACACCGACTATTCTAAGAAGCGCAATGAGCATGTAATATATTTGAAACTGGTTGATAGTTCTTCGGTTACGTGTGTAGACTCTTAAGCCTTACTTTAAAGATTTCTTGTATAACCATGGACAAAAGCTGTAAACCTTGACAATGGGCAAAAATTATACGAGTTTCTGTTTCCAAAACTCAAAATTATCTAAATCGGTTGAAAATTGTTAAAGTTATGAAAATATCAATTTATGGGAACACGGGTACCCTGTCGGCCATCCACGTGGTAAAAAAAATCAGATGCCCCTCCCCACGTCCCTCCTCACTGTATCAACGTGATTTTCTCACAGATGCTACATTTTATGGAGTTCTTAGATGTCACTGAGTTTCAGCTTTCAGCTATAAAAATTCATTGAAATATCACCACTTGAATTTGAAAAAGGAACACGGGTACCCCGTCGGCCGCATAAGGGTTAACAAAGTTCATTTATTTCTCCTTTTTTTATTCCCTTATTCCAACATTACTTGATTCCCTGATTCCTCAAATCTTTGTTTTCTTACTTCCTTAATTCCTTAATTCAAGTCAATAATTCTTTAATTCCTTTTTTATTCTCTAATTCCAACATTCATTAATCCCCTAATTTCTTAATTCTTTATTTTTTAATTCTTTTAATTCTTTAATTCCTCAATTCTTTAATTCCTTAATTCCTTTATTCCTCAATTCCTTAATTTTTTAATTCCTCAATTCCTCAATTCCTCAATTCCTTAATTCCTTAATTCCTTTATTCCTCAATTCCTCAATTCCTTAATTCCTTAATTCCTTGATTCCTTAATTCCTTAATTCCTTCATCCCTTAATTCCTTATTTTTTTAGGTCCTTAACTGCCTATGTTCGCATATTTGTAACAATCGACAAAAGTAGGCATGGAAGAAATTGAACGTTTAAGTTTGTGATATACATCAGTATGGAAATCTAATTAAATTTCCAAAAATCATCAAAAATTAAAGAAACACTTTTTTCAGTTGAAATTTTCCATAGCATCTTTTACATTACTTGTTATTTGAGTGCAAATTAATTGCGAATTTTTTTGTTCAAGGAATACGGCATACCGGCGATAGAATTTTCCAGTGTTACCGATATGCGGTCACTTCGCTCAATGTTACAAAACAACTTGATGGTTTTTCCAAGTTTCTGATTTCACTTAGTCAGCTTAAATAACTAACGATTTGGGGACGATCCCTAAGCTTAACTCAAAATCGCCGAAAATGCAAATGTTACAAATATGCGATCATGGGCAGTTAATTCCTCAATTTTTTATTGCCTTAATTCCTTAATTCCTCAATTCCTCAATTCCTCAATTCCTTAATTCCTTAATTTCTTGATTTCCTTATTCCTTAATCCCTTAATTCTTTAGGTCCTCAATTCCTTAATTCCTTCATTCCTTAATTCTTAACTCCTTAGATTTTTAACTCCTTAATACCTTAATTACTCAATTCTTTAGCTTAGCTTAAATTGTCTGTACACATCAATATCCTTAACCCTTATGTTACAAATTGCAACGCAGCGCAATATACACCGGGGCTCACCTGCCGGGGGAGAGAAGGACCAATGTTACAAATTGCAACGCAGCGCAATATACACCGGGGCTCACCAGCCGGGGGAGAGAAGGACCAATGCGTCCGATATACCACCGCTATTTTTACTAACGGCCACGCTAGCAATTCGGGTAAACACCACTTTTCACTGAACAACGGTTTCGACGGTTTACAAATTCAATTTATTTCCACGTGTTCTCTATCACGCTTACTTTACGAATGAATGCCTAAAGTTCAATTTGAATTTCTTCAACCGCGTTGCCTAGCAACCTACTTAGATTCTATGATTGCTTTGATGTATTGCATTAAAATTTAAAATTTTTGTTATAGCGCTCAGTAGCCTAGCAACTTGTTAATCTATGGTTGCTATGATTGGATTTTGTTCCCAACATCATCCCGAACCAAAGTAGAATTGCTCTGCAGAAGAATAATCTTATTTATCGGCCTTGTGTAGGTTGATTGTGAGGTACGAACCGTTACCGTCCTTACTTTGGCATCTGAACCATAGAATGCCTTTTCAATCAATCCCTTGGGCCAGCATCCTCTGTGCATACTTTCATCGACAATCATTACCAAATCTCCTGGTTTGTACTCATAATAGTTTCTATTGTCCTGCCACTTATTCCTCTTAATAAGTTCTGGTCTGTATGTAGATATCCACTTCTTCCAAAATCTATCTGCATACACTTGTGCATGTTTGTAAGCTGCTCTGCAATCTAGATCGCGTTCATCGAACTGGTGATCGTATTGCATGTGGTTGTTGCGTCCCAGAAGAAGCATGTTTGGTGTCAAAGGTTCTGGGTCTTGAGGGTCTTCAGATGTTTGAATCAACGGACGATTATTCAAAACATTCATAACTTCGCACAACGCTGTTCGAAGAACAAGATCTGTTGGGTGGCGCTCCTTCAGCATGACTTTTAGAGCCGTCTTCACGGAACGTACTAGCCGCTCCCAGCAGCCACCGAAATGAGGAGCTCCAGGAGGTATAAAGGACCACTCTACTCCTCTCACGCTCAAAGTTTCGTCTATTTGTCGGTGGTCCAGTTGTGCAATCAGTTTCTTCATTTCGTTGTTTGCTCCAGTGAAATTAGTACCGTTGTCCGTAAATAATTTCTTCGGCACTCCACGTACCGCCATGAAGCATCGTATCGCCATGATACAACTGGCGGTATCCAAAGATGGTACCACTTCTAGATGAACTGCTCGGCTGGTCATACAGGTAAATAGTACAACCCAACGTTTCTCCAAGTGTCTTCCTACTTTTACCATTAGAGGACCGCAATAGTCGATACCTGTATAACAAAATGCAAAGACACCAGGTGACGTCCGTTCAAGAGGTAAATCACCCATTTGTGTTACGTTTGGTTGCGCACGAAGTTCTCGACATTTCAAACACACCCTTGCTACTTTCCGTACTTGCGATCTCATGTGAAGTATCCTATAGCGCTGCCGTAGGTTATTGATCACAGTTTCCATTCCTTGGTGACCATTTGAAATATGGTACATCCTAATTAATAAAGTTGTAAAGCTATGATTATTCGGCAGAATTATTGGATTATTTATATCGAAAGCCGTTTCGCTACATTGAATCCGTCCTCTCATCCGTATGATTCCTTTATGTAGAAATGGAGAATATGTATATAACCGACTCGTTTTCTTCACAAACCCCTTTGTTTTCAAATCGGACAACTCTTGCCCAAACTCCTCCTGTTGGATCTTCGTGTACCACGCTTCTTTGGCTTGGTTTATGTCATGTACATCGATTTTAAACTGTTCAGGTTTTTCAATTTTACGCAGACCTAAAATTTTTTTCATTTTTAGGTAGTATGCTGTTGAGCGAATCAAGCGATTATAATCGGAAAATCGGCTGATGTTAGGCAGATCTTTCACCTCTGCGGCTGACGTTTGAAGACACGAAGTAAATTCTTCAGGATAACCTTCTAATTCCTCCAAGAAGTGTACCGATTCGTCACTGGACATGACGACATCATCTTCTAATGGCCACATATTACGAGGATGGTAAAGGAAGTCAGGACCATTCATCCATTCCGTAATACACGGAAACTTCGACGATTTTGTTCCCAAGTCCGCGACGTTCAAGTTCGATGGTATCCAATGCCACATACATGTGCTGTGACCGTTGTCTTTGATTTTCATCACTCGCGATCCCACGTAAGCTGTTTGCTTCTCCTTAGTGCTGAGCCAGCCAAGACAGATCTTGGAGTCTGTCCAGAAATGACAGGATGTTACCTCAACTTTTAGTTCGTCTTGTATTGTTCGCATTATCTGACTGGCCAGAACACAGCCTTGTAGCTCCAGGCGAGGAATGGTTTGTGATTTCAGTGGCGCCACTTTGGATTTTGCCATTACAAGAGCAACGTGTGATTTTTCGTTACATCTATGGACCAGGTACACCGCACAGGCAAAGGCTTTATCGCTTGCGTCGCAGAACGCGTGGAGTTCAACATTTTCGAAAGCTGTGAGCTCCGGGAAGTAGTATCTCGGAATACGGACTTCACCCAATCTTGCGGTTTCGGTTAGCCATTCCTTCCACTTTGGTATCAAACCATCGGGCAACGAATCATCCCATGCCACCTGGAGACGCCACAGCTCTTGGAATAATATTTTCAAGTGTATAGTGATGGGACTCAGTATGTTCAGAGGATCAAATATGCTCATCATGAATTTAAGTAGTTCGCGTTTTGTGGGGATCTGCTCTCCAGATCGGAATGTTCTTCCTAGCTGAGGAAATTGCATTGAGAAAACAAACTCATCTGTATCCAAATCCCAGTTTAGTCCGAGTATTTTTGCATGACTATCATCTGTATCTACGCGAAGGGAAGGATCAATAGATTGAATCACTGCTTGTGCATTCGAACGGAACTTCACCAATTTGAATCCTCCTGCTTCGTGTGCAACAATCACGCGCTGAATAAGATCCACTGCCTCTTGTACAGAATCCGCACAGTCAAAATAATCGTCAACATAATGCTGCTCTACTATAGCTCGCTCGACACCCGGAAGCCGTTCTTCAACTTCCTTCGCATTGAAGTTTTTGATGTACTGCGCTATGGACGGAGAGGAAACCGCCCCAAAAATCATCACATTCATTACGTAGATCCCTGGATCATCAGTTCTGTTTAATCCTCGCCAGAAGAATCGTTGAGAATTTTGATCCTGCGGTCGTATGTAGATTTGGTGGAACATCTCCTGTATGTCCGCCATGAAAGCGATCTTCCTCCCGATCAGCTTCTGTTGATTCAATTTGTCCATGTACCGTCCAACCTAGATGACAACGCGTCTAGAGATGTCGTAAAATCCCGATTAATCGATTAGTTACTAATCGATTACTCTTGATTCTTGTCGATTATTGAATCGATTAATCATTGTATAGTAATCGATTCAAAACTAATCGATTATAACAACGATGAATCGATTAATCGAAATAATCAATTAATTTTCGACATCCTTATGATGTCGTAAAATTCTGATTAATCGATTAGTAACTAATCGATTACTCACGATTCATCTCGATTATTGAATCGATTAATCATTGGGTAATAATCGATTCAAAATTAATCGATTATCACAACGATGAATCGATTAATCGAAGTAATCGATTAATTTGCGACATCTCTAAACGCGTCAGCTGTAGACCGTGAAGTGAGTATTGGATAGTTTTCAAAGGAACAATTAGACCAGCATTGTTAGATCCAATTAACATCCTCGGAACAGCACCTTGAATAGCTTCCAGCTTGCCTTCATCTAACAGCGGATACAGGCCCCGTATTTGTTCCATGTCCAAATTCACTTTCGGCAGATTAATTCCTTTGATGGTACGCACATTGTTAAGCTGATGCCACTTGGATTGCTCAGACGGCCCTGATATTTGTAGCGAAAGTATCATCGAGTCTTCATCTCTGTGAGTGATTCCGTTCGTCCAACGATAGGTAACTGGATTTACCGGACCAGACAGGTTCATCACATCAGCCAGGGATGCGTCAATCATTGAACTGGATGACCCCTCATCGAATAGTGCGAAAATTTCGAGTATTTCACTACCGCTTCGGATTCGAACTTTACCTACGCGAAGCAAGGTGTTTGAACTTCTTGCAGTCAGGTGGCATAGGTTTTCAGCTGATTCAGATTCGATGCTCGCTTTGCGAGTTGATTGCTTTGGAATATCATCCGAGTGTACCAACTCGTGATGATTCTTGCTACATACCGAACACGTCTTATTCGATGTGCATTTCTGACGATTTTGGTCTGCCTTCAGACAGACATAGCAAACTTTACAAATTCTAGCCGTAGACCGACGCTGTTGCACTGAGAGTTTGCGGAATTTTTCACACTTTGCCAAAGAATTGTGGTCCGTCGCGCTGCATAGGGGACACTTCGTTTCTGCGTTCTCGTTATTGACGTAAAAAACTGGTGCTTTCTGCTTCGTAGTCGATATTTGCTTGCGCCCAGCAAATACAGGATTTATGCTTGCTAACTGGTTGTCCATTTCTTCCTCCAACCACCGCAAAAATGCCTGGAAGTCAACGATTTCGTTTGTCCTCAACAGTTCAGCCTTATATCGGATCCACATTTGTTTGCTAAAGTTGGGAAGCTTTTCGACTAGATGTGCTATTAGCTCAGGATTCATCAAATATGCGTCTGCCCCGACGTTTCTCAGCGCTACTGCAGTACCAACTACGGTATTGAAAAAAAATCTGAACGACTCAATGTTCTCGTCTTTGATATAATCCAGCTTCCGTAGTACCTCCAGTCGGTTCGCAACAACCCATTCCGTGCGCCCAAAGTTTGATTTCACCATTTTCATAATTTGGTCTACGTTTTCAGCTGATGATAATAAAGCTTCAACAGTTTCACGCGCTTTTCCTTGCAAAGCAATGTTTAGTCTACGCAAATTATCGCGATTGTTAAGTTTAAACTCGTTTTCGAAAACGGGCCAGTCCATAATATTCCCACTAAACGCAGGCAGCTCTCTTACATGTCGAGTTTGTAGAGCTTTGAATGCTTGGGAAAGTAAATCCGTCATGTCTGGTGAGACATCAGCATTACGTGGAAGGTCACTCCTTGTGTTGGGATTTATTGTAGGTTGTTCATTCCAGTTAGGCAAAGGAGACGTATGTATACCGAAATCCAGACCAGTGGGATCACGATTATTGTTCACTACACTTTCCACCCAATCGTTCACTCGATTTGTTGAACTGTTCGTATTGGACCATTGACTCGACACACTTGAATGGGATCTTAACTCTTCCATTAGCATTACCCGTTCTCGCTTTTTCTTCAAATATTCAATCTGTTTCTGCTGTTTCTTCAATTCTAAATTTTTCCTTATCTCCAATTCTTGCAATTGCGTTTCTGCCTGAATTCTGTCTGTCTCTAAGGATGCCCTAAGCTCCTCATCTTCTAACTGCTGACTTAATTCTAAGGCCCTGATTTGTTTGGTTGACATACTTTCTAAGGATGAGTGTTTACTCCTCCCATATTGTCTAGTGGTTAGGATATCCGGCTCGAAGGACCAATGTTACAAATTGCAACGCAGCGCAATATACACCGGGGCTCACCTGCCGGGGGAGAGAAGGACCAATGTTACAAATTGCAACGCAGCGCAATATACACCGGGGCTCACCTGCCGGGGGAGAGAAGGACCAATGCGTCCGATATACCATCGCTATTTTTACTAACGGCCACGCTAGCAATTCGGATAAACACCACTTTTCACTGAACAACGGTTTCGACGGTTTACAAATTCAATTTATTTCCACGTGTTCTCCATCACGCTTACTTTACGAATGAATGCCTAAAGTTTAATTTGAATTTCTTCAACCGCGTTGCCTAGCAACCTACTTAGATTCTATGATTGCTTTGATGTATTGCATTAAAATTTAAAATTTTTGTTATAGCGCTCAGTAGCCTAGCAACTTGTTAATCTATGGTTGCTATGATCGGATTTTGTTCCCAACACCTTAAATGCGCAATGTTGTTTTAAAACAACAAACCGAAAATACGTTTAATGTTAATAATTTCAATGGTTATTTACGTTAAAAATATTTCCAACGATTTCTAAAAAAATCGCCTTGCGCCTTTAAGGGTTAATTACTAAATTTTTTAATCTCTTAATTCCTTAATTCCTTAATTCTGTAATTTCTTAATATCCTAATTCCTTATTTTTTTCGTTAATGCATTAATTCCTTGATACCGTAATTCCTTGATTCTTTATTTCCTTAATTACCTAACTTCTTAATTCTTTGAGTCTTTAATTTCGTTATTCCTTAATTCCTCAGTTCCTTAATAGTTTAATCCTTAAAATAAATTTGTACAAAATTCTAATACCAAACTTATTTTTGTTAAAGTCTTGTATAAATGCTGCACAAACAAACTATAATAACGCATTTGTGTAGAGGAACTGATCCGTTTTCCATCTCACTTTTTGATAACATTCGTACTCAATACTGAAAAAAATCACAAAAATAAGGAACTGCGAATACCTTTTCATTGCTTTGTTTTTCGTGGGATGAATATCGGAGCTATGAGATGAAGTCTAGAAACAGTAATCCTATATGACAGGTTGTTATACATAATTGAGAATGATACATGTAATTGTATTATTCTTGTGCTGCCGACAGGAATCTCGGGATTTTACTTTTTTATGTTGGATTCCACAATTTATCTATTTACCAGAGCATTAATGATTAATCATAGATTTAATCATGATTAATGAATAATGGGTTATTTAATCATTATTCATTAATCATAATCATCCAAAAATATGATTTAATCATTAGTCACTAATCGTTAATCATATACTTTTACATTCAATCATTAATCACTAATCGTATTCATAATAGTTTTAAGCTTATTTATTAATCATCAATTTTAATCATTGCATACATTGCTTTTATTCATCAATCTTTAATCATAATCATATAATGCTATACCTTTCAATAACCCAATTTGAGAGAAAGGTTTCTTGACTATTGATCACTGTACAAATCATTCAATTTGATTATTCATTATCACTATTCATTAATCATATCGATCGTTAATCATTAATCATACACATATTCTGTCAACATTTAATCACGATCGGTAATCTTTAATCATACTTCAAACGTTTTATTCATTAATCATAATCGTTAATCATCGTAAAAAAATATTTTATTCTTTAATCATAATCTTTAATCATTGTCAAAAATGAATAAATCATCAATCATAATCGTTAATCATAGAGTTAAATGATTTAATCATTACCAATTTAATCATTCATTGGAAGCTTTATTCATTAATGCTCTGCTATTTACCGAACAAATTTGTTTTGACTCTCTGCTTGAAATACCAACGTTTTAATAAAATAGTAAAACCATTACAATTGATTTGTATTTGCTGTGAAACAACTTAGCAAATTAGCGCTATTTTACATCATACCACATCGTGTTCACACTTTCGCTTTTGCTGTTTGCATTAAGCGTGCCTGAATACAGCATATAGGGTTATGCGCTAATTCGTCTATGGCGCTAGTATCCGTCATATCAAATTCTAAATCACTAAATACTCACGAATCGTAAACTAACATAATAAACTAATCATCTGGCGAGATAGAAAAAAGTGTACACTACGATCTGCATTCATTTAAATTACATTCCGGTGTTACTTACTTGAAATACAGTTAAATTTAACTTTGCGACTGTGACTTTTTGCACAATTTCCTACGCGTTCACAGCATATGTTCTTGGTCATCCAAGAAATCTCTGGAGTAAGGCCTTTCGATCTACACGCGTAACTGAAGATCAATTTTCCGGTTTCAAATATGGTACATGCTCTCTGTAGTACAAAGAACAGAATGCGTTCACAGCATATGTTCTTGGTCACCCAAGAAATCCCTGGAGTAAGGCCTTTCAATCTACACGCGTAACTAAAGATTAGTTTTCCGGTTTCATGGTACATGCTCTCTGTAGTACAAATAACAGAATGTGTTCTTAGCATATGTCCTTGGTCATCCAAGAAATCTCTGGAGTAAGGCCTTTCGATCTACACGCGTAACTAAAGATCAATTTTCCGGTTTCAAATATGGTACATGCTCTCTGTAGTACAAAGAACAGAATGCGTTCACAGCATATGTTCTTGGTCATCCAAGAAATCTCTGGAGTAAGGCCTTTCGATCTACACGCGTAACTGAAGATCAGTTTTCCGGTTTCAAATATGGTACATGCTCTCTGTAGTACAAAGAACAGAATGCGTTGACAATTGACGTTGACAACGGGTACATTACATTTACAAAACAGGCCTGTAAATCATTGGTTACGCGTGTAGATCTGATGACCTTCACCTCAGGGATTTCTTGGATAACCGTGAAGATCTTCCATATGCAGATTCTATCATATGTACCACAACGGATACATTACATTTACAAAACAAGCCTGTAGATCATTGGTTATGCCTGTAGACCTGATGACCTTCACTTCAGGGATTTCTTGGATAACCGTGAAGATCTTCCATACGCACATTATATCATATGTACCACAACGGGTACATTACATTTACAAAACAGGCCTGTAAATCATTGGTTACGGGAATTAGCTCACTACCATACCTACTTCTGATTTGCAGCCACGCCACATGTCCACGTCTATGGACGAATCCAAGTAAAAATAAGAAGAAGACACACGACGATGTTAACTGTGACAGATCCTATAGCACAGCATAGAAAGATCATTTCAAAATGCTTAATATAATAAATTCTAGACAAAATGTAATTAAAATCTGATTCACGTATGATACGGAAAAAGTTCCGAACTGTATGATAGATACATTTTTGAAAAATAAATGCCAAAAAATAAGCTTTCAAATATGAGGTTAAGACGCTCTAAAAATAAATAATCATTCCAAATATGTAGGGTAACCGGCGGTAATGTTGGCCCTGGATGTAACATTGGCTCATCACGCAAATAAATCAATATTTCAGTGATAATACGTCAATTTGCAGGGAGATATTAACCACTGCTTCTTTAGAAAAGTGTATCAAACACACATCTGCTTCATAACTCTAGATTTAAACACTTCTTAAGCTATTAAAAACAATTATCTTGCGTGAAAAATCACTTTGACTCGGTTTTTTAGCAGCCATGTTTCGTTGACTTATGCAGGCTGGCTGTGCTAGAGTTTTTCTTTTGCCCAATAAAAGAGTTTTCTGAATGAACATACCTGCTTTCGCACTTCAGATGAATGGATATCAACCACACTATGTCAGCAATCATTTTTATTTCACAATTTCCAATAGTATAGCGACATAATTAATCAAAACTTTTTTGGACAATACTGGGGGCACCCGTATCCAAATAATGGCATACGCTTTCCATTTGTAGCACTACGTTAGTATAGGTGAAACTCTAAAATCAAAACATTCTCACCAATAACCCGTACTGGAGAAAATAACCGAAAGCTGCAGATAGAATATCCGATGCTTGCGATTAGGTTGCTGAGAATTTTTGTAAAAACAGGTTAATCCACTCAGCGGTTAAGTTTCATTCGCAAATTACATAACGCTAAACTCAACCCACACCAAGCCTCTAGTAATGCTTCATGTATGGTAGGGTTCTGAAATTTATAAAGTAATTAACGCTCAGACAATTACCCTCCCACAGCCTAAAACATTATGTAGTAAAATAATTGCCTACCTTACGGCTTCCAAACACGATTGAAGCAAAAGCGATTCAAGCATCAACCTTTCGTGGTTCGATACAACATTTTCTTCATAATTTCGCAAATAAATGATTCAGTTAGTGCATGAATATTTAATTTTATCATCTTTCGCACGATACCTACAAACATTTTCTCATTTAATAATGGATAGATACAATGGATCGTATGTTTCATTAGATAAACTTTCAACGTCATTTCATGTGAATAATTTCAAGTCAAATTACTTGACAAATACCTTCATCATAATTTAGATTTATTATTGCTTGCAAAAAGTATTTTGATCTGTAAAATGATACCGAAAAAGTATTCTTTCAACTCGGGAAGTTGAAACACGTGAGAGTTTTGAGAGGATTCACAACAGCTGATCGATATAAAGAGGAGTGGAATTAAACGCACGTACCAATCATGAAACTTCAATGCAGGCAGAGTTAAAAACAAGCATCCAATAATTGTATTTATGAATGATTGTGTAATAATATCAGGAAGTTGGCACAGTTATAACTGTTTATGCACACTACAAAGCAAGGAATTGCTTACAATAAGTTTTACAATTGGCTTTCTTCAGTAGTGCGTTATGCATCATCCCCACCTAAAGCATTGTTTACGGTTTGGAAAAAAGTTTCTTTGAGAGTATCGCGAGAGCGAGAGCAACACAACTGCCATGGTTTCAACTAGCAGTAAATCTCAAAATTATGCGGCAGCCAATAATTAACGTATGCAATTTGTTTGAAGGCACAACTTGAGGGCTAGAACATGTAGCCTTTTTGCAATTGTAGTTTTTAATACAGTTTTCATTTTTCTAAACTTCTCCACTTGCAAATATGGTAAATACTTGGGAAATAAATGAGTCATATAATAATATTTTCGTTAGCATGTCCTTGGTAAGCGTGCTATTGGGGAATCTAAAACGCACTCTCACAATCAGTGTGGTAGTATTTTACATGCAACCAATTAGAATTCACGCTCAATAAGATGATTTGATTTTCTCTATTTGTTTGCATGCTGCCTTTATTCAACGCAAGCAAAATGACTGGTACTATAAACAGCAACCCATCTTTATCTTTCGTATGTTCGAAATCAACAATCACTCGTCCTAAGTGGGCTGAAAAATGATCCACCTGATAGGGACAAGGATGCCGACCTTTTGTCCATTTCTCTCGAGACTTTCGCTGGTTTAAATGAGATATTGCGGACATACATCGTCGTATTTTGCTGTTTGGCGTCAAAACCAAATGTAAGCAAGCCGGCTGGTGGAATAATTTTGGTTGGAAATGCAATATATGAAGATTTATAACGATAAATGTGCTCAACCGTAGCATAATGGGCCAAGGTTTGAGCCGTTACCCCTACTTCAGAACTTTTTCCGTATCGTACATCAATCAGATTTTAATTACATTTTATCTTGAATTTATTATATTAGGCATTTTAAAATGATCTTCCTACGCTGTGCTGTAGCTGTAGGATCTGCCACAGTTAACACCGTCGTGACCGTGTGTCTTCTTGTGTTTACTTGGATTCGTCACGCAAGATAGACACTACTGGATGGTCACCGATTTCCAGCCGATCTAAATGTTTATGTTACAATTATGTCCCCTTCCGGGGCGGTCAAAAATTGCCATAGCGGACGGTATTTCACGTCCTCAAGGCGGGGTATTGGTATTAGTTTTCAACTAGCAATAATCGCACCTCGGTTGTACCTCATTGGTTACGATATCGCCACTGCGCAAAGCTAACTCAACCAGGGCCGCCGGCCGCCACTCGACTCCGGAGCGCCATTCTACGCTAGCGAAATTTTTCCGTTTCAATCGTGTTTTTCCTCACCAGTTTTCACTACCTCTTATTCTCCTATTGGATTCAGAGGAGCGGCTTCGCTGCTGTTATTCTTTTCCGTTTTATTCACAACCGCACGCGGTTGTCTTGCCGCGAGTGCGCCGAAAAACAACCGAAAAGAGGGCTGCTTCTTCTTTTATAGAAAACACGCGGCACAGCACAGCTGCCTGCAACCGGCACCCTCCTGCAGAGAGAATGCTTACACGCTCTCTACCTCTGGAACGAATGTGTGGTGTCGGTGTGCTTTAGCGCGATAGTGTGAGTATGACTCATAAAGTCAGAAAAGAGAATCCCATTCAGAACGAAATGGAACGTTATAAATGTGTTTCAAATCCAAATAGAGTAGTTGCATTCCAGTTGGAATCTGACACATGCACGAGAATGGGAATGGAAATGGGAAAATAATCATCTTTATATTGATCGAAATTACGAAGCAACGCTCTTCAGTGAATGTACGAATACGACAAGGTGAATGTTTAATTGAGTTTTTAGTTAAATGATATTATAATAATTCATTATATTGGAATTATTATGAAAGTCAGGAATGTAAGTATACACAATATCTGAATCAGCATTTTATAATTTAATTTTTCTATCGTCCTAGATTCATTCAAGTTTGTGCTGAACCACCAAATATTTGTTCAACGATGTACACAGTTTTTACTGAAAAGCTATTTCATTATTTTGATTGTTAAATCCGATCAGTTTATTTTATTTGGTTTAGGTGAGTGTTATGAAATGTATGCATATTAATTCTATTTACCAGGAAATCAATTAATCGGAAAAGAAGATCCAATCATATAGCGTCATCCAAGATCTCACTAAAAATAAATTTTGGTCCATAACTAGTATATTCGATAACACATAATCCCATAAACAACTGAATATTTGAAACTACAAAAATGATTTGCGTTGTAACGGAGTATTTCATACAGATAGCTGACATGTAAATATATTGTTGGATTTTATTACCCCAACTACTTATGGATTAATATTTGGAACTTAATAGCAACCAAATTGGGGATGCAAAATTATAAATCGTGGAAACTACCAGCTACCATTGTCGGCCACGCCCATCTTTTCCGTTACGAGGGAAGGAAAGGAAATGATGATATGACCACATATGACATCTACTTAACGATACAGTTAAGTCACCAAAACCCTCATAGATGTCAAGGAGTTAGATGTTTGGAATGGATCATAGTTTAGGTGGTTTAGGAGTATCATCATAAGCAAATGCTGAATTTAAAAAACTACAAAAAATTAATCACAAACGTTGCGAGATGAGTTCTTAATCTATTTATGATCTCATCTATTATTATAGGTAATAATGTGTAATGCATTTCATCAAAACCTACCGTAGTCAAATCCGTATCAGGGTTGTACGGAATGGATACCGCTCGTGGTTTCAGCCAGGTGAACGGATTCCAGAATGGCGTTATCGCCTCGTTCGAGCTGCTAAAGGTTCCACTGGTCGTCGGAGCACGATTTCCCGTGGTCACACCAAAAAACGCAGTGGACACATCCACCGATGGCTCCCCGAGGGACTGCGGCGACTCAGCTGTAGTGTCCAGATAGTTCTGTGCCGTCGCCGCGGTCGACATCAGCTGATTGATGATGTTATCGAAGATGCTTTCACCTGCTGCAACTGTTGGCAGTCGACCGTTGCCAAAGCAGCAGAGGAGCACCAACCAAACGACTGCCGCACAGTTCGCGTTAGCCAAGGTCATGGTTATGCTGCCAGGTGAGAACCGGTTCCCGGTGTCTTAACGAGCGCGCTTTATTGATGAATTCACGATGGATTTTTATGCCACTGGTTGGTGTTTTTGTTTTCTGCTGTGAAAGAGGACACTGAAGAAAGCCGGTTCAGGTTGACATATAGAGTAGCAGAAAATCTCTGTCGCTGGCTTCCGTCACGGCGCATATATAACGGGAACCGATCACCTAGCAAAGTGGCTTACTTTATCGTACAATATAGGCCAAGAGGTTTAGTTTGTTGATCTTTAGACTTTCGTACGAATCGCCGGTTCAAAAGCCAATCCGATAACCACAACAATGAGTTTAGCTATCAAGTAGAAGTAAACGTCTCGTATAAACACGGAATTCAATGACTCATCAAACAATTCCCTTCGGAATCAAATACACTCGCGGCGTTGATGTCTCAGAAAAGACGTAAAACAGCAATTCGATTATCAACCTTAATCACAACTGTATGTAAACATGATACTCCTTGTTATGCATAATTGCGTTCGAATTGTGATAAAGAGTTCGGTCAAAAGTCAAACTCTGAATTAGTTAGATCCTGTTGGTCTTCCAGCGTGTGTAACAACAAGCGCTTCCTCAATCACTGATACACTCTTTGTAATGAGATTCAATTGACTTTTCAATCGCCTCAGTAGCAAAACTTTCACGCCCGAACTTTCAAAGATGTCACTCAGTTTACGAAAACGGCTGAAATACACTCACTGTTTGTACACAAATATGCACAGCACAGGATTATTCAACAACCAGTCGTGTTGCACCAACACAATATTTTCCGAGCGTTTTAGGTCCAGAGCTAATCAAAAAATAAGTCCTAATTGGCCCACGTCGTGGGAAAGACTGATTATGAACGGACGGGTTCGCTCCATTGCAAGCTTGTGTTCCATCCATTCAGAAGGAGTCCGTCCGAGATGCTCTTTTCAGCATGTGCGGGAAAAGGGATGAATAGCGAGCAGAATAGGGAGAGCCGCTCGAGAGAAAGTGCTGCGGCCTGCATGATGTGACTATTAAGCAGGGATGCCAGGCGAACGTGCGATGTGGATGATTTAGTCAGCTTGATTAATTCCAATTCATTCATATTAATAAGGCTTACAAGCTTTCAATGGTTAGAATGTTGATAAATCATATACTTTAGGTAGAACTGATGTTGAATATTATCTCCGGAAAATAAGAGCAACGAAAACGAGAGCTAAGATTATTGCGACGAAGAAGACAACTCTCGGTGCATGGAACTTTAGATGCCTTAACCTCATCCTAATCCAATTAAACCTCTGCGTCTCCACGAAAACTACATGGAGGAACATTAGTTAGTTGGTAGGCATCGTTGGATCTGTATTTACTCTAATAGTTGATGCAAACGTGTCAGTTTCAAGTGTTGGTGATTTTTTATTTATTTATTCAGACTAGGCCGAAGGCCGAAGTGGTCTGTGCGGTATATAAGAATCTGCGGAGGGTCCGCAAATCATCTTCCACCTGATCGATCCACCTTGCCCGCTGGGCACCTCGCCTTCTTGTGCCCGTCGGATCGATGTCGAGAACCATTTTCACCGGATTACTGTTCGTCATTCTGGCTACTGTCCCACCGCAGTCGATCGATTTTTGCGGTGTGAACGATGGATGGTTCTCCCAGCAGCTCATGCAACTCGTGGTTCATTCGCCTCCTCAACGTACCGTCCGCCATCTGCACCCCACCATAGATGGTACGCAGAACTTTCCTTTCGAAAACTCCAAGTGCGCGTTGGTCCTCCACGAGCATCGTCCAGGTCTCGTACCCGTAGAAGACTATCGGTCTAGTGATATGATGTCTGTCTGTGTGTATGTGTGTGCGTGTGTGCATGTATGTGCGCAAAATAAAACTCACTCATCTTTTAGGCACTTATCTAGATCCGATTTGCATAGCATAGCATAGCATAGCATAGCATAGCATAGTTATGGTGTACTTCGTAGATTGGACACTAGTGATACTCATGTTTCTCTTTTGAAATCCTTATTCAGATTGCTATCAGAAATCAAGGTGGGTGTGGTCCTTGATTTCAATCTAGGATAAAAATCACAAAAGCATGAGGATTACTACTCCTGGCCACGCCCATCTTCACCGTAACTTGGGAGGGGAAGGAAGTGTTGGTGTAGTACTTACTTAACGAGAGGCCCCCGACTCAGCGACACCCTCATAAGTACCACGGAGTTGGATATTGGGGAAGGTATTCGTTGGGTCAGGATTTGCCTGTAGCTGACAATGTGACCGTGGTAGATCTTACACCGCAACACACCACGCAAAGGTGTCTACCCAGCGTTACGGGGATCCGGATCCGATTTGTTTGCAATAAGTTGCATTCGACGGATAATTCTTTTCTATTGAAAATTGGCCAGACCGGGCTATGGGATCAAAAGTTATGGCCAAAATACGATTTATATACAAAAAAAAACGCTAAGAAAATCTTACTCATTTTTTTTTAGTAAGGCACAAATACCGCTAGGTGGATCAATCAGGGTTTTGTTATAGAGCGATCACTATGATCACATGGGGCTCGTAGCTGATGCGGCATCCTTGTTAAGCGTACTCAGTTGCCATTCCGCCTTTTAGTTCCGCCACAGTACAATTCCATAAAGGGAGGATCAAAATACGATACAAATTCATCTACAGGCCTTATAACGGTGGTTTGCTATTGCAGAAAACAACATCTTCTTTTCCACTAACTTCTAACACAATTATGAGTTTATTTTCTCTAACATCCTAAAAGTCAAAGAAAATATTAGGGGCAGCAGGGACTATGTCCAAGGGCTTGACGACCCCTCCCCATGGCCACTGCGAGTTGGGGGCCTGCCTAGGATATGGTGGGGTTTGACAGTGGGCCCTGTTAAACCTCTACAAAATGCTGCATGTGTCTATAAGCAGGCACATCGGGATTAATACCAGTGAGATCCTGATTACGGTATACTGGTCACGGCAAGCGGCAAGCGGTAATGCAAAATAAACGACATGTAAAATTAACGTAAATTTACATTCGTATTTAACCACAAATAGAGATAAAATAAGGGTTGCTGAATGACATTAGCTTTCCGATTACTATCAATTATTTTCAAATTTAATCCCGTTTCTTTTTTACTTTTCTAACGTTAAAGAAATGATGACGCGGGCGCCGAATCCGAAATTCAAATGAACAATCGCTCACTTTGAGCGATTGATTGTTTATTCTCGCGATGAATGAACAGTTGAACAAATTAAGGAAATGCTAATACTGCTGTGTAGAAGTTGCATAGGTCACATCGCTTTCCATGGTGAATCCCGATCTATGTTACTGATTACCCCACCCAACTAACACTACTTCCTTCCCGTGGTAATTGTGGAGATGCAGAGGTATTCTCGGTCTCTAGTAGCAACAATTACCACACACTCACATTCCCTCCCTTTCCCAACTGACTGTAAGGACTTGGCCGGCGCCGTTTGCGAGCTGCTGAAACGTGTACTTCGAGAAAAGTTTGGGTTCATCCTTTTTTTCTAGTTAAAATAAAGGAAAAATATACATTGAAGAAAGTTAGTTTCCAAACAAAACGCTGTACTTCAGAACTGTTATTATTTATTTATTCAGACTAAGGCCGAAGTGGCCTGTGCGGTATATAAGAGTCTTCTCCATTCGGCTCGGTCCATGGCTACACGTCGCCAACCACGCAGTCTACGGAGGGTCCGCAAGTCATCTTCCACCTGATCGATCCACCTTGCCCGCTGCGCACCTCGCCTTCTTGTGCCCGTCGGATCGTTGTCGAGAACCATTTTCACCGGATTATTGTCCGACATTCTGGCTACGTGCCCGGCCCACCGCAGTCTTCCGATTTTCGCGGTGTGAACGATGGATGGTTCTCCCAACAGCTGATGCAATTCGTGGTTCATTCGCCTCCTCCACGTACCGTCCGCCATCTGCACCCCACCATAGATGGTACGCAGCACTTTCCTTTCGAAAACTCCAAGTGCGCGTTGGTCCTCCACGAGCATCGTCCAGGTCTCGTGTCCGTAGAGGACTACCGGTCTAATTAGCGTTTTGTAGATTGTCAGTTTGGTACGGCGGCGAACTCTATTCGATCGGAGCGTCTTGCGGAGTCCAAAGTACGTACGATTTCCAGCCACTATGCGTCTCCGAATTTCTCTGCTGGTGTCATTTTCGGCAGTCACCAGTGAGCCCAAGTACACAAATTCTTCTACCACCTCGATTTCGTCACCACCTATCATGTACTTCGTCTTCGACGTGTTGATGACTAGTCCGATCCGCTTAGCTTCCCTCTTCAGTCTGATGTAGGCTTGCTCCATCTTCTCAAAGTTACGTGCCATAATATCTATGTCGTCGGCGAAACTAAATAGCTAGACGGACTTATTGAAAATTGTACCACTCGTGTTAATCCTTGCTCTTCGTATTACCATCACCTTGCCGTAACCCTCTGCGGGCTTCGAAGGGACTCGAGAATGCCCCTGAAACTCGAACTACGCACATCACCCGATCCATCGTCGCTTTGATCAACCGTGTCAGTTTATCCGGAAAACCGTGTTCGTGCATTAGCTGCCATAGCTGGTCCCGATCGATTGTATCATATGCGGCTTTGAAGTCGATGAATAGATGATGTGTGGGCACGTTGTATTCGCGGCATTTCTGCAGTACTTGGCGAATGGCGAACACCTGGTCCGTGGTGGAGCGTTCGCCCATAAAACCCGCCTGGTACTGCCCCACGAACTCCCTTGCAGTTGGTGCTAGTCGACGGCATAAAATTTGGGAGAGTACCTTGTAGGCGGCGTTCAGCAATGTGATTGCGCGGTAGTTGCTACAATCCAGCTTATCGCCCTTTTGTAGATGGGACACACGACACCTTCCATCCACTCCTGCGGCAAAACTTCCTCCTCCCAAATCTTGGTAATGACCCAGTGCAGCGCTCTAGCCAGTGCCTCACCACCGTGTTTAAATAGCTCTCCTGGTAGTTGGTCAACCCCAGGGGCTTTGTTGTTCTTCAGCCGGCCAATCTCCTCCTGGATTTCCTGGAGATCCGGAGCCGGTAGAATTATGTCCTGCGCGCGTTCTCCCAGGTCCATCGCCATACCGCCATCTTCGTCTGCCACATCGCCATTCAGGTGTTCTTCGTAGTGCTGCCGCCACCTTTGGATCACCTCACGCTCGTTCGTAAGAAGGTTCCCGTTTATGTCCTTACACATATCAGGCTGTGGCACGTGGCCCTTACGTGAACGGTTTAACTTCTCATAGAACTTTCGTGTGTTATTAGCGCGGTACAGTTGCTCCGTCTCTTCACGGTCTCGATCTTCCTGCTGGCGCTTTTTCCTCCGGAAAATCGAGTTTTGTCTGTTCCGCGCCTGTTTATATCGTCCTCGTTCGCCCTTGTGCGGTGTTGCAACAATCTCGCCCATGCTGCATTCTTCTCTTCAACTAACTGCTCACATTCGCCGTCATACCAGTCGTTTCTCTGATCCGGGGGCACCGTGCCAAGTGCAGCGGTTGCGGTGCTACCAATGGCGGATCGAATATCTCTCCAGCCATCTTCAAGAGACGCTGCGCCTAGCTGCTCTTCCGTTGGAAGTGCCACTTCCAGCTGCTGCGCGTATTCTTGGGCTAGTCTACCGTCTTGTAGCCGCCCAATGTTAAGCCGCGGCGTCCGACTTCGACGCGTGTTGTACACCGTCGAGAGTTTTGAGCGCAGGCATACTGCAACGAGGTAGTGGTCGGATTCAATATTCGCACTGCGGTAAGTGCGGACATTCGTGATGTCGGAGAAGAATTTACCGTCGATTAGAACGTGATCGATTTGGTTTTCCGTTTCTTGGTTAGGTGATCTCCATGTGGCCTTGTGGATATTTTTGCGGGGAAAGAAGGTGCTTCGGACTACCATTCCGCGGGAGGCTGCGAAGTTTATGCATCGTTGGCCGTTGTCATTCGATACGGTGTGCAGACTATCCGGTCCGATGACCGGTCTATACATTTCCTCCCTCCCTACCTGTGCGTTCATGTCACCGATGACGATTTTAACGTCCCGCAGTGGGCATCCATCGTATGTCTGCTCCAGCTGTGCGTAGAACGCTTCTTTCTCGTCGTCGGGTCTCCCTTCGTGTGGGCAGTGCACGTTGATGATGCTATAGTTGAAGAAACGGCCTTTAATCCTCAGCTTGCACATCCTTGCGTTGATTGGCTGCCACCCAATCACGCGTTGGCGCATCTTACCCAGCACTATGAAGCCGGTTCCCAACTCGTTGGTGGTGCCACAGCTTTGGTAGAAGGTAGCCGCTCGATGCCCGCTTTTCCACACTTTCTGTCCTGTCCAGCAAATCTCCTGCAGCGCCACGACGTCGAAGTTGCGGGGATGTAATTCATCGTAGATCATCCTGTCGCAACCTGCGAAACCTAGCGACTTGCAATTCCATGTTCCAAGCTTCCAATCGTGATCCTGTATTCGTCGCCTAGGTCTTTGCCGATTATATCGAGTCGCATTATCTCTTATATTGTTCGTAATGATTGGTTTCTAGGCGGCTTATTGGGCCTGCGCAAACCTCCTGTCTCGTCGGAGGGCCGTCGTGTCAGGGCTGTTTAGCGTCCCACCTAACACCAGGACTTGGGCTTGTGCGCTTTGAGCGGCACACGGTCGCTTTGGTGGGGCCTACTTGCGGATACATGCAGCTTTTTATAGAGGTTTAACAGGGCCCACTGTCAAACCCCACCACATCCTAGGCAAGCCCCACAACTCGCAGATGGCCTGGGGAGGGATCGTCAAGCCCTTGGACATAGTCCCTGCTGCCCTGCCTCTGGAATCACCGACAGGCCTTTTGTTGTTGATCGGTTGACCACGTGTGATGCAGTTGCAATCGCTTCCGCCCAAAACCGCTTATCCAGATCAGCACTCTACTCTACATGAACTCTACGCGATATCCTCTTTGGCAGATCTTGCTTACAGAAAGCAGATTGATTGCCAAGTCCGGAACACACATCACATCGTTCATCGTCAGATCCCATGTCACACCATCGCAATCCGCTTCCAGCTTCACATAACCTTTTGCCACGACTGCAACTTTTGCGTTATTAGCCACATTAATCTTCGCCGACGCTTCTGATACTTCTTTTAAAATATTTCTGTTTCGACACATGTGGTTTGTGGCTCCAGAATCAATAATCCATTCGTCTTTGGTTCTAGCAGATGATTCTACCGTGTTGAACGCAGCAAAAAATGCCGCATTTCCCTTGTGGTTCACACGCTTCTCTTTATTTTTCACCACCTACTTGCTCTTTCTGGCACTCGGACGCAAAGTGTCCAATCTTTTTACACCGGAAGCACTTCAGAGCAGATTTGTCCACCGGCTTCCTTGAAGGTTTAGAGTAGAAAGCGCCTTCACCTTCGCTTGATTTCGAACTGCTTGTTACTTTCACCTTTTGCATAATCTTCGCCTTGCCCTTGTCCGCCGTAAGTGCAACTCCCGACGACTCCAAACCTAGAATCATCGGATCGTATTTCTTTGGCAGGCCTTTCAGCAACAAACTCGTCATCCAAGCATCGTCCACTTTGAATCCAACTTCCGCTAATTGATTCCCAAGAAGCACACGCAACATCTTCCAAAAGGCACCTTGTTTCTATTCAGTTTCATTAAAGGCATTGGAAAAACATCAAAGCACGAAAAAGTTGCATCAAGATGTCAAAAACGTTCGAGTTGTGATCAATGTTTCATTAACATTGCAAATCAGTACGTGTTTGACATTTGGAAACAAACAACCAGAGAATACTGCACTTTATGTTGCAAACACGAAACAAAATCATCAAGTTGCATATTTTTCACCATGTAACTTCAATGCGTCTTTCAGAATTTATTTGTTTGTTTAAATTAAGCTGCAGATAAGTTGAGTGTGTCTTCATGTTTAATTTAGCATCGTTCAACGTTTTGACAACTCACATTTTTTCCGGTGATGGTGCAATCAAGTAACAGGAAACCCGAGTACAAAACTTCATAATCGTATGGTTTTTATTGTGAGTCAACATGCAGTCCCTTCGAAGTGTTGAATGGTGCTGTGTTAGAGTGAAGGACTATCAATCACAAGATCAATAAATCGAATCCAGTTTTATATTTTTGTTTTATTTTTTTTTCCGCTGTAGTATTTTGCAACATTATTGAAATTTTACTGCAATCGGAGGATGTTTCCGTAGGCCCCACCTCTTGCGCTTTTTAGATTGCAAGAGAGTTATATTTGATGGCACATACGCAAAAATTGTTTCTTTCCGAATAGTTGCAACACAGTGAAATGTTCAGTAGTGAAACAAGTTGTGCTACTTGGGTTACAGGTTAACATTATCTCGTCACATATTCCTGTATAGACTCGCAAATAATGTCTTCATCCTTCTCAGCTCCTACTAAACGAATTCCGGTAAGCCGCCTAAGTAGACCAATCTTCCGGGTAGATCCACTATCTTCAAACGTGCTGCGCAGGTTATCCCAAGCTTCTTTTGCCGTTTTTGCGTTCTGTACTAGACCAGTGCTTGCTCCGAGATATCTTCGCTTACTTCCTGATCTCCAGCTATCCGTTCCTTTACAGCGCACCAGGTCCGTTCCTTTATCAGGACCATCTTGGTTGAAAACGCCCAGGAATTGTAGTTTTCAGATCCTCATAAAACCTCTCTAACTGGCAACGACAAGGAGCCTCCAGGAACTCTTGAACCGGTACCACCAGATTGTGCCGCAACCACGCCTCGTCCATTACCAACAGGATCAGTGCCACGGTTAGGTGAACGTGATACGGACATCCTTTTCAATAAAATCAGCTTCTCGTTACTATGCATCGGTGCCTGAGCCCAAACCCTAATGAAAATAGGTCTACTAGGTTTGAAGTATAACGAATTAATGAATGTTTTATTATAACAATTTATCATGGCTATCTATGGTACAATTATTCGACGGTTACTATCTCAACATTAAAAATAAAACAAGATTTTTTCGCCGAAATTTCATCAATGCATATCAAAGATAATTAAAATTGGGTTCCGTTCCACTTTTTATTTCGAAATTTTGTTGGCTCAATTTTGAGAAAAATCAACATATTTATACCACAGACAAACAGACGTAACAGCTTGAACATTTTTCTAAAAAATCCATCGCCCAACTCCTCTACCACCATCTTGCGAGCATGTTACACGAAACAATGTTTCGTATGACATTGTCACCAGAAGGCGCTAGAGTGAAATGTCAAACTCGAAGAATTATGACGCTAGCGCCTCTAGTTGTGAAACGCGCAATCAATCAAATTCAAATTGATCGTTGAAGTCATGGTCGATGGTAATTTCTCTAGTGTTACGTCTGTTTGTCTGTGTTTATACCACATAAATTTAAGAAAAATGTGTATCTTTATGCAGTATTTTAACACATAAAAAATAAAAATTATTAGTTGAAAATACCTACGATGCAAGATCTACTAATATTATTTGTATTGAGCTAACAATGCTCGAAATCGGATGTAAGACGGCGAAAATACGGCCAAAAACTTTTGCTTATATTTTTGGAGGGTGAACCCAAACTTTTTGCCGGGAGTGTATACACATCGAGGGTAAAGAATCGATTAATTTTGAACCGATTACTACCCAACGATTAATCGATTCAATAATCGCCGTGCATCGAGAGTAATCAATTAGTTACTAATCGATTAATCGGGATTTTACGACATCCCTATCTATAATAGAGATGTCGCAAATTAATCGTTGTGATAATCGATTAATTTTGAATCGATTATTACCCAACGATTAATCGATTCAATAATCGAGAAGAATCGTGAGTAATCGATTAGTTACTAATCAATAAATCAGAATTTTACGACATCATAAGGGTGTCGAAAATTAATTGATTATTTCGATTAATCGATGCATCGTTGTGATAATCGATTAATTTTGAATCGATTACTATACAATGATTAATCGATTCAATAATCGACAAGAATCAAGAGTAATCGATTAGTAACTAATCGATTAATCGGGATTTTAAGACATCTCTATTTACGACTAGAGATGTAAATTAATCGATTACTTCGATTAATCGATTAATCGTTGTAATAATCGATTAATTTTGAATCGATCATTACCTAACCATTAATCGATTCAATAATCGAGAGAGATCGAGAGTAATCGATTTGTTACTAATCGATTAATCAGGATTTTACGACATCATAAGGATGTCGCAAATTAATTGATTACTTCGATTAATCGATTCATCGTTGTAATAATCGATTAATTTTGAATCGATTATTATCCAACGATCAATCGATTCAATAATCGACAGGAATCGAGAGTAATCGATTAGTTACTAATCGATTAATCGGGATTTTACGACATCTCTATGTAGAGATGTCGCAAATTAATCGATTACTTCAATTAATCGATTCATCGTTGTGATAATCGATTAATTTTGAATCGATTATTACCCAACGATTAATCGATTCAATAATCGAGATGAATCGTGAGTAATCGATTAGTTACTAATCGATTAATCAGAATTTTACGACATCATAAGGATGTCGAAAATGAATTGATTATTTCGATTAATCGATTCATCATTGTGATAATCGATTAATTTTGAATCGATTACTATACAATGATTAATCGATTCAATAATCGACAAGAATCAAGAGTAATCGATTAGTAACTAATCGATTAATCGGGATTTTACGACATCTCTATTTACGACATTCCTAGATCTAGATATCCTTTCGCCTTATCAGAAAGGATTTCAAAAACTGCGGCGGAGATTTAAAAACTCCGTAATAGAAAATATTGAGAAAAACAGTTGCTTTTTGATTCTACCAGTCTTATCTGCAATGAGCCAAGTTCATGTGGCGATTGATAATGACTCCATTAATATGTAAGGTAAAAGAAGGGAAGTATGCATTAATAATACTATAACTTTTACAGAAAGATAGAAATTAATTAAATTATAATTTTATTTTTGTTATTTAATCCTAATCGACAATCCACCGTTTCAAGCATTTTCCACTTTGGAGTTAATTTTTGCGACTATGATTCCACTATTAATTCAAATTTTTAAGGTTAATTAAATAAGTTCAAATATAATTATATACAGTACAACAAACATCTTTGTTTTATGAAAGCTTTCACTATTCGCGAATTGCAATGAATTCTTATACAAAAAATATTTAAAACCAAAAATTATAAAAATACTGAAAACAAAATAATTAGCTTTTGAAAGTAGAACGCTTTTGATTATCAACTGAATAAGAACATTTTCAAATAAAATATGACAATTCTAAATTAATGAGAAAGCTAGATTAAAGCTTACTTCCATATACAAATAAATTTAATAAAATGTTTAAAAATAATTTCAATGTTTACTTTCTATCTATATGTTCCATTTCCCGTCTCCCGTGTGAATGTTTCATTATCTTTCATCATATGTTGCATGCAGTATGAACTTTTACCAAATTGGAGCTTTAAAGCTTTGCACCGCATGGTGTAAAATTTTATGCATTGTCTTATTTCCTCTCACATTCTCACATTGAAACGACGATGGTCTTCCTCTTTCTCTATATGTATGACGTTGGGAGGGATGTCTTCCAAACATCGCTAGTACACTATGTGCTGTAGTGATGTGGTTGGCAAGCGAGCGCTCGGAAAAGCATACTTACCTGGTATAGGGGTTACCGTGATCATAAAGGCGGTTCCCCCAGGGTGAGACCCTTCCATTGCACTTCGGTTGGGTTGACCCCTGCGATTATCCCTCATGTGGATAACTCGTATACGCAATTTTTGGTAGCCGGGACGTGCGTACGCGCACATCCCGATCCTAATTATTAAAACTTTTGTTGCAGTTGAATTGCAAAAGGGAGGAATTCGCGAAGTCGAAGCAAAATTCTTCACACAAACAATGACAGTTCTTTATGGGTTTTTACAGTAGAGCAACAGAGAGGAGGAGATGGCGGCCATGTTTCACTCAAACTCTGACAGATAGCAATGGGATTTCTCATAGGAGGGAAGAGCAGAATTTGCTTCGACTTCGCGAATAAACGAAAGTTGGCGTGAAGCGAAACTTGGAGAATTCGAGACTCAAGATTCAAGAGGTAGAAATACATGCGATGGAGAGAATGTGAAACAACTGCAACGCATTCTGAACATCTCAGCTCAGTTCTATAGTCGCATCAAGATGAATCCTACTTCGAAGTGGATCGAAAAGATCGAATGACACCGGAATCGCCATTAGACGACCTTGGTCGGTGGTTCGAAAGAACTTCTGGACTTGAAATAAACTTTAACTTTGGAGAGAATTGGTAGAAGGTAGGAATAACGATTGGACCAAGTCATATTAAAAAAAAAAGAACTCCAGGCCTGTTCAGATCTAGATATAACAATTCCTAGAGTGGGTCAATCGGAAGTTTGGTGGCGTTCGTTGATAAATAAATTAAAACTTTGAAGTAGATCAGTTGCCATCATTACTTAATTCTTTCGATAAGTGCTTCGTTTAAAGATCCAAAAATAGAATCAAATTCAAGGTATATCATCGAATATTCAACGGCTTTGCTTGTATGTTTTACCATCATAAAGTGTCTGGTTTAAAGGAATCGAAAATGTCACTGGATCAAATTCGATCGTTATGATTCCTTTTCGAACCTCAAATAGTTTGCCTGCATAAATATAAGAGAATTTATTTCATACCAAACAAACCCACAATCTCTATTTCCGAGTACCGTGATGTGCCCTAATTTCGCGCGCGCCCTAACTTCGCGCATTATAAAATCATTTATTTTTTTCAATTTTTAGGTGCCAGTCAAAATTGAAAAATGTGGAGGATTACAAAATATCATTGTTGTTGAATGTTTTTCACGAAAAAATTTGAAAAACAAACTTGGTTTAGTACCTACATCAAATAAAATTATTTCAATTTGATCCTCCCATCGACCGCCATATTTGCTTGTGCTTAGCACAGCGACGAAGAACATGACCCAAATAAACAAATGATTTTACTGTACAAAACTGGCTACTTTTTGGAAATATTTGTATCCATTATGCTCTGTTGGATATGTTTATTCGTCATTACTATTGAAAAGTGTAAAATTTTATGTAGGGGGAATGACGGCTTTGGCAGGTTTTGTTCTATTATTGTCAGGGGGGTTTTTTATGACTGATTATACTGAAATTTAGCCTAAACATTCTTTGCAAATCAAAGAATATTGTGGCCAAATTTCATAAAATTCGGTCGACAAAAACCCCCCTGCCAATAATAGAACAAAACCTGCCAAAGCCGTCTTTTCCCCTATTTTATGTTTATTTAGACTTTCGCTTTGTACGCGAAATTAGGTATATGAGAGTAATTATGGTGCCTAATTTCGTTTATTGTTGTTACGTAGTTTCATTTGCAACCTTCTAATGAAACAAAAGCAATATAATACACAGGACAGTTTTACACTGAATAGAACCCGAATTTCCATACGTTTTTCATCTAATTTTCAGGACTACTTTGTGTATGACACACACTACAATCACATCAACTTGAGGCAGTTAACTTTGAGCTCTCACGCAGTGCAATTCGTTGTATTCAGTTGTTATTAATAAAAGTTAATCAAACATTAATAATTCGGTGTTTTAGTTTTAGAGAATAGAACATGGTGTCAGAAGCTGACGTGTGCTTCTGAATATTATCCGGCGTCATCGAAATCGCGGAAAATACAAAAAGTGAACGGTTCGGTTCGTGATCAGTCGCGCTTCATAGCGGCGGCCATTTTGAAAAAACAGTTTTACGCATAATCGAGAAATCTTCGTTCGAGTACAGTCGCGCGTTGCAGCAGCGGCCATTTTGTGAAGTGATTTTGGAAGATCGGGTATAAATAAAATGGATCCGACCCAATTTAAAATGTTCATGGAACATCAAACACAGGTGATCCATGCTCTGGTTCAATCAATGAATGCAGGAAGAGGAAATGAAGTTCTACAAGGACCGCAGCCATGTGCATCAGGAGTATCAGTTCCCCTACCTTCACCTCTAGCGCTGGAGGGAGACATGGCCGAGAGTTTCGATTTCTTTGAAAAAAGTTGGAATGAATATGCAAGTGCAATCGGTATGCAGCAATGGCCAGCCGCCGATGACTCTAATAAGGTTAGTGGATTTTTTCGGAGCGGTACAAATGCCGGGAAAAACAACGGATGACTTCTGTACCCGCATGAAGATGCTTGCAAGGCTCGCCAAATTGGGCACCCTGACTACGGAGCTTACCACTTTCAAACTGATAACCTCAAATAAATGGCCACATCTACGTACGAAGCTGCTCACCATGCCAGATGTCACTTTGGATAAAGCTGTCGATTTGTGTAGAGCCGAAGAAATCGCTTCGGCAAGAGCAAGTGAGCTAGGTGTATCTGTGAAGCATTCGGAAGTAAACAAGATTCGTAAATCGAAAGAAGTCAGAGGTAGTACGTCCAGATGCAAATTTTGCGGTGATCGTCACGAGTTTGTGAAAGGTGTTTGTCCTGCTTTCGGAAAAAAAGTGTCATCGATGCCACGGGAAGAATCATTTTGAAAAAGTGTGTAAGTCCGGTGGTAAACTAAGAAGCCGTAAATTCAAGCAAGTAAAAGAAGTGAAAGAAGAGAGTGAAATTGAAGAGTCGGAGTCTGACTCAGACAGCGAAGCGTCGTGGAATTCTAGTGTGGAAAACGAAATCGGTGTCTTGGCGGAATTTGATTTGAAAATTGCAAAGCAGTGGAGCGCAGTATTGTGTGAGCTGGATACCGGTGCTAACACCAGTCTTATTGGCCACGACTATCTCGCTAAGCTTTCCGGTGACAACCATCCATTTCTACTTCCAACGAAATTCCGTCTCCAAAGCTTCGGCGGTACGCCAATTAACGTGCTTGGTCAGGTGAAGATCCCTTGTCGTCGATTCGATCGGAAATACCGCTTGGTATTGCAGGTGGTTCAAGGTGATCATGGCCCATTATTGTCCGCCAAGGCGTCAAAAGAATTGGGATTCGTCAAGTTTTGCCGTACAGTGTCATTTTTGGAAACACCAGAATCACCCGATAAGTTGTTGCACATCTACAGAATTAAGGCCCAGAAAATAATTGATGACCATCAAAACTTGTTTTCTGGATACGGTCAACTACCGGGCGTTGTTTCTTTGGAAGTGGATAAGTCGATCGCTCCGTCGATTCAACCACCAAGACGAGTTCCTATAGCAGTTCGCGAGAAGCTGAAACGAGAGTTGGAAACACTTGAACGAAATGGAATAATCGTCAAAGAAAATCGTCATACGGATTGGGTGAGTAACCTGGTTATCGTGCAACGTGGTGGGCTGGAATCAGGAGTTCGAATCTGCTTAGATCCGGTTCCGTTGAATAAAGCATTGAAGAGGCCCAATTTACAATTTGTCACTCTGGACGAAATACTTCCGGAATTAGGCAAGGCGAAAGTGTTTTCAACTGTCGATGCTAGAAAAGGATTCTGGCATGTTATGCTAAACGAGCCAAGCAGCATGTTGACAACTTTTTGGACGCCATTTGGTCGATACCGGTGGACACGACTGCCATTCGGTATTGCTCCTGCTCCGGAGATTTTCCAGATAAAACTCCAAGAAGTAATTGAAGGGCTGGAAGGAGTCGAGTGTATCGCTGATGATGTGCTTATTTTTGGTGTGGGTGACACCCTCGAAGAAGCGCTGATTCACCATAACAAGTGCCTAAAACTTCTTTTGGATCGACTTGATCAGCATATCGTGAGGTTAAATAGGTCCAAATTAAAGCTGTGTGAGCGATCAGTTAAATTTTACGGTCACGTTTTAACGGATCAGGGACTTAAACCTGATGAAAGCAAAATAATCGCTATTCGCAATTATCCTAATCCAGTGAATCGAAAGGAAGTGCATCGCTTTATCGGAATGGTAAACTACCTTGGCCGTTTTTTACGCAATCTTAGCTTCAACATGGATATTTTGCGAAGATTGATCTCGGAGTCAGTTCCATGGCAATGGACATCGGTTGAGCAAGCAGAGTTCGAGAAAATAAAAGCGATGGTTGCTGATATCAATACTCTCCAATACTACGACGTCAAACAACCCTTGGTAATCGAATGTGATGCTAGTAGCACTGGGCTTGGAGTGGCAATTTTTCAGAACGACGGAGTACCCTTACTGCCACTGAGAGGAACTACGCTCAAATAGAAAAGGAGCTCCTAGCAATTCTATTTGCCGGCGTACGCTTCTACCAATTGATCGTCGGAAATCCCGGAGCCAAATTAAAAACGGATCACAAACCGCTGATCACAATTTTTCGGAAACCTCTTCTGTCAGCGCCTTGTCGTTTGCAGCATATGCTGCTGAACCTGCAGCGATATAACCTTACGGTGGAGTTCGTGACGGGCAAGGACAATGTAGTGGCTGATGCGCTTTCTCGTGCATGTATCCCTGCTGCGGAATCTGGTGAGTACACAAAACAGAATATATATAAAGTTTTTGAAAGTGTTAAGTGCCTTTTTGAAAGTTTCGGACAAAAGAATAAGTGAAATAATTGATCAAAATGAAAAAGATCCTTCGATGCAGTTGCTGATGAACTACGTTCAACAAGGTTGGCCAGAATCTGCAGACCGAGTTCCGGATAGTGCAAAAGTTTATTTCGGTTATCGCCATGAACTATCTACGCAGGACGGCCTGATCTTTCGCAACGACCGTATTCTAATACCCCATGCGTTGAGAAAAAGTCTGGTCGAAAGCTGCCATGCGAGCCATAACGGATTGGAGGCAACGTTGAAGCTGGCTCGGGCAAATCTGTTCTGGCCTGGAATGAATTCGCAGATTAAAGAAATTGTTAAGCAGTGTTCCATATGTGCAAAGTTTGCCGCATCCCAATTTTATTTTTTTTTTTTTAACTAATTTTATTTGCTAATTATCTAATACATGCATTCATCTCTTAGACTAGGTGTTCCGTGTTTTCTTAACACTATCATCCTTATTTGCTATGTTACGCTTTTAGTTATTATTAATACATTTCAATTGCCTCTGGCAGTTAGAATTTTTCCTCTGGTTGAATTGAACCATGTAGGAATTACAATGTTTTCAACTTAAACTAAACTTAACCTATTTTATACTAAGGGAACAACGAGTTAATCGTTGCAATAGAACAGGGCAACGATTTCTGACTAAAATTGCAAAATATCCCGTTCGACATTTGTTGCAATGTCTCAATATTAGAAATTCTATGAAGTTCATTGGTACTATACCACGGAGGCAACTTCAGAATCATTTTCAAAATTTTATTTTGAATCCTCTGGAGTGCCTTCTTTCTGGTATTGCAGCAACTAGCCCATTTTGGCACAGCATACAACATGGCAGGTCTAAAAATTTGTTTGTAAATCAAAAGTTTGTTCTTAAGACAAAGTTTTGATTTTCTGTTTATAAGTGGATATAGACACTTAATATATTTGTTACATTTAGCTTGAAGGCCTTCAATGTGATTTTTAAAAGTTAATTTTTGATCTAGCAGAAGTCCTAAATATTTAGCTTCGCTAGACCAATTAACACCCAAAAGGCCAAGCTCTTTGAAAAAGCGATTTTTGATTTTGAAAAATTCATAACTTTTTTATTTTTTGTCCAATCTTGATGAAATTTTGACACAAGGTCCAATTTTTATTCTAGTTTTGGCTGCACACTGAGTTTTTCGGAATTTCTGGATGGTTCCGGAATTATTCCAGATTCCCTTGGGGTACCAGCAAACTGGTGTTTGGGGTATTTCGCCAGTTACTCAATTTTTCTCCATGGAACCCATATCAAACAGTATAAAACAATATTGCCACACTAATAACGAGTCTCATAGCGATTTTTCCGAAAGTTAATCTTCCATACGGACATCCCAGGAAGCTTCCAAATGTCCCCAGGGAACCTGTAAAGAGGACAATTTCGATTTTGCTCCGAAACATGTCGTGCGACGGCTCTTTCTTCACAATTTTTCATGAATATACTCGCTGTTGTTATAAAAGTGGTCTATGGTCAGTTTGGCCACTCTTTTGACGCCCGGAATGCCCCCAGGGAACCTGTAAAGGGGACAATTTCGATTTTGCTCCGAAACATGTCGTGCGACGGCTCTTTCTTCACAATTTTTCATGAATATACTCGCTGTTGTTATAAAAGTGGTCGATGGTCAGTTTGGCCGCTCTCGTGACGCCCGGAATGCCCCCAAGGAACCAGTAAAGGGGACAATTTCGATTTTGCTCCGAAACATGTCGTGCGACGGCTCTTTCTTCACAATTTTTCTTGAATATACTCGCTGTTGTTATAAAAGTGGTCTCTGGTCAGTTTGGGCACTCTCGTGACGCCCGGAATGCCCCAAAGGAACATTTAATTGGGGCAATTTCGATTTTGCTCCGAAACATGTCGTGCGACGGCTCTTTCTTCACAATTTTTCATGAATATACTCGCTGTTGTTATAAAAGTGGTCGATGGTCAGTTTGGCCGCTCTCGTGATGCCCGGAATGCCCCCAAGGAACCAGTAAAGGGGACAATTTCGATTTTGCACCGAAACATGTCGTGCGACGGCTCTTTCTTCACAATTTTTCATGAATATACTCGCTGTTGTTATAAAAGTGGTCTATGGTCAGTTTGGTCACTCTCGTGACGCCCGGAATGCCCCAAAGGAACATTTAAATGGGACAATTTCGATTTTGCTCCGAAACACGTCGTGCGACGGCTCTTTCTTCACAATTTTTCATGAATATACTCGCTGCTGTTATAAAAGTGGTCTATGGTCAGTTTGGCCACTCTTGTGACACCCGGAATGCCCTTAGGGAACCTGTAAAGGTGACAATTACGATTTTGCTCCGAGACATGTCATGCGACGACTCTTTCTTCACGATCTTCCATGAATAAGCTCGCTGTTCTTATAAAAGTGGTCTATGTTCACAATTTGTTATGAATAAACTCGCTGTTCTTACAAAAATGGTCATTGGACAGTTTGGCCACTCTTGGCATGCTCCCAAGGAACATTTAAATGGGACAATTTCGATCCTTCTCCGAAACATGTCGTGTGATGGCTCTTTCTTCACAATTTGTTTTGAATAGATTCGCAATCCTTATAAAGGTGGTCATTGGTCAGTTTGGCCACTTTGTTCAGAATCGCTAACGTATACTTTTCAGAATCCTAAATAAATTCTGTTCAAAAACCATTAGATTTTTTTTTTCAGAATCGCAAACAAATTCTGTTAGGACGGCTTCTATTCAGAATTTCAAACAGATTGGGATCCGAATTCCAAACAAATTATGTTCCGAATCTCAGAACTCTGTACAAATTCCTCTCCAAATTTCAACCGAAATTATGTTCAGAATTACAAACGGATTCTCTTTAGAACTCGAATCCAAACGGATTCTGTTTGAAATTTTGAATCCCGAACAGATTCGTTTCAGAATCTCAAATAGAGTCTGTTTAGAATTCCAGACGGATTTAGTTTAGAATCTCGAACGAATTTTGCTCATAATCATGAGTGGATGCTTCTTAGAATCTCGAGCCGATGCTAATCAGGATCCCAATAGGGTTTTTCTCAGAACTTCACCCTAATTTTTTACGACAAGTTATTGTTCATTAGGCCTCGAGCATAAAAACATAAGATCGAAATTACATAATCGGTCAGCATATGATCAACTGAGCCGTAAGGTGCTATGGCGAAAAAAACAATTTCTCGTGTCAAGTCTGCTACTGCAAAAAATGTACTATAGACCTGGGTGCTGCTGAAAGAGTCGTCTTTTTGCTTTCAAGCGAGTGAAGGGGTATTTTGAAAATATTCCCATGAGCCAAAATGTTTTGCAGTTACTTAGTTGTCAAAAATTTCTCGCTCTTAAGATTTATCTTTTCATGCTGCATGAGGGCGCATAAATGCGCGATACTCGAAATTCGATTTTATTCGAACCTCCCAGCTATAGACTAAAAATTAGCTATGGCGATAAAACCTGAAGAAATAATGTCCTCACCAGTACATAATTTATTTGAAGAAGACTTACAGGAATAAAATATGTTGTCCAAATACACAATATTCTGTAATATGTAATATAGACTGAAAAACAAATGCTGTAATAATAAGTTCAAGTTCATGAAAAGTTAGTATTTAAACCCCCAACTCGATTTTCCAGCAGTCAGTTCAGCGGATACGGGCATCGAGGTTATTTTTAACTAATTGCTTGAAAAGGTGCTTCCGTTGCATGCAGTTTATCCTCCAACGGGATTCGAAATTTGAGGCTTTCAATTATCTGCAGTGTAACATTAATTATGTTTTATTTCTGAGACTGCTGTTGGTAGCGAGGACTAAATATGATATATCGTAAACCGTAACACACTACGTCAAAGTGATTACCGTGTTAAAGGAAAAAAAATATATGTATGTATGAATGCCATCATTATTTTCATTAAACTTTCACATAGTTCTGTTTTTTCTTGAATATCTGAAACATCATAATTCTGCTCCTCAGATTCCCCAGTAAGTCCTGGTTGAAAGTTTACTTTTCCTCCGACTTCAAGACAGCATCACTAGTTCTTTAAACTATTTCTATGTGTGCACATTTAGATTACTCCGAGGCTACTGCAAGCAGTGAAGGGCTAGTAGGATATCGTAAGGGACAATATACAGAATATCAGGTAGAAATGACAGAATGCTTCATTACTTATTCAAAACTCCCATCACTTGTAACTATGAAACAATCAGCCATTGGCTGTGATTTTACTCTAAACATTCTAACGAATACCGTAGTTCTACTTGCTTTCATATATGTTCACGATTTCAAGTGTGAATTATAGCGAAGCCTGTTTCTATTTGTTCCTCTTTTGACTGGTGCCGCATCAAAATCAATAACTGGCATCGTCAAAATTCTTGGAATTCTATAATCCCATTGTATTATATTATGTGGGCATCGATGAAACACAAAGTATTCGGTGATACATCATTTACAGCCTTTTGCAAATAGAAGCCGGTTGTTGACCATAGACCACTTTTATAACAACAGCGAGTATATTCATGAAAAATTGTGAAGAAAGAGCCGTCGCACGACATGTTTCGAAGCAAAATCGAAATTGTCCCCTTTACAGGTGCCCTGGGGGCATTCCGGGCGTCACAAGAGTGGCCAAACTGACCATAGACCACTTTTATAACAACAGCGAGTATATTCATGAAAAATTGTGAAGAAAGAGCCGTCGCACGACATGTTTCGGAGCAAAATCTAAATTGTCCCCTTTACAGGTTCCCTGGGGGCATTCCGGGCGTCACGAGAGCTGCCAAACTGACCATCGACCACTTTTATAACAACAGCGAGTATATTCATGAAAAATTGTGAAGAAAGAGCCGTCGCACGACATGTTTCGGAGCAAAATCGAAATTGTCCCCTTTACAGGTTCCCTGGGGACATTTGGAAGCTTCCTGGGATGTCCGTATGGAAGATTAACTTTCGGAAAAATCGCTATGAGACTCGTTATTAGTGTGGCAATATTGTTTTATACTGTTTGATATGGGTTCCATGGAGAAAAATTGAGTAACTGGCGAAATACCCCAAACACCAGTTTGCTGGTACCCCAAGGGAATCTGGAATAATTCCGGAACCATCCAGAAATTCCGAAAAACTCAGTGTGCAGCCAAAACTAGAATAAAAATTGGACCTTGTGTCAAAATTTCATCAAGATTGGACAAAAAGTAAAAAAGTTATGATTTTTTCAAAATCAAAAATCGCTTTCTCAAAGAGCTTGGCCTTTTGGGTGTTTTGGAACCCCATTCATAGTGACAATATGTCTGCTAGAAGGTTTCAAATAAGAAGCTCTCGGCTTATGTGGGAAAATTATAAGCTGAGTTTTGGAAGCATTCGGGGAAATTTTCCATTTTTGCAAGTAAGTGGAGAAAATATCCAAACTTTTTTGCAATCTCCTACAAATGACACGAAGGCTACGCCCTTTGGCTGAGAGACCTGTGTCATCTGCAAACAAAGATTTTTGACACCCTGGTGGTAAATCAGGTAAGTCAGAAGTAAAATGTTATACAAAATGGGTCCCAGTATGCTGCCTGGGGGAATACCAGCTCTTACAGGTAATCTATCAGATTTAGAATTCTGATAGTTTACCTGCAGTGAGCGATCTGATAAATAATTTTGGATTAGTTTAATGATGTACAGAGGAAAATTAAAATTCATCAATTTTACAATCAAACCTTCATGCCAAACACTGTCAAATGCTTTCTCTATATCAAGAAGAGCAACTCCAGTCGAATATCCTTCAGATTTGTTGAGCCGAATTAAGTTCGTAACTCTTAATAACTGATGAGTGGTTGAATGCCCATGGCGAAAACCAAATTGCTCATCAGCAAAAATAGAATTGTCATTAATATGAACCATCATCCTATTTAAAATAATCTTTTCAAACAGTTTGCTTATTGAAGAAAGCAAACTGATTGGGCGATAACTAGAAGCCTCAGCTGGATTTTTGTCCGACTTCAAAATTGGAAAAACTTTGGCGTTTTTCCATTTATCTGGAAAGTATGCCAATTGAAAACATTTGTTAAATAAATTAACTAGAAAGGATAAAGAGCTCTCAGGAAGTTTTTTGATAAGTATGTAGAAAATACCATCATCACCCGGGGCTTTCATATTTTTAAATTTTCTAGTAATAGATCTCACTTCATCCAAATTGGTTCCCAACGAAGGGTCAAAAACATTCTCTTGATTGAGAATGTCTTCGAAGCTCCGTGTAACCTGATCCTCAATTGGACTAGTGAGACCTAGACTAAAATTATGGGCACTCTCGAACTGCTGAGCAAGTTTTTGAGCCTTTTCGCCATTTGTTAATAAAATTTTATTTCCCTCTTTAAGCGCTGGAATTGGCTTTTGAGGTTTTTTTAAGAATTTTCGTTAATTTCCAAAAGGGTTTCGAACTGGGATCCAACTTCGAGACATTATTCTCAAAGTTGGTATTTCTCAGAATAGCGAATCGTTTTTTAATTTAATTTGCAAATCTCGCCAAATAACTTTCAACGCGGGATCGCGAGTTCTTTAGTATTGCCTTCTTCTCACATTTTAAGACGGATCAGTATCTGAAGATTGTCTTCAATAATAATGGAGGTGAAGTTAACTTCACATTTCGGAATTGCAATGCCGCTGGCTTCAACAATTAAAGGTGTCAAAGATACGAGAGCATTATCAATATCACTTTTGGTAGCGAGAGGAATATCAACATCAAAATTCCTATCGATATACGTTTTATAAATCCCAATCAGCTCTATGATAATTAAAAGTAGAGCTGATTGGATTATAAATGGCCTCTTGTGAGATTTCAAATGTCACAGGAAGGTGATCAGAGTCAAAGTCAGCATGAGTTACCAATTGGCCACACAGCTGACTTGAATCCGTTAAAACTAAATCAATTGTAGAAGGATTTCGACTGGAAGAAAAACAAGTTGGTCCATTGGGATATTGAATAGTATAATATCCCGCAGAACAATCTTCAAATAAAATTTTACCATTGGAATTGCTTTGAGCATTATTCCATGAACGGTGTTTGGCATTGAAGTCACCAATTACGAAGAATTTTGATTTGTTGCGAGTCAGAATTTGAAGATCAGCTTTCAACAAATTCTTTTGCTGCCCATTGCATTGAAAAGGCAAATAAGCTGCAATGAAGGAAAATTGACCAAAATTTGTTTCAACAGAAACTCCCAAGGTTTCAAAAACTTTGGTTTCAAACGAAGAAAATAATTTATGTTTGATACGTCTATTAATGACAATGGCGACCCCACCACAGGCGCTGTCAAGACGATCATTTCTGTAGATAAAATAGTTTGGATCTCTTTTAATGGAGAGTCCTGGTTTTAAATACGTTTCAGTTATAATGGCAATATGCACATTATGAACTGAAAGGAAGTTGAATAATTCATCTTCCTTACCCTTTAGAGAGCGGGCATTCCAATTTAGAACTTTCACACAATTATTTGGATCCATTGAAACGGATTCCGATAACAATTTTTGTGTGTACTTTCTCCCAACCTGAACAGCTTCAGGAATGGTATTTGGTTTGAACATTGCATCAATCATGTGATGCAATTGTTCAGTTAAAAATCAAAATCGGAAGCAGTCATGCTACCGGAACCGGCAAGATGCACGTGACTTTCCGTTGGGACATGGGTATAAACCGCATTTTGAGAAGAGAAATTTTGTCTACCAACAGCGATGTTTGCATACGTGGGTACATTCGAAAAATTGGAATTCATTTGAAGAGCGGCAAAATTTGTTTGTGAATTGTGGTGGGTATGAATTGCTCGACCGGTAACTGGTTTCGAAATTTGAGCGTTTGAAAAATTTCTACCCGTCGAATCTGGGATCCGATTGGAATTTCCCGTCATCAATTTTGCACGGGAATTCAAAACTTTTTTGCGTGAAGGGCATTCCCAGAAATTGGATTTATGATTGCCCCCACAATTTGCGCACTTAAATTTATTGGAATCTTCTCTCACAGGACATGCGTCCTTGGCGTGAGAGGTTCCACCACAAATCATGCATTTAGCATCCATGTGACAATGTTTGGTTCCATGACCCCACTTTTGGCACTTACGGCACTGGGTGGGGTTTTAAAATTTCCACAGGCCTGCGGAATTGTTCCCATGTAACACGGACATGGAACATAATACAGGCCTTTTCCAACTTTTCATATTATTTAGTTCACTTTTGTTAAAATGAACTAAATAAAATTCTTGAGGAATGCCCTCTGGGAAGTACCAGAGTGGGATTTCTTTTACATCTTAATTACTTGGACTGGTGAAAATCCAAGTAATTGAGAAATTTCAATTTAATCTCATCCAGTGATTTATCATCACTGGGGAGACCTTTCAAGACGACTTTGAACAATCGCTCAGTTTTGTCGTCGTATGTGAAGAATTTATGGCGCTTCTCAGTTAAATAGTGAAGAAGACGTTTGCGATCGTCAAAGGATCCCGGCAAAACGCGGCAGTCACCCTTCCTAGCAATCTGAAATGAAACCTTGAACCTTGATGAAGGTTACTCAAAATCTCATTCCGGAAGCCAGAAAACTCGGCAACAGATACCACAATTGGCGGAATCCTTTGCTTTTTCGCATGAATCGAATCACCTGGGCTAGAGGTATATTCGATTTGCTCAATTTCATCATTAATCAAATCGAACTGATTGCTCAGTTCGATTGGAGAAGAATTATTTCCGATATTAGAGTTAGAAGGAATATATGAATTCTCCAGCTTCCTTCTATTTTTCCGCGCTTAGGCAGGACGGTCTTGAAACCTTGTTTCTTAGAAGGAAGTGGAGAATTCAGAGACTCCCCCTTCCTCTTGTTTTTATTAATGCTCATGGCTGAGCGTGGAGACGTGACCTTCTAAGAGGTTTTTTCCCAGAACGGTGTCCCTGCAGGATTACCACCGCTTGTCGGAATTTTACTTCCGCAAACGGGTTCAACGTAAAACGAAGGCACGGGTGCTTGCAAAGATCGTAACGGGATCAGTGGGTACAAATAGCGCTAAGAAGCACCGTTGAAATTAAAATAGCTTCGGGTAGTATTAAAAACTTCCTTCCGCAAAGAGAGAAAGAACCGCACAGCACGAAAGCACGATGCGGTCTGAATTGTGTTTCCTGTTCAATTCAAGTATCCAAACGCGTAAAACACCTCGATTAGATTTGTGATAATTTCTCATAGTTCTGGATTTCATTTCGGCACCCCCTAAGGCCTGGCGCCCTTGGCGGGGGCCAACCTGGTCAACCATACGCTACGGCGCTGCTGCTGGGGAAACCAGCGAGTTTGTTCTATTTTGCTCCAGATTCAAGCTAGAATAGTGGTCAACAATTTAGAATGAAACTGAATCACTACTGATTTCTCTCAGCGAAATAAAATCTGTCTGTGTGTCTGTGTCGAAGCCATGGCCCATATGAAATGAAGTATGTACCGAAATAATAATCGTAGCATGTAAAGGATAATGTTTTAATTCGCGAATACGGAGGTAATGCCTCTACTCACTCTTATGGCAAAATCCCATTGCTATCTGTCAGACTGTGCGTGAAACATGGCCGCCAATCACCCCTTCTTGTTCCTCCTAGGGATCCTACATTCAGAGATATGCGAAAGCGGCCATCTTGAGCCAATCGAGCATTGAGAGCTGTCAAAATCTGAGCCAAATGAACATTGTTATTGTTGCGGATTGAAAGGTATTGCGATTGTAATAATAAAGATTTTACGAAAAGTTTTGTCGAATAAACAATTTGTTTTATATTGGCAAGTTGAAGTAGTCTAGTTTATGCATGGTACTTTGTTTATTTGTATTGCACTTTTATTTTAGTGATAATGCACTGTTGGACGTTAGATAACGAAATCAGAAAATGTCATTACACCCAGGTTTTTTTTACGAGGGGATACGTACCTCGCAAAAAACCGTGTGAAAAACCGCGTTAATTCGAAAATCCGTGTAAAAAAACCATGCTAATTCGAAAATCCGTGTAAAAAAAACGTGTTAATTCGAAAATCCGTGTAAAAAAAACGCGTTAATTCGAAAATCCGTGTAAAAAAAGACCGCGTTAATTTTCTAAGTCCTTTTCATTGAAAAAGACTTAGAAAATTTATTGATAAGTGAAAAGTTTATCAGTCTATTTGATTGACAAAAACTGGGTATTGCCAGAACGGGATCGATGAGCGGAAGCCGGAAATGAGTGTTTGGCGTTATTTTGAAATTTAAGATGACCGACTTCCAGTTAGACCTGTGATTTTCTTATGCCGTCGCCGCGTCGGCGTGCCGCTGAATGTGATTTTACCACGCCACCGAATATTTTCTACCATATCGATGGATATTGGAGAACTGTTAAAGAGATAGGTTGAAGGGTGTTGTACAATTTTGAAGAGGATTTTTACTGTTAAGTTCAGTTTTATCTAGCAGCATGAAGATTATTTAATTACTTACTTATGAATCCTGTACCTCCGGTGGAGCAAAGGGCCGACTTGAAAGATCTCCATCCTGAGCGACGACCAGATATCGCTTTTACCTGTAGCCAGGTTAGATTATGGTCGACTTCTTCTATGAGCCGTCATGAGCCTCTGGGTTTGCCTCTGCTGCGATGTCCCGCTGCGTTCCAATCTAATGCTAGTTTGCATATTTCGTTTCCGCTCCTTCGTGAAGTGTGGCCGATCCAGCCCCACTTCCGATCCCGAGTTTCCATTACTATCGGCCTCGGCCTTACTATCGGACAATGGAGCTCATTGTTTGAGATCCAGTTGTGAGGCCACCAGGCACAAATTATGTACCGTAGGCATCTGTTGATGAACAACCGTATAACAGTACAGATTTCACGTTAGAGTTGAAAATTCGGATTTTGATGCGTTATATCTGCCTGTTCTTCCAGATATTACTTAAACTCGCAAAGGCAGCCCTTGCTTTCTTGATCCGTGCGCCTATGTTGATCTTGGTACCGCCGTCTGACGCCACATGGCTTCCAAAATATTCGAACTTTTCACTGATTGTCCAACTACTGTAAAACTGGAAGAGGTTGCCGTGTTTACGTCCTACGATTTGGTTTTGTTGACGTTGATGACTAAACCTGCGGAAGACGAGTCGTTGAGCTTACTCTGCATATCAGAGCACCGTTGAGCGAGAAGTTCAACGTCATCAGCCTATTCGATGTCGTTTAGATTCTCCATGGTTAAAGGCTGCCATAGGTTTGGCACCTACCAGATTAACGTCGATTACAATAAGGAACAGTAACGATGATGGAATACACCCTTGTCTCACACCAGCTACGACCCGGATAGGGCCAAACACGACCCCATTGTGCAGTACTCTGCACAAGAAGACCTCGTTTATGCCTCGATGAGGCCGATAATTTTCTCAGGAACCCCCTTGCGTCTCAGGGTCCCCACATATTCTCAAGAATACCAAGTAAAGGGACTCTTGGAATTCGTTGACCTGCTCCAGAATGATACGGAGCGTGACAATAAGGTCCACACAGGATCTTCCGGCACGGAACCCGGTCTGCTGCATCGATCTTTTCCTGAATCCGGGCTAGGATAACTTTGCATAGAACTTTTAAGACGGTACACAGCAACATCATGTCTGATAACTGACGAGTACACAGTCAGGTCATCCTTTTTGGGCACCTTCACTAAGATACTTTGCAACCAGTCGACCGGGAAGGTTGAGGTGTCCTATATTACGAAATAAACTATACAGAAGATGAGCAGATGTCATGGCAGATGTTTGAATCTCTAGCAGTGATGGCGCTCCGGTGTTGACGCGCGTTACACGTCGCATCCTGGACAGATCATGCTGAGGTGGTGGTGGCCTGGTTGGCACTTGAAAAAGGATCGACCAATAACTGACCATTCGCGTCTCTTAAAGGCATCGTTGCATTCATCTTCGCCCCGCTTAAGCGTTGTGAGATATCGTAGAGGAGGCGAATGTTCCTGGTTGCTGTGGCTCTCTCTCCCCTTCGTCAGCAAGCGAGTCCGCCCACGCATGCTTGTCCCGTCGACAAGTATAATTAAGTAAAATTTTATTTTTATTAGAAACTTGCATTCTTGGCGCTTTTTTTTAATTTCTAGTTTTTTGTAGTAAGGAGGAATTTCAGCAGGAATCATCGGAGGAATTTCTGGAAGGAATTCTTGAAGAGTGTCTGGAGAACCTTCCAGAAGATTTCCTGGAGGTATTTCGGATAAATCTCCTGTGGAGCTTTCGGGAAAAATCTTTGAGGAACTTCCGCATTAATTTTCGGAGGAATTTCAGAAAAAAAAAAACGCCGGAGAAATTCCTTTGAGGAACTGCTGGAGGGAATTCCAGGGGAATTCCTCTAAGGAACTTCTGGAGGAGTTCGTGAAGGAACTTCCGGAGGAATTCCTTTGTAGAACTTCAGGAGGAATTCCTTCCAGCAACTTCCGAAGAAATTTCTTCGAGAAACATCTGGAGGAATATCTCGCTTAACTTTTCAAAAGAACCTAAACAAAATTTTTCAAATTAATTAATGTGAGTGCTGCAATCAAAAGCTTTCATATTGGTCTGTGGATTGCAATATTCAAATTATTTCATTAAAACAAATGATACTTAGGTCCTTTTGAAAAGTTAAGCTAGATTTCTCTGAGGGACACTCGGAGCAACTCTTGGAGGAAATTCTGGAGGAATTCTCGGTAGAATTTCAGGAGGAATTCCCGGATAAAATTTCAAGATGAATTTCCAGGGGAGTTCTTAGAAGAACTTATGAAGAAATTTCAAGAAATATTTCTGGATGATTTCCTGAAGGAACTATTGGAGGAATTTCTGGTGGAACTTCCGGAGGAATTCCCGGAGGAACTTCCGGAGGAATTCCCGGAGGAACTTCCGGAGGAATTCCCGGAGGAACTTCCGGAGGAATTCCCGGAGGAACTTCCGGAGGAATTCCCGGAGGAACTTCCGGAGGAATTTCCGGAGGAACTTCCGGAGGAATTCCCGGAGGAACTTCCGGAGGAATTCCCGGAGGAACTTCCGGAGGAATTCCCGGAGGAACTTCCGGAGGAATTCCCGGAGGAACTTCCGGAGGAACTTCCGGAGGAACTCCCGGAGGAACTTCCGGAGGAACTCCCGGAGGAACTTCCGGAGGAATTCCCGGAGGAATGCCCGGAGGAACTTCCGGAGGAATTCCCGGGGAACTTCCGGAGGAATTCCCGGGGGAACCTTCGGAGGAATTCCCGGGGGAACCTCCGGAGGAATTCGGGAGGAACTTCCGGAGGAATTCGGAGGAACTTCCGGAGGAATTCCCGGAGGAACTTCCGGAGGAATTCGGAGGAACTTCGGAGGAATTCCAGAGGAACTTCGGAGGAATTCGGAGGAACTTCCGGAGGAATTCCCGGAGGAACTTCCGGAGGAATTCGGAGGAACTTCCGGAGGAATTCTGGAGGAACTTCCGGAGGAATTTGGAGGAACTTCCGGAGGAATTCCCGGAGGAACTTCCGGAGGAATTCCCGGAGGAACTTCCGGAGGAATTCGGAGGAACTTCGGAGGAATTCCCGGAGGAACTTCCGGAGGAATTCGGAGGAACTTCGGAGGAATTCCGGAGGAACTTCGGAGGAATTCGGAGGAACTTCGGAGGAATTCCCGGAGGAACTTCGGAGGAATTCCCGGAGGAACTTCCGGAGGAATTCCGGAGGAACTTCCGGAGGAATTCGGAGGAACTTCCGGAGGAATTCCCGGAGGAACTTCGGAGGAATTCCCGGAGGAACTTCCGGAGGAATTCCGGAGGAACTTCCGGAGGAATTGGGAGGAACTTCCGGAGGAATTCCCGGAGGAACTTCGGAGGAATTCGGAGGAACTTCCGGAGGAATTCCCGGAGGAACTTCCGAGGAATTCGGAGGAACTTCGGAGGAATTCGGAGGAACTTCCGGAGGAATTCCCGGAGGAACTTCGGAGGAATTCCCGGAGGAACTTCCGGAGGAATTCCCGGAGGAACTTCGGAGGAATTCCCGGAGGAACTTCGGAGGAATTCGGAGGAACTTCCGGAGGAATTCGGAGGAACTTCCGGAGGAATTCGGAGGAACTTCGGAGGAATTCGGAGGAACTTCGGAGGAATTCCAGAGGAACTTCGGAGGAATTCTGGGAACTTCCGGAGGAATTCTGGGAACTTCGGAGGAATTCCTGGGAACTTCCGGAGGAATTCTGGGGAACTTCGGAGGAATTCAGGGAACTTCGGAGGAATTCAGGGAACTTCGGAGGAATTCCTGGGAACTTCGGAGGAATTCCAGGAACTTCGGAGGAATTCAGGGAACTTCCGGAGGAATTCCTGGGAACTTCCGGAGGAATTCAGGGGAACTTCCGGAGGAATTCCCGGGGAACTTCCGAGGAATTCCTGGGAACTTCCGGAGGAATTCAGGGAACTTCCGGAGGAATTCCGGGGAACTTCCGGAGGAATTCAGGGAACTTCCGGAGGAATTCTGGGGAACTTCGGAGGAATTCGGAGGAACTTCCGGAGGAATTCGGAGGAACTTCCGGAGGAATTCGGAGGAACTTCCGGAGGAATTCGGAGGAACTTCCGGAGGAATTCCCGGAGGAACTTCGGAGGAATTCGGAGGAACTTCCGGAGAATTCCAGTGGAACTTCGGAGGAATTCCCGGAGGAGAACTTCGGAGGAATTCGGAGGAACTTCGGAGGAATCCCGGAGGAACTTCCGGAGGAATTCCCGGAGGAACTTCCGGAGGAATTCGGAGGAACTTCGGAGGAATTCAGGAGGAACTTCCGGAGGAATTCCCGGAGGAACTTCCGGAGGAATTCGGAGGAACTTCGGAGGAATTCGGAGGAACTTCCGGAGGAATTCCCGGAGGAACTTCCGGAGGAATTCCTGGAGGAACTTCCGGAGGAACTTCCGGAGGAATTACCGGAGGAACTTCCGGAGGAATTCCCGGAGGAACTTCCGGAGAAATTCCCGGAGGAATTCCCGGAGGAACTTCCAGAGGAAAACCCGGAGGAACTTCCGGAGGAACTTTCGGAAGAATTCCCGGAGGAACTTTCGGAGGAATTCCCGGAGGAACTTCCGGAGGAATTCCCGGAGGAACTTCCGGGAGAATTTCTGGAGGGACTTCCGGAGGAATTTCTGTGGTGAGGAATGGGGGAACTTCCCGATGAATTCCTGGAGGAACTTCCTGAGGGATTCCAGAAGGAACTTCCAGAGAATTTCTTTAAGGAACTCCCGAGGGAATTTCTTTAAGGAACTCCCGAGGGAATTCCTTTGAGGAACTTCGGGAGAAATATTTTTGAGGAACTTTCTGAGGAATTCTTCTGAGGAACTTTTAGAGGAATTTTTGTGAGGATCTCCCGAAGAAATTTTTGTGAGGATCTTCCGGAGAAATTTTTTCTGGAAGAAATTCCGAAGGAATTCTTATGATGGTTTTTGGCCATTGGTATTGAAAGGGTTTCCAGTCGTGTTATCGAACCGGAAAACGGCCATCTTGAATTCAAAAATGGCGGCAAATAGATTTCTACTCGTCGAGCTCATTCCGGATATACCCATATTGCATGGGGTTCAGGGCCTTTTATCAAACCGGAAGTTGGCCATCTTGAATTTCAAAATGGCGCCAAACATCGATTTCCGGCTTCTACTCGTCGAGCTCATTCCGGCAATACCCATATTGCATGGGTTTCCGGTCCTTTTATCAGACCGGAAGTCGGCCATCTTGAATTTCCAAATGGCGCCAAACATCGATTTCCGGCTTCTACCCTTCGAGCTCATTCCGGCAATACCCATATTGCATGGGTTTCCGGGCCTTTTATCAAACCGGAAGTCGGCCATCTTGAATTTCAAAATGGCGCCAAACATCGATTTCCGGCTTCTACTCGTCGAGCTCATTCCGACAATACCCATATTGCATGGGTTTCCGGTCCTTTTAACAAACCGGAAGTCGGCCATCTTGAATTTCAAAATGGCGCCAAACATCGATTTCCGGCTTCTACCCTTCGAGCTCATTCCGGCAATACCCATTTTGCATGGGTTTCCGGGCCTTTTATCAAACCGGAAGTCGGCCATCTTGAATTTCAAAAACATCGATTTCCGGCTTCTACTCGTCGAGCTCATTCCGGCAATATCCATATTGCATGGGTTTCCGGGCCTTTTATCAAACCGGAAGTCGGCCATCTTGAATTTCAGAATGGAGCCAAACATCGATTTCCTGCTTCTACTCGTCGAGCTCATTCCCGAGCAGCACAAGCCATACGAAAATGGTTGCAGCAACTTGATTGTGACTGAATCCGGTCACATATGAGGCGCAGTAACACATGTGGAATATGTGTGCTGCTAGGGTTCCGGCAATACCCATATTGTATGGGTTTCCGGTCCTTTTATCAAACCGGAAGTCGGCCATCTTGAATTTTAAAATGGCGCCAAACATCGATTTCCGGCTTCTACTCGTCGAGCTCATTCCGGCAATACCCATATTGCATGGGTTTCCGGGCCTTTTATCAAACCGGAAGTCGGCCATCTTTAATTTCAAAATGGCGCCAAACATCGATTTCCGGCTTCTACTCGTCGAGCTCATTCCGGCAATACCCATATTGCATGGGTTTCCGGTCATTTTATCAAACCGGAAATCGGCCATCTTGAAATTCAAAATGGCGCCAAACATCGATTTCCGGCTTCTACCCTTCGAGCTCATTCCGGCAATACCCATATTGCATGGGTTTCCGGGCCTTTTATCAAACCGGAAGTCGGCCATCTTGAATTTCAAAATGGCGTCAAACATCGATTTCCGGCTTCTACTCATCGAATCCATTCCGGCAATACCCATATTGTATGCAGTTTTATACTCTGCAAAACAATCGTTCCCATATCCATAAAATTATTCTAAGTGTTTTCCATTCAAAAAGACTTAGAAAATTTTGATCTGGGTACCGCGCTAATTCGAAAATCCGTGTAAAAAAAAACCGCGTTAATTCGAAAATCCGTGTAAAAAAAACCTCGCAAAAAAAACCGTGTAAAAAAAACCGTGTAAAAAAAGACCTGGGTGTATATGCAAAGTCATGTTCGAGCTCCAACTTTTTTTGTGGCGGCAAGTGCTGGCAGCGTTTGTTTACGAAAGTAACAGCGTTGCTAAATCGTCTGGAAAAATATTCGCACATCTCTTAATATAGGATCCCTAGTTCCTCCACAGTAAAATCCCATAAGGAACTGTCAGACTATGCGTGAACAATTCTTGCATGCAAGATACGATGATACATTGGGACAGTTTGAATTCATAAATCATATTAAAAAGCAGATATGATTTTTTTCTGAAATAATATTTATAGTATTTATACATCATTGTACACATCAATAATCGGAACTTCATTATTTTAAATACAAAAAATAATCTTTTTGTTTTATATCACTTGGATAGCTATAACTAAAACTAAAAAACTCATTGAATAATCATTCATCTATCGATGTAAATTAGTTATCCTAACTAGCTTCCACTTCTCACATTTCTATCTTATTTCTAGAAGGTTTTGTGTGTTGTACTCCGCTCATCTAATTTCTGCTGTCAAACGATGCCCTCAACGATTCATATGTTGCCCTGGAAGATTCTATCCTGTAACAAAAAGCCCCATGTAAAAATCAACATCCACATGACTCAAGTATCGCACCATACCTCTGTGCCAGCAGCGGCTTCAGTGCGCTCCGGATGTTCCCGTAGACGTTGGGATTGGTGGCCTCCTGGACGCGCAGAATACTGTTGGTGGCGTCCGGTGGACGCGTGAAAAGGTGTGACGGCCTCGTCGGAAGCACCCTGGCTGCGGCAAAGTCTTCCAGGGCACGCTCCCGAATGTAGAGCAGCGGTTGGATAATGCGAATCTTCTGCGGACCGGCGCTGGCCGACGTGGTCGTGATGGCCTGCAGCGAGTTCAGTTTGCCTTTGTACAGCAGCGACGCCAGGAAACGGTCGGCCAGCTTGTCCAGGGTGTTGGCGATGGCAAGGACGTTGTAGCCGCGACGCTGTGCCACGGTGATGAGTTTTTCCTGCAGGTTTTCCAGGGACTCGCAGTGCTCGTAGAAGTATTCGACTCCGAGTTCGCGCAGGTACAGCATGAGGGCCCGGGGGTCGACACCGCAGTCACCGAAGCTAACCGTGGCCAGTTGGATGTTGCTCAGGTGCCGGGCTCGGATGAACTGTCGGAGCAGGTGAAGCATGCACAGTGACGAGCTGGAACCGGAGAGGCAGACTAGAATACGGTCTCCGTCCCGTATCATGCCGAAGTCATCCAAGGCCTAGAATGTTAGGAAGAATGGCGGAAGCTGTGTGAAATTGGATGAAATAAAAAGGTTGAAACAGAACCGTGTTCGCTCATGGCACAGTTATTGGATTATTAGCACTTTCCACTTTAATGATTGGTAATCGTAATGCAGTCGTGATTCGCTGGTTGAGATTTTAATACATGATGAGCTCAGACGACCAATGGCGGCAGAAGATTGTGAATATACAACAGTAAAACACATGTGACGATTGGGCAAATCTAGCTTCGGAGACGAGCCAGCCTATGGCTGAAAGTCTCCTTAATAAAGATACAAAAAAATCTAGCTTCCGAAAGATATTCTTGGTCTATAGTGTCGTCTCTAGCTAACGTCAACACAATCCCATCATCAGTTCATCAGATAGTGATCAGGGTCAACATGATGTCGATAATGTCGGAGAAGTGCCATCCATCAATCAGAACGTAGTCGATTTGTGATCCTGTTTGCACTTGTCATCTTCAGGTGTACCATATTCTTGGAGGCGGTGAAATCAATTAGTCGCAGGCCATTTTTCTTCGTCACCCGGTAGGTGTTGAATTTTTCAAAAGTCGGTGAAAAATCCTCCTGGCCGACCTGAGCGTTCAAATCTCATATGCAGGGTTTGCAGAAATCGCACTCAAAAGATAACGAACAACGATAAAAGAGAGGCAAAAACCTCTTCGAATCATAACAAGCCATGAAAACAAAACTATCGCACTTGTATACAAGTTGGAAAAACTGATTCGGATAGGCGGCCCCCACCGATGGGGTTTAATAAAACGCTTTGTTCTCGCTCATTTCATGTTGGGGACCATATTTTTTCCGCACAGCTGTGTAAAACAAGTTGAAATGCATCATCAGAACCGGTGCCCCTCGCAATTGGGGCTTATTGAAAGACATTTATGGGTTGTAGCCCCCCGAATCAGTTCATTATTGTAACAGCTACCGAAAAACGTCTCTCACGGTGTGCTACCTATCGAGAATGTATACAGACATGATAAATGAGAGATTTTTTGCTCATTCTCCTTTGGATTCAAACCCTGCTCATATGATAATTTTGACGTCGTGGCTTGGCCAGCTATCATGTTCACGTATTCACGCTGCGCGTAGAATTCGTCCTTATCGTCAACAGAGCTTTCTATTTATTTATTTGTTTGTCAACCGACGTAGACTATACACTGGTCAATTGAGCCGAAGCTAAGTCTTATCTTTCGATTAGCATGCATCAATGAGAAGATTCCTGCGGTTTAAATTCACAATTTCGACAAAAACTTATTGTGTACGTTCTGAGATTTTTAATTAGTAATGTATATAGATAGTGGAATATATAGATGAGCGAAGATAAATCCTCTGTCTCCAAACGAACTGTCAAACGTGTCTCCAAACGAGCATGACGTCACGATTTCAATGGAAACGTTAAGGGCTGTGACGTCATATGCGCGTGTGCACGGGCAAAAAAATCGACTCAGCCATGCTTTCGCTCATCTAGGGGTAACGGCTCAAACCTTGGCCCATTATGCTACGGCTGAGCACATTTATCGCTATAAATCTTCATATATTGCATTTCCAACCAGAATTATTCCACCAGCCGGCCTGCTTACATTTGGTTTCGATGCCAAATAGCAAAAAACGACGATGAATGCCCGCAACATCTCATTTAAACCAGCGAAAGTCTCGAGAGAAATGGACAAAATATCGGCATCCTTGTCCCTATCATGTGGATAATTTTTCAGCCCACTTGAGATGAGTGATTGTTGATTTCGAACATACGAAAGATAAAGATGGGTTGCTGTTTATAGTACCAGTAATTTTGCTTGCGTTGAATAAAGGCAGCATGCAAACAAATAGAGAAAATCAAATCATTTCATTTAGCGTGAATTCTTATTGGTTGCATGTAAAATACTACCACACTGATTGTGAGAGTGCGTTTTAGATTCCTTCAATAGCACGATTACCAAGGACATGCTAACGACAATACTATTATAAGTATCATTTATTTCCCAAATATTTACCATATTTGCAAGTGCACAAGTTTAGAAAAATGAAAACTGTATTAAAAACTGCAGTTGCAAAAAGGCTACATGCTCTAGCCCTCATGTTGTGCCTTCAAACAAATTACATACGTTAATTATTGGCTGCCGCATAATTTTGAGATTTACTGCTAGTTGAAACCATGGAAGTTGTGTTGCTCTCGCTCTCGCGATACTCTCAAAGAAACTTTTTTCCAAAACGTATTTGATTCCACTCCTCTCTATATCGATCAGCTGTTGTGAATCCTCTCAAAACTCTCACGTGTTTCAACTTCCCAAGTTGAAAGAATACTATTTCGGTATCATTTTACAGATCAAAATACTTTTTGCAAGCAACAATAGATCTAAATTATGAAGATTATTCACATGAAATGACGTTGAAAGTTTATCTAATGAAACATACGATCCGTTGTACCTTTCCATTATTAAGTAAGAAAATGTTTGTAGGATTCGTGCGAAAGATTAAAAAACTAAATATTCATACACTAATTGAATCATTTATTTGCGAAATTATGAAGAAAATGGTGTATCGAACCTCGAAATGCTTGAATCGTGTTTGGAAGCCTAAGGTAGGCAATTATTTTTGGTACATATGTTCTGCGATTGAAGCGATTATATCGTGATTCGAGAAAAGCATCATGAGGGCCCATGACGTTTTGACGTGACGTGACGTACATGACGTTTTAGGTTGTGGAAGGGTACTTGTCTAAGCGTCAAGGACTTTATAAATTTCAGAACCCTACCATACATGAAGCATTACTAGAGGCTTGGTGTAGGTGGACAATAGTCAAGTTTAGCGTTATGTAATTTGCGAATGAAACTTAACCGCTGAATGGATTAACCTGTTTTTACGAAAATTCTTAGCAACCTAATCGCAAGCATCGGATATTCTATCTGCAGCTTTCGGTTATTTTATCCAGCACGGGTTATTGGTGAGAATGTTTTGATTTTAGAGTTTCGCCTATACTAACGTAGTGCTACAAATCGAAAGCGCAAGCCACCATTTGGCTACGGGTGCCCCCAGTAAGGTCCCAAAAATAATTGGGTAATCGTGTCGCTATACTAATGGAAATTGTGAAATAAAAGTGATAGCTAACACAGTGTGGTTGTTATCCATTCATCTGATGTGCGAAAGCAGGTATGTTCATTCAGAAAACTTTTTTATTTGGCAAATGAAAAACTCTAGCACAGCCAGCCTGCATAGGTCAACAAAACATGGCTGCTAAAAAACCGAGACAAAGTGATTTTTCACGCAAGATAATTGCTTTTAATAGTTTAAGAAGTGTATAAATCTAGAGGTCTGAAGCAGATATATGTTTCATACACTTTTCTAAAGAAGCAGTGGTTAATATCTCCCTATAAATCGACGTATTATCGCTGAAATATTGATTTATTTGCGTGATGAGCCAATATTACATCCAGGGCCAACATTACCGGCGGTTACCCTATATATTATATATATTATATTATAATATAGGAAGGGAGGAAATGTATAGACCGGTCATCCACTCAAAATAATTATCACTTTAATTCCGGACCATATAGTTTACATATCGTATCGAATGGCAACTGCCAACGATGCATAAACCTTACAGTCTCCTGCGAAATGGTAATCCGAATCACTTTCTTCCCCCCGCAAGAATATCCACAAGGCCACATGGAAATCACCTAATCAAGAAACGGAAAACCAAATCGACCACGTTCTAATCAATGGTAAATTCTTCTCCGACATCATGAACGTTAGCACTTACGGCAGTGCGAATATTGAAGCCGACCACTATATCGCGTTGCATTATGTCTGCGCTCAAAACTCTCGACGGTGTACAACACGCGTCGAAGCCGAACGCATCGGCTTAACATTGGGCGACTACAAGACGATGGACTAGCCCAAGACTACGCGCAGCAGCTGGAAGTGGAACACCCAACGGAAGTGCAACTAGGCTGGCACGATATTCTGTCTGCCATTATTGGTAGCACCGCAGCCACTCAAACAGACGTAATACTAGAGAAATTTCCATCGACCATGACATCAACGATCAATTTGAATTTGATCGATTGCGCGTTTCACAACTAGAGGCGCTAGCGTCGTAATCCTTCGAGTTTGACATTTCACTCCAGCGCCTTCTGGTGACAATGTCATACGAAACATTGTTTCATGCAACATGCTCGCAAGATGGTGGTAGAGAAGTTGGACGATGGATTTTTTTGAAAAATGTTCAAACTGTTACGTCTGTTTGTCTGTGGTTTCCCGGAACAGATAAATTACTGGTATGACGGCGAATGTGAGCAGTTAGTGTAGGAGAAGAATGCATCATGGGTGAAATTGCTGCAACATCATATAAAGGCGAACGAGACACGATACAAACGGGCGTGGTACAGACACAACTCGATTTTCCGGAAGAAAAAGCGCCAGCAGGAAAGAAGAGACCGTTAAAGGCTACCTTGCATCTCGGGAAAATTTTCCGCCAGATTTTGAACCCCGTGCATCACTCCTCGGGAATTTGGTCCGCGGATTTTTTCCCCATGTATTTTTACATATGCGATGTTTTCGTGATTTGGGCATGGAAAACGCGCACTTGGAGTTTTCGAAAGGAAAGTGCTGCGTACCATCTATGGTGGAGTGCAGATGGCGGACGATACGTGGAGAAACCGAAAGTACCAAGAGTTGCATCAGTTGTTGGGAGAACCATCCACCGTTCACACCGCAAAAATCGGACGGCTTCCGTCCCTACGAATGTGGCCGACCCAGCCCAGTTCCCAGAGATCCAGTTGGGAGGCATCTGTGGGGATGTAATGCCAATAAGAAGAAGAAAGAAGAAGACTCAGCTGCCTGTTTTTCAAGATAAACTCGCAAAGATAACCCTTACTTTTTCGATTTGTGCGCCTATGTCGATCTTGGTAACGCCGTCTGACGCCATTCGGCTAGCATTGGAAGCTTTCAACATTCTCCACTGGCTACTGTGAACCTGGAAGGGATCATCGTGTTTACATCCAACGATTTGGTTTTGTTGACGTCGATGACTAAACCTGCTGACGAGGAGCGCTCGGCAAGGTCGTTGAGCTCCCTCTGCATATCATAGCGCCGTTGAGCGATCATCAGCCAATTCAAAGTCGTTTAGATGCTCTATGGTTACAGGCTGCCATAGTAGCCCACGGTTTGGTTCACGGTCAATTGCACTTACCAGAATCTCGAATCTTTAACAGGCGCCTAACTTATCCAGAAAGGTTCTCGACAACGATCAGACGGGCACAGGCGAGGCGAAGTGCGCTGCGATTAAGAGATATTATTTTCAAAGTGGGATTTTTTTTTAAATACGAGGACCAAGGTATTGTAAAGGATTAGGAGAAAATTCCTGTCCACAAAATTCAGACGATCTAGGATATTTGTTCCTTTCTTAATAACATGCTTCAAAATCAATAATATTTGCAAATGGAATTTCGTTTTCAATTGTTATTCTCTTGTAGCTCTCTTTTATTTATGTATCTACAATATATCTTTAACAATATTCCTTAATACACTCCTAGACATACATAATTAAATCACATTCATTGATTTTCATACAAAATGGTCATGCCTGAAGATTACAATCCCGACTTCTAGTGATTAGACTAAAGACATATTTTACATCCCAATCTAAAATTCCCTAAACATTCAATTACTGATTCAGTTCAATCAAAGTTAATTGCCTATATTCCGGGGATTAAACCACCCGACTTGGACATTTTTATATACATTGTTAACTCATTTATTTACTACCAGACTAAGGCCGGAGTGGCCTGTGCTGCACATAAAAGTCTTCTCCATTCAGCTTGGTCCATGGCTGCACTTCGCCAACCACGCAGTCTGCGGAGGGTCCGCAAATCGTCCTCCACCTGATCGATCCACCTTGCACCTCGCCTTCTTGTTCCCGTCGGATCGTTGTAGAGAACAATTTTCACCGGATTATTGTCCAACATTCTGTCTCACCGCAGTCTTCCGATTTTCGCGGTGTGAACGATGGATGGTTCTCCCAACAGCTGATGCAACTCGTGGTTCAGTCGACTCCTCCACGTACCGTCCGCCATCTGCACCCCACCATAGATGGTATGAAGCACTTTCCTTCAGAAAACTCCCCGTGCGCTCCTCCACGAGCATCGTCCAGGTCTCGTGTCCTTGGAGAACTACCGTTCTAATAAGCGTTTTGTGGATAGTCAGTTTTTAACGGCGGCAAACTCTATTCGATCGGAGCGTTTTGCGGAGTCCAGAGTACGTACGATTTCCAGCCACTATGCATCTCCGAATTTCTCTGTTAGTATCGCTATCGGAAGTCACCAGTGAGCCCAAGTACACGAATTCTTCAACCACCTCGATTTTGTCACCACCAATAGACACTCGTGGTGGGTGGCACATAGACCTCTCTTGAGCTTCTCCCTATCATTTACTTCGTCTGTGACGTGTTGATGACTAGTCCAATCCGTTTAGCTTCGCTTTTCAGTCTGATGTAGGCTTCCTCCATCCTTTCAAAGTTACGTGCCATGATATCAATGTCGACGGCGAAACCAATTAACTGGACGGACTTCGTGAAAATCGTACCACTCGTATCAATCCCTGCCCTTCGTATTACTCCCTCCAAAGCGATGTTGAAGAGCAGACACGAAAGACCATCACCTTGCCGTAACCCTCTACGCGTTTCGAAGGGACTCGAGAATGCCCCTGAAACTCGAACTAGGCACATCACCCGATTCATCGTCGCCTTGATCAACCGTATCAGTTTATCCGGAAATCCGTTTTCGTGCATTAGCTGACATAGCTGGTCCCGATCGATTGTATCATATGCGGCTTTAAAGTCGATAAATGGATGATGATGATTCGCGGCATTTCTGCAATACCTGACGTACGGCGAACTCCTGATCTGAGATAGAGTGTTCACCCATAAATCCCGCCTGGTACTGCCCCACGAACTCTCTGGCAATTGGTGTTAGTCGGCGGCATAAAATTTGGGAGAGTACCTTGTAGGCGGCGTTCAGCAATGTGATTGCGCGGTAGATGCTACAATCCAGCTCATCGCCCTTTTTGTAGATGGGACACACGACACCTTCCATCCACTCCTGCGGCAGAACCTCATCCTCCCAAACCTTGGTAATCAACCAGTGCAGCGCTCTAGCCAGTGCCTCACCACCGTGTTTAAACAGCTCTCCTGGTAGTTGGTCAACTCCAGGGGCTTTGTTGTTTTTCAGCTGGCCGATCTCCTCATGGATTTCTTGGAGATTCGGAGCCGGAAGTCGCATGTCTTGCGCGCCTGCTCCCAGGTTTATCAGCATACCGCCACCGTTGTCTGCCATATCGCCATTCAGGTGCTCTTCGTAGTGCTGCCGCCACCTTTGGATTACCTCACGCTCGCTTGTAAGAAAGTTCCCGTTTATATCTTTACACGTATCGGGCTGTGGCTTTTACGTGAACTGTTTAACTTCTCATAGAACTTTCGTGCGTAGCGCGGTACAGTTCCTCCGGTACAGTCTCTCCAAGGTCTCGATATTCCTGCTGGCGCTTTTTCCTCCGGAAAATCGAGTTTTGTCTATTCCGCGCCTGTTTGTATCGTGCCTCGTTCGCCCTCGTGCGGTGTTGCAGCAATCTCGCCCATGCTGCATTCTTCTCTTCAACTAACTGCTCACATTCGCCGTCATACCAGTCGTTTCTCTGATCCGGAGCCACCGTGCCTAGTGCAGCGGTTGTACACCGTCGAGAGTTTTGAGCGCAGACATACTGCAACGAGGTAGTGGTCGGATTCAATATTCGCACTGCGGTAAGTGCGTAGATTCGTGATGTCGGAGAAGAATTTACCGTCGATTAGAACGTGGTCGATTTGGTTTTCCGTTACTTGATTAGGTGATTTCCATATGGCCTTGTGGATATTCTTGCGGGGGAAGAAAGTGCTTCGGACTACCATTCCGCGGGAGACGTCCGACAGTGGGCATCCATCGTATGTCTGCTCCAGCTGTGCATAGAACGCTTCTTTCTCGTCGTCGGGTCTCCCTTCGTGTGGGCAGTGCACGTTGATAATGCTATAGTTGAAGAAACGGTCTTTTATCATCAGCTTGCACATCCTTGCGTTAATTGGTTGCCACTCCCCACTACGCAGCCAATTTACAATCCTGCGGTGCCATGCGACTTCTGCGGCCAATCTTTGGATCCGATACTACAATTACATCGTTGTGGCTAGTCCATCGACACTAAGTTGTTAATCCGGAACTACTTCTGGGCCCATAAGCTGTTGGAAAACTGGAGCTGTCGGTCAATAGCCTGACAGAAGTATCAGTCATTGGCCTGCCATGTGTGTTTTCTTTTAGATGCTCTCCTTTATTTCCAATAGGTTATGGATTCAGTGTGCTTCCACTGCGAATTTTCCGTTTACAGAGTCGTGTCACACGCTACCTGATATTTCAACAGAAAATATTCAAAAACAAGTTGACTTCGTTCTACAAAGAACGGGTCTTTTCGTTCATGGCGAACATCTGTTCTAAAAATAATCCTGGGAAGCACAAAGGTTGATGACCAATTGGTTGGTTGCCGAAAAGTGTGCTCCATCAAAGAGATTTATAATTCCTAATGTTAAAGTAACCGAAAAGCTATTAGAGCTCAGCAAGAGAGCTCTTTGCACCTTTACTGGCCTGATAACCGGACACTGCCCGAGCAGATATCACTTGAAAAATATTGGCCAGATTCAGAATGATTTCTGTCGTTTCTGTAACATGGAACGTGAAACCTCGGAACATCTGCTTTGCAGTTGTGATGCATTGTACAAGGGTAGATCTAAATTTCTAAATAGTGGCTTTAGGCAACCAGGAGATATTTGTACTGCAAATCCTGGAAAGGTAGTGGGTTTTACTAACTCAATTATACCGGACTGGGAAAATACGCGTCTTAGGTTGTTTATTTGACAAATGGTGATCAACCTAGAAGATGCGAACACATAGTTAATAGTAATCAGGGATATACCACAAAAGTTCAACTCAATGGACGCAGTGGTTCTACGCCACAAAAAAAAACTTTCCGATAAAAACATACATACTATTTACTTCTTGGAGTCGTATTTCAAAATAAACGTAATTGAGCTTCAATTTGAACCATGTTTTATCTCGCCTGTTTGAAATATGAAATGAACTCTACCCCTGAATATTTAATATATTCGTTTTCAAATAAAAAAAATTATGAAACATTGAGAAATCCCGGGATCCCAGGATTTCCCGGGATATACAAAACATTTCATCCCGAATTCCGGGCACCTCCGGGACAGAAAAAAGTTTAAGGCCAAGCCTTCCGGAATTCAAAACTAAACGCACTCGCGTTTTCAAAGGCACCCTATTCAAACAGAAGCTACGCACAACTGTAATTTTCATTATTCAAGGTTTGCTGCATCGCCTACGTTTAAATGGTTACATAATTTTCCATCACCGAATGAAAGGTTTATTTCAAGATGAATAATGCGATTGGCTTTTTCCCCCTGGATTATCTATGGATAGACAATAGGCATAGACTAAGACACAGCTTACGGAGCGGAAAGCAATCTCGTTTTGAATAAAATTCAAGCTGTAATCCAATGATGGCTGATTTGCTTTGCGCCAAAAGGACAAAATAGAAACAACATGTCTTATATAAACCATTAATAGCACATCACTTTATTGTTTCAATAAACTTCTGTAGTTGCTGCTGATTCTTACAGATATAAGCACTTTCTCTTCCTTTCCGCAAGCACAAACTATTCGAAGGATCACAATAGTAAAACTTTTATTTCGATGGCTTATTCCCATCGAAGTAAATATATTATAAAACATCAATAAACAGCATAACTTTTCCTTCAGAATTAACAAGTTTGTCTGTACTTGCTGCCAACAGTTAGTTCCTATTAAAATTTGAACCACTCAAGCACTAGGCGTAACATCTTTGAATATAAGAAGAAACGAAAGAAAGAAGGCATTTATCAACTTGGAGTTTAACATAGACGAAAAATAATAACGAAATAAAATACCGATAACACAGAGGAATAATAGCCAATTGTAACGTCTTTGATTTTTGCAGCTGACTGCCAAACAATGAAATAATGCATGAATGAAGGTTAGTGTGATAGAACGATTAACGTAGGAGTGCTGTTAATGAGCGAATTAGTAACTGGGCTTCGCCAATTCTAACCATTAGAAATGCAGCATTAGTACAGATTGTTAAAGGCTGAGGTGCAAAACAAGAATTTAATCATTAACCTCGGCTGCCTGTTTCCAGGTCTCCTTCGGGAGATTGAGCCACCGGGCGCCCTCCGGAGCCCCGTCCAGATCGTGTTCCTGCGAGGGTGAGCTCTTCAGCACGTTCGACTGGCGCATTAGGGCACTTTTCGGCGTCGACGCGTCCGCCACCTCTGGCGTGGTCGGAAGGCGTGTCGGTTCCGGTGTGGTTGGAATTTGTAGCGGCGGTGCAGCCGATTCCGACTGAACTCTTCGCTGCGGAACTTGATGGCGCGCCGACTCCCCTTCGAGATGTGCTGAAACGGTGCGGTTTCTGAACAGCGGAAAGAGAGTAAATCAGAATCGAGCCAACTGTAGTCATAGAATCGCGTCGTACCTGTCTTTGCCAAATGTGCTGCGAAGCTTGTCGTCCTGCTCGCTGAAGCTCATGTTGATGCCGGAGTCCTGGGAAGACATGGACGAGGTGAGATCTGACTTTTTGGCGATGGCACCGGTGTAGGGCAAGCCCGGACCGGAGTGCTCTGGACTTGGCGCCGTGGCAGCGTGGATTGATGAGTTTGGCCGAGGGAACGATTCCGAACGATGTTTGTCAATGTCGGCGGACTTGGGCCGGCTGGTGTCAGGAGTGGTATCGCTGTAGCGCTGCTTGGTCAATCTGAGATTTGGTTTCGAGAGGGACGGGAGGAGAAAATTTTGGAACCCTGGTTAGTAGTGCAAAAGCCCAAAAACGTTTTGTGTAGATAAAAGGATAACGTATGAGTGGGGATAAAGTGATTAGTGGTTATTACAGTCTATGTCCACCACCGCCGCCGGCCGAGTTAGCCTTGAGGATGTCAGGTGGGGAGTTTTTGCGTGACCCCAGACAACCTTCGGGCGAGATTATCTCGTCCACGGCATTCACAACATCGCGGATCTCAGATTTGACCTCGTTCATCATTCCCTTGCTGAACTCCCGGAGATAGTCAACGACGTCACTGGCTGAGATCGAATCACGCTTGCTTTCGTTGCTATTACTGAAATGAAAAATGTTATCGTGAGTAAGCGAAATCTACTGGAAGCTGATCAACCGATCGAACCTTATATTGCCAAGAGAACTCATTGTAGCCCCTGTTAAATCTAAATTGTCTGTGCTTTCTAATGCGTCCTCCACTTTGGAGATGACATCCCGAATTTCGGATTTGATTTCCGTTGCAAGCTCTTTGGTAACTTCTTTGACGTACGCTTGGATGTCTTCGGCAGTTTCGCTACAACAGCTGCTGCAAGAGAAAATGGCTTCGATTAGTCTAACCCCACCTCATTGAACAAGTCGCCATCATAACACAGACATTGAAGCAATGCGATTAAACTGCTGGATCTACGCTAAGGGAAGTGTGGTATCTACAAACTCCAAATCCATTCAGGAGATTGATCAACGAGTACATCGGAAAGGTTGAGTCTTCTAACAAAAACCGAAAAAAACGATAAAAACACGAAAAATCCTGCTAACCTTCCCAGAGGCAACGACTGCAGCAGATTCGGTAAGCTCGGTGCAAGCGACGCTGCAACTGCAGTGGCGAGATTCTCGCAGGATCCGATGCTGAGATCCGTCTGGCTACTGCAGGAACAAGAGCGCTGCTTCGGTGGCCGGGGAACAGACGAAGGCGTCGGCGACACGGGCGATCGTTCGCTAAGGCTTAACGTGCGGCCCCCATTACGGGAGGTCATCGTCATCGTTGTCGTCGTCGACGCGATCGCCTGAGATCGATGGCGCTGATGCTGGCCCAAGCCAAGACTGTTTCGCGTCTGGGGACCAAAGCAATCAAGAGTTCCGCCACCATTATCATTCCCATCATTGCAAATAGCATTAGTAGCGCAATCGAGATTAGTGAGACTACCGCGGTCGGTTGGACTGCCAGTCGTTACCGTACTCGGTGGAGATCCCCAGCTATTACATCTGTAGCAGGTTGTTCAGCGTGCATTCGACCGAAAATATAGAGTCAATTGATATTGCGATTTCGAGATACAGATTGTTTAGTCACACACATGCGTTCCGGCTTACGTCGGCCTTGACTCACCTGTTTCGACTGATGCTGACGTCGGAGGTTGCTGCTAGGTTCGTTACCTGAAGTTGATGTGGAGACGGGGGACTGAAGTTAGTGACTTCACCTCCTAACGAAAACCGAACGATTGGGGGCGACGAAGTAGGAGTTGGCGTGCGACTGCACGACTGGTTTGGTGAGCTGGAGTGCTGCCGACGAACGGAGATCTGTAGTGGAGATGCCGGAAGACTACGGCTCTTGAACCGCTTGATGTCCAGCGCTGAAAGACTATGATGCCTATGGATCATCAGAAGCGATGGATTCTCTGGAACTAGAATAGAAAGTGAAACGAATCTCTCCCTTGAAAAACCTTTAAAAAAACTTACTCGTGGTGGGATCAAATGGCACCGTATTTTTGACGCTGTGCGAATGACCCAGCAGTAATTCGTGGGCTTCCCCCGGCAGCATATACCACCTTAAACACTCTACCGAACTGCTTGGCAACTTGAGAACAACTTCATCCGATGTCGACTTTTGCGCCATTTTTCTGGAACGGTTAAACAAATTGCGTGCAGTTTGAAGACAGTCCGAATAGCTCTGTGGAAATGATCCCGGTCCGGAAATCCTTCGATCGGAAAACAACATCTTCCCATCTGTGTAGCGGATTGCACCCAACCATTTGCGCTCTTTGGCGAGAGAGTTCGAGTGGTGTCTCCATTCTCCTGTGCGATCATCTACGTCGTACTGAGGCAATAACTTCCAAGCCTCCGTAGCCACCATTTTGAGCGCCTCCAGAATAAACGCCACCTCGGCCTCCGCCATAAAATACGGAAATGTAATTCTTATGTAACCGGGATGGACGCTGGCAGCCTTCAGTGATTCGTCGTTCAGCACTTTATCGTACTCCACTGCCAGTTGCGGATTTATTCCCAGCGAATCCGATATCATATTATCCGCCGTTGCTTGAACCCCGAATACATCGTTCAGGACGGCCACTACAAAGCGATGATGTAGAAACGCCCCCCTCGGATGGCGCACCATAAAACACAACGTCGTCAATCTCTTCGCCGTAGTACACGGAGGCCCAAGTAGAGCTATCTCCGGTATCGTCCTCACATGAGCCAGTATTTGCTTGCAGATTTTCTCCATTCGACTCATGATTGCTTGGACTCCCAGGGATTCCTTCAGCTGTAAAACTAGACCTGCCCGAACAGCTTCGACTACACCAACGGTGTCGTTCAGGCAGGAACCCGAACTTTCAATTATCTTACGTTTGATCACCAACACCCCAGGAGCTTGCACTCCACCCACCATCTTGTTGCAGTGGAAAAATATGGCATCTTTTTGAGCACCCGGAAGAATGGGGTTTGTCACGATGGGCGCACAAGAGGCAACAATGCTGTGATCCCAAATCGACAGTGCGTCATACTGGTGGAGCAAAATTGTAGTCGCTACATCGTCTGCCAAGATCCCCGTCAGGCGCGAAGCGCCCGAGAACAACCCCACCATGGTCCGCTTCGTTTCTGAGTACTGCATCAACCGCTTCTCCAAGTCCACCAAATCCAGAAAGCCTTCGTGGTTTTTGATTATCCGTTCAACATGCCATCCGGCATCGATCCACAATCGGAGGTTTCTGATAGGTTCTGAGGTGCTTACGAACAGGACCGGCGACAGAGACTGGGCGACGGTTCGCGGGTGATGATGACCACAGTTCGACAGCAGGAAACATAGTCGTTCCGCTGGGTTATCACAAAAGATCACTTCATCTTCGGGCGTGGCACCGACGGCAACCCGTACCAGGTCCCGCGCTTCGTTGCTGCACGTGGCGAGTGAGAAGGAAAAACATGTCGGAATGGAACGTATAGATCATGTTAAGAGAATCGAGGGAAAAGGAGATACTTACTCGTAAAGGTGTGACTGAAGACCGGTAACGGCGGAGATGCAGTTTGTGTCACCAAATGCCGGCAGGACTTCTTTGTTGATGTAGTCTTCGAGGAACTGGAGGGAGCGGCCCGACGAGGCATAATCGGCATAGACGACTGCAAAGAAACGAATTGATTGTACGCATATGTTAGACACATTTTTGAAGCAGAGCTTGGAGGTGTAGGAATAGGAATTGAAAGGTTGAAATATGAATTCAGCTTTCGCGGACTTTTGTGGTGGAAAGACTATATTTGTACTGTTTGTAATTTACAATTTACACAAAGGCGAATCAATAGAGTAAGTGCGTTAGTGACACTATGCGGCGCTAAACGCGTACCACGCGGAACGCCTAGTTGGGGAAGCTGTCATAAACATATTGAATAAAGTTAATCTTATCATAAACAATATAGTGTACTACAAAATTTCAACTCAATGGACGCAGTGATTAGCAGCAGATAAGATACGGCGCCATGCTGGCGAGGGCCTATTTTATTGGACTTTCGATTAAAAAAATAAAAGGCTGAGTTTGATAAACGAAACATAAAAAATAACTTTTATTGATCACGACTGTTCGTAACGAGTTCACTTTGGAGAATGAGAGAAAAGGCGCGTGAAGCGCAAACGATGATGTGTCTAGAACAAGGTGGGTATAGCTCATAAGGTGTACCACAACAAGATGATTGGTGGCAAGGTAGTTGTTCACACCAACACTCCTCCTCAACTTAAGTTGCCATCCTACGATGAAAGCCCCATCATACGAGAAAACTTCAAAATCTTCACTGCACCCACCGGTTTAGTGAGAGCATCAGCTACCATGTCTTCAGTTGGGCAGCGACGACTTTTACGATCAGTGCTAACGAACTGGATGCAACTCTGATTATCCTCCATTACCTTGATTGGACCTTTCAGCTCTTCCCCCATTTCAATCAACAGATTCTTCAGCCAGATTAGCTCCTGACTTGTTTCACATAGCGCCACATATTCAGATTCCATTGACGATAACGTGATGCAGGTTTGGCTCCGACTTGCCCACGATACTGCTCCACCAGCATATTTGAATACAAAACCAGTTGTAGATTTTCTTGTACTCACGTCGCCGGCCCAATCAGCATCCGAATAGCCGATCAGTTGTCCATTTTCGTCGCCATACACTAATTTCCACTCATTAGTTGCCTTCAGATAACGAACTACACGCTTGGCCGCAACCCAATCTGCTTCAGTAGGCGAACACACTTTGCGACCTAGTATCGCCACACTAGCTGCTACGTCCGGCCTTGCACAAACAGAAATGTAGAGTAGCGCTCCGACGAGACTACGATATTCGTTCCCATCGGCTAATTTTGCACTCTTATCCTCTGCACCCAAAAAACCTTCTTCCATAGGCGTTTTAGCCCGTTTCGCATCACAAAGACCAAATCTATCTGCAACCTTCTTTATGTACCCTCCTATTGAAACACTGTACTTTTAGTCATTGTTTCTATCTATCTTCAAGCCCAAAAACTGATTAGGCTCTCCGAGGTTTGTAACTTCAAAATAGTCTTTCAACATACTGTACACCGAATCAATTTCAGCTTCGTCTTCACAGCCAACCATTATGTCGTCAACATATACTAACAGGTAAACACGTTTCCCATGTACCAATTTTGAATACAGGCACGGGTCAGTAACACTTTGCACAAAACCCATTTCCAAAAGAACACCATGTAGCCGTTGATTCCAGCATCGAGCTGACTGCTTGAGTCCGTAAATGCTCCTTTTCAAACGACAAACCATATTTTCTTTTCCCTTCACTGCATATCCAGGCAGTGGCCTCATGAAAATCTCTTCGCTTCGTTCACCGTACAAGTAGGCCGTTTTCACATCGAAATGTTTCAATGTCATTTTTCTTCTGCTCGCCACTGCCAACAGTACACGAAGAGTTGCGTGGCTCGTAACAGGTGCAAACACCTCGTCGTAATCGACTCCATACTTTTGAGAGTATCCCTGAGCCACCAGACGTGCTTTGTACTTCGTAACTTCTCCAGCTGCATTGCGTTTGAGCTTGTATACCCAGCGACAACCGACCACCTTTCGCCCAGCAGGTAACTTCACGATCTCCCATGTTCCGTTTTGTTGATGAGATTTCATTTCTTCTAACATCGCCGCTTTCCATTTTTCTTTCTTCTCACAGGAAAGTGCTTCACGAAAAGTTTTCGGTTCTGCTTCATCATGATCCAGCGATTCAACGGCAAAAATCTCTTCAATCAATCTGCGAGGCGCAACTCCTTTCGTGGTTCGTTTTGAACGTCGGGCAATTTCATCCAAAGGAAATCCATGGAATGAACCATCTCCTTCGGAAACTGTGTCGTAAAATGATTCGTTGAAATCAGTTTCTTCTTGCGATTCCATGTCAGCTTCCACTTCCTCAAGCTCACGCCGAGGCGCATCCACCGATGGCAACATCAGTGGTACTTCCAGCACTCCTCCTGTTTCCAGACCATGGCAACTAACAGCTTCCTTCGTATCGCACAATTCAAGGAATTTTGCATCCCTACTAATCATAATTAAATTCGTTGCAGGATTCAAGAAACCAGTGGCGTAGCCAGAAAATTGGTCTGGGGGGGTTTCCGAACATTTTTTTTTCGAAAAAAAAAAATTCTTCTAAAAATTTTGTCTTTGGGGGGGGGGTTTATGGCCAAAACCACCCCCGTGGCTACGCCACTGCAAGAAACGATACGCCTTACGACCGTCAGCGTACCCAACGAAGACCAGTTGTTCTGATTTCTTATCAAGCTTCCGTCGCCTTTCTTTGGGAATGTGCACGTATGCTTTCGAACCGAAGATCCGCAAATGTCCGTACGACGGTTTCTTATCATGCCAAAGCTCGTACGATGTTTTGGTGACAGTTGATGAGGGTAAACGGTTCTGCAAGTAATTTGCAGTGCAAATCGCCTCCCCCCAATACTGCTTCTCCAAATTCGACTCCGCAAGCATGCACCGAAGCATCTCAGCTAGATAACGGTTCTTCCGTTCCGCAATACCGTTCTGTTGTGGTGAATACGGCGCCGTCAACTCGTGCACGATACCACTTTCCGCAAAAAACTTCCGCAACGAACTACTCAAATACTCGCCACCGCCATCGGAACGCAACTTCTTTGGAAAATGTCCAAACTGATTTTTCACCAGACAGCAATATTCCCGGATTTTTTCTTCAGCGTCCGATTTACGCCGTAATAGATACACTACACTATAACGCGAAAAATCGTCCACTAGCACAATATAAAACCGATTGCCACTAGGCGTTTCTTCTTCCATCGGTCCACCCAAGTCAGTGTGCACAAGATCTCCTACCGCAATAGATTTACTGTCCGACACTTTCGGGAACGATTCACGAGCCATTTTCCCCTCACAACACGGACCGCACACTGACTGCACTGTGCATGGATCTAGTTTCAACCCGTATCCCAAATTGTCACGCACTATTTTATCTACTACTTGCATATCACGATGGCCAAGACGTCGATGCCACAGATGCCTGCACAATTCCGAATGCTTCGAATTTACCAGAAATGCCTTTTCAGGAACATGCTTTAAGTGGTACAAGCCACCTTTGCGTTGACCAACTAATACCGACTCATTTACTTTCAGAATACGGCATTCGTTCTGTTCGAACAACACACTACACCTCAAGTAGGTAATCCTACTCACCGACAGCAAGTTACCAGCAAGAAACGGAACATGTAAAACATTGTCGGGTCGCACTTTGATTTTCACACCATCGCAATTAAATGACACTAGCTTGCCCGTGCCGCTACCAGACGATTCAATGGGTTTTCCATCCGCCAAACAGACTGCTGTTGCTCTTGATTTATTCACGGCATCCAACAATGTAGCATCACTTGTCATGTGAGCCGTTGCACCTGAATCCAGATACCAAAACCAGGATCCCACTTTATTCCCCGCCGCCAAATACACTTCAAAACCAGAAACAGATTTAACAGCAACGTTTGCCTTTGGATTTTCGGACTCCTTATCACGTTTGCCTAGCATGAGCTTTTGACAATCACGGCGAAAGTGGCCAGTTTTCTTGCAGTAATGGCACGTCACTTCTTTCTTCACTTTCGGCTTACTCGCATTCATATTTTGTATTTAGCCGAACTGATCACCAGTGCCTTATCATCACGACACTCGCTGTCCACGCGTCGACGACCTTCGTCAAGCAGCTTACCTTTTACAAAATCCACTGTAAGGTCTGCATCCGGTCGACTTTCAAGAGCTACGATCAAACCGTCATATGATCTCGGAAGACTGGACAACATCAATGCGACGAACCAGTTGTCTTTCACTTCCTCGCCCAAAGCAGTTAAACGTAACCGCAGCGCCGACATCTCCTTCAAGTGTTCCGCCTATTGCCATTTTCCGGCATCCGGATAGTGATCAACTGTCACACCACGTGGATAATGCTGGAAAGAGATGCACGCTCGTGATAGTCTTTTAACACTAGCAACCCTATAACCAGAGACCGGCGGAGTGAAAAACTGTCGAAATGGCAACGTATGAAAAGGTGTGATATCGTGGAAATAATACTGGCATCACTTGAACTTTTTGCTGGACTCTTATGGGTGAAAAAAGTAAACAAGTCGATTTGGAACCGCTTTTGACGGTTTGATTGGAAACAAGATGGCGTCTTTGCCGATCTCTTATTCTAGTATTTCTATTTAACACATCCCACATCTCTTTCGCCGTCGTCTTCGTCATGACATGAATCAGTTGTGTATCCTCCAGAGCCAAACCAATCAACGCCTGCGCCTTCTCATCTTCTGAGATCCAGGTCGCATCATCAGTTGCGGGTTTTGGCTCGGTTAACACCTTCAACAACTTTTCCCTCGTCAGAAGCAGACGCATCTTAAATTTCCACACCGCATAGTTTCCATCATTCAACTTTTCAACCGTCACTTTCGTGTCCGCCATCTTGTTTTTCACAAGCACACCACGGCACTCCCGAAACGCGAATAGCAAAAAATTTCACCGATGCAAAACAAAATGCACTACCGCGCGAGAAAAATAATCAACAAACTCAACCACTCAAACGTAAACTGGGCCAATAACCTATTGGACTTTCGATTAAAAATAAAAGGCTGAGTTTAACAGGAGGATGAAACGCCTGTCATCCGCGGTACAATGGCACTCTACCCAACATCGTTTTTGGTACTTCTGTTTTTGGTACCCTGTTTCTGGGTAGTATACCCGAATGCAGCGCTCATTTTGGGTGATTGGTTCGTACGCAGTTAGTGCCAATTATCGGCAATTAATTTCTCCTGGCGAAAACTTGCAATTAGTTAAGGTACATCGAGTCTTTTGTGTTTGTATGGCTTCTTTATGTCGAAAAATAGCTCGTCGATACTTCTGAAGTTTTGTTAACATGAATTAAACAAAATTAAAACAAAAACATTGTACACCATATTGAATGAATGGTGGGTAGGCGTATTAGCCTTCTCTTCAGTCCCCTGGAGTTTCATGAACGAAACATAAAAAATAACTTTTATTGATCACGACTGTTCGTAACGAGTTCACTTTGGAGAATGAGAGAAAAGGCGCGTGAAGCGCAAACGATGATGTGTCTAGAACAAGGTGGGTATAGCTCATAAGGTGTACCACAACAAGATGATTGGTGGCAAGGTAGTTGTTCACACCAACATATTTACCCGTGCGCCGACAAAACAAAACCATGCTAAGGGTGGCTGAGTTCGATGGAACCCATGGAACGATGATACCAACGAACAAGCCGGTCGAGAAGATGTCATCACTTAAGCTGCTCTGCATCAACAGTTGCATTGTCGGAGACAGAAAGGCCAGGACTAGTTGAAACCATAAAATGGTCAGATTTGACACGAAATCCTGCTCAAAGAATATGCGGAACCAAGGAATCATGAGGTGTATAAATGCTCTCCTTGCATTCAACGAGAGATAGATGCGGAGATCGAGCGCTTCAAGCATCTTGATGTAATTCATTCCAAGTTAATTGCCTATATTCCGGGTATTGAGCCACCCGGAATGGTTATTAATTACTGTGTCGAAATTCGATTTATGCATATGCGCAACATGTGGCAGATGTAGTTCGAAAAATGTATTGAAGGGTAATCATTTCCTTCGGTGGAATTCGATCCCACGAAACCAGTACGCTAGACAGGTGCTTTCCCTACTAGGCCTAAGACCTCGGTCGTCCTCCGCAGCTTATCGTGTACTGAGGAAACCACATTCCCAGCACCAGTCACGTAGCCAAGCTCTCGCAATCTATTTTCAGAACTAACTCTCTTTCATGTATTATTTGTACAATGACAACCAATTAGGATGAGTATTAAATATAAGTGCAGCTAGGATCATGTTCTGCTTTACAATCCCTCCCCAGGCCATCTGCGATGCACCACAATAACGTGCACTCCCCAGTCCCCACACGAAGGGAGACCCGACGACGAGAAAGAAGCGTTTAATACACAGCTGGAGCAGACACATGAGAAGAAGAATGCAGCATGGGTGAGATTGCTGCAACACCGCACGAGGGCGAACGAGGCACGATGTAAACTATCGCTTTAACCTGTTGCCAGGTTAGATTTCGGTCGACTTCTTTTATTTCTTTATTGAGGCTTCGCCGCCATGAGCCTCTGGGTCTGCTTCTGCTGCGATGTCCCGCTGGGTTCCTGTCTAATGCTTGTTCACAGATTTCGTTTCCGCCCCTACGTAGAGTGTGGCAGACCCAGGCCCACTTCCGATCCCGAATTTCTGTTGCTATCGGCCTCTGGTGACAACGACGATGGAGCTCGTTGTTTGAGATCCAGTTGTGAGGCCACCAGGCCCGAATTAAATACCGCAGGCATCTGTTAATGAACACCTGCAGCCGTTGAGTGTTCTCCACTGATACACACCATGTTTCGCTAGCGTATAACAGCACAGATTTCACGTTAGAGTTGAAAATTCGTATTTTGGTGCGTTCACTTATCTGCCTGTTTCTCCAGATATTTCTTAAACTCGCAAAGGCAGTCCTTGCTTTCTTGATCCGTGCGCCTATGTCGATCTTGATACCGCCGTCTGACGCCATTTGGCTACCAAGAGATGGGAAGCTTTCAACATGCTCCACTGGTTGCCCGGCTACTGCGAAACTGGAAGGAGTCAGCGTGTTTACATCCAACGATTTGGTTTTGTTGACGTTGATGACTAAACTTGCCGAAGAGGAGTGCTTGGCAAGGTCGTTGAGCTTACTCTACATATCAGAGCGCCGTTGCGCGAGGAGTGCAACGTCATCAGCCAATTCGAAGTCGTTTAGGTGCTCCATGGTTATAGGCTGCCATAACAGCCCGCGGTTTGGTTCACGGTCAATCGCATCTACCAGAATCTCGTCGATTACGATGAGAAACAGCAACGGAGATAGAAAACATCCTTGCCTCACACCAGCTACGATTCGGATAGGATCGGACAAGACCTCATTGTGCAGCACTCTACACGAAAAGGCCTCGTACTGTGCTTCGATGAGGCCGATGATTTTCTCAGGAACCCCCTTGCGTCTCAGGGCGCCCCACATACTCTCGTGATTGAGACGGTCGAAAGCTTTTTCGTAGTCAATGAACACCAAGTAAAGGGTCTCTTGGAATTCGTTGACCTGCTCCAGAATTATGCGGAGCGTGACAATATGGTCCACACAGGATCTTCCGGCACGGAATCCGGCCTGCTGCCGCCGGAGAGTCGCATCGATCTTGTAACGAACGCGAATCAATCAATTTGCATTTCAAACTCAAGTTGTCATTTTCGTTAAGCTATACAGCGCACCGCATGGCATATTGTTAGTTGCAATATGCGCATAGTTGATAATTCTCTGCTACCCGAGACAATTATGTCATAAACTAATCTTCTACGAAGGACCAAGAAAGAGACCCATAAATTGTAACAAAAATATTGACGCACCGATAGTGGCGGCGATAACAAAGTAGAGATAATAAGAAAGGGACCCAAAAGATAATGAGTCAAAATCAGGTAGAATATATTGTACATTCATTTATATATACGGCTTAGCATTAGTAATAAAGTTAGTTCTAGACCACAGTTCTACAGTGTATGTTTTCTACATCCGAAAATCCGTAAGTCACCGGCGTCACATTTTGGTGAACTACCAGAGAGGAAAGTACTCGCGACGTTGTGTTGAAATTGTGCAGTGATACCGGCGCGCGGAGATCAACTAGAATAAGTGGAAAGGACTCCGACAAAAATAAAAAATAAAAATTGTCGTAATAAATAGCTAGAGTGATTGATTTTGTAACGTGGTATACTGGAGTGGACTGGTACGCCAGGAGTGCAGTCTGAGTGTTGTGCATTGTCACAAAATTTAACTGTTACAAATCTTGAGCCAATAGTGGCAAACATTCGAAAGTTGTGAATAGATATTCACGAATCGTGTCTAAAATACCTTGTGTGTTGAATATTAAAACCCAGAGTGGTAATTCAAGTGAAACTAGGACATTGGACATTTTGAAAATAGTGAAACTGCAGTGTGTGAATTAACAAAAAGGTTGGAAATACCTTTGTAAGCTGTCATCAGAAGTGAACGCGCAGATCCGGCAAAAGGAAACAGAGAAGCAAAGTAGCAGCAAACAACCAGGTGATAGTAAAGTGAACATTTGCGATGGCAAAATCAAAAGCTATGTTCCAATTCGTGGAAAATAAGAACGGAAACTGCCGTTTATGCAAGGAAGCTGACACCAAGGATAATATGGTGTCTTGTGACGATTGTGATAGGTGGTTCCACCTTAGTTGTGTGCAACTTAAGCATACGCCGACAAAAGAAGAGCGATTCCTTTGCGCAAAATGCGAATATCTGGAAAACGAACGAGCGAAATTATTGGACGTAAAATGAAATTTGATTTAGCGAACCAGCTAAATGAATCGCTGAAAATTCAACAAGATGTGGCAAACAGACGTCAGTCTGAAGGTCCTTTAAATGTGACGAGGCAAGCCTTAATCAAGCTTCCAAAATTTAGTGGAGAGGCTCGTGAATGGCCGAAATTCAAAAGCATTTTTAATGACACATCTGCCGAAGGTAGATTTACCAATCTCGAAAATTTATCAAGATTGGAAGAAGCTCTGTATGGCCAAGCTGCCAAGAGCGTGTCAAATTTGATGATAGGGGCAGCTAATGTTCCTAAAATAATGCAACGGCTTGAAGAAATTTATGGGAGACCGGAGGCTATTTATCAGCAATTATTGAACGAGCTGACAAAAACATTGAATCAACCCAAACTCCATACAATCGATATTGCTAACGCATTGGACGATTTGGTTGTGACAATGGAAACATTGGCCAAGCCAGAATTCCTTCATGATTATCGGTTAATTACTGACATAGTATCAAAGCTACCATTTAGTATGCAGATAACATGGACAGAAGCGCTTCAAAGAAATGTCAGTCAGCCAACTCTCCATGATTTGAATAAGTGGCTGCAAACTCACGCAACGACATTACGGAGATTAGCACCACCTACAAGAAAGGAACAAAAGCCCAGAATCAATATTCATAACAATCCTTTCAAAATGCAGTGCAACGTTTGTAAGCATGAGCATCAAACGTTCAAGTGCAATATATTGAAAAACCTCAATGTTGAGCAAAGGCAACAACGAATTCAACAATTGAAACTGTGTTTTTTGCCTGAACAAAGGACACGGTAGTAAGGTTTGCAGAAGCAAGCGAGAATGCAAAATAGACGGTTGCAAGGGAATGCACAATCGTTTATTGCATAAATCAGCCGTCGAGAAACCCAAGGAAAATCCAAATCTGGAGAAGGACAAAACTAACAATAATCATCATGGAAATCGGAAATCAACGGTATATTATCAAATAGTACCAGTAACGTTGCAGAATGGAAAACTCTCTTTGAAACATTCGCTTTCCTTGATCCCGGCTCGTCATTGCCTTTTGGATCAATCGGTAGCGGATAAACTTGGGCTCCATGGACGGTCAGACCCACTGGAATTAACCTGGACGCAGAACGTTTCAAAGGAATCACCTAGCCGAAGAGTACAGCTGTGGATACGCGGACATGGAGAAAAAACTTATTCAATGAAGGATGTCAGGACCATCGAGAACATTGAACTTCCAACGCAAACATTGGATATTAAACACATGAAGAAGGAGTTCACTTATTTAGCTGATGTTCCAGTTCAGGGATACGTCAACGCCAAGCCCATGATTTTAATTGGCATGGAGCACGCTCATTTGTTGTTGACGACCGACAGAAGGGTAAGTGACGAGAACTCGCCGATGGCAGCGCGTACCAAACTAGGATGGTTGATTTTCGGTAAGGTATATAGAGGTGAGCCTTCATATTCTTTTGCATTAGAGAGCATGAAAGTACAGATTTGAGAGCAATTTTGAAAATTATTGTTCTACTGAAAACTTTGGAGTCAACGTCGTTAATAAATTACCAAAATCAGCAGAAGTAGAAAGAGCTGAATCAATTATTAAAAATACAATTAAATATGAAAACGGACATTACTCAATAGGATTATTGTGGAAAACTGAAAGTATGAGTTTCCTCCAAGTTTTAATAATGCTTTCAAACGTTTGGAAATGTTGGAGAAGACATTAGCTAGGAAACCAGAGCTAAGAAAATGGGCAATTGAGTCATTTGAAGGATTTGTTAAAAGGGTTATGCCTGTAAGCTTAGCCCACGTGAGCTACTACAGGAACATCCAAACACCTATTATTTACCTCATTTTATTGTGACAAATAAAAACAAAGTCCCACCTAAATCAAGAATTGTTTTTGATGCAGCTGCAGCAGTAGAAGGAGTATCTTTTAACTCAGCACTGCTTTCAGGTCCTGACACAGTAAAATCTTTGTTCGGTGTTTTGCTAAGATTCAGAGAGTTCAAAATCGCTGTTACAGGGGATATACAAGAAATGTTTCAGCAAATAAAAATTGTTATGGAAGATCAGCCTGCACAAAGATACCTTTGGAGACAATGTGAGGCCGATAGGGATCCGAGCGTATATGTGATGGAATCAATGATTTTTGGATCAACGTGTTCTCCTGCTTGTGCTCAAGCAGTGAAAATTATAATGCACAGCTTTTTAAGGATGATTTTCCAAAGGCTTCTGAGGCTTCTGAAAATAACTTTTATGTTGATGATTATTTGGATAGCTTTGATGAAATTAAAGAAGCATCTGAAGTTGTTCAGGGTGTTATAAATATTCAACAGTATGCTGGATTTCATCTAAGAAGTTTTATTACAAATTCGCAACAGCTTGCCAACGTTATTCCTTCAGAAAGACTTCATGTTTCAGAAATAAAATGGTTCGAGAATAAAGAAATACCAACTGATAAAGTATTGGGTATCTATTGGAATACATCAACTGATTTGATCGAATTTCAATTAAAACTTGATCGATTGAATTACAAGGTTGATTACAAAGAGAGAAACTCTCTCGTTTGTAATGAGTATTTACGATCCATTAGGGTTAATTTCGAACTTCACAATTCATGGTAGAATTCTTTTACAAAATGGCATAAAGAATCTTCTGATTGGGATAGCCAGTTACAAGATAGTTTATCAAATTTTGGAACTCTTGGATAGATATGCTTAAACTTGTCACCCATTTTAAGATTCCAAGATGTATGACCTTGAAAAATGCATTATTTTATGAATTGCATATGTTCGGAGATGCTTCGGAAAATGCTTTTGCTGCCGTTGTGTATCTGAAAAGTGTTACTGAAAATGGCACTGATGTGAATATAGTGTCAGCAAAGGCAAGAGTTTCACCGAATAAAATGTTATCTATACCACGTTTAGAGTTGCAAGCAGCAATATTAGGGACAAGATTGTTGAATACCGTAAGGAAAGAATTAAGAATTTCGATTTCAAAATGCGTCATGTGGTCAGATAGCCAAACTGTCCTAGCATGGATTAATAGTCAGCATAGGCGGTATAAGCAATTCGTAGCTCATCGAGTTGCTGAAATCTTAGAAACAACTTCAATGAATCAATGGAGATATATAAAATCATCATTAAACCCTGCTGATGAAGGTACAAAATTAAAAAGGGAGCATCATTATGGCTCAATGGACCATCATTTTAAGAAAATCAGAAAGTTATTGGCCAAACTGGACAGTAAGTATGGAAACTGATGAAGAGCTGAGAAACTATGTAAACATTCATCAAAGAATACATCCTTACTCTTTTATTCAGGACGATTATTTTTCGGACTGGTGGCGTTTGGTTAAGCTGAACTCTAATAATAAAAAGTTTACTGATTGGGTTAAAAATAAAACAGATTTTGATCGTAGCACTAATTATGATGATGTAAAATTGGTTGAAAACGCGATATTCAAAAAGCTCAATGGGATTGTTTCATGGAGGAAGTAACATTACTGAAAGAAGGTAAAGAAATAGAAAAATCCAGCAACTTACGAAAATTGAGTCCAATGCTTGATAATCATGGAGTACTCAGAGCAAGAGGAAGATTGGAACACGCAAGAAGCATACCCGAATCAGCAAGAAAGCCTATTATATTACCATATGAACATAATATTTCTTTTAATTGTAAAGACATATCATGAACGGTATTTGCATCAGAATGACAATGTCGTAATTGCAGCTATTCTTCAAAAGTTTTGGATTATTAAACAAAGGTCACTTTTGAAAAAGGTCAAGAAATATTGCCAAGAATGCATTATTGCTAACGCAAAACCAGTACCACCCATGATGGCACCCTTACCAGATTATCGGACCGAATCTTTCTTGTAGGGGTGATCGGGGCAATATGGGCCACCTAAGGAAATCGTTCCGAAAAGCGCTGAAAAACTCAAAAAAGCATCGTTCAAATGTAGTTATAGACTTATACTAGAGAATGTCACCTTCCATATTACGTCGATGAATGACGAAAAATGCGTTTGGAAATTGTTGGAATGCACTTTTGAAAATATATTGATTTCAATGTGTGTTCCCGACTATACGGGGCAATATGAGCCACCATTTGGGGCAGTATGGGCCACCCTTCCAAAACCTTTATTTAGGCGAAAAAAGTATCGTAATATAGAAGAATATGATATTCCTATAACAGTTGTGAGTATTCCATATCAAATAAAATGAAAAAAATGCACAACAGCGGACTGAACTGATTTGCCACTCTTCACCGTTTGAACAGCCACATTTCAATTGGTCAATGGTCATTTTTTCTGTTTCTATCGCAGTAATGCGCTGTTGTAATTTTTTCGTAATGAATCTTACATATATGATAATATTCTTGTATTTGAATACTGAAATTTGAACTTATTCGCATTTTAAGGCCAGATATCTTGTTCTATGCAGGTATGCCCATATTGCCCCATAGAGACTGGTTTTGGGAAAAAAAAAGTTTTATGATAAATTCAGATTTGTATCAATATAAATATGTGTGCACAATATTCAATTTTAATATATCTTTTGATTGTGGTGTATTTTTGACCTGTATTTTAATCAGTTTTGTGTCAAAACCTTATTTATAAACTTGAAATCTTATAATAATTTTGCCTATGAAGTGAAAATTTACATTTTCAAGTATATTTTCATGTTTGAATTGAATTTTAATGCGGTTTTCACGTTGATGCATATGTGGAACATCCTCTTAAAGATCATAGAACTTTTACATGATAAAACTTGTCAATAAGCTCAAAATGAGGGTGGCTCATATTGCCCCGTATGTTCATATTACCCCTACTGCCCCTATCCATTTACGCATACTGGAGTGGATTACTTTGGTCCATTTGAAGTTGCAGTAAAACGATCAAGAGAAAAACGTTGGGGTGTGATTTTTACATGTATGTCTAGTAGAGCAGTTCACATCGAAATGGCTGAGAAGTTAGATACAGATTCTTTTATTGTCTGTTTGCGAGGAAAAGTTAAGCACCTTTACAGCGATAATGGCACGAACTTTGTTGGAGCTGACAATGAATTAAAAGAACTAATTGTGAATATTGATAAAAGAATGAGAAACGGTGATGCGGCAGCATTAGCCTTAAAATGGACATTCAATCCTCCCGCGGCATCGCATTTTGGCGGAGTATGGGAGAGGCTTATTAGAATCATAAAGTTATCACTATACAAAATGCTGAAGCAGTATGGTAGTCGTTTACCACGACCAGCAATTTTAAGATCTGCTCTGATCCAAGTAGAATTTATTTTAAACTCTCGTCCTTTAACACACATACCAGTAGAAGATATCGACGACGAAATAATGACACCATTTCATATTCTAATTGGTCGTGCTGGAGAATATGTACCACCTTATGATCCAACAGCAATTCACTTAGAAAAACATCATTGGAAAAAGGTTCAAAACTATGGGAAATATTTTTGGGATCGGTGGACGAAAGAGTACCTTCCATTGTTGTTGAAACGAAATAAATGGACTAATCAAATTGAACCTATTAAAGTTGACGATATTGTTGTAATAACTGATGATAAGGCACCTCCTGGAACATGGTTGAAAGGTCGAGTAATCAGTGTTAGAATGGCTAAAGATGGACAAGTAAGATCTGCTGAAATTAAAACATCTAAAGGTATTTATAAAAGGCCAGCCGTCAAAGTGGCAGTTTTAGATGTTCGGAAAATTCAAAAGCCAAAGCCATCTTTAGAAACAAATGATGATTTATTTCAACAAACTCAAAACTTTCAAGGAAGGCATGACACAATTCCACTTTAGAACCGAAGAAACTAGATTCACCAGATTTAATCCCGAATCAAAATGATCATGAAGAAATGTACGTGTAGCATCTTCTGTAGTTTATAAAATTTTAGCTGGACAAAATCCTAATACTCAAGGCTTTAGATTTGATGCTTTATTATCTGAGAAAATAATTGATGGTGCAATACATAAGTACTGGAACAAAGTGTTGTCTTGGAGCACATGGTTGGGAAACACTACGTCAACATTCATCGGTATTTACCTATTCGCTCGAGGTTTAAAATTTATTGTTGATACAATCATACATAGTCAGATATTATATGACATCTATGGTTTCAGTTGGAAACTAATAGCATCATTCTGGGACTCATTAACTAATTTTTGTCGCATAAAAACATTAGAAGGGAGACGGTAAACAAAATGGAAAATAATAGATGTTCAGAAGAGAATCAACAACCAAACAATGAAACAGAAGAAACAGAAATGAACCTGTATAGAGGAAATGTGTATCCAAAAATCAACACAAATGTCTAGTCCTAAGTAAAAGACAATATCAATATCATTTCATAATAAGTAATAAATCGCTTATCGATAGTTATTATTGTAAATCTAGTAGATTTACGGGGTCCGGAATGTAACGAACGCGAATCAATCAATTTGCATTTCAAACTCAAGTTGTCATTTTCGTTAAGCTATACAGCGCACCGCATGGCATATTGTTAGTTGCAATATGCGCATAGTTGATAATTCTCTGCTACCCGAGACAATTATGTCATAAACTAATCTTCTACGAAGGACCAAGAAAGAGACCCATAAATTGTAACAAAAATATTGACGCACCGATAGTGGCGGCGATAACAAAGTAGAGATAATAAGAAAGGGACCCAAAAGATAATGAGTCAAAATCAGGTAGAATATATTGTACATTCATTTATATATACGGCTTAGCATTAGTAATAAAGTTAGTTCTAGACCACAGTTCTACAGTAGGGCAGTTCAAATTTCAAAAATGTTCGAAAATTCCAACTCCCATAAGTCTATTAGAATCATTTTGATAATATATGAGTCCTGGCAAAATTTCAGGCAATTCGGTGGCCATTTAGGGGTGGCGCGAAGGCAATTTATGTTTATATGGAAATTTGTATGGGAAAAACTTAAAATTTATTCAAATCCTCCTACAGCTTTTAAATCGTCATGAATTCAAATAAACATCCCCAACCTTCATTTTTGAAATCTATTTGAGCTCAACCAGTGGGTAACTCATTAATTTTGATTTACATTTCCACTGCTACGTTGAGGCTAATTACACCATTTTAGCCATTTATACCATATTCACACTGTCAATAGAACCGTTCAATCCACTCATAACTAATGTGTTATCCGGTGGTCTCATTTATATAGATTCCAAAAAGGGAGTTTGGGGATGTTTATTTGAATTCATCACGATTCGACAGCTGTAGAGATACTTGAATAAATTTTACGTTTTCCCCATACAAATTTCCATATAAACATAAATTGACTTCGCGCCACCCCTAAATGGCCACCGAATTGCCTGAAATTTTGCCAGGACTCCTATATTATCAAAATGATGCTAATAAACATATGGGAGTTCGAATTTTCGAACATTTTTGAAATTTGAACTGCCCTATTCTACAGTGTATGTTTTCTACATCCGAAAAATCCGTAAGTCACCGGCGTCACAGATCTTCTCCTGAATCCGGGCTAGGATAATTTTGCACAGAACTTTGAGAACGGTGTACACAGCAACATAATGCCTCGCCAGTTATCGCATACAGTCAGGTCACCCTTTTTGGGCACCTTTACTAAGATACCTTGCATCCAGTCGACCGGGAAAGTTGCGGTGTCCCAGATATTACGAAATAAACGATGCAGTAGTTGAGCGGATGTCATGGGGTCAGCTTTGAGCTGGGGCTTTATTTGATTACATGCTTTGGATGGCTGTTTGAATCTCTAGCAGTGATGGAGCTTCGGTATTTACGCGTGTTATACGTCGGATCCTAGGCAGATCATGCCGAGGTGGTGATGGCCTGGCTGGCACTTGAAAAAGTTGTTCGAAGTGCTCTAACCAGCGTTTCAGCTGATCAGTTGGGTCGGTCAATAACTGATCATTCGCGTCTTTCACAGGCATCGTTGCATTCATCTTCGCCCCGCTTAAGCGTCATGTCACGGGTTGCGGCGGCTCTCTCTCCTTCGTCGGCCAGAGTCTGCCCACGCTCGCTTGTCCCGTCGACATGAACATTTTACTTCCTTCTCAAGAGCCGCGTATCGTTGACGGGCTAAGACTTTGGCTCCTCTGCTTTTGGATCGCTTTATCGCGGCTCTTCGCTGCTCTATCTTTCTCCAGGTCTCATCGGTGATCCATTGTTTCCCTCTGGGTGCGCAGTTCGCCCAGATTGTTCTCACTGGTGGTGATGAAGGCATTCTTGATGGCGGTCCATTGGTCTTCCACGCTGCCACCTTCCGGAATATCTGCAGCACGCGTCTCCAGTTCTCTAACGAAGGACCGTTTCACCGTGGCATTTTCCAGTCGGCGTGTGTTGAATCGTCGTCCAACTCTCTTTTCCTGCCAACGAATCCGCGCAATGCGCAGGCGTATTTCGCCGATGAGGAGGTGATGATCAGACGCGATATCGGCACTACGGTTATTCCGTACATCAAGAAGGCTCCGTTTCCATTTTCGGCTGATGCAGATGTGGTCGATTTGATTTTCTGTAAAGCCGTCACGGGAGACCCACGTGACCTTGTGAACCGGTCGATGAGGGAAGAGCGATCTCCCAATCACCATGTCGTTATTACCACAAAATTCTGCGAACAGCTCTCCGTTTTCGCTCATGGTTCGAGTTGTCGGATCCGATCTTCGCATTGAAGTCGCCCAAACAGATCTTGATATCATCTTTCGGAATTCTATCTACGACGGCATTGAGTTGACTGTAGAAGTTCTCTTTGTCTTGCAGATCGGCAGCATCGGTTGGCGCATAACATTGGATTATAGTAAGGTTTCGGACCCGTGAAGTCTGGCAACGATTATCCTTTCACTTATAGGTTCCCACTTCATAAGCGCAGAGTGTGCCTCCGCGATGCCGGGGAGCGTGTTCACCTCGTAAACCAGAGTATAGCAGAACTTGTTCCGACGGCATTCTGTGTTCTCCAAAGTTTGGCCAACGGACTTCACTCAGTCCCAGGATCTCAAGATTCATGCGGCGTGCCTAATTGGGAAGTTTTGCCAATTTACCCTGCTGGGCTAGGGTTAAAACGTTCCATGTTTCTATTCGTGTCCGTTGTTTCGCGCTAAGAATCGTTGTCGTAAAATCAGTCCGTATTCTTTCATTATCGGATTCTCGAACAAATTGATGTTTCGGGAACAGTAGGTTGTTGGCCCAAGGTTCCCTATCCACCGGGATGGGGCTGCCATCTTAGGTATAGCTTCCGGGGAATAGCATTTCATACTCAGCCGCTGGATGCCAGAACAGACGCTGTTGGAGCCGCACCTCCTTGATGGACAGACGCTCGATCAGTCGGGTCAAATTTGTTTAAAGTCCCACCCAACACCAGGACTAGGCTAGTGCGCTTTGTGCGGCACACGGTCGTTTTGATAGGGCCTGCTTGGGGACACATGCAGCTTTTTATAGAAGTTCAACAGAGCCCACTGTCGAACCCCACCACATCCTAGGCAGACCCCACAGGACGCACCCTCTCACTCTAGCTGATGTCAGAAGGACAACAGTGCCCAGGCTGCACTACCAGCTAAGTACGCAACCCTTAGCTGGTGGTCAATAATTGTCATCGGAAGACCCGTGGAAGCGTGAGTATTGGAACTTGTGAGGACCAGAGCCCAAGGATCGTAGCCCAAATGTTTACTATGCGCTGTAATAATTCAAAAATGGCTAGATGGTCCACTATTGGTTGGGGGTCCACTATGGAGCACTTCACCCTATTTTGGGCAACTCTGAAAAATGCACATTTTCCAAAAACTATCGATCAGTTTTAACGTTGTTAGAAAACCGACATATATTTAATCTAATTGATTAAAAACCTTAAGGTGTCCATATTGCCCCTTGATCCCTTATTTCCATTAATTATTATTAACAACTTCATATGCTTTGAGGACCATGTACATAAAATGATAATAATACATTATATTTGTTTTGCTAATATAGAGTCCATAAAGCTTATTTTTCACCATTTTGTCAATAACATACCTCAAAATAATTTTGCTTAAGAGTTACATGAAAACATGCGGATATTTTCCATCTAGTTTCGTTTGTAGAAGTTAAATGATTTGTTAGTGATGGTATCACTGTCTCAATTCACTAAAAATGTAATTAAATTTAAGTAATTTAAATATACAAACACATAGATTTTAACTGAATTGGAATAATAGTTTACGCATACCCGTGTGAGTGATAATAATTCCGTCCACTAGAGGGACGGACCAAAATAGAGTTATGAAATAATTATTTCATACTCAGAACTTATTTTTGTAAATTGCTCTCATGATGTTTCTTGGCACAATTTTTCATTAGCGATTGATGCAAAAAATAGACTTCTGTCTGAGTTCATATATATTTTTCATCATTCATGACAGTAGTATTACGAAAAGAATATAGATATTGTTTTTCTTGTTTCATTTAAATTTCACTACATTTCTTTTAGTAGGCATATGACATGTGAGTAAGTTTTATTAGACACAAGTAAGGTCGTCATAAATGAGATTTTAAAGCCTACCTGATTTTATAGTGGAATTATGACATATTTTGAGTGTATTTAATCACCATTTGGTCACATACACTCAAAATAATTTTCACTTAGAGCTGTCGTGACCGGACGAGGTTTCTAAGCTCGACCGTTCGCCGCAAATAATACTCAGCAAACTGATTTCCGTCGTCGATCTGTTTTATACAACTCGAGAAACCAAAAACATTTGTGCGTTATTTACCATGGAGCTCAAATTAGCTCAATACACGTTGATTCGAGTTACTCAATAAATGAGTGCTATCATTAGAACATATGTCAAATGACATTTCAAGGATTGATGGTAATGGATTTTGCTATTATAATTTTATCATAACATTAATGCCAATCTTATCCACTACATTCTCCCCTCCTCTACTCTTGAGGTGTTTTATTGCAAATTTCATTGAGGTACCCTCATTGCAAATCTTTGATCCAAGACAAACATTATTAACCAATCCTTATGAATCAATCTTCATTGAAAATATGGCAATCCAATACAAATCTCATCCAAATCCAATCCGCATCAAGTCCGAATTAAATCCAAATCCAATCCAAATCAATCATCCGAATGCAATCCAATCCAAATCCAATCCAAATTCAGATTCAATCCAATTCCAATCCAATCCAAAACCAACTCAAATCTAATCGAAAGCTAACCAAATATGATCGAATCCAAATTAAATCCAATCCAGATTCAATCCACCCAATCCAATCCAAATCTACAATCGAAACCAATCCAAATATAATCCAATCTTAATTCAATCCAAATCCCATCCAAATCCAACTCAAATTAAAATCCAAATCAATCCAAATAAAGTCTAATCCAAATCCAATCCAAATTCATTCCAAATCAATCCAAATCTATTCGAAAGCCAATCCAAATATAATCAAATCCAACTCCAATCCAAATCCAATCCAAATCCAGATTCAATCTAATTCAATCCAATCCAAATCTAATCGAAATCCATTCCAAATATAATCCAATCTTAATTCAATCCAAATCCAATCCAAATCTTATCCAAATTTAAATCTAACTCAAAAATTAAATCCAAATAAAATCTAATCCAATTCAAATTCAATCCAACCAATCCAAACCCAAATCCAATCCAAATTCAATCCAAAACCAATTTAAATAAAATCTAATCCAAATTCAATCCAGGTCGAATCCAAATCCTATCCAAATCCAATTTAAATTTAATTCAAATCCAATCCAAATCCAAAAAAATGACATCCAAATCCAATACAATCACAAATCCAAAAATTCAATTCAAAACCAACCGAAATCCAATCCATATTCATTCCAATCTAAATCCAGTCCAAATAAAGAATAAAATTTAATCCAAATCTAATCCAATACAAAACTAATCCAAAACCAAACCAAAATTCGATTCAAATCAAATCAAAAATCCATTCCAACTCCAGTCCAATTTTTATTTTTCTCATTGTGGCATATTTTTTTCAACCTCTGCCCTTCCGTTAGGGGACGCTAGCATTCCTACCGGGGACGCTAGCATTCCTACCGGGGACGCTAGCATTCCTCATTGTTTTTATTTGTTTTTCATTTTGCCTTTCATTTTTGCTTTCTTCAATGTGCCATCTTTTTTGCAACTTTCTTGTCACCCAGCCTCCTCCTCTGCCCTTCCGTTTGGGAGCATACCGGAGACGCTAGCATTTCTCATTGTTTTTTGTTTTCATTTTGCACAACTTTTTGCTTTTAATTTTTGTTTTCCTCCATGTGCCATTTTTTTTTGCCCCTTTCTTGTCACCCGGCCTACTCCTCTGCCCTTCCGTCAGGGAGCCTACCGGAGACCGCTAGCATTCCTCATTGTTTTTTTTTGTTTTTTTATTTTGCCCACTTTTTTGCCCTTTATTTTTGTTTTCCTCAATGTGCCCCTTTTTTTTGCACCTTTCTTGTCACCCGGCCTACTCCTCTGCCCTTCCGTCAGGGAGCCTACCGGAGACCGTTAGCATTCCTCATAGTTTTTTTTTTTTGTTTTTTTATTTTGCCAACTTTTTTGCCTTTAATTTTTGTTTTCCTCAATGTGCCATTTTTTTTGCACCTTTCTTGTCACCTGGCCTACTCCTCTTGCCCTTCCGTCAGGGAGCCTACCGGAGACGCTAGCATTCATCATTGTTTTTTTTTGTTTTTCATTTTGCCAACTTTTTTGTCTTTAATTTTTGCTTTCCTCAATGTGCCATCTTTTCTGCACCTTTCTTGTCACCCGACCTACTCCTCTGCCCTTCCGTCAGGGAGCCTACCGGGGACGCTAGCATTTTTATGTCATTTTTCATCTTATCTTCTATTTCTAACAATGCCTTCCTTCCTTACCTGACCTCGATAACATTATATTCCGAAATTCCAGATAAAACAACAAACAACAATATTCCAACACTACCGGCTGCGTAATTGTCGTGACCGGACGAGGTTTCTAAGCTCGACCGTTCGCCGCAACAATACTCAGCAAACTGATGTCCGTCGTCGATTCGTTTTGACACGAACTCGAGAAAACCAAAAACATTTGTGCGTTATTTACCATGGAGCTCAAATAAGCTCAATACACGTTGATTCGAGTTACTCAATAAATGAGTGCATATCATTAGAACATATGTCAAATGCAGATTTCAAGGGATTGATGGTAATGGCATTTTGCTATTATAATTTTATCATAACATCTAATGCCAATCTTATCCACTACAGAAGCTGCTTGAAAACATATGCAGATATTTTCCATGTAGTTTCGTGTGTAAAAGTTAAATGATTTATTAGTGATGGCACTCATTATTTTCAATTCAATAGAAATAAAAACAAAATTTAAGTGAATTTTGTTTGGCCATGTAATTACATTTTAAGTGAAACTTTGATATTTTTTTTCTATAGTATCCCTATTAGTGATCTGTATCCCGTCCACTAGAAGCGGACGAGGGCAAAAATAGGAGTAGAATACTATTTCATACTCAAACATTTTGCTTCGCAAATCGTTCTCATAATGCTTTTGCAAAATGTTTCATTAGCGATAGTTGATAAACATACATTTCGCTCTGAGAACCCCACTCATATTATTTTCATACAATAATTTTGAGTAGAATTCACTAGAAGAGTATATAGATATTATTTTAAATATTTTCTAATAAATTCCACTACATTTCTTATTAAGATGTACTTTGTGGTTTGAGTAAGTTTTATTTGATTCCAGTAAGTCAGATGAAAGTTTCGATTTTTAAAGTCTACATGACTTTTTATAGTGGAATTAAAGTGACAATTATTTTGAGTGTATCTAATCGACCGAAAGCATAAATAAGCAATAGACGAATCCAAGTAAAAATAAGAAGAAGACACACGACGGTGTTAACTTTGACAGATCCTACAGCACAGCATAGGAAGATCATTTTAAAATGCTTATAATAAATTCTAGATAAATTGTAATTAAAATCTGATTAATGTAGGGTACGGAAAAAGTTCTGAATTACATATTCGGAAGCTTATCTCAATTTTTTGAATATTTTCCAAAAATGTATCTATCATACAGTTCGGAACTTTTTCCGTATCATACTTCAATCAGATTTTAATTAGGGTAAAATGCCCAATAGTGGACCCCCTAGTAGCGAAATTTTGCTCTTTTTGTCAAGAAGAGTAGAAATTTTCAACATATGAATTCTGCTTGACATCTAATACCAAGTCCTGCATCTCCTCTTCACGATACATACATAAAACACTCAAATACACGATGTTATTCGTTGAAATTAACATTTTAAAGTCTGACTGAATTCGCCCTATAGTAGACCCTGGGGTCCATAATAGGAATTTGCTTCCTATAGTCGACACATCATTTTGGTTTTTATGTTTCCGTTTCGGGACGTTCTTCTTCCCTATTATGGACCCCCAAAGTATTCCTATAATGTACACTCTCGTGTTTATTTTTTATGGAATTGTAAAAAATCATTTATTTTACTTTCCATAGCATTTCCAATGCATGTAATCAAATCATAGGACTGTAAGGTAGGTTCTCCCGATGGAATTTCATAGCAAAATGTTGACATTGTGCTGTAATAATACAAAAATGGCTGGAGGGTCCACTATTGGTTGGGGGTCCACTATTGGGCACTTTACCCTACATTTTGTCTAGAATTTATTATAAGCATTTTAAAATGATCTTCCTATGCTGTGCTGTAGGACCTGTCAAAAGTTAACACCGTCGTGTGTCTTCTTCTTATTTTTACTTGGATTCGTCTATAAATGTTAATTGATTTTATATTCATGTTCTCAACTCTTTTGGTAAAAAAATATAAAACAATTTGAATAAAATTTGCTGAGCGTGTAGTTTTCAATTCTCTCTCACTCCTGCTGCGCTTCTCATCGAACGTGGCTCGCAAAAGTTCACTCACATTCATTTCCTCACGACTCACGACTCCGTAGATCGCCCTCAATGTAAATAAATGCTAAGGTATGGAAATCCATATATTGTGTGCGTGCCTTTCGTGTATGGCGAAAAATCTTTCACTACTACATTCAAACGAGCTCCCATAAGAAGCCGTGCAAATATGTACGTCACCATTTGCTGTTTACATTTTCCATCATCTACTATAATACACTTGCATTTGGTCTTCTTCCTCACCTTCTATCTATACTCATTGGATCGCCCTCACTTGCTACTGCGTTCACTCTCGCTGTCATTCGTGGTTGAGCTGTCAAATCGTTTGCATCGCGTTTCGTTGTTTGTTGTGAGGAAAAATTTGAAGCAAATCAATTTTCTCCATTTACCACCGTAAAAAATGGAAACAATCTTTGAAATTCAGCGCCGGTTGCACGAGGAGTGCGACCGCTTGGTGATGGCCATGTCCGAGGAACTGCAAACGCCGAAAAAAACGGTAAGTTTGGATCTAAAAATGTTCCTTTCTTGAAAGCGATTTCGTGTGTTTACGCTTCGGCTCTTATTTCTAGACCAAGGAAAAGGTTCTGGCCGACCATCGGATCAAAATCTATCTGGAGCGGTACCAGAGTTGCAGCAAATCGCTGCTGGAGTTGTACCAAGATAAAGATGGCGAGCGCAAGCAGGAAATCACCAACATGAGCGTGAACGAGTTCAAAGAGTTTTACAGCCAGTTCAATTCGCTGGTGGAGTTCCATCAGAATCATGGCAACAATGTGGCCGTTCCGGCGTCGATTGAATTTTCCAAGTTGCGGGAACAGTTGAACGATCCCGCCTACCTGGCGGAGGTGGTTAAATTCAGTGATGTGGAAAACTACGGCCAGTATTTGGATCTGCATGAGTGCTTCGACAATTACATCAATCTGAAGGGGGTGGATAAAATCGATTATATCACGTACTTGTCGGAATTTAACAAATTCTCGGACGTCCCGCGGAAACAGAAGAACGTTAGGTTCAAGAAGTACCTGGAGTTGTTGCACGACTATTTGTATGGCTTTATAACGAGAAGTCGGCCGCTGTTCTTCGAATTGGAGCACACGGTGAAGAGGAACGAGCTGCAGTTCGAGGATATGTGGAAGAACGGCGAGGCTCCCGGATGGGAGCGCGGAAAGGATTGCGAGGAAGATGCGTTGATAAATTTGAATGAGTTTTCCAAATGGGAGGATTTGAACTACTTGGGGTTGGACCGATTGAAATCTGCTTTGCAGGTGAGAACTTTTCCATGAATTGAATTTTGGTATGAATACACTGATCCCACATATATGGGTCACTTTGTAACAATTATTAGTCACTCCATTTTGCATGCTGATCAAATTGAAATGACCCACATTAGTGTGTGACCCATGATTGTGGGGTCAGTGTACTAATGATTAATAATTTTCACCGTAGGCAATGGGAATGAAGTGTGGCGGAACACTGGAAGAACGCGCTCAGCGTTTGTTCGCCTGCAAGGAGGACAAGAACAAGGAGAACGAACATAAGCGGCTGATGTACAATCAGAAGGACAAGGACATCGCCTTGTTGGAGTTCAAAATCACCAAACTAGCCGAATTGGTGGACGACCAGATCTACGAAACCAAGATCAATCTGCAGCGCAAACAGGCGCGATACACCCTGGATGAGAGCGATGAGGATAGTATGGATGAGGTCGAATCCGACGACGACGATGGAATTCCATACAATCCAAAAAATTTGCCGCTCGGGTACGACGGAAAACCCATCCCCTACTGGCTGTACAAGTTGCACCAGCTGCATTTTACGTACGAGTGCGAAATTTGCGGCAACTACAAGTACAACGGACCGAAAGCGTTCCAGAACCACTTTTCCGAGTGGCGACATGCGCACGGAATGCGCTGTTTGGGTATTCCAAACACGGCTCACTTTGCCAACATTACCAAGATCGAGGACGCGCTGATGCTGTGGGACAAGGTCAAGGAGCAGACCTTCTCCAAGATGTGGGTTCCCGCCAACGAGGAGGAATTCGAGGACTCGCGGGGTAACATTCTCAGCAAGAAGGTCTACCTGGATCTGCAGAAACAGGGACTGCTGTAGGGATAGATCGGTTCGAACTTAGGAAAAGATAAAAGCGAGTGCATTTCTAATAATAACAGTGGTGTGGCGCCAACATTACTAAGATATTTGATCGCCGGTAGTTTTCGCTTTTCTGTTTTATAATCGTGAGGTGATGACAGAGTCCCACCAAAGGTACCGACCAATCACGGTACGATTAGCGTGCTTGGCGGTTTTCACCATTCGGTGCCAAATTGGTTTAAATTTAGTTTCGATTGCTGTTGACGGTGGAAAGTTTCAAGGCGCTGAGCTTTGATCGCTTGAAAGACAGTGAAATATTACGAGACGGAAGAAAGAAAATGTCTCTTTTTTCGTTTGATCTGGCGGATACGAATCATGTATTCGGTTTGTTTTGTCAACGATGCGAATTGTTTATTCTGTAGAGCCATGATTTAGGAGGATGGCTGTTGCTGATTGTGACCGTGCTCATTATGTGAAAAACGAACGGATCGTGCATGAATCAAGAAGGATTCAACATGATGTTGGTAGCTCAACGCCGGAAAAGTGGGGGGTTAATGAATTGCGTTCGACGCGGCAATTTTTTTTTTTATATGTGATATACTGTGATATACGCATAACTGTCCCGTGTACATAGGAAATCCCAGCAAACATGGGACAAATATGCGTATGACGGCAGTATATTTATAATCAAATATTATTCCCTTCCCTATGATTGTTATCTTGATGCGATGGGTGGCCTTACGCCATTAGCACTAAGATGACAACCAAAGACATATCCAGTCGTGGTGGTATCACATGTTGACTATTTTTGTTTGGTACCGCGGCACACATCTGGCATTAACGCACTGATTTTGCAGTCGTAACGTGTACCCCGATATAGAAAAGACGGACGTAGTTCTACGTCAAAAAATCCCATTCAGTTTCTATGATGAAGCATTGGGCAACATGTTCCATGTGAGTCGAAAAAACTGGTTTGGTATATTTTGAGCGCCTATTATGACAATAGGCATATCATTTTCATTTATTTAGTCTACATCTAAACAGATAAAACTGAATCAATAATTTGACGCCACAATACACGGTTCGAGGCCGCATCTCTCCATCCTCGGATACGCCCCACGCTCACCTAGTCGTTTTGCACCTGGTCTGCCCATATCGCTCGCAGCGCTCCACGCCGTCTCGTACCTGCCGGATCGGAAGCGAACACCATCTTTGCAGGGTTGCTGTCCGGCATGGGCATATCCTGCCATCGTACCCTTCCGACTTTAGCTACCTTCTGGATACTGCGTTCGCCGTAGAGTTGGGCGAGCTCGTACATTCTTCGCCGCCACACACCGTCTTCTTGCACACCGCCAAAGATGGTCCTAAGCACCCGTCTCTCGAATACTCCGAGTGCTTGCAAGTCCTCCTCGTTTCATGTCCGTAGAGAACAACCGGTCTCAGTAACGTCTTGTACATGACACATTTGGTGCGGTGGCGAATCTTTTTTGACCACAGTTTCTTCTGGAGCCCGTAGTAAGCCCAACTTCTACAGATGATGCGTCTTCGTATTTCACGACTAACATTGTTATCAGCCGTTAGCAAGGATCCGAGGTAGACGAATTCCTCGACCACCTCGAAGGTATCCCCATCTATCGTAACACTGCTTCCCAGGCGGGCCCTGTCGCGCTCGGTTCCACCAACTAGCATGTACTTTGTCTTCGACACATTTACCACCAGTCAATTTTTGTTGCTTCACGTTTCATGCGGGTGTACAGTTCTACCACCTTTGCAGATGTTCGGCCGACTATGTCCATGTCATCCGCGAAACAAATAAATTGAGTAGATCTGTTGAAAATCGTACCCCGCCTGTTACCCCGGCTCTCCGCATGATTCCTTCTAGCCCAATGTTGAACAATAGGCACGAAAGTCCATCACCTTGTCATAGTCCTCGGCGTGTACTCATCTCCTTCACTGCCTGTACTCTCAGCGCCATTCAAATGTTCCTCGTAGTGCTGCTTCCACCTTTCGACCACCTCACGTTCGTCCGTCAAGATGCTCCCATTCTTATCCCGGCACATTTCGGCTCGCGGCACGAAGCCTTTGCGGGATGCGTTGAGCTTCTGATAGAATAGCGCAGCTGTTCCATCTCCTCGCACTCCGCTTCTTCCAGGCGGCGATTCTTCTCGTAAAAAAGGCGAGTCTGCTGTCTCCGCTTCCGTCTAAAACGTTCCACGTTCTGCCGGGTACCTTGCTGCAGCGCGACCGCTCGTGCTGCGTCCTTCTCCTCCAGGCCAGTATATCATTGCCGGCGACTTGAATGCCAAACATCAAGCCTGGGGCAACAGTCGCGGCAATCGAAACGGCACCATCTGGAGCAACGACATGAAGGAAGGCCACTACACGATCCTGAGCCCGGATTCCCCCCACTCGGCTGAGTCGGTCCGGTGCCCACGCAACGCTCGACCTCTACGTAACAAACCTGAGTGACCACGTCTCGCAGCCGGTTGTATACCAGGAGCTCAGTTCGGATCACTATCCGGTGGTGGCGGAACTGGGCTCCTCGGTCAATCGGCACCAGCAGTTACGGCGGAACTACCACCGAGTGAACTGGCAGCGTTTCCAGCAGTGCGTCGATAACACCGTCGACTACGAGGTGCGTCCGGAGACGCCGGAAAGTATCGACCGCCAGCTGTGCGCTATCGTGGAGGCGATCACGGCGGCCCGAGAGCAACACGTACCGACGGCTCGGCAGGTAAGCAACTCCTTAAACATCCGATACACTCACAAAGATTTGATTCGATTGCGGAATGTCACTCGCAGGCAGTTTCAGCGTACTGGACTGCCTGAGCTTAAAACACGCTGCAATCGAATCACAAAAATTATCAAGGCCAGAATGGTGGACCACAAAATAACGACTTCTCGAATAAGATCCGCACTCTCCCAGATTATGCTAAGCCGTTCTGTAAAATGACCAAAATTCTAAAATCCAAGCCTCAGCCCATTCCACCTTTGATCCCACTAGACAATAATGGCTCTAAGGGATCGCTTGATAACTCCTGCAGAGAAGGTCGCTGAAATAGGTCGTCACTTCGTCAGCTCACACAATCTTGGACAGAACATCGTCAGTCCACACGAAGCAGCCGTCAACGAGCATGCTAACAACATCCATTTGATTCCCAACGACTTCTCGGAGGAGTTGGAGATCTCAGCTGACGAATTGACGGCCTATATCAAATCGTCGAAGAACATGAAGGCCCAGGCTTCGACAGCATCCTGAATCTCGAGCTCAAACACATGAGTGCTCCGTTCTTTGAGCACCTCTCGCTGATCTTTAATCAGTGTCTCCGGCTCAGCTACTTCCCATCGTCCTGGAAGTCAGCGAAAGTCATCCCCATCCGGAAGCCTGGGAAGGATCCTTCCTCCCCAAAGTTATCGACCCATCAGCCTTCTCTCAGGATTATCCAAACTATTCGAAAAAGCTATTCATCATCAGTTTCTTGAGTCTGCCGAAAATCTCAACATCTTGCTCGAGGAACAGTTTGGTTTCCGACGCGGTCGGTCAACTGTACACCAACTGACCCGAGTTACCAACGTCCTCAGACGGAACAAGTTTGTCTCGAAAACATCCGCCATGGCCTTACTCGATGTCGAGAAGGCATTTGACAATGTATGGCATGATGGCCTGGTGTACAAACTACAACGCTACAATCTTCCCAGCTACCTGGTGAAAATCATCAACAATTACCTGTCGGCAAGGACATTCCGGGTCTCAATCAGCGGAGCGAGTTCCAATGCGCACAACATCGTCGCAGGCGTTCCCCAGGGCAGTATCCTCGGGCCCCTGCTTTTCAATCTGTTCACCTCCGACATGCCAGAACCTCCAGAAGGCGGCATTCTGTCTCTGTTCGCAGATGACACATCCATCGTCTACAACGGTAGAGTGATCAGAGCGCTAGTGGCAAAACTCCAACGAGGCCTGGATGCCCTGACAGAGTACCTCACCAGTTGGAAGATCTGTATCAACGCGTCGAAGACCCAGGTCATTATTTTCCCCACTCCAAATCCCTAAACTTGTTCCGCCTGGGGACTGTAAAATCATCCTCAATGGCACGACTGTGGAATGGGCCAATGAGGCCGGCTACCTTGGCTTGACCCTCGACAGCAAGCTTATTTTCAGGCAACAGGTTGACAAAACGGTGACAAAGTGTAACGTCTTGTTGAAACTACTGTACCCTCTGATCAACCGCCGGTCGTCATTGTCCCTGAAAAATAAGCTTGCTGTCTACAAGCAAATCATCCTCCCTGTGATCGAATATGGCATGCCGGTCTGGGAGAGCTGCGCTAAAACCCACCACCTCAAACTTCAACGGGTCCAAAACAAATTCCTGAGGATGATCTTCAACACCCCTCCCAGGACAAGAACATCCGAGGTCCTCCGTCTGGCCGGAATAAAAACCTTACATGAACGCTTTGGTGAGTGTAAAGAAAAGTTTAGGGTCCGTTGCTTGCATTCGGATCTGGCTCCAATTAGGGCGCTAGTTCCAATCTAGGCTATCAAATTTTTTTTTTATTGTAAATATTAGTGTACATAGTAGTTAGGTTATCAAATTTTAAAAAAACACACCAGCGCCTCCTAAAGGCCGTCATGATACATTATATGTTAAAAATTAAGTAATAGCATAATAATAATAATAATAATAATAACAATAATTGAAATTGAAGTTGGAGGGCCAAGCCGGCCGATCACTGTACATGTATAAAATGATTGTAGAACAAAACATGTTTTAAATAAAGAAGAATTTTACTACTACTACTACTCCTTCTCCTCCAGAATCTGTCTGCACTCTTCGTCGAACTAATCGTTCCGTCGACTTCGACCCATATACCCGACGTTGTTCTCCGCGGCGTCGTTAATGGCAGCATTCACTGTATTCCAGAGCATTGCTCAAGTGGGGCCCCATCGAGCTCATCTTCCGGTAACGCTGCCTCGAGATGCTGCGCGTATGCAGTGGCAACATTTGGTTGCTCCAGTCGCTCTAGGTCGTACCGTGGCGGTCGTCGGTACCGAACATTGTTGATGACGGATAGTTTTGGACGCAGTTTAACCATCACCAGATAGTGGTCAGAGTCGATGTTAGCGCCACGATATGTCCTGACGTCGATAATGTCGGAGAAGTGCCGTCCATCAATCAGAACGTGGTCGATTTGTGATTCTGTCTGCAGTGGTGATCTCCAGGTGTACCGATACGGGAGGCTGTGTTGGAAGTAGGTGCTGCGAATGGCCATATTCTTGGAGGCGGCGAAATCGATTAGTCGTAGGCCGTTTTCGTTCGTCAGCCGGTGAGCGCTGAACTTTCCAATAGTCGGTCTAAACTCCTCCTCTTGGCCAACCTGAGCGTTCAAATCTTCTATTAGATGATTTTGACGTCGTGGCTTGGGCAGCTGTCGTACTCACGTTCCAGCTGCGCGTAGAATGCATCCTTATCATCATCAGTGTCATCATCCGGAGTGTGGGCTATGGACGTTGATTATGCTGAAGTTGAAGAACCGGCCTTTGATCCTCAACCTGCACATTCTTTCATTGGTCGGCCACCACCCGATCACGCGCCTTTGCATATCGCCAGTGGCGTCGCGTAACCTCACTTTTTACCTGTGCACTGACCCAAAAATGAAAATTATGGTATTTTGAAAGCTCAAATGTAAAATAAAATTATCAGACTCGTTTAAACTAATCAAATCTAGTTATTGTATGCATTTCCGCACACCAATTCCTCAAATTTAAACCCAGTGCATAGGTAGATTGAGGTTAGGGAAACGCCACTGCATATCGCCCATCACTATGAAAGCTGTTCCCAGCTCGTGTGTGTTATCGTAGCTCTGGAAGATAGTATGATTACCTCTAAACGTTTGCACTATTGATCCCTTCCAACAAACCTCCTGCAGCGCTACGATGCCGAATCTGCGGCCCTTGAGCACATCGGCGAGTATGCGTGTGCTCCCGATGAAGTTGAGAGATTTGCAGTTCCACGAACCGAGTTTCCAATCGCTAGTCCCTTTTCGTCGCAGTGGTCTTCGCCGATGGTTTCGGTTCGTACTCTTTTGTTGATTATTCGTAGCGTAAGTTTTATAAAGACTGACTTGTAGCGCCTGACACCAAACCCCTAAATTTCTAGAGAACCATGGTGCACAGTTTCACTCAGAGTCCGTTGCTGGTACTATGACGATGATCAGCCGCCCCTAGCATGGAGTACAGACGCTCGATAAGATATGCACCTCCAAAAAGGAGCAAACCCCTTTCCTGTCAGCATAGGGACCATAGTTCCACCGGGGCTGGTTACCGAGTTATCTTATAAGGTTGTTCGTATCCCAGCCAGCACCGCTTGGATGTAGGGATGGGAGTTGCTGGGTAAGAGGCTAAGAACCGTTCTAGGTTCCGTCCTTGCTTTCTGTGCCAGCATCCTAGCTTTGAGGCAAGCAGCGCGTAGCGTACTGAGCCTGTCGTTCCACCAGTAAGCTGGACGCCGATTGCTTCTCGGTTCTAGTTTTCGTGGCATTGTAGCGTCGCAAGCCCTTACCATCATTCTTGTTAGCTCGGCCGCATCAATGATCTCGGTACTGCTGTCCGGTCGAAGTGCCTCAACGAATAGGTCTTTGTTAAAGGCTTTCGTTTTCCACCTCCGTTCACTGGTTATCCTTCTTCGTGTTGCACCAGGATTTCGTTGGCCAATACGGTAGCAAATCAACTCCCCAGTCCATACTTGCCACCAACGAAGGACTGCAGAACGTGATGTCGATGATAGACTCCCTCCCATCTCTCCGAAATTTGCTCACCGAGCCTTCATCACACAATCGTACATCTAGCTTCGCTAAAGCTACCTGCAGCATATATCCCCTTGTGTTGGTCACTCGACTGCGCCATTCCACAGCTCAGGCATTGAAGTCACCTCCTATGACTACCGGCCTTCGTCCGATCAGCTTATAGGTTAACTAATCCAATATCTGGCCACCTGGTCCACCTTGTAGGTGCATAGCAGCTGCATATGAAGACGCCGTTAATTTTGGCAATCACGAAGCCTTCGCATGAACTCTCCACCACTTCTTGAATAGGAAATTTGCCCATGACTTGTATCGCAGCCAAACCCGTTCTATCTGTCACCCAGTTGCCGTTATCAGGGGGACTCGATACGGCTCTGCAATTATCGCGACATCGCACATCGTTTCTGCTGTAGACTGCCATAACAGTTGCTGTGCGGTTTCACAATGATTCAGATTAATCTGAATTATCTGCTGGCCTGGGATCGCCCTCTTGTAGGCATTTGTAGCCACCCGTCTGATGGTCATTTCCGTCATCTGAAGTGCAAACCATACATTTCGGTCTTTGCGTGCAGTCTTTCGTAATATGACCTGTTTCCCCACATTTCCAGCACATGTTAGATCTGTCTGGACCTTTACAAGCTCCTGCCCGGTGTCCAAAGCCCAAACACTTGAAGCATCTCTACGCAGATTTGCTCACTTCTGGGGCGGCTTTCAATGGGCATTTCGACCATCCAACCGTCAGTTTGCCTACTTTCAGTGCCTTATGAACAGCGGTTACTGGCAGACGAATCATCGCTGTCTATGTGCCTCCGTACGCCTTCTTAATCCGGATCGACATTTGCATCTCGCCTAGATTGCACTGCGCCTGTAGTGCACCCCGCAGCTCTTCTTCCGACGTCTAGGTCTCTGCACAAAATCACCATCTCTGGAGTTAAGGCTTTGACCTCCACCTCTGAACCCAATGATTTCGCAATGCGCTCCTGCATAACCGAGCTGTGAACCGCAGGGTCCTTCTTACACTCAAAGAGCATCTTTCCGGTTTGTGTGCGCCTGGTCCTTATCACGTTTTCACCCAAGTCCCTCAACTCAGGATCTTCTCTAATTTTTTGAGAAGTGTAGCGTCGTTAGCCTTGACTAGTACAGCTTCCCCCTTCGGCGTCTTTTTACGAGGTGGAGGCTTTTCTGTCCCGTTCTTCTCCATTTTCCTTGCCTCTTTTCGCTTCAGCTGTTTTTTCTCTCTTCTTCTTCTGACTTAGTACAGTACTCCATCCTTCTCCCTGTGGAGTAGCGTCTGTCCCTTCGACGGCGACAGCTTTCGCCCGTGTCTGCCTCTTGAGTCCGCCTGGCCTGTCATCTCCCGGTGAGGTTCTTGCCTTTTTGGGAGTCATGGAGGCTGGTGAACTCTCCACCCCGAGCAGTTTCCTTTGCCCCTGCTTCTTAGGATATAACGGAAATGTCCCGATACCTCCCTGTTCCGGCGGAACTGCAACAGCATGTGCCTTAGTTTGTGCCAATGCGCGCTCCGCTACATCGGCCCTCAGCGCTGCTGTATCGAATTCGTTCACTGCCGATAATAACGCCTTACGGATCCTGTGAACCATGTCCTTAATCTCCTTATGGACGTTGTTCCTCCCATCCACGAAATTGTGGAGTTCCTCCACCAATCTCTTCGCGGCCACTATTTTCGGCTTTTGTGGGGGCTTGTCCAGCTCGCTCTGCCCTGGCCGTTGCTCCTGCAGCTGCAGTTGTTCCTGCTTCTTCTGCTCCTTTTGCTCCTGCTTCTGCCGCTGTTGTTGCTGTAGCACTACTGCCACTGACGGCGGTGATCTCACCAACCCACTACTGGCGAACGGATTCGCCGCTCCTGCATCTATATACTTCTGCTTGTTGAATTATTCATTCTATAGGGTCCCCCTTCAAACCGTTATCTCCACCCGTCGTACGTAGTCGCTTATGATCCATGGATTATCTTTGCAAGCAGTGAGGTCCATGCGAGAGTTGACACGGACGCACTTATGGCCGTGTTCAGAGCCGATCGCGCAATCGGGAAAATCTCAACCGAGCCTAGTACCAAGAAACTTGGTGAACGAGTATTGAACGTATTCGGAGGACTGCTAGTTTTTTACCGGGACGGAGGCGGCCGTACTGTTGGCCCACCCGCCATTTCAAGCCGGTGTCACCCTTCCTTACTCAGGGAGTAGAACAGCACGACCGTCAGCCCAATGTCGTCGTTTCCAATCCACTATCCAGATTCTGTCCGTCATCGTAAGCCGTGACAAGTATATCGTAATTAGGACCTTACACCCAACCAGAGGATGGCAGATTTTAATACAGTTCTGCACAAGAACCTTACAGAAACTGTATAATAATTGGGCATATACAATTCTGTAAGCTTTTTATACAAATATTGTATTAAAATAATACAGATTTGTATTATTTTAATACAATATTTGTATAAAAAGCTCATAGAATTGTATATGCCCAGATTTTATACAATAATTGTCATATTTGTTTTTTGGGTGTACTGGTATCGATCCTGTGCCGGTTGGCACTCCTGTTGATGGGGCTGAAGTGCTTTGGAAGCGGCACGGGTCGCTTGTACAGAGCTGCTGGTATACATGTGGGTTTTGTAGAGATTCAACAGAGCCCACTATCACCTCCGCCACGTCCCCTAGGCAGATTCCGCTTGGGCTGGCTGGGAACCAGTGAACTGGTACCAGGGCCCGGTCATCTCTCGAGAGAAACGCCGATTGGTGGTTTTTCATTCCACCTCATGTGTGTGTGTGCACAAAATAATTTCACTAATTTTTTAGGCACATATCTTCAACCGATTTGCTTGCAACAATGGGCAGTTATAACCAAAATATATTTTTTTACAAGGAAAATTTTCACTCGCTTTTTAGGCACTTACTCCTTGCTTACTTGCTCGCAACAAGTTTCATTCGACGCAGAATCTTATCCAATTGTTTCCTATTGAAAATTGGACAGATCGGACAATGGGTTTCGAAATTATGGCCAAAATCATTTTTTTACGTAAAAAAACGGTTGTGCAAATCTCGGTTAAAGTTCGTTAGCTAAAATATCGGTTGACTGGACGTATGATTACGGCGGCTCCTTTGAGTGCCACAGTAAACAAATTGCTTTTTCAGCAGAGATTTCAGCAGATAGTCACGAACCGAGCGCTCGGCTGTGCGGATCTCGGCAAAAGAATAAAAAAATGCCGAGTCGAACAAAGTGTGTACAAAATTCTCACCCATTTTCAGGCACTTATGCTAAACCGATTTTCTCGCAACAAGTAGTTTCTCATAACCTAAGACTCATAACTTATGGCAAAAATACTATTTTCATAACACACGAGAAAGGCTCCATCACCGCTAGGTGGATTAATCTGGGGTTTTACTTAAAATAATTGGAAGCTCTTTCATGACTTCCTTTGCAAATTCTTTTAGAAATTAGTTAAAGTCGCTCTCGTTCGCGTGGCCAACATCTAGTGGTTTTTTTTTCAAATATTACGTAACACGAAAAACGTTGTTTTCAAGAGACCCCCACTCCCTCGTATCCGTAACAATTTTCCGAAACAATTTTCAAAATTACCCCCACCCCTATGCGTAACACGTACAAAATGCTGTTTTTTGAAAAAATCTCATTTTTGTTAGAATTTGATACATGATACGATCAAATATTATGTATATTATATTGTATGCTATTTTAAGGATATTTAAAATTTATCAAAAATAATAAATATTGTTTTCTCTGTTACGCGTAACAATTTTTCGAAGGACCCCCACCCCCTAAATAATCGTAACAAAAATTAAACAACCCCCCACCCCGTATTGCGTTACGTTATATTTGAACAGGCCCTTACCTTGGACCTAGTAGCCAAAGTACCGATACTATATGTGTCAAGTCGATGTTGATGATGATGATGATGATGATGATACTACCATCTATTGTAGCAAGGCACCTGCCGATAGCACTGGTCATATCTGACAAACGATTTGATCATGATTATGTTATTGTTTGTATTCAATTAAACCCCTGTATGAAGGACCAACTGGGGTGGTTCCATAAGCAGAGACACTTATGCGAATCCACGGGATGAATAGAGAATCTCCTTCCAGAAGAAAGTTCGTACATACAATAATATAATCTAGCCCTCGTTTCCCAGATTGACCCAATAGATGGGGAGAAGAGCCCGCCCTTTATCCACGAAATGTTAACAATAGGAAGTTGGCGATTCCACTCTTCCTATCCAAATCGCTTCAATCGGGTGCCCTGACGGTTGTTTTTTTTTGCATATGGCATATAGTTATATAGTTTCAAAAAAATTAATAAATATATATAATGGAATTCTCTCACCAAGTCAATTTGTATGCCCTGGAGAGGGGGGAGCTTTCTTCAACACCAGCAAGTTTTAGATTTATGCTTTCTTCAGAGATGGAAACCCAATAGTTTGGCAAGGGCTGTCCTGGTTAAAATCGGGGGATATACATCATTCTGGTTCAAAGACCAAAACAGAGATCTTGATTGCTGAAAAGATGAAATTTTTTGAGAAACAAATCGTATAAATGTATAAATGCATAAAGTAATAAATAAAAATAAAGAATATGATGAAGATATGTAGTTTTATGGCACAATGGGTAAATAATGATATTACTCTAATCTAAATTCTTTGAACATATATGATAGTATTCAAAGCTGTATAGAAATGCATATGAAAATGAAAATATGAAAATTAAGAAAATGAAAATTCTTAAAAATATATGGTAATATGTGGAGATATATCAATATGAAAGCACATAGTAAAATATATGAAAAATTTAAAATGAAACACTTATTGCTGTAAACAAGAATAATATATAATCAATATGTCATGGGATGAAAACTAATGATAAAAAATATACATAATACTGTAATATTTTATTAATAAATACTTCGTAACTGCATATCATCCATTTACGATGCACGCCAGTTTGGATGATTTGCTGGAATTGGAGTTTTCATTTGAATAATTTTAAATCATCTCATCTCATAAACAGGTAAAATCATTGCTTAACAAAATAATAAATGTATTAATAATAAAATAATAATGTTTCCATATGTATGTATGTAGTTGCCCACCTTCCTGTTTTTAATTTTGCTTTGCGCAAAATTAAAAGTCATCCGAATTTTTTTATCATTTTGTTCTCTGGGTGTGACGGAAATTGTTCTCAACGAATAAATGGCATTTTTTTATTAAGCGAATTAACGGAATTTTTTTTTTTTTTTTAAGTTCGTCCATTCAGGTAAAAGGAAAATATTAAAACAAAAACAGAAAATAATGAAGAAAATAAAAATAATAGTGATACCATAAAAATTATACTAATCAAACTCCTGTTATTCTTGAGCATCATCTTATTCAAAAGTTCCGGGAATACTCATATAAAATATATTCTTTTTCTTCGTTCTTGTTGCTTCTAGAGTCGTGGTGGATGGCACAGTATTCGCTATACAGCCGATGAGTTTATATATAATTTTCAAATTGTCATTATTCCGCTGTTACAGTTATAAGTTTTCTATCAACAGCAATGGAGAAATTATTTCTAGTTGCGAAAGAAGAATGAACGTTCCATTCTTGAAATTTGTTGAATACCTGCCACCGGCGATTTAACTTGTTTACTAAAGCTGCGAGACATTCTACAGATTTTGTTGGGTGAAACCACCGTATGTACAGGTTGTTATAAATCACTTCGATCGGTTATTTCGAATCTAATTTTTCAAACCATGGGAGAATATTTGAATTTCAAATAGATGATACGATCCTATCAGAAATAAAATGTGCGAAAAGCGATTTTGACAACATGTCTACTGAACAGTGTCATTGCTATATGTGTCAAGTCGATGTTGGCGATGAAATCAAACATGAACTATAACATGATAAACAACAAACGGCAAAACGTCAAACAAATTTTAGCAGAATAATTTTAATGGTTACAGCGCTACTAGCGTTTTAGAACTTATGCTTTTACTAGAAATACCTACGAAAAATGCTTCAAATTTTTTTATGCTAGCTTTCTGGAATTTCTTGGGGATACTTTAGAAAACACCTGAAGGAATTGTTCCAGATATTCCTAGGAACATTTCTTTAAAGATTATTTCGAAAATTATTTCTGGAAATCCTAAAGAAGAGTGTTGTTCCAGGTGGGTTAGGGACAAAAGGTCGAAAGACAAAAGGTCGAAAGGACAAAAGGTCGAAAGACAAAACATCGAAAGACAAAAGGTCGAAGGGACAAATGGTCGAAAAGGACAAAAGGTCGAAAGGGACAAAAGGTCGAAAGGGACAAAAGGTCGAAAGGGACAAAAGGTCGAAAGGACAAAACGTCGAAAGGGAGGAAAAGTCAAAATAGACAAAAAACTGAAACGTAAATAATCGATCTCGCACCAGAGTTGCCCTACACCAGCGGTTCTCAACCTTTTTCTTTAGAGGTACCCCTTCGAGCTTTTGCATTTATTGAGGTACCCCTTATTTTTTCGCTGTATATAAAAGAAAGCGTAACTCTCAAGATATACAGGGGTTAGACAAAAAGGTTGAGATAGGTAAAATTATGTCAAAATTCAAATCAGCATAACTTTGCGTATAATAATCCGATTTTGATAAAACCAGGACCATCAGAAGCGGACACTATTCTAGTTTATTGTCCCTCTGCAACATCTGAGATTGGTCATTGGCCACCGCAGATGTTTCGGGTTTTCCGAGAGTATGTTTAAGATGCATTTTTCATCATGTTTTATGCTTTCTCCAAAAACTAGAACTAATATGCCGAACAATGGTGGCTGTAGATCGAGAATCCATCTAAACTACGCAGAGATATGCCCATTTCCATAAAAACGGTACCGGGAACATGATGAAATGATAACAGATCGGAATAATGCAAATATGAGTATCTGACTTCATGGCTTTGCGAGACGATGACTACAGAAACATTTCCAGAATGAGAGGGTGCCAAAATTCATGTTTTCTCAAGACGATGAATGTAGGATCTTTAATAAAGATGCATTTTAAGGACTGTAAGATTCTCTGGCCAATTTGTAACTGGTTCCGGGTGTTCTGCGAAAGTGACATTTGTTCAGGGAGTATGGCCAATCCCGTACCGTTTTCACGAAAATGGTCATCTCTCTGCGTATATCTAACGGATTTTCGATCTGCAGCCAGCATTGGTCAGAATATTAGTTCTAGTTACTGGGGAAAGCATAAAACATAATGGCAATAAACGTCATATAAAATGACAAGCAGAAGAAAAAATGCATTTTTAACATACCCTCGTTAAAACCCGGAGCATCTCCGGTAGCCAAGCGCCGATCAGAGGTTTTTCATGGGGACAGTATACTAGAAGAGTTTCCGCGTCCGATTTCTCCAGTTTCATCAAAATCGGATCATTCTACGCAAAGTTATGATTATTTGAACATCAACAATTTTTTTGTCTATCTCAACCTTTTTGTCTAATCCCTGTATTGGGGTGGCTCAAAAAACACTTTTTAAAATTTGTTGATGGGCCGCCCTCTTATTCGGTTCTATTTGAGGCCCTGATGCTCTGGACAAAATTTCAGCCAAATCGGTCAACGTTTGGGTGGTGCTAAACTCGTTGGAAGTTTATATGGAAAAATGTATGCAGAAATATCCAAAAACAGTGATTTACAGTTGGACGGCACAATTTACGATTAAGAACCATGATACTCATTCAGTTCGTGTAGAATTAAATACAGAATGTTATGCTGAAAACCGCGAGAAGATTAGAGTTTTTTAGGGAAAGATATTAGCATTTTACTGGAGTGTTGTAGAGGTGAATTTATTTCTTTTCAAATGTAAAAGAAACGAAATTTGCTCAAACCCCACTTCAGAGAAATGCTAATAACTTAGCCGGGCAAACTCTAATCTTCTCGCGGTTTTCTGCATAACATTCTGTATTAAATTCTTCAAGATCTGAGTGAGTATCATAGTTCTTCATCGTAAGTTGTGCCGTCTAACTGAAAATCACTGTTCTTGGATGTTTCTGCATACATTTTTGCATATAAACTTCCAACAAGTTTAGCACCGCCCAAACGTTGACCGATTTGGCTGAAATTTTGTCCAGAGCATCAGGGCACCAAATAGAACCGAATAAGAGTGCGGCCCATAAAAAAAATTGAAAAAAGTTTTTCCCATACTAATTTGAGCCACCCTACCCTGTATGTATGCAAAACGGACCTAAAAACTAACGGAACATATGGCTCTCTAAAAAGGTGTCTGAAATGTTCGTTATTCCGTGGAACTTTCCAATAACGTTTATACATCAAGCTTCCTAAAAGACTTTGAGGATTTTTGGAGCTTTCCGAGTTCTTAAAAGAAGGCTTCCGAGTCTTTTGAAAGCTGGCTTCCAAGCCTCTTAAAAGAAGGCTTCCGAGCTTCTCGAAACAAGGCTTCCGGGCCTTTTGAAAGAAAGTTTCCGAGCCTCTTGAAAGGAGTTTTCCGAGCACCTTGAAAGAAGGCTTCTTTAAAGGAGGCTTCCAAGTCTCTTGAAGGGAAACTCCAAAGCCTGTTAAAAAAGCCTCTTGAAAGGAGGCCTCCGAGCCTCTTAAAAGAAGGAGAAGGCTACCGAGCTTAAAAGAAGGCTATCGAAAGGAGACTTTCAAGCCTCTTAAAAGAAGAATTCTAAGCCTCTCGAAAGGAGGCTTTCGAACCTGTTAAAGGGAGGCTTCTGAGCATCTTTAAAAGAGGCTTCTGAGAATCTTTAAAGGAGGCTTTCAAGTCTTTTGCAGGGGGACTCTCAAGCCTCTTAAATAGAGCCTCTTGAAAGGAGGCTGCCTAGCTTACTTGAAAGTAGGTTCACAAGCCTCTTGAAAGGAGGCTTCCGAGCCTCTTGAAAGAAAGTTTCCGAACCTCTTTAAAGGAGGTCTCCGAGCATCTTGTAAGGAAACTACCAAGCCCCTGAAAAGAAGAATTCTAAGCCTCTTGAAATCAGGCTTTCGAGCATCTGGAAAGGAGACTTCCAAGCCTCTTGATAGGAGGCTTCTGAGCCTCTTAAAAGGAAGCTTCTGAGTCTCTTAAAAGGAGGCACCCGAGCCTTTTGAGAGGAGGCTTCTGAGCTTTTTGAAAGCTGGCTTCCGAGCCTCTTGGAAGGAGGCTCCCAAGCATCTTGAAGGGAGGTTTCCAAGTCTCTTGAAAGGAAACTGTCAAACCTCTTTCAACAAACAACATAAGTTTAGCACAATTGACGTAATATTTACGAAACTAGAGTCAATGAGCATCCTATTCAACTACTGTAATGTTATAAAGATAAACAATTCATTATTAAAGATTTTTCGAAATCAATTTTGTTTCAACGCAATGCTTAACCCCTCCATAATAGGTCATTGTACCCTACATCCGCCATTACGCATTTGTGTCCGAGATACCCCCTAGGGCCAGCGAAGGTACCCCCAGGGGTACATGTACCCCAGGTTGAGAACCGCTGCCCTACACAGTTAGCAAAATCTCTGCTCTTTTATTTTTCACAACTTTTAGCAATTAAATAATATTTATTTAGTGAGTACAAATAATAGATGGATGTTTTAATTTTCTAAATGTCAGTTCAATCTGTCAGAATGGCCCACGCCGCACATCATGCACACTGGCGTGTATTACACGCCGCGAATTTTCATTACGCGTGCCTGCGTGGCTGCAGCGTACACTATTTTGACAGATCGAAGTGACACTTAGGAAGCCTAGATAATCATCTATTATTTACACTCATTGAATGAATTTTATTAATTTGTTGAAAATAGTGAAAAATTAAAGAGCAAGTTATTACTGACTATGTAATAGGACAACTCTGTCTCGTTTATTCATTTCCTAAATCAACAATCTTTTTTATCTCTAACAGAACTATCTAGATATTCATTATATTGTTTCATAGTAATTACTCCTTCTTTGATAATTGCTCATTCTTCAAATTTGATTGATGAGATGAGTGTGTTATTCTTGCTTGAAGTTAAATGCATTTCACAAATTCCTTTTGAATACACCCATTTTGTTATCAATTTGTTCTTAATCGATCTTTTGTCCTTTTCGACCTTTTGTTCTTTTCGACCTTTTGTCCCTTTCGACCTTTTGTCCTTTTCTACCTTTTGTCCCTTTCGATCTTTAGTCCTTTTCAACCTTTTGTCTCTTTCAACCTTTTATGCTTTTCGACCTTTTGTCCTTTCGACCTTCTGTCCCTTTCAACGTTTTGTCCTTTCGACCTTTTGTCTTTTCGACCTATTGTCTTTCGACCTTTTGTCCTTTCGACCTTTAGTCTTTCGACCTTTTGTCATAGATTCGTTCCAGGTATTTATTTAGAAATTCCTCCAATAACTTCGTCGGTGATTTCTTCGTAATTTCCTGAAAAAAATGTTCTAGCAACTCTCTCAAAACTCCATTTGAACCATCGGAAATTCCTTTACAATTTTCATAGAAATTTCTCTCCTTCAGGAATCAATTCATTTAGAAGTCCCTTTGAGGAATTCTTTAAGAATTCTTTCGAGAATACCTTTAGAATTTCTTTTGAAAATTGTTAAAGGATTCCTTAGGAGTTCCTTAGGGAATTCTTTCAAAAATACATTTAGCAAAAATCATTCAAAAATTCCTTTAGATTCATTTTTTCTCCAGAAATTGCTTTGAAAAATCCTTAGCAATGTTGTATTACTTTCATACATTCTTAAAGAATTTTCGATGGAATTCTCAAAAGAATTTACGAAGCGTTCTCTTATTGATTTCCCGAAAAAAAAACTCTTAGATTTCTCCAGGAATTGCTTCGGGAATTCTCTAGGAATTTCTTTGAAGATGGAAAAACATTTTTTTTGACAATAGATCGGAACAACAATCCATACTTGTCCTTGATTTTGATTTTGTCAAGACTGAAAAGCCATCTCCGAAGCATAGACTTTCGGAGATGGACTGTCTTCAATCCTTCAGCAAATATGGACGTAATCGATTCCGATGGCTTTATATGATATTTCTTCATGCAAAAATCACGAGTAAGGTTGAGTGAATCGTGAAGAACTAAAATTAAGAATCGTATGAAAACTTCACATGGGCAGTTTAGAATGCGCATTTTCGCCTACAACTGCCAAGTCGACTAGTTTTAAATAAATAATAAACATTTCGTTGGCCACGAATTTCCAATAGACTCCAAATATTTATTTTTAACATTTAGTCAGATTGTATGATGCAGTTTGTTAATTGATAGGCAATCATGAGCAACGCATCAGAAATGAGTTTGACGAAGATTGATTCTCTGCTTGACACAACTGCAGTGAACTGCAGTTATCCATTACCGGATTACACACGATCAAGCTTCGCATTAATCTCACCAGGAAAAATGAATTAGGCTTCAATTAGATGACGAATGTTTGCACCTCTTTCATAAATTGTTAAATAAATTGCGCCACTCCTCCCATCTAGAATGATCTGCAATTATCACTGATAGCTACCGATTAAAGTTAGCTGAATGATATACATTGCACATGCCCGTACGTACATTCGTACCGGTGTAATTAGATCTGGCAGGCGGCTTTGCATGTTCCCACCGTCTTTCAGAATCTACTCGAATGTGTCCGATAGTCAGCATTACTGGCAAACGAGGCAAACGATGCAGCGGCGATAATAATCACAGACAGTACCTGGCGGATATGAAATTGTCGGGCGGCAAACATCAACGAAGATTTCAATAATCGTCTCAAAGTAGCTCCATTTCGATTGTTATCATATTACAGTGTAAATTGCGTTGTTTGTCTAATGTTCCGTCATCTAATTCTACTGTGTGGAGTGGAATTACATCTTGGAAAGTACAAGTTGCTCAAGTTGCGCTTCTGGTTGATGTCTATATCCTCCTCGTTAGTAATCCACTTGGCTTCCTCCGCACACAATCAGTATGATATCGCACGTGTGATTAGGTCAATTTGGGCCTCCGGCACTGCAGGGTGCAAATCATAAATCCTCCTCCCAATTTACTGATATGCAGCCAACAGTTGAGGATCACATCCGATGTGGTTCTGCGTCATCACATATCCAGTCCTCATAGAGTCCAGTGCTCAATTACTAAAAAGACACCGTCCAACTTGTTGCTTGGCGTTCCCAGCAAGACGGCCACGAGAAATGAATCTGATTGCTATCAATTTAATTCAATTTGACCAGCCAATGAATGGTGACGGTGATGAACTCCCAGCATGACTAAACCAACTGACGACGAGTCTTGCCTAGTGGGACATATGATGACAGGGAAAGATGATGAGAAGGTAATGGAGGTGGGCGACGTTTCCTTCCTTTATTTCGTATGGCATTCATCTAAACAGAAGCAATATGATGTTGGAGACAATTTTGCCAATATTAGCCACACAGCTTCACGAGTGCGTAACGATTTTTCACATTGCAAATGCCTTCATTCTGTTGTTTTGTGGAGAAAGTTTTCGGGGAAAGGACAGAAAATGGCTAGAAAATGGAATAAAAATGTGAAGTCATGTTTATTTGACCAAAAAATTCAGTCAACGGTAGGAAGCACATAAACTTATGAAAGCTGAATTTTTGCTCAAATAAACTTTTCGTCCAACCAGTCGATTTGTCTTTGTTGTTCAATTTCCTAGTTCATATATTTATTAGTCCTCGGAACTAGAGAACAGAACCCCAAATTAAACGCTGGATTCGACTATTTCCTGCAAACTTCCGTCGGGTGGAGTTGCATCATGTAACATTAGACTGGCCCAAAATGCATGAAATCCTGAATTTCAAACCTTGCACCCTTAAATGACAGTTTGGGGATCCCAGAAGCTCCCCTGAAAATTTCAGCTCATTCGGTCCAGTGGTTGGCGTGCGCAAATGGCTCAAAGTTTGTATGGGAAAAGTGATCCAAATGTATGTGGAAACGCAACCGTTTCAGTTTTTTGCTTCTAGGTGGCGCTGTAGTCGACGGATTCCTGTTGGCTAAAACCAACGAAAGCAACGTACATTTGCTAAAACTCCACTATAGCAGAACGTTTCTCCTGAGCTAACGATTTGGTACGTATGAGTTTTACAAAAAAGCGTCTCTTTTATTGGTTTTCGAAACTATGACAAACACACGATAATACCTGCCGTGTCCCTATTTCATGAATTTTGTCTCCCCTTAAAAACTTCAGCTCGTTGGCTTCAGTGGTAAGTCACCCCCTCCCTCTCTAGCTACACTACTGTACAGAGCACGGAAAGTATTTACCAATCGGATAAAAATTCGCGAGATTGCGTGATAATCATGCATTTAATTTCGCACGGCACCGAATATGCCTGCATCGCCGCCGCAATGGTCGGTGGTACGTTGCTCTCATTTTAAACACCCCTGGGGGACACGCTCGACACCATCGACTTTGGATGCTTATAACTTGGCCAATTTCAAAGGGATTTACATCCGGTCTTCACCAGTCGCTTCCTTATATAAAAAAGGTTCTACATTTTGTCCACAACAGGAATCCGTCGACTACAGAGCCACCTAGGAGCAAAAAACTGAAACGGTTGCGTTTCCCCATACATTTGGATCATTTTTCCATACAAACTTTGAGCCATTTGCGCACGCCAACCACTGGACCGAATGAGCTGAAATTTTCAGGAGAGCTTCTGGGACCCCCAAACTGTCATTTAAGGGTGCAAGGTTTGAAATTCCAGACTTTTCACTTTTTCCATATAAGCTTGGGCCACTCTAAACGGGGCTTGGTGGTCATATGGCTACCGCTTCTGCCTCATACGCAGGAGGTCGTGGGTTCAATCCCAGGCCCGTTCCATTCCTCCTACTTTGTATCTTTTCATATATTTCTCATGTTCTAGCAATCGCTAGAACTGGAAATGGGCTTTCATACCGTTTCCATCTTCTATCCCCTATACCTACAACTTAATTAGTTCTAGCAGGTAACTGTTAGAATTCGAAATGAGCGAAAAAGTTCGTTTCGGCATCCAATTAGAATACAGTAACCGTTCGCTAACTGGGCTAAGAGCACAGCCCAGTTAGCGAATGCTGCTCGCTAACTGGGCTGACCTGTCAAACGCTGATGGACACCGAGGGTGATGTCGATGCAATGTTTTGAATTGCTTTTTAAAAACAATAAAAATATGCAACACGAGTAATTTGCCAATTGGGCGAATCTAACAAAATGCAAACAACTCAACCACAATTATTTACATTAAGGTACAGTGGGGTAAGTGGGTAAGTAAAAAAAATGCAAGTATTTCACTGATGAAGCACAGAATTATTCAATTTCACTTTACAATCATACAAGGCCATTCAAATCAATGCGTTGAATAAGTGAAACATGAAATAATGAACCATTTCAACATGCGAGAGTAAAAGTTTATTAACCTTTCAAGTTTATCTTTTGCACAAGTTGTTTTGCGTGTCAATAAATACAAATATTTTTTTATGTTGGTTTCCATAACACATTCAATTAGTGCATTGATAAGTTGGTTTTCTTTGTAGTTTTGAATTCCAGCCACAAAAATTTTGATGTGAACATCAAAAATTTTGAAAAAAATATTTTATTGCTTTGCCTGTTTTTTACCATGGGTGGGGCAAGTGAAAATTTTCCGACACTGAATGCATTTCTCTGTTTTTACAAACACAAATAATTTCTATTAAGCGTATATAAACAAATGATACCAATTCGAACTCATTCGAAGGCTTCTGGTTATTACAGTGATACGTGGTAATACTAAATCAGGAATCCAAAGTGCCAAGCGTGTCAGTGTTTTAAATAATCCATGTTTGATAAATAATTCGTGAAAAAATGTTATTTATATAGCCTAAATACAAGAATCCCTACTATTGCAAATATATCAACAATTATGATTTATTTAGTTGAAATTCATAAAATTTATTTATTTGTTAATGTAGACTCTTCTACTGAAATCATAAGTGGATTGTTAATGAAACACAATATGATTCCAGGTTTGATAAATATTTCAAAGATAAATTCTCTGCATTATCGCCAAGGTTCATTATCTTACTATAAACCTGAAATAGAAAGTAGTGTTGGACACAAATGGAGATAAGTTATTATATTTCAAAAAGTTCAAGTAAACAAAACAAAAAAATATCATTTAATGGAGGCACTCCAGTGCCCTTTGACTTTCATGAAGTATCAAAAAGCATCACAACAGATCACAGTTTTGTTCTATGCAGCATGATAATCGTTTGCATGAAATATATGAACAGAAAATGTGTTCTTATATTGAAAAATCCTCTTTTAAAATCATTTTTTCACTTACCCCACATGTGGGGCAAGTGAAAAATTGAAACCGATTTTTTGTTTTCCAAATATTTTGTATCCTAAAAGTATTTTTCAAAGATCTTGTTCGCAGGCATATAAAGATTGGATAGATGATTCGTTATGTCATAAATATGATCAATTTCAATATTATATTCAACTTTTATGACTTGATGAACTTGAAATATACGATTTCCCCACTTGCCCCACTGTACATTACATACTAAAAGACCTCACTCCTTGTTTGTTGTGTTGCTTTAAAATTATTCATTTGTACAAGATAGTCTTGATTTTATTCAAACAACTACACGCAAAAAAATTTTGCGGTCGAAACTACCATTCCGAGGGTTAATTTAAGAATACGCACCGACGATTTTCAGCAGACAACAAACCCGTTTGATTTTACCATGCGCGCAGTAAAAATCAACTGTGGTCCTGGTGGAATGTTGTTGCATGAACTGAATCAGTGGTGAATTTGTCCGAATGCGTGGTTAATTTAACTGAAAATTTGTGGTTGTTTTAAAAACATGGCGTAGTCTACAAAATAGTAACCGTTACCATGGAATTTTTCTCAGTGTAGCTAAAGCCTAGTACGCTGCTCATACGGAGAGTTTACGGAAAATTTGATCAAATTACCAAGGTAAATTTGACAGCTGATTCAGTATGGGAAAAATGTTACTTTTCCGTACGGAATAATGGTACGGAATATTTTTCGGTAAGGAAAAGTGATAGCTCCATTTAGCTTACCCAGCATTTTTAGCGTTACGAAATTTTCTCTACTTGTCAGCTCCGTACTGTTCACGGAATTTCAGTAGCGGAATCATTCCGTTACCATTCCGTGTCCTATCTATTTGCACAGTACTTTTCAGCAGCGTACTAGCTTTAAGTCATGCATTATTTTTTGGCAGCAATTTTAAAAATGTAAGCAGTAATTGGACATTTTGGGGGTATTGAAAATGTCATTTATAACCACAGAGAAATAACCATCAAACTGCTGAACTTTAAATGGTTCACAATGGTGGAATGTTTCACATTCTGAATTTTAGTTGTGGTCATGTTCACAAATTCTCGCAAATTTCAACTACCGAGATTATTGATTCAACTGATCCGGGTTTATTATGAGGGTACTTTTCACAGATTAACAGATTTTAACGGTAGATATTGAAATGGGTGCGATTGATTTCGATGCCATTGTAAAATAAATTGCTGTCGGGCAAGAAGTTAATTTTTAAAAGGTCTTCCACATTCCTGAACATTATTTTGCGACCCTAATTATTGTTTTAATTTCTGAATAAAAATAATAATTGGTTTACGCCCGATTATCATGTTACTCGAGAATCAAGTATATTGACTCGTCTCCCTTTTGCATGCCCCTTGCTAGCTTTCACAATGAAATGTCAAACTACTTTTGACGGTTGTCTGCTTTTTAACTGGGCTGTAGCCCAGTTAGCGAACGCCCAGTTAAAAAGCAGCCCAGTTAAAGAGCGCCCAGTTAGCGAATGGTTACTGTACTACACCACCCTTTCATAACTATCACATTGGCAACCCGTTAACCAAGACGAACCTCTGCCATAAAACCTTAACCCCAAGATTCCAATAAAACTCCGCAGGAACTCGTGGCGAGTGCAGAGGTGTTCTCGGCTTGCAGTGGGCGAGTGACTGCATCATCAATTCCTTCCCATCCCCGATGACCGTGAGGACGTGGCCAGCGCCGTTATCGACTATCCAAAATACTAGAGCTCTCGGACTGTGCACATTGAGGTTGGAGAGCAAATCCCATGCTTCCATCCATTGGTTCCCTGTGCAATTGCGATTGCTCTGGTCGATCACGGAGTAGCAACTACGAAATGCACGGTCATCATGCTCATGCTCATAAGCTTGGGCCACTCTAATGTAACATGACAGCAGTCCGATACATTTGTTATGGACAGGGAAGCAGGAATTTAGTTTTATTAACTAATTTGTAAATTTAAGTATGCTAAAAGGTCCATTACTAGCTCAGAAGGGGGGGGGGTCCATAATAGTCACAAGGAACATGTGGGAATGGAACATGTAAATCAAATGGGGGTACCATAATCAGGGTTGTAAATATTCGGCAGCACTGGATGAAGGTGATGTTTTTTATATCATTTTTTTATTTTCTTCCTGCTTTGAAATCAACCTCACATTCCCGGAGAGGCAGAAAAGTAAACAACAGAACTCACATCACCCACAGCGCCGCGAAGATGAAATTTACCACAGCAAAATGTACACATTCACCCAGCAAATTGAAAAAATTCACCACGCGTTTAAATGGGCCACTCACAGTCATACGGTAAGGCGCGAACTGAGCAGCATGTCAGAGCGACTTGTGAGTGGCTGAATGCGAAATTGAATAGTCGGTGTTGGAAATGATTTTTCGGCTGCACCCAGTCGCACTCACCACGGCGGCGATGAAGGCGACAGCAGATTTTACTGAGATCCATGTTTTTCACTGCATTGACTGTGAAATATTTCTACCCTGACCATAATACGTATATAAACAAACTCGACGTTGCGTATTAAGGACCCGAGGGTGGCCATAAAGGGTTTAGTAGTAACAATGAATGTTTTGGTTAGTTTCATGTACGAAACACGATGCTGATACTTGTTGGTTGTCATCTGGTGCAGCAGAACTACAATCTGTCAAGAGGCTCGTTGTAGCGGAGCGACTGAAGTAAATTTTAGTCGTTAAGGGGTCCATTACCAGCACTCACTCCCTACTCAGTTACTAAAGAAAACTGATCTGAGCCGCCGAGTTGCTAGTCTTGTTATAATAGTTGTCTGGAATGATCGTGGAATGCCCTTTTTCAGCATCCAAGGTTCAATCCACAAAATAAGGCACTGTAATTAGCCTTTGCGTGTGCCAAATTTGTGCAGAGTAATGTGTATAGTAAAGGTTCCCCAACGGTTTGGATATGCGAACCACCCACCAGGTATGAAAAGCTTTGATTTTTTGAATTTGAAAAAAATATGAGTTCGTGAGATTGAACAAGTCATAATAAATTGCTGCATACATCATCATTGTACCTATTTGTCAGAAACCCATATATTCTGAATTGCATTTGAGTTAAATTTGATTTAGATTTGATTGGATTTGGAATAGATTTGGCTTGGGTTTGGATTGGGTTTGAATTAGATTTGAATTGGTTTTGAAATGGATTTGAATTGGATTTGGATTTGGACTGGATTTGAATTGGATTGGATTTGGATATTAATTAGATTTGGAATGGATTGGATTTGAATTAGATTTTATTTGAGTTTGGATTGGATTTGGATCAGATTTGAAATGTATTTGGGTTGGATTTGGATAGAATTTCGATAGGATTTGAATTGGAATTGGATTGGATTTGAATTTTATTTGGATTGGATATGCTTTGGATTTGTATTGGTTTTGGAATGGATTGGATTTGAATTGGTTTTGGATTGGATTTAGATATGAATTAGATTTGGACTGGATATGGATTGGATTTGAATAAGATTTGAATGGGATTCGGATTGGATTTGGATTTGGATTGGATTTGGGTTGGATTTGAATTTGATTTGGTTTGGATTTGGATTTGAATTGGTTTTGGATTGGAATTGGATTGAATTGGATTGGATTTGGATTTGATTTGGATTGGATTTGGAATGGATTTAGATTGGATTTGGATTTGTATTGAGTATGAATTAGATTTGAATTGGGTTGGGATTTGAATTGGATTTGGATATGAATTAGATTTGAATTGGATTTAAATTGGATTTGGATTGGTTTGAAAATGGATTGGGTTTGAACAAGATTTGAATTAGGATTGGATTGGATTTGGATTGGATTTCGATTTTGATTTGGATTGGGGGTGAATTAAATTTTAATTGGGTTTGGATTGAATTTAGATTGAATTGGATTGAATTTGGATTTGTATTGAATTTGGATTATATTTGAATTGGGTTTAGATTAAATTGGATTGGATTTAGATTAGATTTGAGATGGGCTTGGATTGGATTTGGATTGGATTGGGTTTGGATATTAGATCTGGAATAAGACTTGAATTATGTTTGGATTGGATTTTGATTGGTTTTGAAATGGATTGGATTTGGATTGGGGGTGGATTACATTTGAATTGGGTGTGGATTGGATTTAGATTGAATTGGATTGAATTTGGATTTATATTGAATTTGGATTAGATTTGAATTGGGTTTGAATTGGATTTAGATTAAATTGGGATGGATTTAGATTAGATTTGAGTTGGGTTTGGATTGGGTTTGGATATGGATTAGATCTGGAATAAGACTTGAATTATGTTTGGATTGGATTTGGATTGGATTTGAATTGTATTTGGATTGGATTTGGATTGGATTTGGATTGAAATTGGTTAGGATTTAAATTGGAATTGGATAGGAATTGAATTTGATTTTGATTGGTTTTGAAATGGATTGGATTTCAGACAAGACAGACAAGACAAGACAGAATCACTGTCTTCGACCAGAGGTCGCACAGACTGAACACTTAACATCTAGCATGAGACAACGGACAGGACATTTACACAACACCCAGTGGACCAGTGGAGAGCTTTTCGCTTTACGAAAAGTTTTCTCTTTACCGGGGCGGGAATCGAACCCACACTCCGCAGCACATGCGTCTAGACGATTGACGTCGCTAACCGCACGGCCACGAAGTCCACAGTCGATTTTGATTTGGATTGGGGGTGGATTAAATTTGAATTGGGTTTGGATTGGATGTTAATCGGTTTTGGATTGGATTTTAATCAGTTTTGGATTGGATTTGATTTGGATTCAAAATGGATTTGGATTGGTTTGTTTTTGGATATGAATTAGATTTGGATTGGATTTGAATTGGATTGGATTCCAATTCAAATATAAATCCAATTAAAATCCAACCCAAATCCAATCTAAATCCAGTCCAAATTCAATTCAAATCCTTTCCAAATTCAATCCAAAAGCAATCTCAATCGAGTCAAATCAAATCCAATTCAAATCTAAGGAAAATTTTATTTAAATTCAACCCAAATCCAATCCAAATCCAATTAAATTCCAGTCCAAATCCAAATCCAGTCCAAACCAAATTCAAATCCAATCCAATTCTAATTCATATCCAATTGAAATCCAATCCAAATGCACTGCAAATGTATTCCAAATCCTTTAAAAGAAATCCAATCCAAATCCAAATCAAATTCAATTCAAATCCAATTGATATCCAACTCAAATCCAACTCAAATCCAATGCAAATCATCCAACCCAAATCCATTCCAAATCTAAGCCAAATCTTATCTAAATCTAATCCAATCCCAATTCAAATTTAATTCAAATCCAATCCAAATCTAATTCAAACCCAATCCAAACCTCATTTATATTTAAATCCAAATCCAATTCAATTCAAATCTAGGGAAAATTTAATTCAAATCCAATTAAAATCTAAGGAAAATTTAATTCAAATTCAATGGATTCGAATTAAATTTTCCTTAGATTTTAATTGGATTTGGATTGGATTTGGACTGCTTTTGGATTGGATATGGAGATGTCAGGCCATTTGGCCGAATAGTTAAAAAAATTACCTTAGATAACGAGTAGTGAATAGGGAGAAATAAGAAGTTAGTAATGAGAAGTGGGAAGGGAAAAATGGGAAGAGGGAGTGAACTGAGAACAGAGAACTTCTTCCTTCGTCCTTCGACCTATTTTCTTCCTTCTTCTTTCTTCCTTCTTAGTTCTTCTTGGTTTTTTCCTGTTTCTCCCTCTTCCTTCTGCCTTCTTTTTTCTTCCATTTTTCCATTATTCTTCATCCTTTTTCTTTCTTCCTACTTTATTCTTCCTTCATCTTTCTTCCTTTTTCCTTCCTTATTTTTTCTTCCTTTCTTCGTTCTTCTTCTTTTTCCTCTTGTCTCTTTCTTCTTTCTTATTTCATATTTGTCTTCCTTTTCCCTTATTTCTTCCTTTTTTCTTCTCTTCCTTCTTCCCTTTTTCCTTCGTCCTTCTTCTTCCTTTTTCATGCTTCCTTCCTCATTTTTTCCATCTTCCTTCTTTCTTCTTCATTTTTTCTTTCTTTTTTACCTTCTTCCTTCTACTTTAAATTTTCTATTTTCTGCCTTCTTCATTCTTCCTTCTACCTTTTTTCTTCTTCCTTTTTTCTTTTTCTTTCTTCCCTCTTCATTCTCCATTCTTCCTTCTCCCTTCTTGCAGCTTCCTTCTTCCTTTTCCTTCTTCCTTTTTATTTCTTCTTTCTTCCTTTCTCCTTCTTCCTGTTTCCTTCTTCCTTCCTCTTCTTCCTTCTTTCTTTTTCCTTCTTCCGTCTTATTTTTTTCTTTTTCTTTCTTCCTTTTTCCTTCTGCTTTTTCCATTTTTCCTTCATCCTTCTTCTTCCTTTTTCCTTCTTCCCTCCTCATAACATATTCCTTCTTTTTTCCTCATTTTTTCTTCCTTTTTTTACTTTCGTCCTTCTTCCTACTTCTTTCTTCCTCATTTTTTCTTCCTTTTTTTACTTTCTTCCTTCTTCCTACTTCTTTCTTCCTTCTTCCTTCTTATTTCTTCCTTTCTCCTTCTTCCTTCTTCCTGCTTTATTATTCCTTCCTCCTTATTTCTTTTTCCTTTTTCCTTCTTCTTTTTCCTTTATTCCTTCTTCCTTCTTCCCTCTTTCGTCTTCCTTCTTTCTTCTTCCTTCTTTCTTTTTCCTTCTTTCTTCTTGTTTGTTTATTCTTCATTCTGTCTCATTCGTCTGCTTCCCACTACAAAGACTTCTTACCTTTCATTACCCATTTCTCACTCACCTCACACACTTAATGAGAAAAAGTATTTCATCTATTCGGCCTAACGGCAATCGGCCAAATTACCAAAAACCGGATTTGGAATGGATTTAGATTGGATTTGGATATGAATGAGATTTGGATTGGAATAGACTTTGGATTGAAGATATGAATTGGATTGGATTCCAATACGAATATAAATCCAATCCAAATCCAATCCGAATCAAATCCAAATCCAATCCAAATCCAATCCAAATCCAATCTAAATCCAATCCAAATCCAATCCAAATCCAAATCCAATCCAAATCCAATCCAAATCCAATCCAAATCCAATCCAAATCCAATCCAAATCCAATCCAAATCCAATCCAAACCAATCCAAACCAATCCAAACCAATCCAAACCAATCCAAACCAATCCAAACCAATCCAAACCAAACCAACCCAAATCAATCCAAACCAATCCAAACCAATCCAAACCAAACCAATCCAAACCAAATCCAAACCAATCCAAACCAATCCAAATCCAAACCAATCCAAATCCAAACCAAACCAATCCAAACCAATCCAAACCAATCCAAACCAATCCAAACCAATCCAAACCAATCCAAACCAATCCAAACCAATCCAAACCAATCCAAACCAATCCAAACCAATCCAAACCAATCCAAACCAATCCAAACCAATCCAAACCAATCCAAACCAATCCAAACCAATCCAAACCAATCCAAATCCAATCCAAATCCAATCCAAACCAATCCAAACCAATCCAAACCAATTCAAATCCAATCCAAACCAATCCAAACCAATCCAAACCAATCCAAACCAATCCAAACCAATCCAAATCCAACCAAACCAATCCAAACCAATCCAAACCAATCAAACCAACCAAATCCAAACCAACCCAACCAATCCAAACCAATCCAAACCAATCTAAACCAATCCAAAACCAATTCAAAACCAATTTAAATCCATTCCAAACCAATCCAAATCCATATCCAATCCAAACCAATTCAAACCAATCCAAACCAATCCAAACCAATCCAAACCAATCCAAACCAATCCAAACCAATCCAAACCAATCCAAATCCAATCCAAATCCAATCCAAATCCAATCCAAATCCAATCCAAATCCAAATCCAATCCAAATCCAAATCCAACCCAAATCCAATCCAAAACCAATCCAAATCCAATCCAAATCCAATCTAAATCCAATCCAAAACCAATTCAAAACCAATTTAAATCCATTCCAAATCCAATCCAAATCCAATCTAAATCCAATCCAAAAAAAATCCAAATCCAATCCAATTTAAATCTAGGGAAATTTTAATTCAAATTCAACCCCAATCCAATACAAATCCAATTCAAATCCAATCCAAATCCAATACAAATCCATATCAAACCTAATCCAAATCCAATCCAAATCCAAATCCAATTCAAATCCAAATCCAATCCAAATTCAAATCCAAATCCAATCCAAATCCAAATCCAATCCAAATCCAATCCAAATCCAATCCAAATCCAATCCAAATCCTATTCTAATCCAATCCAAATCCAATCCAAACCCAAATCCATTTCAAATCTAATCCAAAACCAATTCAAATCCATTCCAAATCTAATTCAAATTCAATACAAATCCAAATCAAATCCCAACCCAATTCATATTTAACCAATCAAACCTTTACTATGTCTGAAACTTGATTATGCATATGTACAACATGTGATAGATTTAGTTCGGAAAAGGTATTGGAGGGTAACCGCCCCTCCATTCCAAATCCAATTCAAATCCATTCCAAATCCAAGTCAAATCCCAACCCATATTTAACCAATAAAACCTCATGCATATGCAAATCGGATCCAAATCCAATCAAATTTAAATCTAGGGAAATTTTAATTCAAATCCAACCCCAATCCAATTCAAATCCAATCAATTAGAATAAAAAATTCTTTAGATATGAATTAGATTTGAATTGGATTGGATTTGAACTGCTTTTGGATTGGATTTGGAATTGATTTGGAATTGATTTTGATTGAATTTGGTTTGATTTACTATTTGGATTGGATTTGCATATGAATGAGATTTGGATTGGGTTTAAATTAGATATGAATTGGATTGGGATTGGATTAGATTTGGATTGGATGTGGATTGGATTTGGATAGGATTTGGATTGGATTAGGATTAGATTTGAATTGCGTTGTGACTGCATTTGAATTTGGATTGGATTTGAATTTGATTTGGATTGGACTTCAATTGTTTTTGGTTTTAATTTGGATTGGATTTGAATTTGATTTGGGTAAGATTTGAATTGGAATTGGATTGGATTTGAATTTGATTTGCATTGGATTTGTATTGGATTTGGATTGGATGTGAATTGGTTTTTAGATTGGATTTGAAATGCATTTGGATTGATTTTGGATTGGATTAGATTTTAATTAGATTTGCATTGGGTTTGGATTGGATTTGGATTAGATTTGGATTGGATTTGAATTGATTTTGGATTGGATTTGAATTTGATTTGGATTGGTTTTGGAATGGATTGGGTTTGAATTATATATGAATTGGGTTTGGATGTGGATTGGATTTTATTTGGATTGGATTGGATTTGGACTGGATTGGATTTAGATTTGAACTAGATTTGAATTGGGTTGGTATTGCATTTGAATTTGGATTGGATTGGATTTGAATTGGATTTGGATTGGATTGAATTTGTATTCGAATTAGATTTGGATTGGAATTGAATTGGATTGGATTGTGTGTGTGTGTGTTAGTCATCCTCTACCCCTCACCCGGCTGGGGGTGTTGGTCAAGTAGTACTACGAATAATTTGATCAGATCTCATGCTCCGTAATGGTGCCCTTTTTGTTACGAAGACTAGTACTACAAAAGGATTCACTTTTGAAGCAAGGCAAGTTTCTTAAGTGAGTGTAGGGAATAGGATGTACTAGTTGTTCATAACAGGTACAGCAAAACTTCACAAGGACGCCCTTATTCGTACTAGATACTCAGGGAATAGAAGGTCAAGAAGAGCCACCGTTGCTAGTTAAGGCTTGAACCGGATACCTGGGACTCCCACAATATCCGCGGCAATAGAAGCAAACGATGCCCTGTACGTATTTAGTGATCAATTTCAGGAATTTTAAATTTTATACAGCGATTGAAGAAATTAAAGTAAACAATTGGAACGTGCTCACCAGTTTAGTTCTTCAATAGCTCCAGGTATGAACAGGGCATAGCAAGTATATCCAATAAGACATCGAAGTTACTTCTCATCCTCCTTCACTTCCATCGAAACTATGGCTGCAATGCCCAACTGTTGCCATTTTGGAGGCTGTGAAGATTCTCGTCGGATTCGTATCTGCGGTAGCTGTTATTGGCTGCTGGTCTTGCAGCTTAATTGGTACATCTCAGCAAAAATTCCAGTGCGTTCACAATGAGGCCATTATCATTTTTTACCGACGATTCCTCAATACAAATATAAATTCAATTTCAATCCAACCCAAATCAAATACAAATCCAAATCCAATTCAAATTAAACTCAAAGCCAAACCAAATTCACTCCAATTTAAACCCAATCTTAATCCAATCCAAATCTCGTTCATATCCAAAGCCTATCCAAACCCTAATACAATCCAAATTCAATCTAAATCTATTCCAAATACAATCCAAATCCAATCCAAAAGTAGTTCAAATCGAATCAAAATCGAAATAAAAAGACACACTTTTTGGAACTTATCATTGACCGAATTAATCGCGACAAGTTTCATTCGACGGGAAATCCTGGGGTGGCATTGCGCACCTCGACTCGGAACGAGCAAACGAGTCGAAAGGAGAAAGGAGAAATCCAATTCAAATCTAAGGAAAATTGAATTAAAATTCAACCATTTACTACTCTTTGCAGATACGTATTTCGACCTCAACTGTGAGGTCGTCTTCAGTGTCTTGAACTTGACTCGACCCGAATCAAGTGGAATTAAATGGAGAGTACTAAACTCGTCTTAGACGGTTAAATACATTCTACTAAAAAGAGCTTAACATATTTTTTCTTTGAATTGGATTTGAATTTGGATTGGATTTTCGTTTGATTTGAATTGGATTGGACTGCATTTGAATTGGATTTGATTTGTATTTATATTTTGATTTGGATTGCATTTGGAATTGGATAGGATTTGAAATGGTTAGGATTGGATTTGAATAGGATTTGGATTGGGTTTGGAATGATTTGGATTGGATTTAAATATGAATGAATTATTGGCAGTGGCTGATTTGCTACTCGCCGCTATCACATCAAGGCGATAAAGTATATGAATTTGTATGGCGAAAGACATCTAACGCGGGTTTTCTCAACAGTAGGAGCTTTTCACGAAAAACTATTTGGTACCAGTTATGCAGGAAGGTGTCCGCTACTACGCTTACCAAATATTTTTTCGATTAAAGTGCCTATTCTCGAAATATTAAACATTAGATGCCTTTCGCCATACTGATTTACCAAAGTTAACTCTTAGTGTGCCGCTGTACGCACGCTCAAAGCAGGCGATTCATTAGATTGAAATGGAGAATGAATTTGGATTGAAATTTGGATTGGAATTGGAGGTCGCGTTACACTGTTTAAGAATTCATGGTATATAGTAATTTCTATTAAATATCATCATCATAAATATAATAGTCCTGTTTGTCTGTCCGGTGACTAGCCAACTAGACGCTGCATGCGGGGAAATTCTCACAAAAAAATAAAATATTTGACACTTCAGTTCTTTTTTACTATCAGATGCAGAAAATAAAATCAGTGACAACCTTAGACAACCAGACACACCATTTAATAAAAAATCACAGACAACAGACGTTTATATTGAAAAAAAAAAACACTTACCACGGGCGCTACTGCGTCCAAAAATAAACTAGCGCTTTCATAAACATTAAAATGAATTTCTGTCTGTCTGACCCTCATAGACTCGGAAATTAGATTCTTAAGATGGTTCAAGACTTCTTCCCAATCTAGAAGGGGGCGAGGGCTCTCATACAAATTAAACATAAATATCTGCATAACTCGAAAACTAATCAAACGAAAAGAATCCAATTTGGCAGAAGTTTTGACGTTTGTTATGACAAATGAAATCGAATCGGAAAGCAAACGTTGAAAATTTAAATTCGTTCGACGGGTCAGCTAGTCTTAAATATAATTTCAATCGAGTATTCGTATAACATAGCTCGGGCTGCGAAAAAGTTTAGCACCCAGCTTCAAACAGGAATCGTGACACCTATTCTACGAAACGTTTCAGTAAGTTTTCTACAAGAAACACGAAGATTGACTGCTCTCAACATGTAAATGTGTATGGCTTGTCTTCGAAGTATGTACCAAAATCATATGAATTCAAGCAAACATGGTACAATTATACATCATTCGCATTTCTATTAAAGTTTGGATTAGTTGAGACATAGAAAATAAACTACCTATCCGAACTCGTGCATGTGCACCGCACTGAAAATCTGCTCAAACGCCAGAGTCAGAGGGTGAAGGTCGTTCATCATTCCATCAGACCAAGCGAATGTGAAACACGTTTTTGCAAATCTCGTCATCCACACTCGTCGTCGTCGTCACATGAACCTCTTTCACTCTGTGACCAAACTCCCGATAACTATAGTGCGAGCGAACGAACGAACGAAAATCCGCGGCAATAGAACGTCCTTGGCTCGTGCACGTAATATCTGTACGCGGTGCCTGGCGGGCGACGCGATAACTGATAAAACAAAACGCGGAAAACGTCCAAAATCTCACCCGACGCACACTCTTACGTGTAACAAATGTTGAACCCGCCTGATGAGCTAAGCAGGCGGCGTTGGGTTACTCGTGAGTGTGACCTACTTTTCCCGCTTGTTTGGATGTTTCAAATATAGCTCTCTGCAAGCCTGTAAGCTCCTGAGCCATTTAATAACGACGACAACAATGCCTACTGTTCGGCTCTGCTGGTGCGACTCTCTGCCGTGTCAGAGGAATATCGGTTTGACTCATAAAATTAACAGCGGAATACTGTGGGGAGCTGGATTAGGGGGTAACGCACAGAATGAAACGAAACCATATAAAACTAATCAACTGATTCGGTTGAGGATGATAAAGAAGACGTTGGGGAGGCGCACTGTACTGTGTTGTGTAATCGGAATCGCCTCCGCCTGAGTCGTCTGGTGGTGGAACTGTGCTATCTGCTATCAGAGGTACCCAGAGGCGAAAGTTTTTTGACCGAAGACAGATAAAGGGCTTCGAAAAAAATATTGTCTATCTATGGGGAGGCATGAATTCGCGTGACACCCTCCACTTCCGTAAACCGACTGCTAGCGCTTTAATTTGTGTAGAAGGGCACGATGATGACGATAGCTTGGTCGCCAATTGGCACAAACAAGCGCCTTTATTAATTTTCGCACCAATAAATTTGCTCCTATTCCTCCGTCAGTTCTCGCAACTGGCAAGAACGGGCGCGCTGCGACCTTGAAAGCAGAAACATAGATGAATGGGAATTCAACAAACCGGGCTTCGGTCAATGAACGACCTTGCTTTCCGTCGTTGGTTGCGGTAGCACCAAAGAAGAAACAATCGCTGAGTAATGTAACTCAAATATCCTCCTCTCAGAAACAGGGGAAAAGTAGCAAAACAAAAGGAAAACATTGTCTCAATCTCCTCGACCTACCGGCCAAGAATAATAAAGGAATGGCGGGGGCTAATTTTAGAATCTAGATTTCAATGGCATATACCACCTACCTAATGCACCGCAAATCCAAGTGGGTCTTCGGGTCTGAGCTGCGAACTTTTGCAAGAAGGTTTCTATATGCATTTGGTGGTAAGTATTATGTTTGAATTAGGTCGTTACAAGTATTTAATAAAAATGAACCGCCTGCTTTGAGCGTGCTTACAGCGGCACACTAAGAGTTAACTTAATCAGTATGGCGAAAGACATCTAATGTGTAATATCTCGAAAATATGCACCTTAATCGAAAAAAATATTTGGTAGGCGTAGTAGCGGACACCTTCTTACATGACTGGTACAAAATAGTTTCTCGCAGGGTTTCGACTTTTCGTTTCAATGAGACCAAAGCAAGCGTTTTTCGGGCCAAGGGAAAATCTTGTTTCGTTGTTTATGTTGAGGATCATCTTTCACCCATCAATCTTTTCTCTAGAATTAGCATTGAAAGATTAACGAAAATCTTGCCTATTAGATGAAAATCCTTTTTCGTTTAATTAAAAATTTTACCTAGAATTATCGCAGAACAATTACAAAATTGTATAGCCGCGCCGGGATTCGAACCCAGAATAGTAACAATAATAGCTGTGGGGATGCGGTTACTCTAGCCACACCACCACATTATCTGTATGAAAGCGTTAAGTTATTTGTTCCACATAAGCTACTACCATTTGCCTTGATGATGCCCCGAAAAGACTCGAATATGAAAGAAAACGAGCAAACCAACGTTTAGCGTCAATCGAAGTGAGCGAAAAATTGTTATCACTCATCAGGCTGTTTTTCTTTCCCGAAAAGCGATTTCTCCCCGAAAACTTTCGTGAGGGAAAAACATGTGCTCCTGAGATTGAGTGAGCATTACGAACCCTGGTTTCTCGTGAAAAGTATTCTATATTCTTTATCTCCTTCCATTTACGAAGCAAAATGTTATGATGAAACTGGAATACTTTGCAAATCAAAACTCAATATTTTCGGCGAAATGGTTTTTTGCTTAATTTGCATACTATTTTCAAATTTTGGTCATCTTCATATACATATATTGTTTATCCGGAACAAAGTTAGAACGCTTTTTATACCGAAGTTAATTTTTTCGTGAAATACAGACAACTTACTAAACTTTGAAAGTAGTGCGTTGGATTCGCCAAAAAATGCGCTAAACAACGCATCAACTAGTTTGACAGATAAAACTTCGGAAGAAAGTTCGGTTCGAAAGTCCCGTCTTCCGAATTCTAATTTGGTGCTACGCCGACAATATATAAAAAAAAGTTGGTGTTGGTGTTGCCATATCCGTTCTTTTTCGAAGGATTTTCTTCCGTCTTTGCTTTCCGTTGATCCCGCATACGGCGAATGGCCTCGACGGCGTGACTCGTGTGGTCGGTAGATCAGCTATACTCTGCTGCACCAGGACAGGTTTGATACGGAAGCACTTGTGGCACTGGTGGTACGTGCGCGAACAAGATTTCGCCCACCGATGATCCAGTACTTCTGGCGAATCTTGGCGAGCATCAGTTGGGAACCAGCGTGGAGTAGAACTCGGTGATCGTGCTTCTTCAGACTCAGAGGCGGTTCAGAGATGGTGGAATTTCCGAGCCTCCCACCGACACGGATGATACCTTTCAGTTTCAACCGTTTCAATGGTGTCGATGATGGGACACGTTCCACTTAGCGAATGTACAATTCTTCCGGAAATAATTTACGTTGGGCGATTACGACGGCACAGAGCGATGTCTGTTTCGTGTTAGTCGATAGAGGTCAAGGACTCGAACGAATGGATGGTTGTTTTCTCGGAAGCTGCTTTCATAGCACGGATTGACGATGTTTGCTGAAGGTGGAATACCGACTGAAGAGACTGAAGATTCCGACATCCAGCAGGGATCAAGGGATGGCATTTCGCTAGCCTGCGACTCCTATGGTGGCAAGGATAGCTATTCCGGTCCATTCCACCACAAAAAATGTTGCTTGATGTCGACCGGATCAACGCCATGGGAGAGAGGATCAGCTGGGTTGGAAGCACCGGAAACATGGTTCCAGTGGCAGGATTGTGTAGTCTCTTGGATCATGGCCACTCGATTTGCTACAAATGTTTTCCAGCGGAACGCTGGGGACCCCAATCCGTGGACGAATCTGTCCACAGGAAAACTTCAGCGGACTTCGGTATGGATTTATCAACTTTCTTGAAGAGGTTGGACGCTAATACTGCACCTCACCTCACCTCACTGCGCTCCAGACGTGCAATGGTTTGTGGTTTTGGTCACGAGCACACAGCGGGAAATGCTGAGGGAGGCGATGATATTGAGAGTGCCGTGATATTGCTTTCACTCGCGTTGCAGGCTTGCCGCCAGAAAACGATTTCATACGGATCTCCGGATTCAGTCTTCAGCGCCCATAAGCACCAAGTGAATCGAAAATCTGCGCGATGTACTACATGATGTTCCACTTCGTTAGTAGTGTTTTGGAGATCGTGACATGGTGCAATGGCGAAATTTTCGGCAGGGATATCGTCAAGAACTTCCGGTGAGTTTGAAGCCCACTTCTTCAACGGAAATCCCAGCGGATGTTTCTTGGCGGACTTGGATGGCGGATTCAACATCATCAGATGCAGAGAGGAAATCATCCAGAAATCCTTCTGAACCGGTTTGCAATTTGTTGGAGAGTGCGGGTTTCGGGTCCAACCAACTGCATTTCGTTCACACCCAGATGCTGTCTTGCATGAAGCATCAAGGATAACTCGAATCTTAGTAGTGTTGCTGGATACTTTGAACACCGGATGCTGCAGAAGGTAGCAGTGCGGCTGGACTTCGCCTACTGGATCTACGAGTCTCACCATGTGGTTGAGTTTTCCATGAAGCAACAGTAGGTCTCCTTGGTGGCAGGATCTGGCTAGAGTCGTCTTTCAAGGATCAGGAAGCGACGTTCGGTGATTGATCGAGATTCACCGAGAGTGACAAGTTGATCGCGGGTGAGTGGTAAGAAAACGACGTAATGACCCGACGATGAGTGGTGGTAGTGGAATACAATTCTTCACAGAGATTTGCTTCAGCGGTGAATGATTACTGAATTCATAGAAAAAACGTTATGGTAAAACTGTAAAAAAAAATGAAAAATCATTCCGAAGAACCGATTTGTTTTCTAAATAAATTGTGAACGCAAAAAATTGTATCAGAAAATTGATCAATTTTTGGCGAGACAAAGTTCGCCGGGTCAGCTAGTAATCAATAAATATTTAAATGAAAAATATAAAAAAAACTTCTCGGATTGGTTAAAAAATGTTTGGAAAATTTCGGAGACGAGCCAGCCTCGGGCTGAAAGTCTCTTTAATAAAAAAAAAATGTTTGGAAAATCCTCAAAATTTTCTTGAATTTTTTTGTTGTCCTCTCAAATTATCAGTTTTAGGCAAAAAATCTAAGGGTGAGACAAATTTAAAAAGCTAATATTTGTATCGTCCTTATATACCTTAGAGAAATGCAATATTGAATAGATTTAATATCTCGGGGTTTGATAAAAAGCATCAAACGCCTTTTTGCCTAACTTATGATTTCAATGTACGCGTACATTTGCTGTTGGATATTATCAGTTTTCATTGCCGCTTTGTGCGATTTAGCAAACGGAAATTGTTTTAATCATTTTGTTTCCCTGAACAAAGAACCCCAGAACAAAAAAAATTGCTTTAACAAGTTTCAGAACGGTTACTCTTCCAGAGCATTTAATGAGATTTTGCTGATTTTTAAATATAATTCTAAAAATTTTAAAATTCTAACAAAGTTACTTAAAACTCGTTAAATGCATTTCAAAATCCTGAGAATGGATCGGAAATTCTTTCGGTAGTTTAGGGATTTTTTGTAGAAACTTTTACGGAAATTCCAGCAAAAATTAATCCCGAGGTTGTGCTGGAATTTCATCTCCAAAAATATCTTAGAAAATGTCTTCTGGAGTTGCTGGCATAAACTCATCGTTCGAATTTCCGCGGATTTTTTTTCTGGAAGTTCCAGCGATGATTCTTCTGGGAGTACCCACGAATGTTCTCCTGGAAATTTCTGCCAAAATCTAAAATCCTCTTAGAACTATAGCATTAGCATTAGCATTGAGTAATTCGCACAAATTCGTAGGTGGTACAAGTCAAGACTATTGTATGAGAGTAACATAACTTTCATCCGTTACCACAGATATTGATTTGGGACTAATCACTATCTCTCAGATGGAAGCAATGCACTCTCCGATAGTCGAGATCTGTCCTGGCCACGTCCTTGCGAATGCTGAGGAAGGGGAAGGATGATTAGTTGGACACCTACTTAAGAAAGATGCAGAGAACTCTACGACCTCTCATAGGTGCCACGGGATGTTTTGGGATTGTGTGGAAGGTTATAAGTTGAAGAAAAGAAGAAGCCTTGTTAGAATTTCGACAAAATTTTGCCTATCTGTTCTGAACTTATTTGTCTGTCTACAATTTGTATATTTAGTAAACGGGATTGATTTGCGATTTGGGCGTAACCATACGCGTAACTAGAGTCCCGGTCTAGGAGGGCCATGGCCCCAGCTGGTGAGAGATATTTTTTGAGGCAATATAGAGCATTGCACGCATGGACTTTCAAGGTTCTTTTTGTGCTTTTGCTGCTCATGTTGTTAACATCACTCAATATGCGAACAATTAAAATGGAGTAATGGTGTGATTGAATCATTACGTGTCTAATTTTTATATTAATTGTGCTTATTATAGATAAATGATTGGTGAAAACTGAGGATTCTTAATCAGGATGTCCTTTAATTGTATTTAGTATCTAGTTTGAGCATATTTATTTTTTGTAATGATTTATGCACAAAAGTTTTTTTTTTATGTTATTTTTATTTATGTTTTAGAGCACTTTGAAGATTGCTATGGCCGTGCCCTAATTACGTAACGGCTATTGGGGAAAGGAGGAGTTCTATTGTCTCACGCTCCATATAAATCTATATACATAAAAATGAATTTCTGTCTGTCTGAACCTTATAGACTCGGAAACTACTGAACCGATCGGCGTGAAAATTTGTATGCAATGGTTTTTGGGGACGGGGAAGGTTCTTAAGATGGTTTTAGACCCCTCCCCCCTTTGGAAAGGGAGGCTTCCATACAAATGACAGAGACATTTCTGAATAATTCGAAGAAACAATCATAGAATGAATTAATTTTAGGCGAAGCAAAGTTCGTCAGGTCTGGTAGTAATAAATAAACAAACATAATTTAAAAGAAAAAATCTTACATTGTGAGACGAGGAGCCCAGAAAATCCCTCATGTAATAAATGTAGAAACGAAGATGATTTGTTGATATTATGGGGTCCATAATAAGGAAATTTAAATGCAGTCTCCATTATTATGAGTTTATGATCATAATATTTTCATTCTAAAGAATTAGGGTTCCACAAAGTTTCATACACGACTGACCCTACAAACAAACGCCTTAAAGTATCCTTATTTACACTAATGTTTGAGATTCTGCGAGATTTTTGTAAATTATTTCTTTGTTTTTTATTCTGGAAACATTTAGATCCGTAAGAATTCAGATCCAAACTCACTTCGGTTTTTAATAGGAACTACAATATTCTGTTGGAAATTCTAATAGGTTTTCGTCAGAGTTAGAGATTTCTGTAATTACGCATAGTAAGTGGGAATTCTTAAGGATTCTAAAATGAACAAATCTTGGAATCAATCAACTATTACTATGTCTGAAACTTGATTATGCATATGTACAACATGTGATAGATTTAGTTCGGAAAAGGTATTGGAGGGTAACCGCCCCTTCGGTGGGGTTTGATCCCACGACCCCAGATCAAACCCCACCGAAGGGGCGGTTACCCTCCAATACCTTTTCCGAACTAAATCTATCACATGTTGTACATATGCATAATCAAGTTTCAGACATAGTAATTAATTTCCACTCCGGGTGGCTTAATACCCGGCATATAGGCAATTAACTTTGAATGTACTGAACTATTTCTTTTTAACTAGAGCGATTTTTTAAAATTATTTTATAACTTTAGCTCTCACCATTCAACTAGTCTATAGAAGAACCGAACCGTTTGTTTGAGAAACTGCATATGGAACATTTTTGGCCAAAATGAGATTTTTATATATTCTGAATCCTCGTCCAAAAATACGTATTCTGGCAAAAAATACGAAAAATTTTGTTTTTTTTTTGTTTTCTCGAAATGAGGCATTCCACGGGGGCATGTCAGTCGATCCTGAGCGACCATTTCGAAAATATTTGAAACTCTGCACAGTTTTTCAATTTCATCTAAATCGTCATTTTTCGATATCAAATCTTCATATTGAGTCACGACTAACTTTTCAAAAGGGTGTATGTGAAAATGGTTCAAAAATATTTAAAAGCTGCACAGCAAAAACGGAATGTTCGATTGTTATGATTTTTCAGCAAAGTTAGACAACTAAATGGTGATTCTTAAGAAAATGTGCAGAGTAAAAAAAATTTTTTTGCCTTTAAAAATATCATTTTGTCACAAAACTCAAATATCTCAAAACCCTATCTTTTTTCGAACGTAATTTTTTAGGGAAAACGGTCCATTATATTAGCTATCTACCATAAAAATTTGGTGATGGTAAACTAATAAACAAAAAGTTATGACATTTCAAACATTTCACAATTTTTACATTTAGTAAAAAAATTTTTTTCTGTGTAAGTTATTTCGAGAATTGCAGTTTGATGCAGATTTTATTGTTAAGGGACGTGATTTAAAACAAGTTGTTTTCATGATATTTTGATTTAATTATTCATAGCATCTATAAGAAACTTAGACACGATCCAGTGTTGTGATCAAAAGTATTGATAGTGTCATAATTTTCATTGCACGTGACTGGCGAAAATTCTTTTAATAGTGTTGAAACCTGTTGATAATAACGTTGATAGAAACATATCAGAAATGTTATTTTTAAGACAAAAGCTGCAAAATCAAAGATTTATATACACGTGTACGTCTATAGTTTACCTGCAAAAATATACCTCTTAGAGAATAGACTTTATGATCGGGAGGAAACGGGTATCTTCAACAACAACAAATGCATGATAGGTACATACCATGACAATGCTCACGAAAAAGCAAAAAAAATACTACTACTAAGGTTGTTAAAGATCTTATAGTAGAAAAATATATTAAGCTCTTTTAGTGGAATGTATTAAACCGTCTAAGACGAATTAAGTACTGTCCATTTAATTCCACCATTAACTGGTGGAATTAAATGGACAGTACTTAATTCGTCTTAGACGGTTTATCTTATAGTAATTTTTTTCTTCAGTCAAGCAAATGACACCAAACTAGTCAGTAAAAACTTAAAAGTGATTTTGTTTATTGAAATATTACGAACAACATGAGTAGCCGCTTTCTCAACTGTTGTAGGCCGTTTGATGGAAAAAAGTGTTCAAAAGAGTTACGAAATCTCACCGAAAGCACCATAGATAAACTGAAAGCGACTGGTTATGCTCCAATGTCCACATTGAATACAAATTTACGCATTTGCACGTCCTGCCGTCTAAACGTTGACAAAAGAGCAATCTGTATATCATCGGTTGAGCAGAGCGCAGGAAGTTCGAAAACGACAGCAACTGAGGAATTGCCAGATGTATCGACAACAACTGAGGAATTACCAGAAGTATTAAGTGCTGAGAGCCTTGCCACCGTACCATCAGCGAAATCTGTTTCAACAAATCAATCGGAAGATGAGTGTATCCAAAAGGTCAACATCGAACGCTTTAACGAGGGCATAGCTGGGATAAAAGTGACTCCGATTAAATGGAGTAAGATGGACTACGTTTATTACCCGGAGAAAAAATACCGTGAAATAAACGAAGTTGTACGAAGAAACCTCTTCAAATTAGGACCTGATGATGTGGAAAATACAGACTACGATGAGGTAATTATAAATATGAAGGAAAGGTTCTCGAATGCAGCCACGACAAGGAAAGAAAAATTATTGATTTTGTCGATGCTGCCAAGTTCGTGGTCTATTCAGGATGCCATTGATGAGTTCAAAACCAATAGAAATACAGTAAAAGAGGCAAAACAATTGAAGAATAACTGTCTTTCAACCAAAAATACTAGGTCTAGTACTGCATTAACAGATGAGACAAAAGAAATAGTAGTTCAATATTTTGAAGATGATGAAGTAAGTCGAGCTATGCCTGGTCAAAAAGATTATGTATCAGTAAAAAAGATGGAAAGCGTCAAGCAATCCAAAAACGATTAATGATGACGACTTTGAAAGAAGCGTACACACGCTTCAAGGAAATTCACGATAATATTAAAATAGGTTTTCCTCATTTGCAAGCCTTCGGCCAAGGCAATGTAAGCTTCTTTCCAATTCAGGAACACATAATGTGTGTGTGCACAACCCATGAGAATATTAATCTTATTTTACATAGTTTGAAAAGAATCAATTTAACAAAGGATATTAAAATGTTAACTGGTAGTCTTTTGTGTGAAAATACAACATCAAATTGCTATCTACGATCTTGTTCGGATTGTCCAGATTCTTCATCATTGGAAAATACTTTATTCGCTGAGTTTGAAGAAAAATATATTGATCAGTTATCATTTGAGCAATGGGTGACCACGGATAGGTGTGACATAGAAACTATTGTAAAACCTGTAGATGAGTTTGTGTCATATTTTTGCTTGAAATTAGAAAGTTTAATCCCTCACGATTTCATTAAAACAGAACAATCCAGCTTTTTAAAAATACGAAAAATACATTACAAAATGGTGAATTTTAGTCATTTGTGATTTTTCTGAAAATTACAGCTTTGTATTGCAAGATGAAGTGCAGTCCCATCACTGGAACGTACAACAAGCTACAATTCATCCATTCGTTATTTATTTTAATGGAAGTACGCAAATTGAACACTTAAGTTTTATTATAATTTCCGAAGATTTAAGACACGATTCAGTATCCGTAAACTTGTTCATTGAAAAAATGATTAACTTTTACGCGTTGATAAGCATAAAGAAGTCAAAAGATATATTTCATGTCTGATGGAGCAGCGTCGCAGTACAAAAATCGTAAGAATTTTTCGAGCCTATGTCAATTTAAATCAATGTACGGAATTGATGCAGAATGGCATTTTTGCTACATCACATGGCAAAGGTCCTTGTGATGCTATTGGAGAAACAATAAAGCGCATGGCCACAAGAGCAAGTTTAGCCAAAGAACGTGAGCATCCAATTAAAACTGCGAAAAGAACTTTTTGATTGGGCAAATCGTAGAAAAGAAAAAGATTTAACCAAATTATCATTTTGTTTTACTACTACTGAAGAGTACGAAATAAAGGCTTCAGAGCTCAGCGAGCAATTTAATAACGCGAAAACGATCCAAGGAACCCAAAATTTCACTGTTTCATTCCATTGTCGGAAAATAAAATTAAAGCAAAACTATACTCAAACTGTGCTGATAATAATTCAAAAGTGTTCGATATTTTAAAAATTTGAATAAAAATAAATAAAAAATAAGTATTAATAAACTGTTTTCATGATATCATAACCCATACCAAAATTCAAACCCAAAACTCTTAGAGTTTCTATAACAACATTATGTAACTGCCACATTTAATTTAATACTTAGGATAATATTAATTCATTTTATTTATTTATACATATAATATTTATACATATAATATACATAATATCGATGAATACATAAATATGGAATATCATACAAACAACTTGTTTAACTCACGCAAGGCCCTTAACAATAAAATCAGCATCAAACTGCGATTCTTGAAAAAAAATACACGTAAATTTTTTTGTTTACTATGTGTGAAAATTGTGAAATGTTTGAAATGTCATAACTTTTTGTTTATTAGTTTACCATCACCAAATTTTTATGGTAGATAGCTAATATAATGGACCGTTTTCCCTAAAAATTACGTTCGAAAAAAGATAGGGTTCTGAGATATTTGAGTTTTGTGACAAAATGATATTTTAAAAGGCAAAAAAAATTTTTTTTACTGTGCACATTTTCTTAAGAATCACCATTTAGTTGTCTAACTTTGCTGAAAAATCATAACAATCGAACATTCCGTTTTTGCTGTGCAGCTTTTTAAATATTTTGAACCATTTTCACATACACCCTTTTGAAAAGTTAGTCGTGACTCAATATGAAGATTTGATATCAAAAAATGACGATTTAGATGAAATTGAAAAACTGTGCAAAGTTTCAACTCAATAGAAAATCATGAATTAAAAATTTTCTTAAATTTTGATGCTGTTGCTTGGAATCGCTCAATAGTGTAAAATGGACTTATGCAGTTTCTCAAACAAATGAACTATTCTTCCGTATTCCACAACTTTGTATCTGTTCAGATCTACGTTCTCCGTTCTCAATAATAAGACTGAGACAGGCATATCTTTTTAAGTTAAGAGGCCGAGTTTCGTTGAACATCGAAAACATATCATCTGGACTTCTACGGACATTCTCAAAAAAAAACTTCATTAGAATTTGATCAACTGTTTTGGGGCATCTTCTTCTTCTTCTTCTTCAATGGCTCTAAATTCCAACTGGATGTTGGCATGTTTTTGAATTGATTCTAATCTCTATTTCGGGAAGCTTTACAAAAGAAATATGATTTTTACTCCCATTGGTTGGATATAGGAGCGTACAATCATGGGGGCCAAGAATATGTGTAGAAAGTCACGATTATTGTTTATTAAGTTTTAGTAAAAACATGTTCCAGCTTCGTTTAAATCTAATCGTAGTTGGAAGTCAGAACAGGAATGTATAATTCTTCAAACAATCTGATTTTGAACTTGGTACAATTCTGTGAAAATTGTATGAGTTGCACTTCACATTTTGACAAGTTCGATACTTTGCCGAAAAATTGATCATAGAAAACATACGATGCAATAAGGAATGATGAAATATGTTTTTAATACATGAAAACTTACTATTTAAGAATTCACTTTTCAAATATTCTGGGGGGAGGGGGGCACAAGAGGGTCTGGATAGGGCCAGGCCACCCTTTAGTTACGCCAATGGGCGTAACTTGTTTTGTAAACAAATATTGTTTTACGGATTTCGTAGAATGCAAGCGTTTTTATCCTTACAGAGTAAAGCTTATTCTGTGGGATACATACCGTACTTTTCGCAGGAAATGATTGCTATAACAGGAATTCGCCAAAGTTTGTTTACAAAATAAGTTACGCCCAAATCGCAAATCGGTCCCGACTTATTTTGTTATAGAAAAATAACCGAAATTAAGTAAGGTACCCCGGCAAGTTGGACCTAAAAAACGCCAGTTCAGCAAAGTCGCTAAAGCATGCTTAGAAAACAGTGTATTTCAGGACATTTACCACGGATACATTATTATATTCTTCCGTTGTTGAAGTGTAGACGTTTTGTTAGTTATTTTTTCAGTTACAAAAATATTGGTAGTGACTTAAATAAATTTACCTGTGGGACCCACTTACCGGGGCAAGTGGGACCTATTCTGCTCTATACTGTCGAACGAAACTAATTTGAAAAATGTAGATATAATGCTCATGTAATTTCTGAATTGTAGTATTTCAGATCATGGATGGAGGTTTATTGCTTGTCAGACTTTTGTTTTTCGCAATAGAAAGGGATTACAATGTTAGCAGATATAAAATCAAGACAACAGCCGGTTTACAGTTTAATTGTCTGTTGTCTGGCTTTACATTAGCTTACTTTCTTACCGAATGTGTTAGATGGAAGAGATAAGCAAATCTTTGTTCACTTTACGAATGAATGTTTCTCTGTTTAACACAAATTATTACATAAATTAGAACCTCAAAAGGAACGTTTTTATTCAGGCGGTGTTGTAAATTTGTAATAGAACAAAATAGCCAATTTATGTATTAAGCACTTTATTTATCTTAAAATCTGTTAATCTGATGCGATGTTTAAAATGACAGAACACAAGACATAACCTGTTGATCTATTGTAGAATAAGTAGATTGTTTGCACTGTAAACGGAAAATGTTGCATAGTTATAAGCATTGCTCTTTTCCATGAGGGGGATAATTTTCAGAAAGTATAATACATACACATTTGGTAGATCAACTGTACACTACTTCTTATCAACTAAACCAACGATATCAGCTGCATTTGATTCAGTTCCATATGATAAATGAGTGTCGAAGTTAATTTTCACTAGACAACAATATAAAAACAGGTAAAATGGCTCTATCAAAAATGTTTGATCAACTATGTCCCACTTGTCCCATTTATGTTAAAAATCAAGGGGAAGTGAAAATTGCAGATTTTGGCTTTAATCAAAACTTTTCAATCCTTTTTTATGTCACACAATTATTTAATTGCTCAAAATATTCACTTTCCACATAAATGATGAATTCAGGAACGACTATTTTGTTGGAAATCCATTGAATTAAAATAAAAGTGATAGATTTTGCCGGTAGTTTAAAGTCATGATTAAACAATACCATTAGTATGGAGCCGCAGATGATTTTGATTCCATTTTTTTTGTGTCAGGCGAATTCGCTGATAATTCTGCTTCATCTTTCTACAACATTGTTACCCTTAAAAATGTTCACCGATAAATCGGCAGCCATAGTACCCACTTACCCCGTATTTTCACTTGCCCCGGGGTACCTTATTGAAAATATCTGTCTTACGTATTATTCAGCATGCATTCTATTCAGCTAAGAATTTCACAGCTAAACAATCTATCAACTTTGAAGCTTATATGCAGCTTGTTGTTGATTGTATTGAATAATATTTTTATCGAGAGCATTCCTAGTTTTATGGACGTGTATTTAACGAAAAATTTGCGCTTTCCTATTTAGCATTTTATTAAGATAATTCCACATGTCTACACTGACACATCTTAATCATTTCCCATGTGGCGCTCATATTCAAACACATTTGATTAATTACAGTTAAGACGGTGTAACGTAACGTGCCGCGCAAATTTTAAAATCCATGTAAACATTCTTGATCACAAAATATGCATTAAACACGATCCCGAATAATGTCGTTTATAACGCTATGGCATGTGTTCGAGTTTCTGAAAAAATGCACCAAGCGCCAACGAAAAAGCTTCTGTTTAGCAGATTTAATTAATTGCAAATCGTATCGGATATCCCTCAACCGCGTAACTGAGCATAGCATGAATTGATATGAAATGATTTTCTTTTTTCCTGCCAAAATCCCGACCTTGCTACGTCATATAAATGTTTTATTAAAACGCTAAGTCTTAATATATCGATTACATTCTGAAACCTACCTTTTACATACATATTTTAACTCTATCCGACAATACTAGCGTAAAATAAGCAAAATGTAAACATAAACTGTTATCTGCTAGAAAGTGTTTACATCATGTCTCAGTCTCAGATAGTCTTTGCCACCTATGCGATTCTTGCATTCGATGCGAGTAGAATTATGATTCTTCGCGAAGAGCAAGCCGCACGGCAAACAGGATACGCATCTTCGGGCGAGCCAAAGTCATTAGACAGTCGCAAAGGAAAACGAAAAAATGAAGAATGAACCACACCAACGTTCGTTTTCTGCATTCATTCGCCTGCTGAAGAATAGAACGCAAGAAAGGCAAAATGAATTCTTCGCTAGTCGCTGCTACTCGACCGAGTGGAATTCGTTTTTCTTTTGCGATTTTTTCGCTCTTCAACAACACTGGAACAGTAGGAATCGTTTTGGTAGAACGTGAAACACAGAAAGAACTAAGATAGAAATACAAAGTAGGAAATGGACGAGCTTGAAATTGAACCGACGACCTCCTGCTTATAAGGCAGAATCAGTAAAATCCAAAATCCTCTTAGAACTACTGCAGAAATTGCTCCAAAATTACTGCGGAAATTTTTCCGAGAAATTCTGTGTATAAGAGTGATTAAAGTACAAAGAAGCACAGATAAAGGTTTTGACTTTATCGCTCCCCTATGCTTAAACGATTGTATACTGAATTTTTTTGGTTTGTTTAGTTATATTTTGGTTTTGTGTTTTGATTATCCGGCCTACGATAGACAGATTTTATTTTAACCCTTACGCATTGTTATCGACATGGATTACACGCATTTGACCGATGAAGAGGTGACCTACGAGTTGACTTTACGCCACGTAGTCAACTTAGGTCCAACCACCTATCGAGGATAAATCCTCCGTCTCAAAACACTCGTCCAAGAGGAGACCTTGAGAGATAGTAAGCCCACTAACTCAGACCATATAATGAGTTTACAATAAAACATTGCACATTATGAAGTTCAAGTACACCAAAAACACATTAGCACTGAAGCGGCTCTACACTCAGCGGACAGTAAAGCGCTCTGTCAAATACACTCTCGTCTGCTACACTATCACTAAATATCGATCGTCCAATTCTAATTCGGCCACCGGTCAAACTACGAGAAACGCATGCCATGCTAACAATGTACTATTAAACAAGGTGAACGGGAAAAGTGTAGTGCACAAGTTTTAGACAACGTTGTTCTGGGAATTTCACCACCAGTTTCGAAGCGCTATTAAGCAGCCTGGAACGATCCGGAAAGTGAAGTAGAACGAACGTGGGGAGCAATTGGCCGTTGAAGTTCAGAGGAGATAAGGACAACACATCCCTCAACGTTTTCCTGGATCGTGTCGAAATATTTGCAAGGTCAGAAGGCACGAGTGATGCGACGCTGCCGAGTTCCATCAAGCATCTTCCACAGGACGATGCAATCAACTGGCATACTCGAGCAACTTCACAGCGATAGTTACGGACAAGGAACGATTTTACACGGGAGATCCGAAAAGAATTCCTGCCTACTGGCTTTTCGCGGATTCCCCGATTTTTCCGGTATTTTTTTTTCCAGGGTTTTCAACAAATTTCCAGGGTTAAAAAAATACGTCAAACAAATATAACATTTAGAAGCCGTTTTCAAGGTTTTATATTATATATGACGCCAATGACATTATTTTATTTTCGAAATAAGGTATACATAATATTGAAAGTAAATTGGAAATAGATAATTATTGAAATATGAAATAATGTATGAAAATATTGAAAGGTAAATAGGACATTGATAATTATAGAAGTGTTTGCCATTATAATAGCAAATTACCAAGAAACTTCATGATTCAGATTCATGATCAGATCAAAAGTGCGGCCGCGAAAAACTGCCACGGGACAGTAAAACAGACAACTATTGGTACGTACCTAAGCGAAGCGCAGCTGATCGCTTCACATTTAAGCTGTTTCTGTTAAGCGAATAATCATTAGAAATGTTTTTTGTTAAATATCTTGGCTGTGCATATGCACATATATCTAGAGAGTAGGAGGTTGAGGGTTCGAGTCCCTCCAAGACACCTGGATTCTTTTTCGCAAATTTCATATCAATTTGTCTATTTAGAAATATGATATTTAACAAAAAAATGATTTTCGTCCGTCGAGTTGCCGAATAATATGCAATTAGGGTATCTGTTCCATTATTAAAAACATGCTCCTATTTCAATAACATTCGCAAAACAGTCAATTTGGGCTCAATTTGTGTCGTGTTTTGTTGTAATCTGGCGTGCTCACTGCTGAAATAAATCACAAAAATAAGAAATAGAACAATTTGCGCATCAATTCTTTGTTTACGAATGGTATTGATTTGGGTACATGGGATGAATTCAAGGAGCAGTTCCCCTAATTATTAAAAATGTAATTAGAAACTATGAAGATTTGGTAACATTGAATGCTTAAATTCTTTCTTGGTTTACTTTAGGCAGTTTCATACATTACGAAATTTTAATTCTATCTTAGGCCGATACAAATATTAAATTTATTTTATGTCACCCCCCCCCCCCATCCAATTTCCCAAAATATTGAGAGGGCGAAAAAAAGTTTTTTTTTGGGTTTTTTTAAATTTTGTTTGTTTGTTTAAATTTTGTTAAAAAATGTTTTGAACTTTATGTATTACTGTTTTTATAATATAATATTTATAGACCATAAATGTGTCCCCAATAGTATTTTAAATGAAAATACGTGCATTTATCTCTATCGACCTATAGGATATTCTATATCCTATCTTTACAGATTCCGTATAAGCTCCCTTGCAATATATGGCCGACCCATTTCCATCCACGTTTTCGAACATCTATTGTTATCGGTATTTGACGGCTTTTGTGTTGCTCGGCACACGATATCCAGCTGTAGGTTGGGCCGTTCATATTATAAATTTAAATAAATCATCTGCGTTATCTTTGCCTAAACACAATACGTTTCACGATAGAGTAGTACATTAGAATGTTGGTGCGTGGATCAATCCGGTTGGGTCTCCAAATATTTCGAAAACTCGCGAAGGTAGCCCCAGCCTTCATGACTCTTGGTTCTATGTCAATCCCAATTTCGTAATCTGATGATATTAGACTGTCAAGATATTGAAGTCCTCCGATCGTTCGGATACTCCATAGTTTGAGCAGCTTTTCCCGTTGTCACTCAACCACCTGGTCTTGCGGGCGTTGAAGGTAATCCCGCCGCGAAGAAGCATACGGTCAGCTCATTAAGCACGCACAAACGACCATCGCAGTACTAATATGGCGTTTGGTGTTCATTAGCCAAATCAGAGTCGTCTAGATGTTCCACAACAATAATCTGTCAAAGCAGCTCAAGGTATGGTACACGGTCAATCGCACCCATCAAGAACTTTTCGATTACGAGAAGTAACAGTGCAGATGGTATGCATCCTGGCCTCACATTAATGACTACCCAGATGAGATCAGACAAAGCTATTTGAAAACCCCTTGCATCCCTGAGCGCCAATCAGATTTTTATGCTTCAGATAGACATCACAGACAGCATACACGTAAAAAAATTAATGTTGTTTATTATTAATATGTCTAATACTTTTTTTGCCAAAGCAGGCGCTTAATGACATGTATAAGAAAAAACTTATACATCGCATTAGTCACATTCATTCGGAAACTTATATTTTTCATTAACTTATGAATGTTATTAGCTTTTTGATATGGGATCATTTATAAGGTGGCATAATGAAGAGTATAAATATTTTCGAATGGTTTTTTGCCATAACATATAAGGTTATTTTTTTACGTGTAGGGTCTCCTCCACCAACTTCCAATCGACCTTGGGGGCGCCTCGGATGGCTGCTTTTTGAAGAACGCTGGCTGAGACTTGAAGAAGCTGTCCGAAGTGATCGAACCAACATTTCAGCTTTCCAAGTCAGTGAGTTTATTGAGGCGATAATCTTCGGTTGTTGCAGCCATCTTTTCTTCATCGGCCAGGATGTCCACCCACGTTAGCTTGTCCTATCTGCAGCAACGCCCCACTCCCACTTACAGAGTTACATACCGTAGACGGAACTCGTACTTTACTCCTCTGATTCTTCTCTTTCCTCAGCCTTGAATTCTATACGCTTCTCAATCTCCAGTCGGGTTACATCTGTAATCCATTCTATTCGCTGAGTGCGCAGCTCATCCAAGTTGATCCCACCGGATTCGATAAAAGCATTCTTCGCCGCCCACTTCTATTTTACGCTGCCACCTTCCAGAACATCCACTACCTGAGTTTCATATTCTTCAACGAACGATCTCTTCACAGCTGGATCTTCTAGTCGGTCTATGGTGAATCGACACCCGAGTGAATTCTCCCGTGAAAAATGCGTGGTCGGATCTTGCCAATTATAAGATGATAGTCAAACGCGATGTCACCGCTGCGTTTATTACGAACTCAAGAAGGCACCGTCTCCATTTTCAGCTGATCCATTTCCAGAGAAGCCAAATACTAGTCCTGACAACTAAAAGCGGCTCTAGATAAGTAAGTCAAACGCTGTTGGCTGCATACGGGAGAAGTGGGCGCGGGTTGACTCCCCGGTCAACGATGATAGGAAAGCCGCAACAACCGGCGATAATCGCCTCCTCTACGATATTTCACGACGCCTGATTGGAGCAAGGACAAATCCGTGGGTACTAACGCAACAGTGTAGTAAATTGAATGACCTGGTTGAACGCTCCCTTCATCAACATCAACAACACCGAATCATTTGATGTGAACAACTTCAACTCCAACGGTAGCCGGGAAAACAGTGGAGAAGGTCGAAAACCAGAGCCAGTCAACGTTGGGTGGCAGTCTAGGCAATGCACCAAACCCCGAATTCTTAACTCTAACGTGGAATCTGTAATGTTATACGCCAGTAATACTTGGTACGTATTAGCAGATATCTCTTAGATTTGCAAGTATTCATCAAACGATGTAAATGTTTTACAACTCGGACCTGGTAGGCCTTCCATACACTACGTAAGAGCGGAGACGAAATTTGCAAGCAAGCGCTGAAATCTGGCAGGACATCGCAGCAGGGGCAGACATAGGATCCTCTGGTGACGAAACCCTAACAGAGAAATAAATGAAGCTAATAGGAATAGGGGCCCAATTCAAGGATGGAGATCTTTTACGTTGGCTCTATATCTCCCAAAAAGTGCTCAGAGCACAAAGTGAGTGTGTGATGATTGGATCCCAGGTTATAAATACCACATGTATATGGAGCTGAAAGGGAAACCAATTTGCCATATGGCCTATGTATTGTGTAATTCTAATTAGCTATTTTTACAAAGCAATAGAGATTTATTTTGAGACTGTTTGAAGGAATGTATTACTTTTCATAAATCAATTGGAACTGTAACTCTCGAAAAGCAAGGTTATTTTCAGTGTATCGTACCTTTGCTTGGAGTAAGGTAAACGACAATCTGCAACCAGATACCTGTGAAGACATCTCAGATCGTTTGGGGGTCGGGGTGCGCCCAGGCAGAAACCCCAGCAGCTCATTCGCGCATGTTTCTTGTATGGGTGAGTTTAGTGTCCATTGCATCCTCTACAGATTTGTACGAGGTCGGTATAAAGTAGCATGGCTTTCCAATATTTTAGGATCGTGGGCATGCTGATATGGCGTGCTCCACCGATTCTACTTCAGACGTCACTTAAGTATTTTATAGTCCGGGAAGTCTGCAATTCCGAGCCTATGCAAGAACGTCATGAAACAGCCATGTCAAGCAACACATATGTGATTTCAGAAGTACATCTGATCATTGCCTCTATTGATTGAACCAGTTTGAGTTTCATACTTGCCTTAAACAAAAGCTTTTAGTTCTACCAGTGCTTTGGTGTTATGGTTTCAACAGTTTACTTAGAGCATTTTTCTAAAAAGAAAAACAAAAATTTCTACAAAAATAAGTTCCAGTATTTTTTTAATTATATAAAGTTTGTACTAAATTCACTACTGGATAAATCTGTTACTAATATTTATATTCTTTGCTTTCTCTGAACATTATTTGCTATCATTTCCCATCAAAATTAAAAAATTTCTATGAAATAATTGCATTTTGGACTTTTTTTGTTTCTTTGTTTTTTTTTTTATTCTCCCCTTCGTACATTACAAGAGCTGTCGGACATAAAATAAATTTAATATTTGTATCGGCCACTGTCTGGAAATTTTTAAGTAAATTACTGGCCTCTACAATTGTTTTGAAATGTCTCTACAAACATCTTCCGAAAAAAATTACCTCAATAAAGTCTCGGCTAAGGTCCAACCCCTTGAACCAAGGTCTTTTCGAAACCTGCGGGAGAATGGAATGTAACCACCTACCCAAATCTCCTGCATCCCATTTTCGTTGCCAACTGAGCAATGTTGACGAGAAATTTAAAAAAAAAAATCCGTAAAGGCGATTTGACGCTCGTATATATCACCTTCCATAGCGCCCACCTTGGCAAGTGAGTCCGCTCTCTCATTACCCGGGATCGAGCAATGTGAAGGGACCCATACCAAAGTGATAGTGTAAAAGCGATTCGATATGGATCAATATGAATCGTATTTCGCTCAGGAAATACGGTGAGTGCTGTACCGGCCTCATTGAACGTATAGCCTCTATTGAGCTGAGACTATCCGTAAAAATGAAGTATTGATCAGAGGGAAGAGAGACAATTCGCTCTAATGCGTAGTGTATAGCTGCTAATTCTGCAACACATACGGAACAAGGATTTGGAAGTTTTCGAGCGGCGCTATGCAATTCGTTGAAGACACCAAATCCAATGGATTCATTTATTTTTGATCCGTCTGTGAAAAACTTTTTGACGCAACTGACATGGCTGTATTTACTTGTGAAAATTGGTGGTATACACTCCATTCGGAGAGGATCTGGAATTCCATGGATCTCTTCTCTCATGATCAGATCAAAAACAACAGAAGAACTGGAGAAGTCTAAGAAGCAATCACGATTGGGAACATTCGAAGAAGGGCCAATCTCCTGGTTCATGTACCAGTAGTACAGTGTCATAAATTTTGATTGGAAGTTTCGTTCGATTAGCTTCTCAAAATTCTGAATTACCAATGCATTTAAAAGCTCACACCGAATGAGGAATCTGAACGATATTTCCGCGATGCGATTTGATAAAGGAAGTACTCCCGCGAGTACCTCCAAACTCATTGTATGAGTCGAGTTCATACAGCCTAACGCGATGCGGAGACAACGATATTGAATGCGTTCGAGCTTCAATATATGAGTTTTTGCGGCGGCTTGAAAACAAAAACTACCGTATTCGATAACCGACAAGATCGTTGTACGATATAGCTTTATCAGATCTTCCGGGTGGGCTCCCCACCACGTACCGGTAACTGTCCGCATGAAGTTGATTCTTTGTTGGCATTTCTGATACAGATGTCTTATGTGCATTCCCCAGGTGCCTTTCGAGTCGAACCAGACCCCTAAGTATTTATGTGAAATGCCTTGAGAGATTTTCTTACCCCTAAGATGAAGCTTAGATGAAGCCCGCCCCTGTTCCTGTAAAGGAGACAGCAGCGTCACCCGCAAGCTGTCTTAACGAGCATTTTTCCACAAAACATCCATCGATGCCTCTAACATTAAAATTGTAAAGAAGGGGACTTAAACTTGAGCCCTGGGGGAGACCCATGTAACTAATTCTTGAAGTTGTTGAGTTTCCATGAGAAAAACTCATATGTTTCTCAGACAACAAGTTGTACAAATAGTTATTTAGTATTGGTGAAAGCCCACACTCGTGAAGTTTGTCTGAAAGGACGTCAACGCAAACTGAGTCAAAATGTCAAAATGCCCTTAATGTTCAAGAAAACTGAACCGATTTGTTCTTTTTGAGAATAGGCCAGTTGGATTTCTGTAGTAAGCAACGCAAGAGAGTTGTTCGTTCCCTTGCCTCTGCGGAATCCAAATTGAGTATCTGATAGAAAGACCATTCGCTTGTGAGAAAAAAAAATAAAAATTTCACCTAAATTTCCATCAGGAATGGATTTTATTTATAATTTCTTTGAAAATTTCTTAATTTATTAAAGAAGTTATAAGTAAATTCCGAAGCGATTATAAAAGTAATTTCGAAATTAATTTCCAAAACATTTCTGAAAGAATTTTAGAAGGATTTTCTCAAGATATATCCTATGGAATGTCTGAAGTATTTTTTCTCTGAATTCCTGGAGAAATACCAGATGGGATTCTTAAAAGCTAACCCAATAGAATTCTGAAAGGAAATTCTTAAAATTACCTTGAGGACAAACTTCAAAATAAATTTTAAAAGAACTTTCTAAATTATTTACTGGACGATTTTTTGAAATTTTTTTTCGAGATATTCCAAAAAGAATAAGGGACCGACTGTTTACTTTGATGACATTTACTTCCAGGGTGCAGCAGCCGTAAAAAGTGTAGACAACAACCTTCCGTGCATCATGTTTACGGTACTCGTCACTGAGTGGCGATACCGGCGTTTCTATCTGTGTTGTTAAGCCTGCTACTCTATGTTCTGAGATTTTCACATTTTCCACCATGAGCTCATGGAAGAATGGTAGTTGGAAATCGATAAAATGTATGGGAAAATCAAGTATTTTGCAAATTTATGGAAAATGGAAGTGTTTTAGAAGAAAGTAGTGATAAGGAATGAAGTATGAGGTGAAAAGATTATCTCCTGCACTTAGTTTGCACTGATTGGTAGTTTTATAGTGATGAAATTTCGATTTTACTACCACTGAAAAAACGCCATCTCTTGCATTAATCGTTTTGACTGGTACCTTATTCCTTAAGGGTTGCTGGAAACATTTCTGGAGGAATTTTTAAAGACATTTTTGAAGGAGAACCTAAAGGGATTTTTGAAAGAATTCCTAAAGGATTACTGAACCAATTTCTATTGAAATTTCTACGGGAATTCTTGCAGACATTACTTTGAAAACTTATTATTATTATTCAAGGAAAAATATTTAATTTGTTGGATCCAGTACCCCATTGAGCCCAAGTTTAACTCCCTGGTCAAGTCCATCAGAAACAAATACTATCCTTCTTCTGCGCTTGAAAGAGAAGGTATATTAAACGATAGAAAACTTTATGAGATGCTTCTTCTTCAGTTGTGAGGCGAGTTGTTTGACTGTTTGTCTGTAGCCCATTGCTCTATGGCAGGCCCTGTTCATTCTTGTATTAAGACGTGTTTTTTCGACTCTTCATTTGAAACTCAGAAAAAAAATGATGGGAATACAGTATGTTCCCTGAATCCCACACTTTTTGTATGAAGCACAGCAAAGTTTCGTATGGGTCGTCAAACTTCACGCAATTCCTTTTTTAAGCGTTACATAATATATTAACGTTCCCTTAAGATTCAAAATGTCCGTTTTACAAGTTCTGATATAATTTTATGCACGTATGCATGAGATGGTAATATTAACCGAAGTTTGTAGACTTCTATAAATTTGAACCGTCATGAGAAACCAGATCAGCGACGTAACATATTTTGAACAGTGGCACATACCTGTAGAAGACCTTTCGCTACTGACGTAGGCATTTCTTATCAATCCTAACTTTCCTTCTGCATGCTTCATCTTTGATTCTGCATCCATCCATGAAATTGAATAATTTCAATATGAGGGAAAATTTGCATAAGCGCATAAAAGTTATATGACGCATAGATGTTCGAAAACGCGATTTCACATAAATATAATTCTCTTGTTTTTGTCTTGTGTGTAGTCGAGCTTATTCCTTATGGAAACAAAACCTAGGTGGACATTTGAATTACTATTTTGTCGATAACAAAACACTGAAGAAGTTTTCAAGTAGGAAACGAAATACGTATCTGTCGATACAAAATTCATCATAGTGGAAGTAAACGGATGAAACAAATCTTATAATCACTAAGAAGTTCAAAGATAATTTAATCAACATAACTATTTTGGTACCTGGCATTTAAATTTGTTTAACTATTTCCATTTATAAACTTGATGAAGTTCCAAAAAGCAATCTGTAATTGCTAATTTAACATCACTCAATTCCAATGAAAATAAGATTTGAAATATCCCTTTGCCTAGCTGTGTCATCTTCGTATACGTTGCAGAAATAGACATCAAAATATGACAAGTAGGGATATTCACTTTATTTTTCCTGTTAAATCCCTTTTTCTCAAATGAAATACTGTACGGGACCGAACCAAAGAAGCATGTATACGTCAAGGCATCGTTTGTCAATGTCTGACGACATTCCGAAGCGGTGGATAGCCATAACTAATTTCGGATTTGGATGTTTACCAACAAGTTGGTCTATTACACATATTCTGTCTTAACTGCGCGGACAAGGAGGAGAAAGCTGATGAGCAGGAAATATCAATGTCTCACTATTCGTAGAACGAAGCACTACTCGTTGGCAGCACTCCAACTGACACCTCTGATCTTAGGAAAATTGAAAAAATGTCTTGAAAATAAGTATGAGACACACAGAGGAAAATAATAAATTGTAATATTCGTTTCCTAACAACTAGCTAACTTGCAAACAGATAATTCGTTTATACATTTGATTTGTGACTTGACAGATAGACGTATCTTATTTTCAACATTAGATTCTTTTCAAGTGTCTCGCACTGAAAGATTGTAATGAACTTTAATTAGCGTTTTTTTTTTCTATTGGTGTATTTTGTTTTCTGCTAATATTTTACCATAAGGAAAGTGTGCTAAATGGGTTTCGATTACCACACGGCTGCGGATAATTTTCCGAATGGGTGCCTCGCAGACGACTAAAAGGTCACTGTCAACAGAAACATGGCAGTGTTTTATGTAGATGACTGTGCCGGTTCTTCATCTCATAGTCTCAACAGAAATGGAAAGCGAATATGTAGATTTTTGTTTTTTCAGATCAGCAGTTTGAATTTTATACTTCCTTGTTTTACTCCGTTATTAATATAGACGGACACGTATAGAATTAAAAAGGCAACAGTTCCTCAAAGTGATGACTTCGCAAAGAATTTAACTGCATAGAAATTATATGCATTCCAACGTGCAGTAAGCGTTTTTTTGCTAAACCGACCTGCAAAATTAAAAGTCACTGCGCTGGAATAACGGATGCAGCGAATCACGTGCTTCTTCCCGCCAACTCATGTCGTGCGACGATCTTTACGACTTCCCATCGAAACAGATTCCCTGTTTTTGCTCACTCCGCGCATCGATGGCAGCAAGCGGCGAAAAACCAGTTCCACCCCTACTCAAGTTTCCGGAACGTAGCCAAGGTCACCGTGTGGAAGACAACATCTCTCAGGTGAACGATGGTAGAGGGAGAACAAACACGCGAGATGTGCTGAATGAACGAGCACGCTGGAATGAAATCCAAACCAGGAAGTTTGGTTCACACAAGAAGCCGTTGTTTTTGCTTTTCTTGTACGAAAAGATGCACCGAAAAGTATGAGATTCTCTTAAACAAAATGATGTGCTTATAGAAGACTAATATGTATGACCTCATTGGGTTTCGCTTAGTGTCCTTATTTGATAGGAACATATATTTTTTTTCAATTTATTGCAATAAGTGTTTTTGCAAAATTATTTTCCATAGAAAAAATAGATTTTTATTGCTTTGACGATCATTTCTGAGCTGTACACAAGACGACATAAAACTATAAAAAGCAACCACAACCGCCAGTTGAATTCATCTGATTTTCACATTCAGACAAACTCCTGCGATAATCACCGTGGCAGCAGCATCATCGCCTCCGTAATTTCAAATTCCACTCGGCAAACACTTAATCAACGGAAACCGGTAACCAAAGCGAACCAACACGTAAACATCGGAACCGATTCCATCCAGACCTTGCTCAACTGAATCGTCGGTTTTTTGGTGGGTCATTGATCCCCTCTTTGATCTATACCCCCGTCATCGGTCGTTTCGCGGTATGTTTCACACATTAGAATGAAGATAAAATTCAACAGTTCCAAATCGTGCAAACCAACAACGGTCAACAAAGTGCGCGGGCATTAGTTTTTTTTTCGCGTCGAATCAATATTCAGGTGAATACCTCATCTAATGGCACGTTGCGTTGTTTGCCTGTAAATGTATGCAAATTTGAACCTAACGATTGCTAATTGTAATCGAAAATGTATTATAATGAAATGATTTATGATCGCACTTCTGCTCACCAGTCATCATTCCATTCATGGAATTCAGACGGTGAGACGGAGTTTTGCACCTACATACGATGCAGATCAATATTTGCGATTTAGCTTTTGTTAGATCAATGTGCAGAAACAAATCGCACCCGTTTCGTCCCAGTGTGTCTGGCAGTAGTCGGCTGTTGTTGGTATGCAAATTTATGGCCATCTTTGATCGTTGCAGTACGATTGCGTGACCGAGGTGAGATGTTTATCGAGATCGCGATCGTCCTGATCAACGGGCTTTGTGAGCTTTTGTTCTGCAGATGGTTGATGTGCGGTTTATTCAATTTGTGTTTAACATAGAAGAATTAAGGCATTTACATCTACAATTTATACAAAATACAATACAATTTTATTTTCGTCATAACAGACAGACAGACAGCAATTGCCTCTCCGCTTCTACTTGTGGGAAACATGAGCGCCCACCATCCGACGTAGGGAGGTCGTAGGCCAGATCCCCATGGCGTCGGCTTATTCGAGGCTTTCGAGGGGGGATGGGGGAAAGTCAATAAGTAGCAATCGAAGAATTTTCCACTTTTCTATCGATTCACAAGACCGTGCCATCTCTAATCCGTCGGAAGTGGACAATGCATCACTCGGATCGGTGGCTACCCAGCCTATTTTCAAAGGTTCATTGGCCCTGGCGCTGCAATATTTTCGAGTACCGGCGCGCCGTACCTGTTATGTTCTCTAATAAACCAACCCTCTAACCAGGGTATCCGATGCTAAAAAACCTTTCCCTCATCGCAAAATAGTATTCCTCGATCTGGTATATCAAGCCTGGACCAGTCAAACTTTTCTCGACGAGTGGTGCCTTAGCCACGACGTTCCGATCACTGAAAAGAGAATCTTCTCCCATGACACTGCTGATTATAATCCATCAACCGAGAACTGTCTTTCGTCCCTCATTTTCTAGTAGTCAAATGGCTGCAGAGTGCAGATCAGGGGGACAACACGGAAGATCTACAAAGATCGGTTGCCGAGCTGCTAAACACCTTGTTTAGGATTCACGAGCCCCGCTACAACCCTCGCCGAAACCAACCTTCGCTATAACAAGTCGACAACCTTCGTCTAGATCCCGGGGTACTGTGGGGAGCCATAGAACGACACTGCGGAAGCTCTTGCTGTAGTCGGTCACCAAGACCGGCGTTTTTTGACAGCGGATTTTCGGGCTGATGTTAAAGCCTGGATCAAAAAGATCGTCAGCCAGAATTGGGAGAACCAATGGGCAGTTTCCAGGACCACGCAGCTACGGAAGGTCATAGGATCCACGGCATACAACGATACGCCCAGTCTTAAGGATCAGAAAGTCATCTCCCGCCATCGCACAGTTCACACCGGTTCTCCCATAATTTCGACGATAGGTCCTTTCGCATCGTTTGTGATATCTGTGAAGTAGAAGACTCAATAGAACATGAGATTTGCGTTGTCCACAGTTTGACATCGCTCGATCCAGCTACGGAATATCTACGAATACACGAAATGCTAGAAATACTAGAATAAGTGAAAGGCGGAGACGCCATCTCGTTTTCAATCACCCTTCCTGGTCTTTCGAGGGTCGCCCCCTCCCAGTGACAAGGCAACACGGACATCTTAATCATCTTAATTAAACTGTCGTAAAACTTGTGCTCCTCAATTATAATATCAACAAGGTCACGACTTCGCTAACTCTGTGTAGCAGAAACAAGAAAACTGTCGCTTTCAGAGTGAGCCATGCGTTCTGGGGTATTTCTCCTTTTGCTTGACTGCGGTCTAAACATCGTCTTCGATGTTTATCGCGGAAATCCTTCGCTTTGAAAATGATCTTTTAGGAGGCTTTTATGGATCGAAAAGGAGGCTTTTATGAATCGATGTTATGCGTTAAGTTTAGAGTCCTACCTGACTGCAGCGATTGAATTCCTGGATAACCGTACTGCCACAGATGGTCACCGGCCAAAGTTTGTCGACGAGGATTTACTACCGAGGAAGACAGCCGTGATTTATATTATCTTTTTGCCCGATTTTTTGTCTAGTTTTTACTTTTTAACAAATTTTAATGTTTTTTTCCTTTCTCTAAGTGTGTAGTTCTAATTTGCCTTGGTGATTGTTCTGTACTATTGTTCTGACTGCTTTCAGCCTACTCCCTTAGAACTGGTGATACCATGACAAGTGAATAACTGAATTCATTTAAACATCCACGAAAAAATGGTCAGATTGTTGTAGCATGTCTTTCATCTCTCGCGTTTCTATAGAGAATGAGAGGGGCAGATATGTAAAGGGTTAGAATCCAAAGAAGAAAGAAAGAATCTCTCACTTATCATGTGTGTATAAATTCTTGGTAGGTACCGCGAAAGACGTTTTTCGAAAGCCGTTATGAAAATGAACTGATTCAGGGGCTTACCCCATGAAAAATTTCTTTTCAAAAGCTCCATTTGCGGGGGACAATGGTTCTGATGATGCATTCCAACTTGTTTTTCACAGCTGTGCGAAAAAATATGGTCCCCAACATAAAATGAGCGAGACCCTCGCCTATTTTTTCAACTTCTGTACAAGTGCTTGTTTTCATGACTTGTTTTCATGGCCTATTATGATTCGAAAAGGGTTTTGCCTCTCTTTTATCGTTGTTCCAGTACTGCCAGTAATAGTTAAACGATTTCCTTCTACTTCGAGCTAAGGTTATTAGTTTATTATTTAAAAAAAAAATAGGAAAACTCGGGTAAAATCATTATTATCTTCGTCCCTGAAGCATGAATAAAACTATTTCCATTTCAAGAAAAAAATTTCAAAACGACTTATCTGCTTTTGTAAACAAAGATTCGAACGTCGATTACACGAATCTGATAGCACTTCGACACAAACCAACGCCATCATCAGGTAGCCGAAACCTTCACCTACCAATGAATCGCCTGTTTTGAGCGTGCTTACAGCGGCACAGTATGAGTTAACTTTCTGAAATCAGTATGGCGAAAGGCATCTAACGTTCGATTTCTCAAAATTAGGCACCCTTATCGAAAAAATATTTGGTAGGCGTAGTAGCGGACACCATCCTTCATAACCGGTACCAAATAGTTTTTCATGAAAAGTTCCTAATTTTGAGAAAACCCGCGTTAGATGTCTTTCGCCATACAAATTTCTGACGGTTAACTCATGCTGGCTATTTGCGCATATACGATAGCGCCAGGATGTGAAAGCGGTGAGTAGAAAATCAGCCACTGCCAATCATTCATTGGTAGTGTTTGTTTGCGTGGGGGTGCTATCAGATTCGTCAAATCGACGTTCGAATCTTTGTTTACAAAAGCAGATAAGTCGTTTTGAAAATTTTGTCTTGATTTTATTTAATGTATACAATTCTAATAAGAATTTTAAAATTCTAATGAGAATTATAAAATTCAATAAGAGAGAAGTGGATCGTCTTTGACATTGATGGAGTAAAGTCTGGTGAATTCCCTCTCAAACCCTACCATCAGGTAAATTATTCCAGTCCCAACTGTTGTAATCACTTAGTAGGCATAAGCAAACGAAGAAACGAGATATTTTGGACCAAAACGTTATAATAAACCACAATATTTGCAATAACATTACAGGGAACCACTGTCAAACGCTTCGGAGACAAATCTAAGCTATAGGCACAATTCGGCGTTCCGGAGATCCAGAATTGCAATATGACGGAATATCGTGGAAGACTACAGAAACATCCATACGATTATTCAAACGTTATTTGGATATAACGTGTTTGGATACTCACTTTCACCTTCTCAGTGACTGAGTAAAATTGTATTGCCGTCTCTTTTCTTCCCACGGAAATTTTACTCAATTTCCGTCAAAATTAGGATTACTCATAGTTTTGAGTTGTCCTGCTTTTGACGGAAATTGAGTAAAATTTCCGTGGGATAGAAAGAAAGAGCAATACAATTTTACTCAGTCACTGAGTAGGTGAAAGTTAGCGTGCTGAAATATTGTTAACTAGCGGAGTTAAAGTGGGGCACGTGACCCACCAAATGTATTATTTATTGCAATTTAAATATATTCGCCAACATTATTGATCTGCAAAAAACCTAATTTTTGCGTTTTTCTTTTTCTCGTACAACAAAGTTGTACCGAAAGGCTATCATTTCACTCCGAAAAAGAACTTTTTGTAGAAGCATCGGAGGCCCATAGTGTTATATACCAATCGACTCAGCTCGACGAACTGAACACATGTCTGTCTGTCCGTGTGTATGTATGTGTGTATGTGTGTTTTTTTTATTGGGCTATGACACTAATGTCTGCACTTCCTCGCAAAACTGCTTGGAAACATTCACCATCACCCCTTGGTGCCTGCTAGGGGGATTGGGCTCTGGGGTTCACGCCTGCTATGTTACCTATAATTAGGTAATCCTTGTTTCTATGGAAACTTGCTTCCACTGTGATGGGAGGAAAAACCTCAAATGAGGGAAAAAAAACCTCTTTTTCTAGCTTTGTTATCTTGCTCCTCCCCGGGACCCGGCGTCTTCTACTACGGCCTGTTGTGCTGTTAAGCACCTCTCCTTGTCCTCCACTTTGAATTGTTTGGTGTCTCAACTACTTTAAACAACTAATTCTTCGCGACCTGTTCGGTCTAGTCCCCGAGGGTGGATCTAGCCTACTCCGACAGAGAATTCCTTGGCGGAGAAGTTTCTCCCACATCGAAGCCAACCAGCCGGGTTCCAAGGTCAGTCCAGCGATTCCGGTGGAACAGGGCTTCCGTCGCTGGTGGTATTTCGTCGCGATCTACTCAGTCTAGTCCCCGGGGCTGGATCTATCCTACACCGACGGAGAGTTCCCCGACAAAAGAATTTCTCCCGGTACCGATTCTCTTTGGTCGTTGCGCCATTTATTTTGCAAAACAGATGATATGCGCGATACTACCCTGTCGACCGCATTCCAAGTGCTTTCCTCTCTACACATTTCCTCAACGACGTTCTCCAAGCTTAAACCGGTTATTTCCCTTCGTAGTGCCTCAAATCTTGGACATAAGAAGACCACGTGCTCCGACATCTCTTCTACGTTCTCACAGTTCGGACAGAAAGGTGAGTTGGCATGCCCGAACTGATGCAGATACTTCCTGAAGAATCCGTGGCCCGGCAGGAACTGCGTCAGGTGTTTCTATTTATCCACGTTGCCAGGTTCGGAATAAGAAGGTGGGTCCACCTTCCTTTCTCCGTACTGTTGCCATCTCGCCATCGAACGGATTCTCACCACCTTCCTTATGTTTCTGGTGTCTCTCCGCTGATAACACTCGATATCTTCCTCCAGTGCGATGCAGATGGGTAACATCCCGGCAATAACGCATGCTGCCTTCGACGATATTGTTCTATACGCGCTTGTAGGCCGTATTGCCATCAGCCGGAACACACTTTTTAGTTTTTCACGGTTCCGCTTGGTTTGCAGTGCTTTCCCCCAATCAAGAGCTCCATACCGCAGTATCGATGACGAGACACTAGCTAGCAGACGCCTCGTGCTGCTTCTTGGTCCGCCAACGTTTGGCATGATCCTCGTTATCGCGTTCATTGCCTTCGCCGACTTTTCACAGGAGTAGTCGACATGGCTGTTGAATTTCATCTGGTCATCAATCATCACTCCCAGGTGCTTCATTGACCGCTTCGATGTAATTTCATGCACTCCGACTAGGATCTCCATCCGTTGGATTGCTTTGCAGTTGCTGACTAATAGCACCTCCGATTTTTGGAGAGCTATCTGTAGCTTAACTCCATTCATCCAACTCTCGATTGTGGTTATCGCCTCCGTCACAGACGCCTCCACTTCTTTAAATGTCTCGGCCATCACCGTGCAGCTGCAGTGTCAGGACTCCATCATACATCCCGTTCCAGAGAGTTGGGCTAGGTATGGAACTCTGAGGAATACCCACCGTAACACGCATCGACTTTTGCCCTTCGTTCGTGTTATACACCAGAACTCTGCTCTAAAAATAGCTCTTCAGAATGTTACACAGATAGCCGGGAACCCGCATTCTGTGCAGCGCTGCGGCAATAGCTTCAAAGCTGGCGCTGTTGAACGCGTCCTTCACGTCTATCGTAACCACTGCGTAGTATCGATCTCCTCTTCGCTTCTGTTTGGACACTTTCTCAGCACTTTCGAGTACTGTCCGGATTGCATCCACAGTTGATACTCCTTTTCGGAATCCGAACTGCATCATTGACAGTCCACCCTCACCCTCCATACACTTTGTCAACCTGTTGAGGATGATCCTCTCCAGGAGCTTCCCAACTGTATCTATCAGGCATATCGGTCTATACGAGGCCGGATTCCCCGGCGGCTTTCCAGGTTTTGGCAGCAACACCAGCTTCTGGGTCTTCCACATTTCTGGAAAGTTACCCTCGTCCAGGCACCGCTGGAGTACCGTTCTGAACATATCCGGATATGCCAAGATCGCAGCTTTCAGAGCCACGTTTGGTATTCCATCTGGACCGGGAGCTTTCTTCGTTTTCAGGTGCCTCGCTGCTTCTGTCAGCTCGTCATGTGTGTGTATGTGTGTTCACAAAAACTAAGGAAAACATTAGATAACTTTTAATATAGTAATCTTTAACCGATTTTCTCACAACATGTTTTATTCGATAGGGGATAAAGCCTTGTTGATCACTATTGAATTTCATAACGATCGACCGCTGCGTTTGAAAGTTAAGAAGAAAAGGTACATATTTCCATATAAGCCCCACATAAGGTTGCTGTCTTGACTAAAGGCGAGAAAGGCAGCATCACTACTCGGTGAATTAAAATGTTTTTTTTTTAATTTTCGGAGAACTTCCGAAAGAATTTTTTGAGACATTTTCGTTAGAACTTCTGGAGAAATCCTAGTTTTTTTTCTTCAGAAATTTCGATAAGAATTCCTTCGGGAATTCTATTGAGAGTACTATTGGGAATTCCTCTAGATAATTGCTTCAGGAGCTATTTTAAAAATTAAAAAGAATTACATCCGATATGTCTTCAGAGATTTCTTCGGAAAATTCCCTGGATTTTTTAAAACGTCTGCAGAAATTACTTCGAAAGTTCCCTTATTTAAAACATAGTTTTGAAAAAAAAATCCGAGTGAACTCGTGAATGAATTATCGAAGGAACTCCTGATGGATTTTCCAAGGGTTTTCAAAGATATTTTTATAGAAATTTCCAAAGGAATACCTGCAATAATTCCCAAAAGAATTTTAATTTCCCGAAGGAGTTCTAAAAGGATTTTCAATTAAACTAGTTAAGGAATCCCAGAAGGTATTTGAGGGAAATGTCCGAAAGAATTCTTGGAGAAATTTGAGAAAGGCGGAAGTTTGTTAAGTAGTTTCATCGCAAATTGATTCAAGAAATCATCCTTCAATTATTTTAACAATTCGTTCGAAGCATTTTTTGAGATTTTTTTTAAAGAATTGTTAAAGGAATTCCCGATGGAAGTGCGTAAATGTAAATCCACGATTTTCGTGACAGCATTTTAAGGAACCGCGAATATCGCGACTGGAAGAGCTAATCCGCGACAAATCCCCGGAAAACGCAAGAATCGCGAAAACCGCGACTGTTGTAAAAGCTTCTTTTTGATAACACTTCTTTTTGCTAACACTGTTAAAAAAATCACAAAAATAAGAAATAAATCAAATTCTTTTCATTGCTTGTTCGTTTCATGGGATGAAGCTATGAGATGAAGTGCCGAACAATTCGCCTACGATTATTGTGGTAACGATACGGAATATAGCTTTGAAATAGCTATGAATAGCTGAAATCTAGCTTCATTCCGTTGCAGTTCTACACAATATTTGAAAATAATATCATCCAACGTTTAAATACTGCAATCAGTTTACTGCCGTAATCTGAAAAAGTGACAACATACATGTTTTCCATTTTTCTGTTAAAGAGTACGATGAATACTACTCGTTAAAATCATTTTTGTAAAATTGCGTATACGTCACTTTGCCAGATTACGGCAGTTTAGTTTTTACTAAATTGCAGAATTATTTTTTCGTGTGAGGTCAATACTGGTTTGCGTAAATCAAACAATTTTGTTTATTTTGAATTTTATTAATTTTTAATGGTTTTGAATAATCATTATTATACACTCTGTCCCACATTTTTTTTTCGGATAACTTTTTTTCTATCGCATCGATCTTCATCAATTTTTTTGAGTGAATTCAGAGTTTAAATTCACAATGTTTAGCAATGTTTGGGTAGCTTGCTCCATTTGTTCGTTTATTAAAAAAAAAATATGTGAAGAAAGGGTTGTTCCACGTAAATAGGTACACTTGAACAAAAATTGTTTTTTATCTTAAATATTTGATTTATATATTTATACATCAGTACATCGTGTGTTTATTGACGCAAAATAGTTAATTATTCATCAGAGCCTTGCTCAGTTCCGTTTTGTACACCATTTTCATTCACCATCGAATATTAAGATTTTCGAAATGCCACGCATTGGTGATGCCTCGTGCTGTATTGATTACTTTCTGGATCCTAACAACTAATCACTAATCACATTTTCGTGGATTAACTCGCGTTTATCGTTAAAACGTTAAGTTTGCAGTACCAAAATATCGACTCAGATATGTTGCAGTACAACCAAAATATCTCTCGCGTTTAGTTTCATAGGGGCGTAACTGTATTGATCGATTTCTCTTAATCGATTTTATATTTTGTTAATAACTCAATTGTTTCAAAAGCTATAACTGTGATTATTGATCTGTTGCAAGATACAATCATCCTTTATCACACCACACCATTAAATCATCAACAAACCAGCGCAATTCGGTACAATAATAAAAATAAAACATCGAAGAAGAGAAATCGATCTATACAGTTACGCCCCTATGAAACTAAGCGCGAGATCTATTCTGTTCATTTTTTGATGATTAAGGACAAGGTTGGTGCGGCATCTATGATGCCCGCTAATATTGATCGATCACTAAAATTTCTTGGTAATTTTATGCATCGTATCTTTACCTTGAAGCCAAAATGTGTTATCAATATCATAATAGATGTTCAATGTTGAGGCAATAACGTGCTTTTTTCAATATCCCAGCTAACAAAAATATTGCTTCGTTTCAAATCCCAAATTCTGCTCTGATTCAAATCCTAAGCATGATATAAACCTCAATAAGTGACGTTCAAGTTGTCTTATTCTACTATTTTCTACAATTTCCAGTAAGGACGATCTTAAGGAAGAACTATTTCAATTCGCCATGAAATGAAAGATGTAATTTGAGTCGAAACCGGCGTTTGATAGCTAGTACATTTGCAAGGCATTCTTTCGCATAACTTCAAGTTTGCTCACAGCCGTTGGAAACACGAGATGTAACTACTGGAAAGATCATCCTTCATTGCAAGGCAGCAATAAACGCACCATTAAGCCACTGGTCCAACGTGAAGGAGGAACCAGTTGAAGCAGTACACCGAACACCGAAGTTCACCCTAACCTTGGTAGCTGGTGAATGGCTTAATGATTGGACTGTTGTTACTGTTTCAATATGGATTGAACAAACGACTTCCGATACATGAAGAACTTACTGAATGCTCTCGACTGTTTGGATTTAGCACCGGGGATTTTTCGGCTTTGCAGTCACTTCAGCAATTAAAACAAATGTTTTTTCTTTGTCCGACGTTTCGATGGTCTATGCCATCTTTTTCAAGGGTTAGAAAGGGACGTTTTTTGTCTGGTGGTTTCTTTCTTTCTAACCCTTGAAGAAGATGGCATAGCCCATTGAATGAAAAAAAAAGCCGAAAATCCTCGGTGCTACATTAACCCTTTCAGTCTCACGGTGTCATATATGACCCCAACAGAAAAATTGATGTATAAAATCGCTCGATGGATAAAAGTAAACACTCTTATCAGCAAAATTGCTTGAAATTAACTCCCCTGTCAGGGAAAAATGTCAGGCATGGGCGATTAAAGCCCTGCGATAAACTAGAACGCCATGAAAACGGTGAAGTTACGAAAGAGGTGTATTGGCAGCGGATTGTATTGTTTCAAAATAAGATAAACTGTTTTTCAGCTTCCTTGGACGTCCTAGGCCATCCAAACATTCCTTGAGTTTAGGACTTGAAATCTACAGCTGCAAGAAAATTGTTTTTCAGCTAGCTTCAATATGCATTCAATTATATCCATTACACCTCCCGGGAGGACAAAGGATATCGAAGAATAGTTTTGAGATATTCTGGGCAATCCAAACTATCCTTGGACAATCCTGAACAATCCAAACTGTCTTGGAAATCGGGATTTGAGATCCACAGTTGCCAAAAAATCTCAGAAAGCTTCAACATGCATTCAATTATATCCATTACCTCTCTTGGGTGGTCAACAGATATCGTAAGTTAGTTATGAGATGTTCTGGGCAATCCAAACTGTCATTGAGTTCGTGACTTGAGATCTACAGTTTCTTAGAACCTTGTTTCCGTACTCAAAGCTTCAGTATGAATTCAATTATATTCATTACACCTTCTGGAGGGCCTACGGATATCGTAAGATATTTTGGAGATTATTTGAGGCTTCCAAGCTATTCTTGATTTCGAGAAAATATGAATTTAGCTCTTTCGCCAATCAAAGTTTCTAAATATCTAAATAAATCATTTGTATGAGAAACTATATATATATATATATATATATATATATATATATATATATATATATATTACATATATATATATATATATATATATATATATATATATATATATATATATATATATATATATATATATATATATATTACATATATATATATCTATTTTACATAACTTCGAGATAACAACAATAAACTGTTTTTGAACAAATTGGCAACGAATCTTTCGTTTTCTTCGATACAGATCAATAGTTTTTGGTAAAACTCAACAGCCAGGCACTTCCAGTGCGAAAACTGTAAGCAGTACTCCATAATTGTTCTTCAAAGTGCGTGCACGTATGTATTTTCTCAAAGAAATGCTTAAACAGCCCAATTTAATGAAAGAAGAGGGCTCGCTGCTCCCATCAGTGGTGTTGGATTGCGTGAGTGGGCTCGGTTTTGATGACCCAGTATATCCCAAAACCATCTAAACATTGATCTTCAGGAATGTATTATGGATATGGAAGAATACATATTCAAACTTGAAGCGACGAAAAAAGCTGGAGTGGTGGCTGTAGATCGCAAGTTCTGCAAGTTCTCAAGGACGGTTTGGATGATCAAGGACCAGGGATGTCCCAAAACTAGCTTACCGCATGTCTCCTGGTCTCCTTGAATATGTTATGGACATGCTTGAATACATATCCAAGTTTCTAGTGACGAGAGAAGCTAGTGTCGTAGCTGTAGATCGCAAGTTTGGAACTCAAGGACAGTTTGGATGAATCAGGATATCCCAAAACCATTTTAGCATGTCTCATGGTCTTCTGGAGTATGTTATGAACATGGTTGAATACATATCCAAGGTTCTAGTGGCGAAAAAATCTAGTGTCGTGGCTGAAGATCGTAAGTTTCGAACTCAAGGACAGTATGGATGATCTAGTACATCCCGAAAAAATATTTTTCGACTTGTTTTGTCAGTTCTCCTTTATTAATCACGAAAACAAATGATATGTTCCATTTGTCAAATGCCAAATTTACTGCGTAATATCGCTTAGAAAAGTATGGACCTGAAAGGGTTAAGAACGTGCTAATGTCCAATCGATCCAGCTATATCAACGGCGTACAGATAGCAAGGTCTTCACAAAAGATTGTGCGTTCTAGAGTTTCGAAGCCGGCAGTATTGGAAGTTGGTGCATATAAGATTAAGTCGAGACAGAGCTAAAGGGGATTGCGCCACATTTGAAATCAGTAACGCAGGTGTAGTGTGGAACAACTGCTGTAAATAAAATACCGAACTATATGTCGCTTTACAAGGAAGTTATTAAACTGAAGAAAGTTCAAATGATATGTTTTAGGTGAATTTTTGCGCCTAAAAAGTTCTTCGCTTAGTTCAAATGATTGAGAGGAAATCGAGCAGCCCTGGTTGTATATCAATTGAAAGGTTGCATAAACTGATCTGTGAGATATTTTAGAAGGCTTAGAAAATTCTATGTATGTACATCGGAAAGTTAATAAACAAATTCATACGACTTCCTGGCGCGGCATCTATGGACATTTGATGTGCCTAAGAATTCAGTAACTTTTTATGTGCATGATTTAGTTTTATTTTAATGCATATATTTGTACATACTTTTTGTAATCATTGAAGTCCTTTTTAGTATTACAAAGAATAAAATTACCTGAAAAGAAAAAAGAATGACAATCGGTTAGTGTGATTATACAATAAATATATTACATGATATTTGTATATGGATTTACTAAAAAAAATCTTTTTTTGTCTTTTAGTGGTAATACAAAATTAACGATTCATCAATTTTTGAAACGCAGCTACTCAATATTGGTTTCGTTTTATGGTTGAGGCTGAGTTAATCAAACATATGTTGACGACAATTTTCCTCTTAAATTAAATCAAACTCAACTGCCCATGTTCTGCGATACGTCTCCCTGTGTGGTCATCATAACGCTTACAACTTCCATGAAAATGACCTTCGCGAAATTCCGCCAACAATTACCGCAATCAATCATCCGCCATTTTTCGTTCCGACTGCCCCGCTTTGCATCTGTCATTCATTAGCGGTCGTTGGAGACCGCCTGTCTGCTCCGGCGGCGACTGTGGCCCTCGAGTCACGTACGCTTGGGAAACGAAAAACTGCGGCCGGCAAAAACCAAAATTTCGTTTTCAATTTAAATATCGGCGAACAAAACGAAGAGTTGTCGTGACGACCACATGCTGCTGCGTTCGTGGAACCGTGCAAAAAGACACTAATTTTGATTGACGTGTGACCTATTTTGGCAAACGAAACGAGTTTTCTGCTTTTGCATCTCATAACCGCCATGATGACGGACGGCGGAAATGTTCTTGACCTCCGCCGTGTGCTCGCTGGCCGTTAAAACATGCGGGGTGTAACTCTAGAAGCGTCAGCGTCTCGAGGACTTTGGCTGCGGTTCTCGGAGAAGGATCAGATTCAGCGAATGACGATTGTTTGCTAAACCTGTCAAAATTGGTTTCGCCATTTTTCAATGAGTTAATGTCGAGCCGGGAAATGTGATCACACTACGATTCGAAGGTGTTCCGAGAGGGAGTTGTGCATATTTATTTGTTGTAAAGCGAATAATGGGACCTGTTCGACACGACGGTTGACGTCATTCTTTGGCGACGAACGGGATCTTTCCATTCGATGATCACATGCGTCTCCTCGGTGCAAACCAGATTCAACTAAGGTAAAGGTAAATAAGCTTAAAGTACTTGAACTACAAAAAGATATCGAGACTAATTCATCTAGACGCGATGTCGGTTTGCCATTCTTCAAACGTCCAAATTGAAAAAAAAAATACAAAACAGATACATTAGGTGGGCATTACAATTTCAATAAGTTTAAATATCTCTGGAAGTTTTTATATAAGATATGACTGAAGGAAATCGCAATGCTTAATCCTAATCCTCCATAACATTTAATAAGAAATCGCGTTTTATTTTAAGGATGACTCTACAATCTTTCAGTGCACCATGCTGTACAAGTAAAAAAGCGAAAGCATGATTACGAAAACTGCCAAGGGGCAATTAGGATGACGCGATTCAATTCAAACTGATCGGGCACTTGTGGGTTGATGTACGTTCAGCAAAAAAGTCGTTTCATTTTGGCAGCCTGACAGTACTTCCTACAGCAGTGCAGTAGACTTCGGTCAACGGACATCAACGGCCGAATTCATGGCGTCTTTGAAAGGCGATTAATCTAAGCAACCATGTCGACCGCCTTGCAAATTTTCTCCGACACGAGCGAATGAAAGTGACAATTTGTCAAGTGTTTGGATTGTGGGCACCATTCCGCTGATGGGGGATGATAAGAAAGGTGGTAAACAAGCGGACAGTCTGTTTACATTCGCTGATAGTGATACTAATTCTTCTCCGAATGTTCATAAGTTGTTGTTGGATTGGAACTAGCCAACGACTAAAATGAGAACAAATATTCACGATCACTGGAACTGAGTGTTTTACACAAGTTCGCAAATGCACTTTTCGATCGAGTTGTTCAACAATGTTTCGCTCAGAATTGCTATTCAATTATCAACTCGAATGAAATAGGAAAACAAATTACCGTCTATTGTCGATGGTTTTGAATTTCGATGACTCGATACCTTACGATTGGCACGTGCTACTGCGGCGGCAATCAACGCATAAATGCTGTTGTTGCCTGTGTATGAATAATCCAACTCAAACTGTCTGTCTGTCGTTTGAAAATAGTTGCAGCTACTATAATTGATATTATAAATTTATAGTTTAGGGTTTTAAAGGCCTAACTAAGATTTGGTATTAATGGATCTTTCTCATTCCGAATGGAGATTTATATTGCATTTATACTTCCGTTTAAAAATTAGAACTTGTTGGGGGCTGTTACGATCCCCTGGTCTAGCCAAAACAAGAGTTAATGCAATCATAAGTTCTAAGGCGCGAAACAACGGACACGAATAAGAACATGGAACGTTTTAACCCTAGTCCAGAAGGGTAAATTGGGGCAACTTGCCAATGTGGCACGCCGCATGAAGCTTGAGATCCTAGGACTGAGTGAAGTCCGTTGGCCAAACCGTCGGCAGGAGGAGAGAGTTGGACAACTGTTCAACACACGCTGACTGGAAGATGCCACGGTGAAACGGTCCTTCGTTGAAGAACTGGTGGCAGCGTGGAAGACCCATGGACCGCCATCAAGAATGCCTTCATCGCCACCAGCGAGAATAATCTGGGCGAACTGCGCACCCAGAGAAAATAATGGATCACCGATGAGACCTGCAGGAAGATAGAGGAGCGAAGAGAAGCCAAAGCCGCGATAGAGCGATCAAAAACCAGAGGAGCCAAAGTCCTGACCCGTCAACGATACTCGGCTCTGGAGAAGGAATTAAAACGCTCATGTCGACGCGACATGCGAGCGTGGGCGGACTCTCTGGCCGAGAAAGCCGCAGCAACCGGGGACATTCACCTACTCTTCAATATCTCACGACGCTTAAGCGGGGCGAAGATGAATGCAACGATGCCTGTGAAAGATGCGAATGATCAGCTATTGACCGACCCAACTGACCAGCTGTAATGCTGGTTCGAGCACTTCGAACAACTTTTTTAAGTGCCAACCAGGCCACCAACACCTCGGCATGATCTGCCTAGAATCCGACGTATAACACGCGTCAATACCGAAGCTCCATCACTGCTAGAGATTCAAACAGCCATCCAAAGCATGAAATCGAATAAAGCCCAGGGGTCGACCGCATATCAGCCGAGATGCTCAAAGCTGACCCCATGACATCCGCTCAACTACTGCATCGTTTATTTCGTAATATCTGGGACACCGAAACATTCCCGGTCTACTGGTGGCAAGGTATCTTAGTGAAGGTTCTCAAAAAGGGTGACCTGACTGTATGCGATAACTGGCAAGGCATTATGTTGGCCATATTGTGACGCTCCGAATCATTCTGGATCAGGTTAACGAGTTCCAAGAGTCCCTTTACTTGGTATTCATTTACTATGCTTTCGATCGTCTCAATCACACGAATATGTGGGGCACCCTGAGACGCATAGAGGTTTCTGAGAAAATCATCGGCCTCATCGAGCCACTGTACGAGGCCTTCTCGTGTAGAGTGCTGCACAATGGGGTCTTGTCCGACCCTATACGGGTCGTAGCTGGTGTGCGGCAAGGATGTATTCTATCGCCGTTACTTTTCCTCATCGTACTCGACGAGATTCTGGTGGGTGCGATTGACCGTGAACCAAACCGCGGGCTGCTATGACAGCCTATACCCATGAAGCACCTAAACGACTTCGAATTGGCTGATGACGTTGCACTCCTCGCTCAGCGGCGCTCTGATATGCAGAGCAAGCTTAACGAACTTTCCTAGCGCTCCTCTTCGGCAGATTTAGTCATCAACGTCAACAAAACCAAATCGTTGGATGTAAACACGCTGACATTTCAAAACTACTAGCAAAGCTGATGTTCAACCCCCGGTCTATAGCAGGGATCGGCCTCTCCACGCACAGTGTGAAAAGTGCAATTACCGCCACCATCCAGTCGAAAACACAGGAGTTTTCGACGAAGCTACAGTTCCTCATTCTTAAAAATCCTTCGGCACAGTTGCCGACCATACCACTCAACATCTCGTCGTGGAACATTCCCAGGGTTGGTCTCGCCGAACCCTCAATTCCACATCCCAGGGAGGATAGACCTCGTGATCGGCAGTGAAGCCTTCTGGGAGATTCATAATGGTCGGAAGATTCCGTTAGGGGACAGACTGCCATGGTTGACTGGAACACCATTCGGATGGGCTGTCTCTGGCACCGCATCCAGTCAACACAATTGTATTCCTTGGATCTGCGACCTTTCTACGAAAGATGATCCGTTAGAAGCCACCCTTTAGAAGTTTTGGAAAATCGAGGACTACTTCCATCCGTGATCCTTCTGGAAGGTATATCGTCAGTCTTCCTCGAACCGACAATCCCGATTTTGTCCTAGGAAGCTCAAGGGATATCGCAGATCGCCGTCTTATGAGTGTCGAGGGATGTCTCGAACGTGATCCTGTCACCAAGGATGCATACCATCGTTTTATGGACGAATACCTCCAGTTAGGGCATATGAAGAAGCTCATCGATCCAGTAGACGACAATCAACCGCACTGCTACATACCGCACCACGCCGTCTTCAAAGAGTCGAGCACGTCTACAAAGGTTAGGGTCGTTTTCGATGCGTCGTGCAAGACATCCTCCGGATATTCATTAAACGACACTCTCTTGGTTGGACCAGTCGTTCAGGAGGATCTGCTCTCCATCGTGCTGCGTTTCCGCATTCGCTGCGTCGCTGTTGTCGCCGACGTGGAGAAAATGTATCGGCAGATGCTCCACCCTCCGGAAGACCGTAAATTCCTTCGGATTCGCTTCCGGACAAACTCCAATGATCCTATTTCCACCTATGAGCTGCAGACGGTGACCTACGGTACCGCGTCTGCTCCGTATCTTGCAACGAGGACTCTGCAGCAGATTGCACGCGACAATGGGCACCAGTTTCCAGCTGCATAGATCCAGTCATTTACGATTTCTACGTCGACGATTTCCTTTCGGGCGCTGATGACGTAGAATCTGCAATTGAATTGAGGCAACCGATAACATCGATGCTGAAGACTGCAGGCTTCCCAATCAAGAAATGGGCATCGAATGTTCCGGAAGTTCTTCATGGTGTTCCTTCGGAAGATTTAGCCGTTCAACCGCTGCATGAACTTCAGGACGAGCAGGCTGTTTCGACTCTGGGGCTCGTGTGGGAGCCGAGAACCGACGCATTACGGTTCAAAGTCCAGTTACCCCCGCCGGCCATAGTTCTGACAAAGCGAAAGGTGATGTCATACATTGCGCAAATCTTCGACCCACTTGGTCTCGTAGGTCCTACAATTGTGGTAGCCAAACTCTTCATGCAGCGTTTATGGGCACTGAAGCTGAATGGAGAAGCCTGTGAGTGGGATACAGCACTCCCAACCAAGCTACAGGAGGAGTGGAAGGCGTTTCATAACACTCTACATTTACTGAGCGAAGTTCGTGTCCCACGATTTGTTTCGCTTCCAAACGCCGGCAATCTCCAATTCCACTTTTTCGCCGACGCCTCTTAAGGAGCTTACGGATCGTGTTGCTACGTACGAGCAGAAACCAGTGGCGGAGTATATGTTCAGCCACTGACGGCAAAATCAAAGGTCACGCCGTTATCCAGTCGACATTCTATCGCCCGGCTGAAACTCTGCGCTGCACGACTATCAACGCAGCTATACGAGAAGGTGATCTTCGTCTTGAAGATTTCACCACCCGCTTATTTTTGGACGGACTCCACTACCGTTCTCCATTGGCTACGATCTCCTCCAAACCGTTGGAAGGCTTTCGTAGCGAACCGAGTGTCACAAATCCAGCACTCGACCGATGTCAGTCACTGGAAGCACGTATCCGGTCTCGACAATCCCGCTGAAGATATTTCACGTGGACTCAGCCCTGTCGACATGCTACAATGCAAGCGCTGGTGGAACGGCCAAATCTGGTTATCACTCGAATCTCATTCCCACCGACGAAGAAGCAGAGACTATCACCGAAGAACGCAATGTGCGTACGATGAGCGTCATTCAGAACGATTTCCACGACAATCTGTTCGAACGCTACTCCAGTTTCTCCAAGCTTCGTCGCATTACTGCATTCTGTTTACGATACTTGCAATCCTTGCGAGGACGCGCAGTACTGCGCCGAACCGACGCAGACAGCTACCACCAACTCAGTATTCGCAACGATACCGTTTCTCCAGTCTCCACCGAAGAATTGCAACGTGCTGAACTTCATCTGTGTCGGCTAGCTCAACAACAGTCGTTTCCTGCAGAGATCTCTCACCTATCGAGCGGTGAACCAGTCATCAAATCATCCGCCATGAAGTGGCTGAAGCCATACATCGACGAAGATCGCATTATTCGCGTCGGTGGCCGGCTGCGGAACGCCACACTCTCCGATTACGTCAAGCATCCTATCGTACTCTCTGCCAAACACCCGCTGTCGACTCTGCTGGCTAGTTTCTTTCACTTGAAGCTACTGCACGCAGGGCCGCAACTCCTGCTAGCCACACTGCGCCGGAAGTTTTGGATTCTTGGCGGCAGAAATTTGTCCAAATCCAGTTTTCCACCATTTTCACACTTGCTTTCGTAGCAAGCCCACACTAGTCCAGCAGAGCACAGCAGATCTTCCGGCATGGCGAGTCTCACCAACTCGTCCATTCTCCGTCTGTGGAGTCGACTACTGAAGGCAACCGTCCGCAATCGTGCTCCAACCAAGGCTTACGTGGCAATTTTCGTTTGCTTCGCCACGAGAGCCGTCCACATCGAGCTTGTTAGCGACCTCACTACAGCCCTGGCAGCCCTCCGTCGTGTGGTTGCTCGAAGAGGAAGAATCGCCGAGCTGCACTCGGACAATACGATAACTTTCAAGGGTGCGGGATCGGGATCGGATCTTCAATTGGTGGGCGGAGAACGAGACTCGGTGAAAGTTTATTCCGCCACGTGCACCGCAATTTGCCAAGTCGTTAGATCTACCTGGTTTTCTTTCTTATTCCCTTTCTTATTCCAACTGCGAGGATCTACGGCGGAGCGATTACTGAACCGATGCGATGTCTTTAACAAACCATCCAAAACTACACCTGAATTCGTCCAACGCTGTATTGTTGGAACCCCTACGTGTTTCAAGGTTGCCGGAATGTTAAAGCCGGACCAAAGTATCATCAATTAAAATATATTAGACTGTCCCATTTTGTACTATAATTCCCCCAACTAAATCGTCTCATCGCTGCTCTCGTGAGCAGTGAGAGAGTGCAAAAGCATTGTAGCCACTGTCCACTGTCGGTGGACTACTCATAAGAATCCCGCACAAAGCAAATGTGCACAAATTGTATATTGCTTTAATACCCTCTGTTCTGGCAACCCTGCCCAGACGCAGCCACATCACAACCGATATTTGGCCGATTAGGTAAATTAGCTGATATGATGGTGAGAGTGAGTGACGAAATTGAAAAGCGAGGAGATAAGAGAAAATATAAACAAATGGCCGAAATTGAGTAAGGTGGATTGATAGCGAATCGTAGAAATTTATTGTGAGGGTAGAGTTGGAGATATAATTTGAATAAAGTATTAGTGGTTGAGGTGAATTAGATGGAGTTTGGTCAGCAGATCACGATAACGCACACTGTAAGTAGGTCGAAATGCGAATAAACACATAGTGACATTTTAACATGATAAACAGCTGACGGACGACAATACAGTGGTGCTCGAACTATTGCGGACAGCCCACGGAAGAGTACCCCCAGAAGTAGTACTGGGAGGTAGTTCCTGGGGGAAACGATGGCGTAGCCCAAGGGAGTATAGTCGGTATTACCGGTATGGTGGAGTCCGACACTCCAGTACACTTCCGTGTGGTAGTTTGGCAACTACAATGCACGTGTGCTGGGTTAGTGTGTAAATGCATTCTCCCTTGAAAAAAAAAACAAAAAAAAAAGCCCACGGTAGAGTAAGACGAACGACATATAAACGAGTAGGACAGACAGGTAAAATACAAAATACGCTAAAAATAGACAAGAGAAAAGAAATGAAGAGTTATATTAATTAATAGAAAAGGTCAAAAAGGACGATTGAGACGGAAGTCAAAGGAGCAAAAACAAACTAAAATGGTGAGTAGAAATTATACAAAAAACGCTCAAATCTGTGAATCCTGTAAATTTAAATCAAATTAAACTTCCACAGTTTGATCATCCTTTTAAAGGTTGATTCCCAAAAACGGTTTCGTTTAAAATCCGACCGTCCGAACAAAATCAAAAATTTTATATCGGATTACTTCGGAATGGCTTCCTCTCCTTCGAAAAATGAGCAATGTTTGTTCTGCTCAATGTCGGAGGATGTAGATTGGGTCCAATGTGGGAAATGTAGGCAGTGGGTTCATTTCTCCTGCGCTGGCGCAGACCAGGAAGTGGTGAAAGCCGATTGGCGCTGTCTAGTGTGTGTTTCCGCTGGTGCTCAGCAGTTGAAGACTCCGGACACGAGGAGCAAGACGCGAGGTGGCAAGAAGGTCGGTCAAAAAAGCGATGGATCCGAGCAGGGAGTTGGTTCCGATGCAGATCCGACTGAGAAGCAGTTGGAAGAGGAACAACTCGCCAAGGAAAAGGCCTTTGCAAAGCGGATGGAGGCGCGTAAGAAGCTACTCGCCAGGCAGAAAGCGTGGAAGGAGGAAGAGCTGAGGCAAGAACGGGAGATGCGTGAGCTGGAGCTACAGGTGCAACGCGAGATACAAGAGCAGCAGTAACAGCAAGAGCAGGAAATGTTGGACGCTCAACTGGCTGCGGAGAAGGAATTTTTGAAGCAGCGGGATGCGATCCGGTAGCAATTCGACAGCAGTGTCAAGGGGGTTAACGCTTTGAAAGACCAAGGCGGTGTTGTATGCAGGACGAAAGAAGAACAGCCCAAGCGGAAAGTGGAGAAGTGAGTGGACGTCCACACCAAGAAGACGATCGAGCAGCTGTCGACCACAGACTTTCGGGGAGCGTATCCGAAAGGAACAGACCCGCCGGGCATGGGAGCAGGTATCCGCAAAGTTAATGTCAAGCCTAAGTCTACGAAGAGAGTGCCGATACTCGCTAACAGTAGAGACGAATCGGACGAAGAAAGCGAAACCACTGAAGAGTCGGATTACCAGGTGGAAAGCAGCCACTGCCGGCATAGTAGTGTGCGGAGCAGCCGAAGCCTTGACGGGCCGGGGCGTGAAATCGATCGTATCACGAAACGGCAGCTAGCCGCTCGCAAAGCGGTATCTCAGCTTCTTCCGAAATTTCGTGGAGAACCAGAAGTCTGGCCGTTGTTCATCAGTAGTTTCGAGCACACGACAGCGGCGTGTGGGTTTTCGAACCTGGAAAACAGTCCGAGTTCTGCCCCGGTCGAGTATAGACGCTTACTGGCAATTAATTAAACCAACTACCGCGATCGCGAAAGTGTCATATTACCCCCGACCGAGACCGTGAAAGTGTTGAATCACCAATTACTAGTGCCGTCGACCGAAGCGTAAACAACATACATAGGGCTCTGAACTTGAATAAACCCTGCGCCACCGGCGACACCAACTGCCGGATGAGTGCATCCAATTTCCCCGACTGGGGAAACCTCTGGGAAACCCCAGAGAAATGATAATGGTGATGGAAAGGGTGGAAGAGGATAAAAATTTCCACGGAGTGTCCCCGATACTTTTAGTATCGGGTTACTGTGGAAGCGGAACCAGCGCAAAGAAAACGAAGGATGGAAAAATTCTAGTGACGGTGAGGAACGAACACCAGGCAAAAACCTGGCTAAAATTGAAAAATTGTGTGACGAAATTACCGTCAAAGTGTACGAGCACAAAACTTTAAATTCGAGCAAAGTAGTGATAGTCTGCCGAGACTTGAAGGAAGTGAGTGACGACGAGCTTCTGGAAAACCTATCCTCCCAAAGAGTTACGGAAGTCAAACAGTTGATGAAAATGCGCGACAATGTTAAAACTCCGATGGGAGTTTTCGTTCTTACGCTTAAAGGAAAAACACCCCCCAAAGAAGTTAAAATTGGATACACTGTGCTGGAAACAAGACCATGGTATCTCAATCTGATGCATTGTTTTAAGTGCCTAAAGTTTGGCCATATTGGAAGAAATTGTTCTAGTGAGAAAAAGTGTAGAACATTTGGAAATAACTATCATGAAGAATGTGAAAACCGAGAAAAGTGTATAAATTGTGGAAACGAGCACGGAGCGTTCTTTAATGGATGCCCCGTCTTAAAAAGAAAAGGAAATAATAAAAATCAAAGTGGATAAAACTTGTCTTTCTGGGAAGCCAGAAAAATGATAGAAGATCAAAGCTCGAATACTTACGCCGACCAAGTGAAACAACTAAACGAAGAAGAAAACCCTTGAAGAAAAGATCAGAGCTGACATCAAAAATCAGTTCGAAGTGAAGCTGAAGGAATACAAAGAAGAAATCAAAAAAGTCACAAATGAAAACGAGAAAAAGATGGAATCCATGGAGGAAAAATACAAAGCACTGAACCACAAATTTGAACATCTGGTATCAGTCTACAAAGAGGAGAAAACAAGAAGAAAAGCAGCCGAGAACGAACTTGAAAGTCTGAAAAAAGACAACAGTAAACTACAAGCAACATTAAATTTGTACGCACCCTCCCATAGCGGACAGAAGAACCCAACTAAGCACACAAGAAGTCAAGAGAAGCAGCCAAGTTCACCTCCAAGGAAAAAAGGAAACAAAATGAAAGCAGTTACCGAAGAAGTAGGATATATTTCCACAGACCCAGAAAATAACTCAGATGACGGAAACGAGAAAATGAAATCCTAGAAAATAATAGCAAAACCAAAAAGCATTACAAAATAGCACAAACAACACAAGACCACTCAAGTACAATCAGCAGTGAACACCATATAATTTCATGGAATGTAAGAGGCTTAAGAGGAAGAAGGCCTGACCTCAACATCCTTGCAAGCACTTACAATACATTAGCTATTTGCCTTCAAGAAACTATGTGCCAAAATGACAACCAATCAGAAATCAGAGGATATTCAATATACCATCGTCCAAGAACAAATGGAGCAAGAGCAGCAGGCGGTGTAATAATCGCAGTAAAAAACGACATCGATAGTCAAATCATAGATATTGATACAGATCTAGAAGCAATTGCAGTTAACATCGGAGCACCACTGAACGCAAACTTACTAAACGTATACCTCCCTCCAGAAACAGATAACAAAAGACGATATTATGGCTTTAATAGAACAAATTCCTGAACCTTTCATCCTGGTAGGTGACATAAATGCCCATCATCCCTTATGGGGATCGGAAAATATCAGCACTAGAGGTACAACAATAGAATCAATAATAAACGAAAAGAACCTGGTAGTTCTGAACAACGGTGAGAAAACCTACATAAACAGCGGCACAGGAATCGGATCTTGCATCGACATTTGCCTCTGCTCTAATCAACTAGCGGGAATATTGGAACTTACCGTCTGTGAGGATTCACACGGAAGTGATCATATTCCACTAATTATGTCGACACCGTCAAAATCGCCAGCAAGTGATCGTATTCCAAGATGGAAAATAGAAGATGCGGATTGGGAAAAATTCCAAAATAACATTAACATTGAGACGAAAAATGACGTCATCGATCAAGTAGAAGAAATAACTAAACAAATAATTATAGCAGCAGAACAATCAATTCCAAAAACTAAACCAACAACTGCTGGAAAACGTGTGCCATGGTGGAGCAAAGAAGTAGCCACAGCTGTAAAAACTAGAAGAAAAGCTCTACGTAAACTTAAAAATAACAAGAACAAACCTCCAAGCCCGCAACTAATATACGAATATCAAGACGCCAATGACAGAGCACAAAAAATCATCACAGAAGCAAAAACTAGTTCTTGGAAAGAATTCGTCAGCAAATTCAACGTTCATACTCCGGCCAAAGAGATGTGGAGCAATTTTAGGAAAATTCAGGGAAAATACCAATCATCAGCTATCAGAGAAATCAACTTTAACGGCCAACGCATGAACACAAACATTGAAATAGCAAACAGCCTAGCCGACCACTTTGGAAAAATATCAAGCGATAAAGAGTACAATCAAAACTTTATACCATTGAAGAACAGGATCGAGCAAACACCTCTCGAAATAAGAAATGAGGATACAGCAGAGTACAACGCACCATTCTCCAAAAACGAACTAGCAGAGGCAATGGAAGGATTAAAAGGGTCATCTCCTGGTCCAGACAACATACACTATGCCATGATCACTCATTTGCCAGTAGAATATAAGAACCTCTTGCTGAAAACATACAACTGGTTGTGGAATGAATCCATGTATCCAGTTAGTTGGACCAAATCATTCGTAGTACCTATTTACAAAGGAAAAGGGGAAAGAAACAACCCTGGAAACTATAGACCTATTTACCTAAACAGTTGTCTTGGAAAGATCATGGAAAGAATGATCAACAACAGGCTAATGTTCATCTTAGAAGAAAAAATCTAATCAATCAACACCAGTATGCCTTTAGGAAAGGTAGATCTACTACCGATTATCTGGGCCATTTGACAACATCGTGAGAGAAGCAATGCATAAAAACGGCTAACACAAGCAGTTTTCTGGACATTAAAAAAGCTTACGACACAACCTGGCGCAGATTAGTTCTGAATAGAATAAGCGAATGGAAAATAGGAGGAAACCTCATCAAATATCTTCAACAAATGCTGATGAAAAGGAGCTTCAAAGTTAAGGTAAACGGCACATACTCCCGCGACACGCTAATGGAAAATGGTTTGTGTCAAGGATCAGTTATAAGCGTGACCCTGTTCTTGATAGCTATAGACACCATATGCTCAGACCTACCACCAAACGTCCAAGTCTTACTTTATGCAGATGACGTAGCTTTGATCTCCAGCGACAGTAACCAGAAGAAAATAGCTAAAACCTGCAACTTGCTTTGAAAAAATTGAAGCTTGGGAAACCCACACTGGATTCAAGATCTCAGCCGAAAAATGTGCAACCGTAGTATTCAAAAAGCGAGATCAAAAAACAAGCCAACATAAACCTTAAAATTAACAACGACATAATACCGTACAAGCTCAGTCATAAATGTCTTGGAGTAACACTAGACCAACACCTAACATTCAAAATACACATCGAAGAAATAAAGGCAGCATGCCAGCAAAGAATACAGTTTTACGTTGCACAACCACCAAACAATGGGGTGCAGACCGGCAAACTTTATCAAAAATATACAAATCAGCTGTACTAGAGAAAATGCTGTACGGCGCGCCAATCATCTCCTCAACCTGTGAATCTACAATGAAGCAGCTAGAGAGCATACATAACCAAGGACTGCGAATAATAACAGGAGCTTTTCAAACCAGCCCAATAGAAAGCCTACAAGCCGAATCGGGTATACCAAGTCTTAGAAGTTTCTTCAGTCAAAGACTCGCTATCTTCGCAACAAAGCAAACTAACAATGAACAGGCTTTAACAAATAGTGCAACAGACGAAGAGAATAACAACAGCTCAGGAGAATTGTGGGCCCAAGGCCCAGCATCAGAGCCAAACAATATCAGAACAAGAAGCAAGAATATTATCGAAAATATTGGAATTCCTCTACCACCAAGCAAATCCCTAAATATACCAAAAACTCCGCCATGGATAAGAAAAGACATTCTAATAGACAAAACAATGATGTCTGCTAGTAGAAACGGGAAAACCCCAAATGAACTTAAAAAACTGTTTGCTGAAAGAATCCACACCAAATATAAGTTCTGCAAGCTGATATACACGGACGGATCAAAAAACGACTCTAAAACGGGATACAGCATAGTAACCGACGAAGGAATCATACGCAAGCGAACCCATAGTCTACTCAGTATTTATAGTGTGGAGAGCCTTGCAATAATAGAAGCACTGAGCTGGGTTTTAAACCAGGAAAGAGTAGGCGCATATATTATTTGCACCGATTCTTTAAGTGTTGTCACATCACTAGAAAAGAAGAAAATCAGAACCAGCTTGAAAGACGAGATAGTTCATCTGTACACCAACATAGGGAAGAAAGGTACATCGGTAACATTCATGTGGGTCCCTAGTCACATAGGCATCCCAGGAAATGAGAAAGCGGACAAAGAAGCTAAGAGTGCGCTAGAGATGAGCACAATTACGCGGAAAACAGTTGATCACCGCGAAATAAAAACCATCATTAAAAATAGTATGACTAAAAAATGGGAATCCGAATGGAATTCAACACCCCACAACAAACTTAGAGATAAAAAACACTACCAAACCATTCAAAGAGGCGCTAGCAGGAAATTGCAAAGAAGATGTCATACTCAGCAGACTACGAATAGGCCACACCCGTTAACACATGCATACTTACTGGAAAAGGAAGACCCACCAAAGTGCGTAAAATGTAACCACCCACTCACCATTAAACACATTATCGTTCAGTGCCCTGGATACGACGACGCAAGAAAGAAAATCGGACTCCAACCAAACATGAGGGAAGCATTAGCCGACGACAACAGTCAAGCAAAAAGAGTACTGGAGTTCTTTAAAGAAATATCGCTGATCGACGCGATTTGACCCCAAAGTGAAACCTTGAAGAAGAAGATGGAAACACCTTGATGAAGATGAAATCGCTGCAATAACTCTCAAGGAGAAAACGAACGATGTCATACAACGTAGTAATTTAAGCAGTGTCAATAAACTCTGTAAACTCTTGACAGACTCGAATAAAATTTTAAAGAGTCTCTAATAAAAAAAAAAAAAAAAAATAACCTGGAAAATTTAAAGCGGCTGCAGAACTGTCTGCAGGGTGATGCACTCGAAGCAGTCAGGAGTCGGCTCGTTCTGTCAAACTCGGTACCAGATGTGATAAACGACCTTTGAAATCTATTCGGGAGGCCGGAGAAGTTGCTGAAGACGCTTCTGACCAAAGTCAGAAGGGCCCCTGCACCGAGAAGTGATCGACTGGAGACCTTTATCAATTTTGGTATCACGGTGAAGCAATTGTGTGACCATCTTGAAGATGAAGCTGCACAGCTCAGAGACCACCTCAACAATCCGATGCTGGTGCAGGAGTTGGTTGACAAGTTGCCACCGAGCTACAAACTGGACTGGGTCCGGTTCAAACGAGGAAAAGTGAACAGTCCGCTTAGGATGTTCCCGAACTTTGCAGCTGAAATCGTTTAGGACGTGTCCGAGGTCACAGAGTTCAAATTACTATCCGTGAGCGATCGAGTGCGATTGGGAAAGAAAATCGCCGGCAAGAGTTTGTACATGTGCATGAGAATGAAGAGGAACAAAGCGAAGATTCCAGCAATGAGTCATTCGGCCGGAATTGTTGGATCTGCGGAAGGACGGATCATTTGATCAGGAGTTGTAGAGAATTTAAGGCAATGAACATTGTGCGTAGGCTTAGGGAAATCAGGAGGCAAAACATTTGTGAGGTCTGTCTAACAAAGCATGGTGACAATCACTGCTTTTCAACTGCTCGGTGTATGGTAACTGGATGCCGAGGATACCATCATACTCTTCTGCATCGAGTGGAAGCGTCGGTACAGCTGCAGAAAGTTAAGACCAGTCATTCGGTGATTTTTCGTACGATGTCGGTAACGCTGTATGTAGGGAAGCATAAATTCGATACTGTTGCATTTCTGGATGAAGGATCATCGGCAACGCTAGTGGACTCGTGGCTAGTGGCCAAACGACTGCAGGCACATGGTACGCCTGAACCGCTCATGGTAACGTGGACAGGAAACATAAACCGCTTCGAAAGCGAATCAAAAACCATACAGCTGATGATGTCCGCAAAAGGCTCCGACAGGAAATTCTCTTTGACCAACGCTCGTACAGTGTCTGAACTACAGCTACTCAAGTAAAATGTACGGTAACGAGAATTGATGGAACGCTACACACATCTTGCGGACGTGCCGATTGAAGAGTTTCCGGAGGGAGTGCCAACTATTCTACTTGGATTGGATAACCTCCATTTGTTTGCACCATTAGAGTCTCGTGTAGGTAAATCGAATGAACCGATTGCCGTGCGCTCGAGAATTGGCTGGACAATTTATGGTGTGGAGAAACGGAAGTGGAGAAACCCGGAAGTATCGACGAACGGAAAACAAAAGTGTCGGGGGCCGGGGAGTGTTCTGGCAACCCTGCGCAGACGCAGCCGCATCACAACCGATATTTGGCCGATTAGGTAAATTAGCTGATATGATGGTGAGAGTGAGTGATGAAATTGAAAAGCGAGGAGGAAACATATACGTTGAAGAGGTAAGGGAAAATATAAACAAATGGCCGAAATTGAGTAAAGTGGATTGATAGCGAATCGTAGAAATTTATTGTGAGGGTAGAGTTGGAGATATAATTTGAATAAAGTATTAGTGGCTGAGGTGAATTAGGTGGAGTTTGGTCAGCAGATCACAATAACGCACACTGTAAGTAGGTCGAAATGCGAATAAACACATAGTGAAATTTTAACATGATAAACAGCTGACGGACGACAATACAGTGATGCTCGAACTATTTATTGCGGACAGCCCACGGAAGAGTAAGACGACAATTAGACGAACGACATATAAACGAGTAGGACAGACAGGTAAAATACGAAATACGCTAAAAATAGACAAGAGAATAGAAATGAAGAGTTATATTAATTAATAGAAAAGATCAAAAAGGACGATTGAGACGAAAGTCAAAGGAGCAAAAACAAACTAAAACTGTGAGTAGAAATTATACAAAAAACGCTCAAATTTGTGAATCCTGCAAATTTAAATCAAAATAAACTTCCACAGTTTGATCATCCTTTTAAAGGTTGATTCCCAAAAACGGTTTCGTTTAAAATCCGACCGTCCGAACACCCTCAGTTCAGAATTGCAAACGATAGAGGTGTTCTTCTTTGCGATTAGTTCAACATATTAGCACAATCAAATGTATTGGGAAGCTAATTTATTGCGGTAGCAATTGCTCTCTTCGCGGTGGAAATTTTGGTGTTGTTTTGTATCAAGTGCATCAGTCGGACCTTAGTGAAAAGGTGGACGAGCTTCTTGAGGCCTAATCTTGAAGAAACAGTGCGTTTTCCTGGACACAAAGGGCTTGTGGCGACCCAAGCCTCCGGTCAGTACTCTCGCGTGTGTTTTATACCGGACTCAGTGTTTTTCGGTGGCGTGGATTTAAGGCAGCGAAGAAATTCGTTCGAAATCAGGCATATAGTTCGCGCTCGTACACAGGCAGATAAGTGAACGCACCAAAATACGAATTTTCTCTAAAAAAAACTCTAACGTGAAATCTGTACTGTTATACGCTAGCGAAACAGGGTGTGTATCAGTGGAGAACACTCAACGGCTATAGATGTTTATCAACAAATGCCTGCGGTACATAATTCGGGCCTGTTGTCCTCACAACTGGATCTCAAACAACAAGCTGCATCGTCATTGTCATTAGCAACAGAAGCAACGGAAATTCGAGATCGGAAGTGGGGCTGGGTAAGCAGGGTGGAAACGAAATCTGTAAACAAGCATTAGATTGGAACCCAGCGGGATAGGGACAGGCAGACCCAAAGGCTCATGGTGGTGAAGTCTCAATAAATAAAAAAAAAGATGTCGACCGAAATCTCACCTTGCAGCAAATTAAAGCGATGGGCGCTTTGATGTTGCATGAAGAAGAAGCATCTTCTTCTTCTTCTTATTGGCATTACATCCCTCACTGGGACATTGCCGCCTCGTAGCTTAGTGTTCATTCAGCACTTCCACAGTTATTAACCGCGAGGTTTCTTAGCCAAGTTACCATTTTTGCATACGTATATCATGAGGCTTACACGATGATACTATTATGCCCAGAGAAGTCGAGACAATTTCCAAACCGAAAATTGCCTAGACCGGAATCGGGAATCGAACCCAACCCTCATGGTTTTGCTTTATAGCCGCGCATATTACCGTTAGGCTAAGGAGGGCCCCCGGTAAGCAGTACGAGGTTGAACTTTTCTTATACTGTATATAAACACAATATTTCTGTTCGAATTTTTATTTTGTGATATTACACTTAATGCACAGTATAAGAAAAGTCCAACCCCGTACTGCTCACCGTTTTTAATTAAATTGATTTTAGAATTTTTGAGAAGAGTTTTAAAAACTATTTCGTATGCTTTCCCGTAGAGATTTTTTTTCGATTATCATCTTTCTTCTTCTTCATGTCAATAGTTGGACATCGCTCAGGTTGGAGATCTTTCAAGTCAGCTTTTTGCACCACCGGAGGAGAAAAGGACCCATAATGAAACATAGGCGAGCTAATACTCCACCAAACTCACTATAATGCGCCTTAAAGCATTTTCACAAAAGCAACACGGCCAACCTGACCTCTGACCCTTCGTCAAATCAACCCACGTCTCTCTAAGTTCAACACAGCTAGTTTGCTATTTGCTTTCAATCAGGTTATGCGTCATAGTGGTTGTAGTGGGCGTTCTGAACCTTTTTAAATTGTTTTAGGTTCGAATCCCGTCGCGGCCCTAATTTCCTGGAAATATGCCTAGTAAAATATGGAAGTAAAAAATTAAATTATCCGACGAGCCGGCGCTCACGAGTTTATCACTCTTCGTTGTATCCGGTGAAAATATTGTGTCAGAATACTTGCTCATAGGAGAACAAATTTGCACATCAACCCCAAGAGATATGAATTCAGCTTTGCCATGAATTGCATTCGTTTAAATATTTTGACGTTGCACTGTGTAAACGTTTCGCGCTTCATCGCTCTGATGCGGATAGATTCTCAACCGTAGTAATTCAATTTAATCAAAGCAACCGAGCCATCTGCCAACGGGGAACTGTATTCAAATTTCACGGCCATTGCCGGCGATGAACCGAAGACCACGACATGTGGGAAGCATCGTTAAGCGTTTAGCATCAACTTAGATCGTATAGTTATTGTTTGAGTGCGCTGCACAAGTTTGTAAATCACTCAGTGATGGACGACGGCAACTATTAGCAAAACCGTCGTCAAGGTTGCCAGAATCGGTCGCGACGGAGAAAAGCCATCCACGTGTTTTTTGTTATGTGTAATGATGGCAAGTTCATATTCTTCCGGTCAACGCCTGCTTTGTTCCTCCGGTTTTAGACTTCCCGCTTTGTCTGACGACGGGGTTTCAGACAGCACCCTCCTCCCGGCTTGACTCAATATTGTTGTTTTTTCGCTAATGTGTTGGGTGGTGAAGTGACACTAGCCGGTAGCCTCGCAATGTCATTTGCATAATCTCGAATAACAATCACTTGACACGCGTCAAGACTCTAGTTACGGGTATGGCATGACCCAGTTATGTGCGCTATTTGAGCGAACGTCTATACACTACTTGAAAATCACACTTCTTTTCGAGTTTCGAGTACGGAGATTGGCGTCGAAGGTGAAATAATTAATCGCGGTCAAAAGGAACTTACAAGTATTTAATTTTTTTCGTTGCATCCCACGGTGTGTAAGCGGGCATATCGCTTTCTGATTGACAGCTGAGGGACGAAACCGTGCAGTGCATTCGGAATAAATGATTTGTAAACAAATCACTGGATGACGATCCGTTGTTTTGTTTCACAAACACCGTTTTCTACTTAAACGATTTTTATATTAATATCACATAGTTTCGTGTGACACATAATAACCAGTCCAAATTGTTGAGGCGTAATTAGTAGATCCAAGGGCCCTCCTTAGCTTAGCGGTAAGATGAGCGGCTATAATGCAAGACTATGCTGAGGGTGGCTGGGTTCGATTCCCGGTGCCGGTCTAGGCAATTTACGGTTTGAAAATTGTCTCGACTTCCCTGGGAATAAAAGTATCATCGTGTTAGCCTCATGATATACGAATGCAGAAATGGTAACTTGGCTTAGAAACCTCGCAGTAACTAAATGCGGAAGTGCTTAATGAACACTAAGCTGCGAGGCGGCTCTGTCCCAGTGTGGAGATGTAATGCCAGTAAGAAGAAGAAGAAGAAGAAGTACTTGTCCGTACACAGTGTTGTTTTCTTGTCTTTTCTCAAGCAAATGATAATAGAACATCTATATAAATAGTCACTTAACAGGACATATTTCCCTACTTTGAACAGTGCGGTATATTTCCTCGCGTCGTCAATTTCAAAAAGGCTATGGCTTGCAAGTAAATGTAATCTGTTTCTAAAGCACTGCTTACTTCACAGTACCGGAAAAATGTCCTTTCTGGTTCAGCATAATCTGCAATTCCTCGTTGCTAAGGGTAACTATTGATGTGAGCAGTACGAGTAACAACTCGTTGATGGCACAAGTGAACTATCAATTCCGGTTGCCTCAGCAGTAGATTGGGAAATGGACATTGTACAGGCGCTGTCTCACGACCATCATGACCGGTTAAGAGGACGCCGCCGATGTGTAGAGATGATGATGATGATGCTCGAGGTCACTCCCGTCCGACGACTAAAACGACCGGCATCGCAGCCATGCTTTCTCGGCGTAACGAACCGGCTGGGTGATGTTTCGTTTATGTGGCCTCCGATCTGACTGAGCATGCCAAGATGGGTATGAGATGTTTAAAATTAGCTCGCATGTTTCGGTACCCCCACGTTGGATGTGAACGCGACTGATAGAAATGACATTTTGTAACTTTACAGCCAAGTAGAAGTAACATTCATAAAACGATAATAAAACATAGCAGAAAAAACTATTAACAAGAAGATGTTGGATATTTTTTTATATCTGGATTGTTGTTGAAGAATTGGGATTGGGATTGTCAGACAAAGACAATGAGCAAATATGTTCAAGTATAAAGGCGCCAAAAGTGCTAGAGGAATTTATGTTCATTTTTCTGTGAAAATGTTATGCATCTATTTACAATCCTATAGCATTGAACAAAAATAGAAAAATATTAAATGCAGATGATGACAATTTGGTTCTGATCGTGTTTCCACAGAATATGTAGATTCCTTGTCTTAATTTCTGTACAGATTTCAAGAGTTCCCCACTCACTGTTTTCCATATTGTCCAGCGATCAGCTCCGAAAGCAATCAATATGGTCTCTACTGATTCAAAAAATCTCTCCATTATTGACGAAACTTCTACCGCACATGGATATGAAGAGCCAAAGTGGACGTGGACGTGGACGAAGAGTCAGCGGACGTCTCGACAGTGTTAACAATCATTAACACCCAAAAGGCCAAGCTCTTTGAGAAAGCAGTTTTGATTTTGAAAAAATCATACCTTTTTTATTTTTTGTCCAATCTTGATGAAATTTTGACACAAGGTCCAATTTTTATTCTAGTTTTGGCTGCACACTGAGTTTTTCGGAATTTCTGGATGGTTCCGGAATTATTCCAGATTCCCTTAGGGTACCAGCAAATTGGTGTTTGGGGTATTTCGCCAGTTACTCAATTTTTCTCCATGGAACCCATATCAAACAGTATGAAACAATATTGCCACACTAATAACGACTCTCATAGCAATTTTTCCGAAAGTAAGTCTTCCATACGGACATCTCCAGGAAGCTTCCAAATGTCCCCAGGGAACCTGTAATGGGGACATTTTCGATTTTCTCCGAAACATGTCGTGTGACGGCTCTTTCTTCACAATTTTTCATGAATTTACTCGCTGTTGTTATAAAAGTGGTCTATGGTCAATTTGGCCACTCTTGTGACGCCGGAATGCCCCCAGGGAACCTGTAAAGAGGACAATTTCGATTTTGCTCAGAAACATGTCGTGCGACGGCTCTTTCTTCACAATTTTTCATGAATATACTCGCTGTTGTTATAAAAGTGGTCTATGGTCAATTTGGCCACTCTTGTGACGCCAGAATGCCCCAGGGAACCTGTAAAGGGGACAATTTCGATTTTGCTCCGAAACATGTCGTGCGACGGCTCTTTCTCATAATTTTCATGAATATACTCGCTGTTGTTATAAAAGTGGTCTATGGTCAATTTGGCCACTCTTGTGACGCCCGGAATGCCCCCAGGGGACCTGGAAAGGGGACAATTTCGATTTTGCTCCGGAACATGTCGTGCGACGGCTCGTTCTTCACAATTTTCATGAATATACTCGCTGTTGTTATAAAAGTGGTCTATGGTCAATTTGGCCACTCTTGTGACGCCCGGAATTCGATTTTGCTCCGAAACATGTCGTGCGACGGCTCTTTCTTCACAATTTTTCATGAATATACTCGCTGTTGTTATAAAAGTGGTCTATGGTCAATTTGGCCACTCTTGTGACGCCAGAATGCCCCCAGGAAACCTGTAAAGGGACAATTTCGATTTTGCTCGAAACATGTCGTGCGACGGCTCTTTCTTCACAATTTTTCATGAATATACTCGCTGTTGTTATAAAAGTGGTCTATGGTCAATTTGGCCACTCTTGTGACGCCCGGAATGCCCCAGGGAACCTGTAAAGGGACAATTTCGATTTTGCTCGAAACATGTCGTGTGACGACTCTTTCTTCACAATTTTCATGAATATACTCGCTGTTGTTATTAAAGTGGTCGAGGGACGATAATTGGTATCACTCCTTGCAGCAGCTTACGTATTTGTGTATAGCATTAACCTATCAATCATCTCCTCGTCGAAAAACTTCATAAATGCTTTTTTAGGTGAACTTATTTTACTTAAACTTAGATTGAAACTTTTGTCACGTTCAAGTTTTGCATCATTTTTACGAACTTTGGAAAGCCGCTTTGTTGACCACTTAAAATCTCCTGATTTGTTAAAAAATGTCGTTTCATCCTCTTCGTATGCAAACGGATGCTCTTCAAAAAGCTCTTCGTCGCTGTTCAGATCACAGACGAATTCGTCGACATCAGAATGCACGTTGACTAGATCCGTCTCCAATGAGCTCTACATTTTTACAACAGGTCAATCTCAATATCGCTTGACAACTGGATTTGAAAATTGTATCGATACGAAGAAAAGTAAGATTTAAAATTCAGATAAAAACAAGCCCTTTTGCATCTATATACTGTCGCAACCGGCTTCTATTTGCAAAAGGCTGTAAATGATATATCACCGAATACTTTGTGTTTCATCGATGCCCACATAATACAATACAATGGGATTATAGAATTCCAAGAATTTTGACGATGACAGTCATTGATTTTGATGCGGCACCAGTCAAAGAGGAACAAATAGAAACAGGCTTTGCTATAATTCACGCTTGACATCGTGAGTATATATGAAAGCAAGTAGAATTACGGTATTCGTTAGAATGTTTAATGTAAAATCACAGCCAATGGCTGATTATTTCATAGTTTTGAATAAGTAATGAAGCATTCTGTCATTTCTACCTGATATTCCGTATATTGTCCCTTACGATATCCTACTAGCCCTTCGCTGCTTGCAGTAGCCTCAGAGTAATCTAAATGTGCACACATAGAAATAGTTTAAAGAACTAGTGAAGTTGTCTTGAAGTCGGAGGAAAAGTAAATTTTCAACCAGGACTTAGGAGCTGTTCACAAATTACGTAACGCAAAAATCCGGGTTTTTACCTCCCTCCCCTCGTAACAAAAAAGTAACAATTTTGGTACCCCTCCCTCCCCACTTAACGCGTAACTGTAAAAATTTTAAAGGCAGATTTTTTTCCTTCTCTAAAGCATTTGGGTTTTGGTATTTTTTTAACACTGTTAGAATAGGGACGGCACATAATCAAAAATCAAGGATATAAAGAATGCAGCTAGTAGAAACGAAAATAGAATTTGCCATCATAACCATTTAGATAGTTTTGTGGAATTGTGGTGTCGAGAAATACAACGTCCTTTTAGTATTTTTACACATATCAGTCCCGCTATGTCGCCAATATACGATAACGATAAACAGAAATTACTTCAATCAGTGATTAAAAAATACACATTCAAATAAATTTTTATTCGCGTTATGCGTAACATTTGGTAGCACCCACCCCCTCTCCCACCTTTTAGTGTAACAAAGTATAACGCAAGTTGGACCTCCCCCCCCCAAAAAGCGTTACGTAATTTGAGAACAGACCCTTACTGGGGAATCTGAGAAGCAGAATTATGATGTTTCAGATATTCAAAAAAAAAAACAGAACTGTGTGAAAGTTTATTGAAAATAATGATGGCATTCATACATACATATATTTTTTTCCCTTAACACGGTAATCACTTTGACGTAGTGTGTTACGGTTTACGATATATCGTATTTAGTCCTCGCTACCAACAGCAGTCTTAGAAATAAAACATAATTAATGTTACCCTGCAGATAATTGAAAGACTCGAATTTCGAATCCCGTTGGAGGATAAACTGCTTGCGACGGAAGCACCTTTTCATGCAATTAGTTAAAAAAAACTCGATGCCCGTATCCGCTGAACTGACTGCTGGAAAATCGAGTTGGGGGTACGTACTAACTTTTCATGAACTTGAACATATTATTACAGCATTTGTTTTTCAGTCTATGTTACATATTACAGAATATTGTGTATTTGGACAACATATTTTATTCCTGTGAGTCTTTTCAATTAATTTATGTACTTGTGAGGACATTATTTCTACAGGTTTTACCGCCTTAGCTGATTTTTAGTCTATAGCTGGAAGGTTCGAATAAAATCGATTTGTCGAGTATCGCGTATTTGTGCGCCCTCATGCAGCATGAAAAGATAAATCTTATGAGCGAGAAATTTTTGACAACTAAGTAACTGCAAAATATTTTTGCTCATGGGAATATTTTCAAAATATCCCTTCACTCGCTTGAGATCAAAAGACGACTCTTTCAGCAGCACCCAGGTCTATAGTACATTTTTTCAGTAGCAGACTTGACACGAGAAATTGTTTTTTCGCCATAGCACCTTTCGCCTCAGTTGACGACATGTTTCGAGCAAGATCGAAATTGTCCCATTTAAATGTTCCTTGAGAGCATTCCGGGTGTCCCAAGAGTGGCCAAACTGTCCAATGACCATTTTTGTAAGAACAGCGAGTATATTCATAACAAATTGTGAAGAAAGAGTCGTCGCGTGTTATGTTTCGGAGCAAAATCGAAATTGTCCCCTTTACAGGTTTCTTGGGAGTATTCCGGGCGTCACAAGAGTGGCCAAACTGACCAATGGCCACTTTTATAACAACAGCGAGTATACTCATGAAAAATTGTGAAGAAAGAGACGTCGCACGACATGTTTCGGAGCAAAATCAAAATTGTCCCCTTTACATGTTCCCTGGGGGCATTCCGGGCGTTACAAGAGTGACCAAACTGAGCATAGACCACTTTTATAACAACAGCGAGTATATTCATGGAAAATTGTGAAGAAAGAGCCGTCACACGACATGTTTCGGAGCAAAATCGAAATTGTCCCTTTGCAGGTTCCTTGGGGGCATTCCGGGCGTCACGAGAGCAGTCAAACTGACCAATGGCCACTTTTATAACAACAGCAAGTATAGTCATGAAAATTGTGAAGAAAGAGCCGTCGCACAACATGTTTCGAGCAAAATCGAAATTGTCCCTTTACAGGTTCCCTGGGGGCATTCCGGGCGTCACAAGAGTGGCCAAATTGACCATAGACCACTTTTATAATAACAGCGAGTATATTTATGTAAAATTATGAAGAAAGAGCCGTCGCACGACATGTTTCGGAGCAAAATCGGAATTGTCCCCTTTACAGGTTCCCTGGGGGCATTCCGGGCGTCACAAGAGTAGCCAAATTGACCATAGACCACTTTTATAACAACAGCGAGTATATTTATGTAAAATTATGAAGAAAGAGCCGTCGCACGACATGTTTCGGAGCAAAATCGAAATTGTCCACTTTACAGGTTCCCTGGGGGCATTCCGGGCGTCACAAGAGTGGCCAAACTGACCATATGACCACTTTTATAACACAGCGAAAATATTCATGAAAAATTGTGAATAAAGAGCCGTCACACGACATGTTTCGGAGCAAAATCGAAATTGTCCCCTTTGCAGGTTCCTTGGGGGCATTCCGGGCGTCACGAGAGCGGTCAAACTGACCAATGGCCACTTTTATAACAACAGCAAGTATAGTCATGAAAAATTGTGAAGAAAGAGCCGTCGCACGACATGTTTCGGAGCAAAATCAAAATTGTCCCCTTTACAGGTTCCCTGGGGGTATTCCGGGCGTCACAAGAGTGGCCAAATTGACCATAGACCACTTTTATAATAACAGCGAGTATATTTATGTAAAATTATGAAGAAAGAGCCGTCGCACGACATGTTTCGGAGCAAAATCGGAATTGTCCCCTTTACAGGTTCCCTGGGGGCATTCCGGGCGTCACAAGAGTAGCCAAATTGACCATAGACCACTTTTATAACAACAGCGAGTATATTTATGTAAAATTATGAAGAAAGAGCCGTCGCACGACATGTTTCGGAGCAAAATCGAAATTGTCCACTTTACAGGTTCCCTAGGGCATTCCGGGCGTCACAAGAGTGGCCAAACTGACCATATGACCACTTTTATAACACAGCGAAAATATTCATGAAAAATTGTGAAGAAAGAGCCGTCACACAACATGTTTCGGAGCAAAATCAAAATTGTCCCCTTTGCAGGTTCCCTGGGGGCATTCCGGGCGTCACGAGAGCGGTCAAACTGACCAATGGCCACTTTTATAACAACAGCAAGTATATTCATGAAAAATTGTGAAGAAAGAGCCGTCGCACGACATGTTTCGGAGCAAAATCGAAATTGTCCCCTTTACAGGTTCCCTGGGGGCATTCCGGGCGTCACAAGAGTGGCCAAATTGACCATAGACCACTTTTATAACAACAGCGAGTATGTTCATGAAAAATTATGAAGAAAGAGCCGTCGCACGACATGTTTCGAACAAAATCAGGAATTGTCCCTTTACAGGTTCCCTGGGGGCATTCCAGGCGTCACAAGAGTAGCCAAATTGACCATAGACCACTTTTATAACAACAGCGAGTATATTTATGTAAAATTATGAAGAAAGAGCCGTCGCACGACATGTTTCGAGCAAAATCGAAATTGTCCACTTTACAGGTTCCCTGGGGCATTCCGGGCGTCACAAGAGTGGCCAAACTGACCATATGACCACTTTTATAACACAGCGAAAATATTCATGAAAAATTGTGAATAAAGAGCCGTCACACGACATGTTTCGGAGCAAAATCGAAATTGTCCTCTTTGCAGGTTCCTTGGGGGCATTCCGGGCGTCACGAGAGCGGTCAAACTGACCAATGGCCACTTTTATAACAACAGCAAGTATAGTCATGAAAAATTGTGAAGAAAGAGCCGTCGCACAACATGTTTCGGAGCAAAATCGAAATTGTCCCCTTTACAGGTTCCCTGGGGGCATTCCGGGCGTCACAAGAGTGGCCAAATTGACCATAGACCACTTTTATAATAACAGCGAGTATATTTATGTAAAATTATGAAGAAAGAGCCGTCGCACGACATGTTTCGAGCAAAATCAGGAATTGTCCCCTTTACAGGTTCCCTGGGGGCATTCCGGGCGTCACAAGAGTGGCCAAACTGACCATATGACCACTTTTATAACACAGCGAAAATATTCATGAAAAATTGTGAAGAAAGAGCCGTCACACAACATGTTTCGGAGCAAAATCAAAATTGTCCCCTTTGCAGGTTCCCTGGGGGCATTCCGGGCGTCACAAGAGTGGCCAAATTGACCAATAGACCACTTTTATAACAACAGCGAGTATATTTATGTAAAATTATGAAGAAAGAGCCGTCGCACGACATGTTTCGAGCAAAATCGAATTGTCTCCTTTACAGGTTCCCTGGGGCATTCCGGGCGTCACAAGTAGCCAAATTGACCAATAGACCACTTTTATAACAACAGCGAGTATATTTATGTAAAATTATGAAGAAAGAGCCGTCGCACAACATGTTTCGGAGCAAAATCGAAATTGTCCCCTTTACAGGTTCCTGGGGCATTCCGGGCGTCACAAGAGTGGCCAAATTGACCATAGACCACTTTTATAATAACAGCGAGTATATTTATGTAAAATTATGAAGAAAGAGCCGTCGCACGACATGTTTCGAGCAAAATCGGAATTGTCCCTTTACAGGTTCCTGGGGGCATTCCGGGCGTCACAAGAGTAGCCAAATTGACCATAGACCACTTTTATAACAACAGCGAGTATATTTATGTAAAATTATGAAGAAAGAGCCGTCGCACGACATGTTTCGGAGCAAAATCGAAATTGTCCACTTTACAGGTTCCTGGGGCATTCCGGGCGTCACAAGAGTGGCCAAACTGACCATATGACCACTTTTATAACACAGCGAAAATATTCATGAAAATTGTGAATAAAGAGCCGTCACACGACATGTTTCGAGCAAAATCGAAATTGTCCTCTTTGCAGGTTCCTTTGGGGGCATTCCGGGCGTCACGAGAGCGGTCAAACTGACCAATGGCCACTTTTATAACAACAGCAAGTATAGTCATGAAAAATTGTGAAGAAAGAGCCGTCGCACAACATGTTTCGAGCAAAATCGAAATTGTCCCCTTTACAGGTTCCTGGGGGCATTCCGGGCGTCACAAGAGTGGCCAAATTGACCATAGACCACTTTTATAATAACAGCGAGTATATTTATGTAAAATTATGAAGAAAGAGCCGTCGCACGACATGTTTCGAGCAAAATCGGAATTGTCCCTTTACAGGTTCCCTGGGGCATTCCGGGCGTCACAAGAGTAGCCAAATTGACCATAGACCACTTTTATAACAACAGCGAGTATATTTATGTAAAATTATGAAGAAAGAGCCGTCGCACGACATGTTTCGAGCAAAATCGAAATTGTCCACTTTACAGGTTCCCTGGGGCATTCCAGGCGTCACAAGAGTGGCCAAACTGATCATATGACCACTTTTATAACAACAGCGAGTATACTCATGAAAAATTGTGAAGAAAGAGCCGTCACACAACATGTTTCGAAGTAGAATCAAAATTGTCCCCTTTAAAGGTTCCCTGGGGGCATTCCGGGCATCACAAGAGTGGCCAATATGACCATATACCACTTTTATAACACAGCGAAAATATTCATGGAAAATTGTGAATAAAGAGCCGTCACACGACATGTTTCGGAGCAAAATCGAAATTGTCCCCTTTGCAGGTGCCTTGGGGGCATTCCGGGCGTCACGAGAGCGGTCAAACTGACCAATGGCCACTTTTCTAACAACAGCAAGGATAGTCATGAAACATTGTGAAGAAAGAGCCGTCGCACGACATGTTTCGGAGCAAAATCTAAATTGTCCCCTTTACAGGTTCCCTGGGGGCATTCCGGGCGTCACAAGAGTGGCCAAATTGACCATAGACTCCTTTTATAATAACAGCGAGTATATTTATGTAAAATTATGAAGAAAGAGCCGTCGCACGACATGTTTCGAACAAAATCAGATTGTCCCTTTACAGGTTCCTGGGGGCATTCCGGGCGTCACAAGAGTAGCCAAATTGACCATAGACCACTTTTATAACAACAGCGAGTATATTTATGTAAAATTATGAAGAAAGAGCCGTCGCACGACATGTTTCGAACAAAATCGAAATTGTCCTCTTTACAGGTTCCCTGGGGGCATTCCGGGCGTCACAAGAGTGGCCAAATTGACCATAGACCACTTTTATAATAACAGCGAGTATATTTATGAAAAATTGTGAAGAAAGAGCCGTCGCACGACATGTTTCGGAGCAAAATCGAAATTGTCCCCTTTACAGGTTCCCTGGGGGCATTCGGGGCGTCACAAGAGTGGCCAAATTTACCAATAGACCACTTTTATAACAACAGCGAGTATATTTATGTAAAATTATGAAGAAAGAGCCGTCGCACGACATGTTTCGGAGCAAAATCGGAATTGTCTCCTTTACAGGTTCCCTGGGGGGCATTCCGGGCGTCACAAGAGTAGCCAAATTGACCATAGACCACTTATATAACAACAGCGAGTATATTCATGAAAAATTGGGAAGAAAGAGCCGTCGCACGACTTGTTTCGGAGCAAAATCGAAATTGTCCCCTTTACAGGTTCCCTGGGGCATTCCGGGCGTCACAAGAGTGGCCAAACTGACCATAGACTACTTTTATAACAACAGCGAGTATATTCAGGAAAAATTGGGAAGAAAGAGCCGTCGCAAGACCTGTTTCGGCTCAAAATCGAAATTGTCCCTTTACAGGTTCCTGGGGGCATTCCGGGCGTCACAAGAGTGGCCAAATTGACCATAGACCACTTTTATAACAACAGCGAGTATATTCATGAAAAATTGTGAAGAAAGAGCCGTCGCACGACATGTTTCTGGGCAAAATCGAAATTGTCCCCTTCACAGGTTCCTGGGGCCATTTGGAAGCTTCCTGGGATGTCCGTATGGAAGACTTACTTTCGGAAAAATCGCTATGAGAGTCGTTATTAGTGTGGCAATATTGTTTCATACTGTTTGATATGGGTTCCATGGAGAAAAATTGAGTAACTGGCGAAATACCCCAAACACCAGTTTGCTGGTACCCCAAGGAATCTGGAATAATTCCGGAACCATCCAGAAATTCCGAAAAACTCAGTGTGCAGCCAAAACTAGAATAAAATTGGACCTTGTGTCAAAATTTCATCAAGATTGGACAAAAATAAAAAAGTTATGATTTTTTCAAAATCAAAAACCGCTTTCTCAAAGAGCTTGGCCTTTTGGGTGTTAAGAACAACAGGCCGCTGCTTTGCTTTTAAACTACGGGAGTCTCAAATTTCCGCAGAAAAAAGTTTCACTATGGCAAGCTCCCAAAACCAAGGTTTTCTCCAGGAATTTAGCGATTGTTAGTTTTTCTGAGGAGTGACTCGGAGGACACAGCAGGATGACTTATTTTCCTTTTCAGTTCGGAAATTAAATCAAAATCGTAGGTACCATCATTGTCGAGCAGAAGCATGAACTTATTTTCGGCTTTCGGTCAAGGTTCAGATACTTTATCCCTTAACCTTAACTCATGCCACTAACCCACCTGAGCTTAGAGGAGACCGGGCCTGGTTGGCCGAGTTTTGCTTTAGGAATGTTTGTACTCATTCTGGTTCGAATTTACGAAAAACGGTTTTCGCTGTCATAACAGAATGTTTACATTCCATTCCACCTCGATTCCAAGGGAAGTCCTAAGGGAAATCCGAAAGGATTACGAGAGGGGAATCAGCAGAGATTCCGAAAGGGGAATCCGTACGGACTTCGAGAGAGGAAAGTCGAAAGGACTCCGAAAAAGCAATTCAAAAGGATTCCGAGAGATGGATCGGAAGGGATTTTGAGGGGCGAATCCGAAGGGATTCCGAGAGGAGAATCCGAAGGCATTCCGAGAGGGGAATCCTAAGGGATTCAAAGAGGGAAATCCAACGCAATTCCGAGAGGGGAAACCCGAGAGGGGAGTCCGAAAAGAATCCGAGGAGGGAAAATCCGAAGGGATTCCAAAAGGGAAATCCGAACGGATTCCGAGAAGGAAATCCGAAGATATTCCGAGAGGGAAATCCGAAGGGATTCCGAGAAGGAAATCCGAAGGTATTCCGAGAAGGAAATCCGAACGGATTCCGAGAAGGAAATCTAAACGGATTCCGAGAAGGAAATCCGAACGGATTCCGAGAAGTAAATCTGAACGGATTCCGAGAAGGAAATCCGAACGGATTCCGAGAAGGAAATCCGAACGGATTCCGAGAAGGAAATCCGAACGGATTCCGAGAAGGAAATCCGAACGGATTCCGAGAAGGAAATCCGAACGGATTCCGAGAAGGAAATCCGAACGGATTCCGAGAGGGAAATCCGAAGAGATTCAGAGAGGGAAATTCAAATGGATTCTGAGTGGGGAATCCGAAGGGATTCTGAGTGGGGAATCCGAAGGAATTCTGAGAGAGAAATTTGAAGAGATTTCAGGAGAGAAATCCGAAGAGATTTCGAGGGGAATCCGAAATGATACCGAGAAGGGAAAACGAGAGGATAATCCGAAGGGATTCTGAGAGGAAAATACAAAGGGATTCCGAGAGGGAAATTCGAAAAGATTCCAAGAGGAGGATCCAAAGTGATTTCGAGACGAGAATCCGAAGGGATTCCGAAAGGAAAATCCGAGGGGATTCCGAGAGGGAACCCGAAGGGATTCCGAGAGGGGAATCCGTAGGGATTCCGAAAGGGGAATCCTAAGGGATTCCAGGAGGGAAATCCGAAGAGATTCCGAGGGGAATCCGAAAAGATTCCGAGAAGGGAACCCGAGAGGATAATCCGAAGGGATTCTGAGAGGAGAATCCAATGGGATTTCGAGAGGAGAATCCAAAGAGATTCCGAGAGGGAAATCCGAATGGATTCCGAGAAGGGAAGCCGAGAGGGGAGTCCGAAGGGATTCGAGAAGGAAATCCGAAGGGATTCCGAGAGGGAAATTCAAAGGGATTCCGAAGGGATTCCAAGAGTGAAGTTCGAAGAGATTCCGAGAGGGAAATCCGAGAAGTTTCAAAGATAGAAATCCGAAGGGATTCCGGGAGGGAAATCCGAAAGGATTCCGAGAAGGTAATCCGAAGGGATTCTGAGAGGGAAATCCAAAGGGATTCATAGAGGAAAATCCGAAGGGATTCCGAAAGGAAAATCCGAGGGGATTCCGAGAGGGAAATTCGAAAGGATTCCGAGAGGAGGATCCGAAGTGATTTCGAGAGGGGAATCCGAAAGGATTCCGAGAGGGAAATCCGGATGGACTCCGAGAGGGAATCCGAAGGGATTCTGAGAGGGGGTTCCGGAAGGGGAATCCAAAGGGATTCCGAAAGGGGAGTCCGAAGGGATTCCGAGAGGGGAGTCCGAAGGGATTCCGAGAAAAGAACCCGAGAGGGGAGTCCGAGAGAGAAATCCGAGGGGAATCCGAGAGAGGAGTCCGAAGGGATTCCGAAAAGGAAATCTGAAGGGACTCCGAGAGGAAAATTAAAAGGGATTGCAAAGGGATTCCAAGAGCGAAATTCAAAGAGATTCCAAGAGGGGAATCCGAGAAGATTCGGAGAGGGACATCCGAAGAGATTCTAAAAGTGAATGCCGAAGGGATACCAAGAGAGGAATCCGAAGGGATTCTGCGAAGGGAATCCGGAAGTATTCCGAAAAAGGAACCCGAGAGGGTAATCCGAAGCGATTCTGAGAGTGAAATCCAAGGGGATTCCGGGAGACAAATCCGAAGGGATTCCGAAAGGAAAATCCAAAGGATTCCAAGAGGAACATCCGAAGGGATTCCGAAAGGAAAATCCGAGGGGATTCCGAGAGGGAATCCGAAGAGATTCCGAGAGGGGAATCCGAAGCGATTCCAAAAGGGGAATCCTAAGGGATTCCAGGAGGGAAATCCGAAGAGCTTCCAAGTGGAATCCGAAAAGATTCCGAGAAGGGAACCCGGGAGAAAAATCCGAAGAGATTTTTAGAGGAGAATCCAATGTGATTTCGAGAGGAGAATCCAAAGGGATTCCGAGAGGGAAATCCGAATGGATTCCGAGAGGGGAATCCGAACGGATTCCTAGAGGGGAATTCTAAGGGATTTCGAGAAGGGAAGCCGAGAGGGGAGTCCGAAGGGATTCGAGAAGGAAATCCGAAGAGATTCCTTGAGGGAAATTTAAAGGGATTCCAAGAGGGCAGTTCGAAGAGATTCCGAGAGGGAAATACGAAAAGTTTCAAAGATAGAAATCCGAAGGGATTCCGGGAGGGAAACCCGAAAAGATTTCAAGAGGGAATGCCGAAGGGATACCAAGAGAGTAATCCAAAGGGATTCTGCGAGGGAAATCTGAAAAGATTTCGGGAAGAAAACCCGAGAGCCCAGTCAACACAAAATCGTATATGATGCAACATAAAATGTTAAAGTGGAGGCGATATACGTAAATGTTGTATGGGGAAGTACCTATATCGCCTCCACTTTAGCATCTTATACGGCATGATACACGACCTTGTGTTGACTGGGAGGGTAATCCGAAGGGATTCTGAGAGGGAAATCCAAAGGGATTCATAGAGGCAAATCCGAAGGAATTCCGAAAGCAAAATCCGAGGGGATTCCGAGAGGGAAATTCGAAAGGATTCCGAGAGGAGGATCCGAAGTGATTTCGAGAGGGGAAGGAAATCTGAATGGACTCCGAAGGGATTCTGAGAGGGGATTCCGGAAGGGGAATCCAAAGGGATTCCGAGAGGGGAGTCCGAAGGGATTCCGAGAAAGGAACCCGAGAGGGGAGTCCGAGAGAGAAACCCGAGGGGACCCCGAGAGAGAAGTCCGAAGGGATTCCGAAAAGGAAATCTGAAGGGACTCCGAGAGGAAAATTAAAAGGGATTCCGAAGAGATTCCAAGAGCGAAATTCGAAGAGATTCCAAGAGGGGAATCCGAGAAGATTCAGAGAGGGACATCCGAAGAGATTCTAAAAGTGAATGCCGAAGGGATACCAAGAGAGGAATCCGAAGGGATTCTGCGAAGGGAATCCGAAAGTATTCCGAGAAGGGAACCCGAGAGGGTAATCCGAAGCGATTCTGAGAGTGAAATCCGAGGGGATTCCGAGAGACAAATCCGAAGGGATTCCGAAAGGAAAATCCGAAGGATTCCGAGAGGAAAATCCAAAGGGATTCCGAAAGGAAAATCCGAGGGGAATCCGAAAGGGAATCCGAAGAGATTCCGAGAGGGAAATCCGAAAGGGGAATCCTAAGGGATTCCGAGTGGGGAATACAAAGGGATTCCGAGAGGGGAATCCGAAGGGATTCCGAGAAGGGTACCCGAGAGGAGTGTCCGAAGGGATTCCGAGAAGGGAATCTTAAGGGATTCCGAGAAGGAAATTCGAAAGAGATTCCGAGAGGGGAATCCGAGAATTTTCCGAGATAGAGATCCGAAGGCAAGTCCGAAGGGATTCCGGGAGGGAAAACCGAAGAGATTTCAAGAGAGAATGCCGAAGGGATACCAAGAGAGTAATCCGAAGGGATTCTGCGAGGGGAATCCGAAAGGATTCCGAGAAGGGAACCCGAGAGGGTAATCCGAAGGAATTCTGAGAGGAAAATCCAAAGGTATTTCGAGAAGGAAATCCGAGAGGAAAATCCAAAGGGACTCCGAGAAGGAAATCCAAGGGGATTCCGAGAGAAACATCCGAAGGGTGTTCGAGAGGTAAATCCGAAGGGATTCCGAAAGGAAAATTCGAGGGAATCCCGAGAGGGAATTCGAAAGGATTCCGAGAGGAGAATTCGAAGGGATTCCGAGAGGGAAATCCGAAGGGATTCTGAGAGAGGAAACCGAAGCGATTTCGAAAGGGGAATCCTAAGGGATCCTGATAGGGGAATCCAAAGGGTTCCGAGAGGGGAATCCAAAGAAATTTCAAGAAGGAAATCCGAGAGGGGGGTTCGAAAGGATTCCGAGAGGGAAATCCGAAGGGAACCCGAGAGAAGAGTCCGAAGGGATTCCGAGAAAGGGATTCCAAGAGAGGAATCCGAGGAGCAGAGATGCATTCTGAACAGAACATGAGCCAAGAGCGTGCCTTGGTGTTTAAACACAATTCGACATTGTTGTTTTAAAAGGGCGAAAGTCGCAAACGTAAACATTGACTTCTTCTGCTGATTTCAGGAAGATTAGAGACTTCTGGGGGTATTTTTCACTTCCGTTCCATAGAATGCGCGGAGCGCTACCAGTTCCAAGTGGTTGTTAGCTGGGAGCGGTTCTAGTTGTTGAGTAATTTTCAAAAAAAGGCATTGTTTACGTTTGCGACATTGGCCCTTATGAAACAACCGTGTAGAATTCAGTGTGCACTGGGTTGGTACGCAAGCAAAAACGATCATGGTAACGAAGGTTCCCTAGATTTGGAACTATGCAAAAACATACGAGCATGCTTGATTTCTATCCGTTAGATGCCCACGTGTTTCATTACTAGACGAAAAATGTGTAGCATGCCGCCGCTTGAATTTGTTTTCCTAGGATATAAGTTGCTATGTTAGGTCAGTGCTCTTGAACAGTGTACTGTGTTGAGAAAGTTTTGAACACGCGTTCTCGTGTCTAGGATGCATCCCTGCCGAGGGGATTCATAGGGGATTCTTAGGGGCATTCGAATATATTCCGAAGGAAATCCGAGAGTATCCGGAGTTGAATACAAGGGGATTCCGTGGAGAATCCGAAGGGATTTTATCCAAAGGGAAACCGTTGATAATCTGAGGCGAATCTGAAGGTTTTTCAAGAGGAATCCAAGGGGATAACGAGGGGGACAGGAAGAGCTATCCCTTTGGAAATCCTTCTCATTGCCCTGTATTTTTCCGGAATATCATTGGATTCCATGCGGATTACTCTCGGATTTACCTCGGAATCTGCTCGAATTCCCCTCGTAGAGCGTGGGACTCGCTAAATAGCAACAATAACCACACACTAACCTTCCGGCCCTCCTTAGCCGTGCGGTAAGACGCGCGGCTACAAAGCAAGACCATGCTGAGGGTGGCTGTGTTCGATTCCCGGTGCCGGTCTAGGCAATTTTGGGATTGGAAATTGTCTCGACTTCCCTGGGCATAAAAGTATCATCGTGTTATAGCCTTATGATATACGAATGCAAAAATGGTAACCTGGCTTAGAAACCTCGTAGTTAATAACTGTGGGAGTGCTTAAAAAGATCAGATGTTCTGGTTACTATAAGTCTTCATGTCCACACTCGAAATGATTGCAGTCCTTCAAAAGAATCAACCTCATCGCTAAAATGTGACAAAATTCTTAATATCACCAACATTAGCTAGCTCGTTAGGCCATTCTTTCTTCTTTGTGTGACAGCCTTTCATACCAACGTGGTGTAAAACATTGCCTACTACGATGCACCAGCTGAACATTTTTCAACCGAATCAAAGGAAATCCCCGCACTGGCACTCAACATGTCACACATCTTGCACCACCACCACCACTGCCACCGTGACGGATGTCCTTTTGTGTCCGGGTTGGCGCGAATAGTAGCAGTGGTATCGAAAACCGATGAACTGCGAATTTCCGGTTGAATGCGCTCTCACTCGCTTAGACGAAATTTACATTGTGCCAAAAGTAAGCGCAGAAAGGCAAACTCGGTGTGACCTTCTCTAATGCGTGCACGCCGGCCGCGCGACATGCGGTTGACAAAATTGCTACAATTTTGAAAATCCCGAGGCGGTCGCGTTGCCACGGCGACGGCAGCGTGTCTACCAAGATGTCTGCTCTACGGGTCTATCCGATACAATCGTTTCAAGATGGTAGCAAGCGATAGCAAATGGATGGCAATGAGATTAGATAAACCTTTTGAAAATTTAAATTTGTGACGGGGTAGTGCGATTGTTTTCTTTTCTAGTGTGGAAAAGTGAAGAATAGATGAAAATTGGTTTGGGTGCAACTCAACGATGCAATCCTTCGATATTTCCTACTGAAACCACAACTCACTTACCCAAGTCTAAAAAATATTCTTACCCCATAAATCATTTTAGCATGCACTTATTCCTTCAAAGTTCACTTCCTTCTAATATCTACATATTGTAACTTCTAGCTCTACAGTCTACGACGCAATCTATTAAGACGATCTCGCCCCGCCGCCGCCATGCCAGGCGGTAGTCCTTGATGCGTCTAATGCCGTCGTCTTCGTCGTTGTCGTCATCTTATTGGGAACCGGTTTCGCGCGAATCCCATAGACCTACACTGCACGTACATACAAATCAAAGTGGGGGTGCTTATAAGATACCGCACCTTTCACATTTTTAAGCGTAGGTATACCAACTTGAGATTACCAACAAACAACACATTGACGACTAGGTAGAGCTTTGATCGATTCGAGTGAGGAAAAAATCTATAGCGAAACCGAGTCAGCGGCGACAGATGAATACCGTTTCGGATCAATTTCCGACCATGATAGTTATAACAGCCGAAATCGGGTCCCTGATTGCATTCAAAAATTGCATTCACATATTTTTGTCATTATTTTACATCATTTACTTGGAATAGATTGCTGGTCGATATTCGCGTCCAAACAGTACGCTAATTACCGCCGGGGGCTTTCCTCCATCAAACGCGGTTTCTAAACATTTGATTAATGGCCATTAAGATACGGGTGTGCGCTTGTACCCTCTCGGATTCTAAACTTTTCTAGAACCTTGCAGCTAAATGATCGAGTCGAGAATGCAACTGCATTAAGCGGCAGACAAAGCAAGTCATGACTTGCTTAGATCAGTTTTTGACATTTATGGAAGACATTCTGGCGGAATAAAGTGAATCGCATTTGATTAAAGAGGCGGTTATTCCTATCGGTGCGGCTAGATGAAAAATGATCACAACTCACAACTAGCCGGTCCGAAAATTTTCGTAATTTTTTGGAGGCGCCGTTTTCTGCATGTAATCATATTACAGATCATTTAAGCCGCTGTTTGTCATTTCTTTAAAGTTATTTCTAAGGAGATTATTTTTTCAGGAATTCGTTCGCAGTTGATATATGAAGCTGACATCAATTTTCAAACTTGGAATTTTGTAACAATCCGGCGTTTTATTCGTGTTATTGGAAAGAATGAGATACTTTTCATGTAGGTACTGCAGAATATGAAGTTCCAAGAATATGAAGGGTTCCTATGTTACACTCTAAAATATTTTCCAAACTTGTGAATAAGATTTTTTGATTTTCAAACACATAATCTGGTAAAAAATCTAAGAAGTTCATTGGACTACAGACATAATTTTGTTATATATTTCGCACTACACTGTCGAGTTTTTATATGTTAAACGAGTTCTATTAACCGATACCGAATAAATTTTGATGTATTTTATTCGATGAATTGAAATGGTTGGCTGCGAATCTCGAGAAAAAATGTTAATTGAAAAAAGGTAGATTCAATATGGCTGATATTTTTCAACAATGAATATTAACGCTTTTCAATTGTATACTAATATGCATATGAAATGTATGAAGAAATTTAATTATAAAGCCGGGTATTGCAATCACTGGTTGATGTTGCGAGCGACTTAGAACCCGGGCTGCCCGATCACTGGAGGAGTGGGGACTTACAACCTTGGGGTAAACCAAGGAATACCCGAAGGCCTCGTGTTGTGTTGTCATTGAACAGTACATCCCTGATGCTAACAGGTATCTCGTAGGTGTCCCTGGGAACCTGATCGTTGGGGACTCGACAGACATAATGTCCCGTGTGTCCGTTTTGGAGCCGAAATAATACTCAGTTGATGACATTGGTTCCACTAATTTTCCGAAGGTATCCGGAAGTGGTAGCAATCCAAGAACTTTCCCAGTTTTCTTGTACGGCTTACCTTATTCAGGTTATAACGTCACCTTACGGAACGGATGATGTGAAACGCTGGTCCTGATATCAAACTTATCGCTCTGAACAACAGAAATGACGCTGACAGAGCCAAACAGGATGAGAATGGGTTTCCTGGACGGGTAAGGGGCGCCTATGCATGTCAACGGCCGAGAAGATGCGTCATATATATCCGAGAAGCTGTCTGAGACAGTGAAACCGGTTCCGCTGACCCCAATGCCGACTCCACGTCCCGAAACTGACCCATCCGGAAACTTGTGTTCGGGTTGTGAACATCTCTGTCTTTTTAGACCCATAGAATTTTCGAAATTTGCCAGCACCTCGCTCCATGCCAGTAGACTCGTTCCCCTGGGGGGAGACCGACGCCTGCCATTATGCGCATCCGGTCCCCTTCAGTAAGGATAGAGATCCTGTATTCTCTGGAGGTGGCTGCAGCGAATGAGGCGGCTTTGCGACAGATTGCCGCCAGCGCACTATGACAAAAAGGCAAGATGCCTGCCTCGGCACAGGCAGACTCGGCTGGTATTGAGGGTAACAATCCTAAGGTGACTCGAACATAGGAATCAAAAGCCGGCGACAGAGTTTTGACGAGGTTATGGTGGCCGATACAAGTCCGTTCCAAGCCATAGAGTAGGCGACTATCAATGATAGCCTTCCCGATCTTCTGTTGTTAGTTCAATGAAGCTTAGATAAGCTCCGAACCAAGTTGACTCTGGTCCGATAACTTACTCTGACTTCGCGGAAGTGCGGAAGCATGATCAATGGAGAGATCTTCCACAATCTTTTTGTTGGGGATGGGCTAGAAAGCCAACCTAAGGCTTTGTCCGGACAGCTGATGCCTCCACCTGCAGACGTGTCCTCGCTGGCTGTCATAGTAAAACCTACCAAGTGGACCTAACAGAGGACGGCACTGGCAGCGGATAGTGCCTTGATCCGTGTAGGATCGGCGTGTCGCCAACGCCAACCAACAGATTGCCGCCTGCATATAAAAAGGCATAAATGTTGGGGGAGAGAGAATAAATCATACAGTTCATAGCCACGAGAAATAACGTAACGGCTAGAAAGGAGCCCTGTGGGACTCCTGTTTCCTCCGGACTTTAAATACCAATCGTAACTTGAGAAAAGCGCCCTGTGAGGAAATTCCGTACAAAAGCAAGAAGGTTGCCGGAATATCTCCACTCTTTCAACTGTTGGACTCCAAGTCCTGTTGAAAGCCTTGGAGATATCCAAGGAAACTAGATCCACGGTTTTGGTGAAATCGGGATGGATTGGGGATGTGTTTCGTCCAATTTCGCATCAAAGATGGGGATCATATGCCTTCCAGTCGACGGTATCGTAGCTGGCCTTAGATGGCCTCCGGGTGATGTCCGGAGGCGAAGCGTGGACCGAACAGTGATCGAAATCGGATAATGATTACTCCCGAATGGGTCGGTGGACACTTCCCATTCAGAGTTGTTAATAATATCGGTTACTATTCTCTCCATGCCGAATAGTAGAGATTTGCCACGTTGACTCGGTAACTACTTAGGAGACGGACTCCATCAACTGCAAGGCCTTCGTCGAACGGGATATCCCGAAGAACCCCTATCGCCACCGAATGCCAGATATTCGAAGCTAACTTGACAGTCCACTTATACTTTCCTCCAAAGGAGCGGTCCATGGAGTCGACTAAAACCTTATTGACCCCCTGAAGGCCAATAAGCCACGGCCGTGTCGTGCGGAAGCAGTTCTAGGTTGGGAAGATTGATTCAGAAGCCGTTGATGTTCCACTGGAGACAGAGATTGACTTCCAGCGGAAGAGTGGGGGTCGGGAAGGGAGCAAGTGTGCTGCCCGAAAGAAGGTAGAGACATTGGCGTAAATAAGGGGGGGCGGTATCTAGGGCCCATCCTAGAAAAAAATAACCCCCCTAGGATTTGAAAAGTTAGTCTAGGAAATCTAGGAAAATTTACACTGGATTCCTTTCGGTACACCCAACCGGCGGTTGTTAGATTTTCTAACAATTCTGTACAAGAATCTACCAAAACATGTATAAGATCTGGGCATATGCGAAATTGTTAGATTCTTATACAAAAAATGTAAGAAAAGCTAACAAAATTGTTAGATTCTTATACAATATTTGTATAAGAATCTAGCAATTTCGCATATGCCTATTTCTTATACAGGTTTTGGTAGATTCTTATACAGAATTGTTATAAAATCTAACCACCGCTGGTTGGGTGTATCGTTGAGAGATACTCTTTGGAATCTTTTGGGGATATCCTTCATATTCCATGGAAGATTTGCTTTAGAATCTCTCGTTGATTTGCTTCGGAATTCCTCTGGAGTGTTTTGAAGATTTGTTTCGGAAACATTTGAAGTTTTGCTTCGAATTCCTTGACGATTTCATTCAGAATACTTCGAATTGGATGCGGAATCCCTTGAATATTTAATTCGGAATCTCTCGACGTTTTGCCTTGGAATCTTTCAATGATTTGCCTCGGAATCCCTCGGCGATCGGAATCCTTTCTGACGATTTTCTTCGGAGTCCCTCGACAGATTGCTTCGTAATTCTTCGACGATTTGCTTCCACATTAGGGTGTCCCAAAAAAAATCGGTGTTCGAAAAGTCATGGTGCTCAACCCTGTAAAGAAAGATATAGCTATCTGGATAATTTTTGTAGAACAAACCGAATTTCTAAAAAATCGTTTAGAGGTCGCGCCAAATCGATTTTTGAAAAATGAGCCTTTTTTAGGTAAAAAATCAAATATTGGGTCCTTTCACAATTTTTTTGAGGGTCACCCATTCGTTTTATATTTTTTTATTTTTCTGTGGATCTATGCCCATGTTCTCCATAAATTAGTTTTTGTTATTATGCGTTTTTGCAGTCTGCAGAACTTTTTAAATATCGAAAAAGCACATTTTTTCGACTAATTTTCGAAGTTATTTCATCCTCAAACAAAAAATATTTTTTTCTCGTTCAGAAAAACTTACATACTACAAAGAGCTATTTATAAGAAGTGTTTTCATAAAAAAAGATCCAAGAAATGTTGTTCTGGGGCTGAGATATTGCAGTTTTAGTAAATAGTCAAAAAGTGTACAAATTCGGTACTTTTTCTTTACATGTTATAATTTCATCAAGATTGCACCAATATTTTAATTTAAATTAAAAACAATTCAAAAGCAAATAAATGGGAATATTTTCTATGTAACATAGCTTTTATTTCCGATGGAGTTGGTTACCTGAATTACAGGATTTGGTCGGAGTATATGGATGGAGCCAGTTATAAAATGATATCACATCCAACAGTTAATATGTAGCAATATACAAATAATCAGGTTTACTATGATCTCTTTATTAGTTTTGATTCAATCATAGGATGCTTTTCACGGTATACAAAAAACAAGGCAGGCTCAGCACGTATGTAAACATTCAGTTTGAACGTAAACATGTGTGGTCACTACTATCTTCGCACAAGCTGAACTGAGACGATGCTCTACGGTCTCAGCATGCTTACTTTTGTACTCTAACATGTGACGATAAAATATGCATCTCACTTGAAGTGTCATTTTTCCGTTTTTACTTTTCCAATATCTCAAGTGAACTCATGGAAAAGCTGTCGAACTGGTACGACGAAAAAAATTGTTTGACTGTCATATGACATATCAAAAGCATCACGGTATACAGACAACAAGGTAGGCTTGTAAGAAAAGTGACACGTCAAGAGTGACGCATATTTTATTGCCACATGTTAGAGTACAAAAGTAAGCATGCTGAGACCGTAGCGCATCGTCTCAGTTCAGCTTGTGCGAAGATAGTAGTGACCACACATGTTTACGTTCAAACTGAATGTTTACATACGTGCTGAGCCTGCCTTGTTTTTTTGTATACCGTGAAAAGCATCCTATGATTGAATCAAAACTAATAAAGAGATCATAGTAAACCTGATTATTTGTATATCGCTACATATTAACTGTTGGATGTGATATCATTTTATAACTGGCTCCATCCATATACTCCGACCAAATCCTGTAATTCAGGTAACCAACTCCATCGGAAAGAAAAGCTATGTTACCTAGATAATATTCCCATTTATTTGCTTTTGTTTTTAATTAAAATTAAAATATTGGTGCAATCTTGATGAAATTAAAACATGTAAAGAAAAAGTACCGAATTTGTACACTTTTTAACTATTTACTAAAACTGCAATATCTCAGCCCCAGAACAACATTTCTTGGATCTTTTTATGAAAAACACTTCTTATAAATAGCTCTTGTAGTATGTAAGTTTTTCTGAACGAGAAAAATATTTTTGTGTGAGGATGAAATAACTTCGAAAATTAGTCAAAAATGTGCTTTTTTCGATATTTAAAACAGTGGTGCGAATTCTCAATCTCAGTGACTGAAATTTGTTGGATATTGATACCATTGCCTCTTCACACTCACTTCCTAGCAGTGAAAACTGAAAATGGTTAGCAGCAACAATCAAAGATAAAGTAAACAAAAGACCTCTTTTCTCATTGCACACGCAGCCCGCACTGACAGTCTATTCAGTTCACTCGCTGATGTGTGAATGCGACGGCCCTATATAAATGCATGGGTGAATACTATCACTTGAAAGACAGTGACAGGAAATTTGTGTCGACTGATCATCAGCTTCAGCCCGCTGTTGGCAAACCGAGTTGGCTACGCTACTCCTGCTTTGTCGTTCTGACTGAAAGGCACCGTCATAGGCAAAGAGGAGCAAAGAAAAATACAAAACAAAAGAATCACACTCAGTAGGCATTGTTGATAAATTGCACCACTGTTTAAAAAGTTCTGCAGACTGTAAAAACGCATAATAACAAAAACTAATTCATGGAGACCATGGGCAAAGATCCACAGAAAAATAAAAAAAATATGAAACGAATGGGTGGCCCTGAAAAAAATTGTGAAAGGACCCAATATTTGATTTTTGACCTAAAAAAAGCTCGTTTTTCAAAAATCGATCTGGCGCGACCTCTAAACGATTTTTTAGAAATTCGGTTTGTTCTACAAAAATTATCCAGACAGGTATATCTTTCATTTCAGGGTTGAGCACCATGACTTTTCGAACATCGATTTTTTTGGGACACCCTATTCCACATCCATGGAAACGAAATCCCTGTAAAATTCCCGTTGGAACTCATTGAACACTCCCACTAAGATAACTTAATGAGATGGTAAAATGTTCGCGAATTTTTTAAGAGAAGTTGGTATGCTGTTCCCCTGAAGTAACCGGGACAGGACTTGACATTTTTGCTTGACATAATTAACTTCTTGCTTGACATTTCTTCGTCCACTAGGTGCCGGGGTAGACTCAGTCGTTCCGGTGGGATTATGACGTCCGGACTTCCCACACACGATGTCCATTTTACCCGCACACATTTAAATTGAGATTTTTTCACCCTGGATATCATTATCATAAAAACCACAAAATTTGATTAGTTCCCTCAGAGTTGACTTCAAGGGACCGTAGGGCTTGCCTAGATAACCAATATTACAACGTTTGTCATGTCATCCAAAAAATTCTGCGAGTAACTGTTAGGCAGAAGTGGTAGCTACTCAGAGATTTAAATATTCGATTATTTTCATGAAGCCAATCGGCCTGCTTTGTCACTTCACTTCTAAACATATTCATATAGACCAATGCAAACTCTAACTTAACCTCACGTATTTTGACAGTTCACAGAGCTTGTTTATAAGGTGTTAGAAGAAAATCGATGAGGAAAAAATTAAAATTCATATTTTTAGTTCAAAATTACTGTGATCCGAATATTTCAGTGATATTCTTTGCATTCAGCATTAAATCAATCGCAAAGGATATCTACTTGTGAATAAAATTACGAAACAAATTTATCGGAAGCTTCGCCAAAGACTAAGTTCTGGTGAAAAAGCTCTGTGAACTGTCAACCTACGTACGTCATCATGCACACGCCAAGGGCTGAAAGCCTTTTTAATAAAGAAGAAAAAAAAATCATGCACATCTTTTCGGCACTGCACCGTCAATTTTCGGAATGAATAAGGTATAAGTACTATACTTCGCCACATCCAACGGTGTTCCAAGCGGAGATTTTTGCTATAATGAAATGTGCTAATATCTGTGTGGAAAGGAAATATAGATATGCAAATATTTGTATTTTCACAGATAGTCAAGCGGCACTCAAAGCGTTGAGTAGCTTTAAATGTACGTCAAAACTTGCATGAGAATGCATTCTTGCATTGCGAAAGGTGTGCCAAGAGAACTCCGTAAATCTGTTCTGGGTTCCAGGGCACTGTGGCATTGGAGGTAATGAAAAGGCAGACGAGCTTGCGAAACGAGGTTCAAATACACAGTTTATTGGCCCAGAACCTTTCTGCGGTATATCATACTGTACCATAAAAATGGAATTAAAATCCTGGGAAGCACAAAGGTTGATGACCAATTGGTTGGTTGCCGAAAAGTGTGCTCAATCAAAGAGATTTATAATTCCCAATGTTAAAGTAACCGAAAAGCTCTTAGAGCTCATCAAGAGAGCTCTTTGCACCTTCACTGGCCTAATAACCGGACACTGCCCGAGCAGATATCACTTGAAAAATATTGGCCAGATTCAGAATGATATCTGTCGTTTCTGTAACATGGAACGTGAAACCTCGGAACATCTGCTTTGCAGTTGTGATGCATTGTACAAGGGTAGATCTAAATTTCTAAATAGTGGCTTTATGCAACCAGGAGATATTTGGACTGCAAATCCTGGAAAGGTAGTGGGTTTTATTAACTCAATTATACCGGACTGGGAAAATACGCGTCTTAGGTTGTTTACTTGACAAATGGTGATCAACCCAGAAGATGCGAATAGTTAATAGTAATCAGGGGTATACCACAAAAGTTCAACTCAATGGACGCAGTGGTTCTACGCCCCAACAAAAAAAAAAAAAAAAAAATACTTCGCCACTCCAAACGAATATTTGCTGATATTTGATTATAACATAAAGGATTTTGTGAAAACTTCGAAAAAAAATCAATACATTATACAAAGAAAACCTTTTTTATACGTATTCCTTTGAGTTTCAATATGAAATTGTGACTAATCGATAAAAATCATGTTTATTCATAAATTGCGTATTTGTTTTAATTATCGCCACCTGTTTTTATTTTCGCCACTCCTGGGAGTCAATTTTCAATATATTTATAGAATAGCAAACAAGCATTAAACTTGTACAAACAAGAGAATAAATAATACAATCGTAACATATGAATGAACGAACATATATAAAATGCGGGATAATAAACATTAGCTCACCTCGATGCTATTTAAGCCTTCTTCTTGCGAGCTTTATCCTTCATATCTTGCTTCAACTTCTTCTTTTCTTGTTTCTTGTTCTTTTTCGCTTCTGCTTCTACTTTCCGTTGCATTCGGATAACCTTACGATTCTCTTTTTCTTGCTCGGCGCGCCTTCTGTCTTCTTCCTTCTGCTCAAATTCCTGTATAAATTCATCCGAAGTGAGCACGTGATAGCGTTTGGATTTGTAGTCTCGTTTAGCTGTCCGTTTTGGCGTTGGTGGTGTATTCAGGAAATCCTTCAATGGGGTTCTGGAAGGGCCAGGTTTCGCAGTTTCAGGAACCATCTTCGACGGTTCTTCCGGGGTGGATTCGAACCTTCAGCTACTCCATTCCCATCTGGTGTTCCATTGTTAATATCATCATAAACAAAATCACACACCGGCTCTTTGTCGTTCAAGATATCTTCCATGAGGTAGTATACATCTGGGTAGTTTTGTTCCAACGTTGAACATATTTTGAACAATGCTGAATCTTCCTCATGATACAATCAAGCGAGCTGTGCCTTGTACTTTTTCGCTCTTGTCTCACCAATAGCTGGCGCGCATTCTTTGAGTGGATTCCCGAGTCGGTTCAACATCACCAGGCTCAAATAACGGTTCTTCAGGATCCTTGCGAACGGTAGACTTTCCCAAGCACTTAGATGGATCAATCCAGCTTTCCACGCTTTCCCAGCTTTCCGACGCTGATCTGTAATCGACGCTATAGTCGTATCTTAGCGACCATTTTCACATTGTTTATATACTTTTTGTTATCCGAAAACCTACAGCAGAAAACGAAAGTCTCGAAGAAAATATGAGAAAACAATTTGTTACAAGCTTCTGATAATTAGATTCACGTCCCTAATTGATACGCTTTTTCTTTTTAGGTTGGAGTTATTGTCCTACCAATTTCAGGACGCGCCCTGATGACATTGAATTTGGATTTTCATATAAATATTCCAAATACAGATTTGCAAGCAGTGCAGCATTTTAGCATTCTGATCCGAGCAGTATTGAGATGTTTCGACTTTAATCAGATGAACAGCTACATTTAGTACTTGGGCGTATTTAAGCCATTCACCTAGCTCCACTGGATTATTAAGTTATAAATGAAAATCAATCTTGAAGAAATCCGATGTACAGCTAAATGCAGATGTGCGCAAAATTTGATGTGCTATGATTCTAGCGGCAAAATTTTGTGTTCTGTTGCATATTAGGAATACAGTTTAGACTCAATAAACGTCACCCACGCCACGCAGCATAATTTGGTTCAAATGATAACTTTCTACTCTCGTCTCTACTCAGTACTGCAATTTCCACATAGTTCACTTGAAACTAAACTACTTTAAATTACATTCCTAGACTTGTATATTGGATACATGAATTATTAAAAATTGAATGTGAATACGGTGAATACTTCATTTAGACCGAAAAGCTGATGAGGTGAATAAAACCTTACGTGTATTTTGAATTTAAGCCTTTTGAAAAAAAAAATATTTCTGAAAATATTTATTGACGTAGACAAAACAATATTTTTTTGAATTGTTTGTTTTCCGCATTGATGAGGCCGGCGTTTGCCTACCGGATTCCCTTTCAAATTCAAACGGATGTTTGAGACAGACATCATCGTCCGGATCTATCGCTAAACTGCTATGAACTAATGTGCTGTATCCACTGAAGCATTGGTATACGGTCACCTTCTCGCACGTTCTATAGGAATTCGGATTTCAGGACCCCGTGAATGAAAGTTATTGGTCTGCATGTGTAACAAATAAATAATTCGATGAAATCAGAACGCATATCTAAATGCTTCTCTCAGATTTCAAAGCCGGATTTTTGGATTTCAGATCAAAATCCTCAGAACTACTCTGGTTTAATTGCATTGTAAGTCCTATCTACATTCATTCAGTGAAACTCCACTTAACAGGAGTTATAAAGCTCACACGCAAATTGTTGTATGGGAAAATGGCTTCAACCTAAAACAAAAATGCGTATTATTTTTGTGGCACTACAACAAGTTTGAAATTATCAGAAGCTTATTACAGAACAAAATCCTCCGAGTCTTGCTTTTTCCGTTAACAATCAGTAAACAATTTTAACTTAAAACGGCTACGCAGTCTTTATGGATTAAAACAAGATTTATATTTGTCCAACGTTTCGACACGGGGTTGGTGTCTTCATCAGGGGAAACTTCATCAGTAAACAATGTAAAAATTGTTGCTGAGATACAACTAGCGTCGATTACAATTCAGCATTGGAAGCAGTTACTGTCAGATTTATTTATAGCAGCTGCCATTATGTCTAGCGTGGAAAGCTGGATGGCATTTCCATCACATGGGTAATCCAGATGCTTGGAAGCCGTTTTTGATGGTTTTTACGGTTACCGAATTACGTAGGCAATCTTCAACACTGTTGCAAAATTGTGCGCGTTTACGCAGCCTTCAGGGTTCTTTTCGCGAAATCTCTGCACAGCTTTCGGTCATGCGTTTTCCATTGGTTTGAAGACAGAAACATCTGCCGGTTGCATCATCCTTGTAACGTTCGGGTACAATGCGATCAAAACAATCCCAAGTTGTCGGCATAACTTTGATGTTTCAACGTTTCCACTTTCTTGGCCACTAGATAGGGATCCAGGACGTTTCTGATATATTCACGGAAGACAGGGGTGGTCATCCATACGGTATCAGGTTTAGCCACTCTCCACATTGAAGGAACTGAATCAGCCACAGCTTTTGGGATTGTTTTATACGGGTAGATGATGGGTGGAGGGATGGCTTCTCCGGAAGCGAAGAACAAAAACATGGTTGTTATGTTGAGCTTAGTAGAATTCAATTGAAACGAAGTCTCATCTCCATTTATTATGCGTCGCGGATCTTGAAGAATTTCCATGAACCCTTCCTTGGTAAGGAATAGTAAAGAATAGTTATCGTACCAAGAGTGTATATCCGAAAGAGAGACAGTCGCACTGGCATTCGTAACGAATTCCGGGGACCGCAACGACATCTTCGGATGTCGGTTTTAAGTACAGTTTCACCCATGTTCGACCTTGATGAAAATCGAAAGATCTTAAAATACTAACAGCACTTAAAAGACAAAAATTGAATGTTTTACCTGGCATATTTTGAGGCAATTTGTGTTCTCTGGAGTTCGCATCAAAAAAAAATCTTCACGGTTTGGGGCTTCTTCAGAAGCACAAGTCTGGATCGGATTGTTGATCGATTCGATTCGATTCCATAGTGGTTGGCAGCTTTTTTGGCACTCATCTCCTTGCGCTGTATTTTATCACATGCAGCAGCTAGTTTGGCCTCGGAATATGTACTTCCGTATTCCTTTTGGGTATAAAATGAACATTAAATTACCGAGTTTTACATAATAATTACCATTTATTACCATCTATTATTTTTTTCTCCAGCGGTATGGTGCAAGGTGCAACACAAAACGCAACTCTTACTCTAGTAGTTTTTGTTTACAAACTTTGACAGCTTGGTTAGGGGTGGCGAAGACTAACACCATTTGGGATTTGAGAACGCACAAAGGGATTTCGCCACTGGCGATAATTGAAATCGTTGTATATAGTGTGTTATACATTGCCACCTTTAAATTAGTCAAAAATCATACAAAAGTAGTCATTTATCCATACATAATTGCTGGAATCATCAAGAGTGGACTACTTTAGAGATGCGGCGAAAACTCTGAATATTCAAATCGTTGGATTTAGTGATTTTCCGACAATATCCATATGTGCTTGTTTTTCAATAAGATGAAAAATTAGGTGGTCTGTACAGGCTCGGTTTGAGGATACATAATTTATCAATTAAAGCAACGAATTTTATTCAAAACCGGTGCAAACACGACTGCCGGGTACTATTATGTGTCGAATTATTAAATAGTCTGAGCCACGAACCAAATTATATGCTCAGAAATGCTGAATGTTTCACTAGGGTGGCGAAATATAACACAGTGGCGATTTATAATACATCTACCCTCTGTGCCAGTGAGTATTTATTAAAAAATCACAAATTATTAAATAATCGAAAAACTGAACACTTGTTTGATGATTCAAGTATGTACACGCATATTTAGATCGAATCCCGACGTTCAATTGAGAGGTATTTTTTAGCGCCATACACACTTAAAATTCAAAGTCTACCGACTGCTGAGAATCCAACAGCCGAGATATTGGTAATAATTTCGACGAATTTCGGTAAACTTTACCGAGTGATCGGTAATCGTTACCGAGATCTCGGCAAAAAATCAACTTTTCCGAATTTCGGCAAAATATTGACGAAATTTCGGTAAAGGAATTACCGAACTTCAGAAAAAAATATTACCAAGATCTCTGCTGTTGGAATCGCGGCAAAAATTTGCCGAGGTCTACAAAATAAGTTAAGTGTGTATGTCAGTATATTCAAGGGTAATTATGTTTTTTTTGCGCGCAATTACCATACTCAGTGGTAATCAATTGAATGAATTTCTGAAGAAGTCTCGCTTAACAATTGATAAGGGCCTACAACGAAAAGTAAACAAATTCAATTTGAATACCCTTCGATATCATCCTCTAATAGCTACTAATCATATAAAAATATCCCGCATCTTCAATTAAATTACTTAGAAAAAACTAATTTTTGATTGGGCCTATAACGTGTTATTTTCAAAATATGTGTAGGTCCACCCTAAAAAACGGCCAAGCCACTCGTTTTTTTCTCTGTCAACTTCGGGGCCGATAACGGGATTTTTTTCCTAACCGTCATCGGCCCGAGCTCCTAGAGAAAAATTCTCTCTCCCAAAAAAGCCTTATCTCATTTTTACGTTCAAAAATCGCCATAAACAAAGGGTCTATTAATGACAAGAAACACAGAGTGACTTATCAAGAAGGCCTATTCCGGATAAAAAATGAAAATAGACTTGAAATTTTCTTTTATTGATTTATACACTTTTTTGGTTATTTTCGATGCAAATAAGGTTATGGATAAATAAACAGTGTTGATTATGTGCTTTTAGAAGTTTTTGCTGCTCAAAATATCATGAAACTGCGAAATGGGAATAGAAATTGCGATTTTTTTTCGAACGACATTTTCTCAATGTTTGCGTTATGGATGTGCCCTTTTCACATGTTAAGCGAGAAGAAAACTGAGTAAGCCATTCTATGTTTTGAATAATCAAAACACGATTGTCAAAACTCTGAGCGAATGTGCTTCATGAAAGCAGGGATTGAACTTATCATTTCATTATCATTTAGTATTAACAAATATTAACAGCGTGAAACGCTAGGAACACTCAAAATACTAAATGATAGTAAGTGTTATTATCATTTAGTATATAAAGTGATACTAGCGTTTCCCGTGGTGAATATTAGACATAGACCAATGTACCCTTAGACAAAGTTGTAGAGGGGAATCAGCGCTAGAAGTCCGCCATACAACACTTTCCGGAATTCCGCCTCTGAAATGAGTTATTAGCTGAATACTAAATGATAATGAAATGATAAGTTCAATCCCTGCATGAAAGTGAATATTTTAGAGCGAGATGGATCAACTAGGTCCGAGCTCTATGACAGACAAAGAAAAAAAAAGTGAATATTTTATGCTCTGGTAGCCACTGTACTAGGGTGCCAATGGAATGTATGGGAAAAAATTGTCACCGAATTTCAAAAAACGACATTGCTCTTAAGTTTCATTACCCCAAAATATGACCCCATGCAAAATTTGAGCTCAATCGGACATGATTTAGGGGTGCCTATAATTCATCAAAGGAAAGTCGAAAATCGAATTTTTGTTTTTGATGCCAATTGACTTAAAAATGCATGACTTAAAAATGCATGATGTTACCCCAAAAAAAAAAAAAAATTTTGAAAAAAAAAACGTTTTTTTCTCTTAGAACATTTTTGGGACTTAGAAATTTTTTCAGATGATGAAAATTTTTTTCATCAAATTTTAACACCGGACGATACGCAAACGTTTTCGTAGCCAAAAATATCCCCCTATGCAAAATTTAAGCTAAATCGGACATGATTTAGGGGTGCTCAAAATTAATCAAAACTTTTTTGCTCACAGGGGGGAATTTTTTTTTTGTTTTCCTTTCTCGTACAACAAAGTTGTACCGAAAGGCTATATGATTGCTAAAAAACTTGATAGAAGGCCCGGAGACCCATAGTGTTATATACCGATCGACTCAGCTCGACAAACTGAGGTGACGTCTGTTTTTTTGTGTATGTGTGTGTGTATGTGTACAAATTTTGTAGGCACACTTTTTAGAACTTAGAATTATCCGATTTACTCGCAACAAGTTGCATTCGACGGGGAATTGTTTGCTATTGGAAATGGGCCCGATCATTGCTTTTCGGAATCATTGAAAAACATTGTTTTTCCCAAAGGTCCCCCTTGAAAATTCAAAGAACAATTTTTTTGAATGGTGGCAATGCAAAAATATGTAAAATGATCAAAAAAATGTAATCTATTCCCTCAAAAATATTTTTCGACCTTTCTAATGTGATTTTTTCAATATATTTTATAACGCACGAGAAAGGCATCATCACTGCTAGGTGGATTAATCTGGGTTTTTTGATGTCAAAGGACTCAAAATGCATGAAACCTTGAGAACTTTTTTTACGCCTTCAAAATGCATTTCTCGCTTAATTTTTCAAAAGGACCTAAGTAACATTTTTTTCATGAATTAATTTGAATAGCGCAATCAATAGCTTTCATGTTGTTATGTTGATTGCGCTATTCAAATTAATTCATGAAAAAAATGTTACTTAGGTCCTTTTGAAAAGTTAAGCGAGATTTCTATTTTTTTCTTGTTAATTTCTAACAGTTTCGATTTTTCTGATCTGAAACCTGTACTACTGTAACTTTACATTAATTTTTTACCAAAACATGAAGGAATGTAGAAATTAAAGGTTATCTCAGTCCTAAAACTCATTGAACGGTTAACATTTTATTCTGATAAGAAAATTATTTTGAGCTTTTTAGTGGAATGTCTTCACTTGTCATAAGACGAGTTAATACAATCCCATTGAATTCCACCACTTAATTGTATCTTGACAGATACGTATTTCGACCTCAACAGTAAGGCCGTCTTCAGTGTCTCGTACGTAAAGTCGAGTCAAGTACGAGACACTGAAGACGGCCTTACTGTTGAGGTCGAAATACGTATCTGTCAAGATACAATTAAGTGGTGGAATTCAATGGGATTGTATTAACTCGTCTTATGACAAGTGATTTAATTCTGCATTTTATTTATATACGTTTCGGCCATTGGATGTGACCTTTTTTCAAGGGAGAACAATGATCAATCGTTTTCGCCATAATATTTAGGACGAAAACGATTGACCAATTTTCCCCTTGAGCATGAGCGTCGAGCAGAATAAAACGTTAACCGGTTAGTGGTTTTAGAGACTGAGATAGCCACAATTCCTACATGAAAACTATTTCCAGTCGTCTTCAATACCATAATAAATCATGAAGGAAAATATTCCAGATTAGAAAGCAGAAACGCAAACGTGTGCAACGTTTTGTTTACGAATGGATATTTGTTGTATTATTGTTTGTTAAGCCAGAATATCTTCAGAAATAGTTATTTATGCAACTGTTTTCTCAAAATTATCAAAAAGGAGGACATTTTAGGGCCAAAGGAGGACATCTGATTTTTAATGAAAAAGGAGGACATGTTCTCCTTTAGGATACCATATGGTCACTCTACTTTAAAATAGCTGTGAGATTGTTCAAGAAATAATATAATTTCGAAACTAAATGCAGCGCATTTTTTAAATTCCACGCAGTATTTTCGCCAAAACATTTGGTAAACATTCCCATCGAGAACTCACGGCGACGCTACGGGGAAAAGGAGGGTTGCTATGATTCTGATGAGCGCAGAAGGGTAGAGGCCGCCAAGCTGAAGGTGTCACCGTCGTGTAAACTGATCACCCTTTGCTCGTGTTTGCACGCTCGTGGGGCAGCAGGCCTGGAATTGATTTTCCTGTTGAATGGGCATTTTTGTCGCAGTAGGTTAGTCGGTGCGGCCTGGTAGGTACCGAGTCGAAGAAACGCTGTTCGGTCGTAAAGCGCAATGACGCATTACGGACTGGTTTCAGAACAGGTAGAATATCAGCTATTTACAATGTCATTTTCATTTTCATAAAGCAATGAAAATTACGGAAATGGCTTGTTAATTTGCAATGGTTCCATAATCAAAAATGAAAATTAAATGGTAGCAGAAAATCAATCGTCGATTCAAGTGGCAGAAACACTGCTACGAAATGCCAATTGCGCAACACGTGAGCTGTTTCCAACGTTCTTCGCTCCTTCGGTCACACCTTCAATTTGTGTGTTCAGCTGTTGGTGGATTCTATCGTTTACCTATACGATAGACCACACTTTTATTTAAAACAGTCTGTGTTTGTTTTGCAAAACTAAAAACGCCAAAACACATAACCGAATTAGGTAGGCTTCGGTAGCTATTTTTGGCCATTCACTAGTTCGGGTTCGGAAAACGTTGCGCGTGACCGCGCGTAAAACCTTTCTGGCCCAGGCTGAAATCAATTTTTCGGTTTCGATGAAGGGATCTGCTGCGCTTGCCTACACTTTTTCGTTGTTGGATATGGTCGGGAACTATACGGTGCTTTGTTTGCGATTCATCGCACTTGTTTACCAACATGTTTTTTTTGCGTCGCAAAGCACTATAGGTTCGTGGGACGAAGAAGGGTGCGGTTCCTCTTTGTGTTACGAAACGCGGGATGTAAACAAAGACACGCGGTTTGGCGGGTTTTAATCGAGCTCGGTGCGGAACACACGTTCTTTGGATTGATGTGGCGATGTGGGTAAAAGTGTTTAATACCAGCATCGAAATTTGATGTCGTTTTCATTTTCTTTGTTTTGCATATCGAATTGGTTGATGGTATGCGAAGTATGCATATTTGTGAATCGGAAGCTTCCGAAATTAATATTTCATAAGGAATGTGCAACGCAGCAGGACTGTGTGTGCATGATTGAAGTTGTTGATGAGTTTTTTTTACCCAAGCATAACAACTTTATCAGATCAAAATATTGAAAAGCGTAATATTAATACAGGCTTATTTCCATTTTTTTTGTTCGGGATGAACCACTGCGTCCATTTCATCGAACTTTTGTAGTATACCCGTGTCATTTGTTTAGTGCATGTCTTTCTGCTCCATTTCTATTAAGAAGAAATGAAGAAGTCGTTTTTTATTCAGATATTTCTCAAACTTAATGTAAGGCCTCTTTAGATTAAGCTACCGCTATTTATACCCTTCGAGAAATGGCTTATACCAACTCTCAAAGGCGCGCCCCCCTCCCCCCAATCAGTTTCGGCTCAACAATAAGTGAGATAATACTGATTTTGACCATGCATCGGTACTGTAGTTCAAACATATTTTTGCTTCTTCTTAAGAGTTCCGAATTCGTTTTTGTACAGAGATCTGATTTTATTGCGTTTGGCATTTTTGATTCTCATCTTTATACACAGAGCTCTAATCAGTCAGAGGGTTCAGCAGATCCACCAAATTCGTATCCGCTTCTTTCCTGATTAATCAGCGCTCTGGAGCTTGGAGATTCATGTCGTCGGCTTCGAAACCAACCTAAGATGAGTTACGTTTTTATAATTTACTCCATTGACTCCATCCAAAAAGGGCAAAAGGTGGGTCATCTAAAAGCGATTATAGTCGTTCCATACTCTTCCGACCATCACTCATAAGTATTAACAAGAATAGTAAGAACTAGAGCACAGTGTGGTAGATCTTTCTCCGTAATGCAGCACGAAAAGGTGTCTACCAAGCATTACAGGCTCCGTTAACTGCCTGGCTAATTGTTTCACCCCCCAGGCCATTCATCCCCTCGGCACGGGTCGCCTGACACCTTGGGATTCGGGGTTAGGGACGTCATATTGTCAGCTTCAGTTTTGTACCGAGCCTGGCGATATGACCGGATTTACACCGTTACGCACTACTTCAGGGTATCCATATCCCAGCGTAACGGGATGGCTTATTTCCATTTTTTTAACAATTAAGTTTAAGTTCAATGACAATAAACGAATGTATTTTTTTGCTCGAAAATTATGTTTCGTTTTCCTAGGGCCAAAAATCTCGTAAATAAAGATAATTCAATTCAATGTTTCGTTGTCGTTAAATGCCATTTTACAATTTCATTGGGAAGAATCGTGATGCTCCGCGATCATTTTTTGTGTGTTTCTTTTCCTGCTTTCTGTGCAGACGGAGGTGTGGAGAAATCTTGATAAAAAATAGGTTTCCCACTGTTTTGTTTCTTGTTTTGTGCAGCATGAACCTGCAGGTTCACAGATTTCCACAACTTCCCCAGGATTTTTTGACGTAGAATAACATCCTTCGGGAAGATAGGGAGATTTCGGAGATTGTGGTATCAGCCGCACGACGAACTCTCTACGATGTTGACCAACTATTAAAAACAATGGGTTCAAAGCGCTAATGCTAATTTACAAGTGAATTGGCGCGAGATTTTGAACTTGGATACTTTAGACAAAGCTGTAGATCGATTCTATGGAGAATTGGATTGTATTTTTCAACGACACGTGCCGATAAAGCGGCAAACGGTGATGCCGAAAAATAAACAACCTTTATGGAACAGAGCTGCGGAATTTGCGGAATCGACTACGAAAGGCTCGCAGGAGATTTTTTCAATCGAAAGATGATGACCGTAGGGCGCTGATGCGGGATTTAGAATGTCAATTTAATTCATAAAACGAATCACGCTTTCGCTCATTTAATTTAACTCTTTCTCAACTGGAGAGTAACATGAAAGATGACCCGAAGCAGTTTTGGACATACATACTTGCGAAACCGTACATCAACTCGCGGGACTGCTCAATCAGTGAACTATCTTGGTGAAACATCTTTAACGCTGATCGAGTCAGCAAATCTATTCTCGTCATTCTTTCAAAGCATGTTAAGTAATAACTCCTCAATAACTCCCATTCATAAATCCTTTCTATATTACGTCTATAGGGTGCCACAAGGAAGCCACCTTAGGCCCCTACTTTTTGTGCTTTTTGTGAACGATTTATGCAGCGAATTGAAGTCTTCAAAATTAATGTATGCCGACGACTTGAAAATGTTTCGAGTCGTAACGTCGCTGGTGGATTGTTGTGCGTTGCAAGCAGATATTAATAGGCTTTTTGATTGGTGTGATGGGGATGGAATGGCAGCGAATGTAAACAAATGTAACATTATCACGTTCACACGTCTGCGCTCTTCAATAATTTTCGAATACACTATGCACGACCTAACTTTCAACCGAGTCTTACTCGTCAAAGATCTAGGCGTGTCACTGGACAGTAAACTTTGTTTTAGTGATTATTTTGAGGATAATTTTTAAATTTTTTTGAAAAAATTTATTTATTTCGTGGAAAATTTTGTAATTGTTTATTTCTAATATTAATTTATTTATGGAAATTTTGAATTTCCGTGGAACATTTTGATTTTTTTATGTCAAATAAAAAATGTCAATATATGAAATTTTTTTTCTTTTAAAAGTGCTAATTTATTTTTGTTTTGCATTATTTGTGGAAATTTTATCTTTATTTATCGCTCGTACCCTGATTTCTTTATTGGGAATTTCCAAATTTTTTATGGAAAATTTCTAATTCTTCATGGAAATTTAATTATGCCCTCCGCCACCTCGCCCGCTTCGATTTCTTGTCGCCCTCGACGATGGTTTTCTGAGCCTTCCTGTCTGCAGCTGCAGCCTTTTTCGCTGACTTTCCGAAGCCGACTTTTGGATAACATGATGTTTGGTTGTTCCAGTCGTTCTGCCGATCGGTCGCGAAAACCGGACCTCGGCTTGCCAGTATCAGATTGCAATGCAGAACGAGGCCCCACCCCTTCGGCGGCCGGTACCATTGGCGTCCGCTTGCCACGCCATTCGCTCGTTCGATGCCAGTCATTCATCCCATCGTCATCCAGTCCAGATCCAGCCACCAACTGTCGTATTCGTATCGTGCTCAAGTTTTCAGTGAAGGCAATCAATTTTCGGACCGAAAAAATAAATTATCGGAGTTATTTTCGTGTGTATCGCGGCTTTAGTAGTGAAAGTGATAAAATCGGAAGCCATATTCCGTGCGTGTGTGGAGCGAACAAATTTTAGTAGTTGTAGTAAAATTCTTCTTTATTTCATCATTTTCTGTTCTACAATTATTATTTTTCTACATGTACAGTGCTCGGCCGGCTTGGCCCTCCAACTTCAATTTTAAATTTTCATGTTTATATTGTTATTTGAGTGTTAATATGATATATCATGACGGCCTTTAGGAGGCGCTGGTGTGTTTTTTAAAATTTGATAACCTAACTACTATGTACACTAATATTTACAATAAAAAATTTGATAACCTAGATTGGAACTAGCGCCCTAATTGGAGCCTGATCCGAATGCAAGCAACGGACCCTAAACTTTTCTTTACACTCACCAAAGCGTTCATGTAAGGTGTTTATTCCGGCCGGACGGTGGACTTCGGATTTTCCTGTCCTGGGATGGGTGTTGAGGATCATCCTCAGGAATTTGTTTTGGACCCGTTGAAGTTTGAGGTGGTGGGTTTTAGCGCAAACAAATTTTAGTGGTGTGGAAAAAAGCAAATCATCGGCAGGTGGGCGGGTCACACCGCATCCCCTTGGGGGAAGGACGGTAATGGAAGAACCCTACCGGAATGGTTGGATCCAAAAGGAAATCACGGAGCATTAGTGGTGTTGTCAATGATACCGATGCAAGGAGGAAAGTTCCCAGATAATCCGTTCATCGTGGGACGATCGCTTAAGCAAGCCGTAGGTGGGAAGCTGGACGATTCGTACACCGAAAACAAAGGGACAAGGTACGTGTTGAAGGTGCGTAGTGAAGAAAAAGCTCAAAAGTTATTGGCACTGACAAAGCTGATGGACGGAACGCAAGTGGAAGTGCAACTGCACTCAACGATGAATTTCGTGAAATGCGTTGTGAGCTGCCCGGAAGGGGTATACCCCGTTAGGCATAAGTACGTTAGGCATAATTGTCGTTAGGCATAACGGACGATAGGCATAATGTACGTTAGGCATAATGGAAAGCGATAAATATAGACAAGAAACTACTGGAATCGGAGCTCAAAAGCCAGGGTGTGAGAGAAGCTTATCGCATCACTCGACTAGAAGGTCGGTCACGGTTTAACACGCCAACATTGATCGTGACCATCAAGGGAACAGTTCCTCCGAAGCAAATATGGTTTGGTTCGCTACGAGTGACAACACGGATGTACTACCCGACCCTATGATGTACTACAGGTGTTTTTCTTACGGACACACGAAGAACACACGAAGTGTCGACAATGAACTGGCAAAGCTGAGAAAGGTGGTCGTTAATAAAGTTATAAAAAAAAAAGAAGGCGCGCTGCAACAAATGTGGCGAACCCCATCCGACCGAAGAGTGCGACAAGATTGAGGTGGTTGATCCCAAATGCGCCAACTGCGGCAACAAGCATCGGGCTACAACCAAGGACTGTCCAAAGCGGGCGGCGTTTTTGGAGCGAAAGTCATCCTCATCCGGAAGCCTGGAAAGAATCCTTCCTCCCCCAAAAGTTATCGTTCCATCAGCCTTCTCTCAGGATTATCCAAGCTATTCATCACCGTTTACTCAAGTCTGCCGAAATTCTCAACATCTTGCTCGAGGAAAAGCTTGGTTTCGGTCGCGATCGGTCAACCGTACACCAACGTCCTGAGACGGAACAAGTTTGTCTTAAAAACCTCAGCAATGACTTTACTCGATGTCGAGAAGGCATTCGATCATGTATGGCTTGATGACCTGGTGTACAAACTACAACGCTACAACCTGGTGAAAATCATCAACAATTACCTGTCGGCAAGGACATTTCGGGTCTCAATCAGTGGAGCGAGTTCCAATGCGCACAATATCGTCGCAGGCCAGTATCCTTGGGTCCCTGCTTTTCCATTTGTTCGCCTCCGACATGTCAGAACCTCCAAAAGATGGCATACTGTCTCTGTTCGCAGATGACACCTCCATCGTCTACAAACGCTAGTGACAAAACTCCAGCGAGGCCTGGATGCCCTGACAGAGTACCTCACCAGTTGGAAGATCTGTATCAACGCGTCGAAGACCCAGGTCATTATTTTCCCTCATTTTAAATCTCCCAAACATGTTCCGCATGCGGACTGTAAAATCATCTTCATGGAATGGGCCAACGAGGCTGACTACCTTGACCCTCGACATCAAGCTTATTTTCAGGCAACAAGTTGACAAGACGGTGACGAAGTGTAACGTTTTGTTGAAACTACTGTACCCTTTGATAAACCGCAGGACGTCATTGTCTCTGAAAAATACGTTTGCTGTCTACAAGCAAATCATCCACCTGTGATCGATTACGGCATGCCGATCTGGGAGAGTTGCGCTAAAACCCACCACCTCAAACTTCAACGGGTCCAAAAGGATGATCCTCAACACTCCTCCCAGGACAAAACATTCGAGGTCCACCGTCTGGCCGGGATAAAAACCTTACATGAACGCTTTGGTGAGTGTAAAGAAAAGAATCGTCATTTTACGCAAGAGAAGGTTGAGTCGAGACAAATTTTCTTCAAAGTGAAAATCATAATTGCTTGGCACGACGGCAGAAAGTTGCCGTCGATTGCAGATTCACAAGTGCTTGTCGGAGAGACGCTGCAAAAAATGATTCTCATGGACGCAGTCTATCGCGTTTTGACGACAAATCGACGTCAGTAAACATTAGACTGGTCCAGCCTTGTATGGGGAGAAACAAGTTGTCGAATTCTACGGGGCATCGTATCGTATAATGTTATGTGGAATTGATCTTTGACATACCAACTGTTTTTGTTGCAACTCTGAGCTTAATCGGCCTTACCCAACTAATTTCCTGAACGAAGCAGTGACGGAGGTGTATTTTCCTATACATTTTAGGCGTAGAATTCGACAACCTTTTGTTTCCTGGGCCAGTCTAGAAAACATATTCAGAATTTCAAAATTTCATGTCTTACACTTTAGAATTACGTGCGTACGTCCAGTTGGCGGTCGTATATCGGATTCAACCTTCTACTTTTTGTCAACAAATGGAACCGAGAAATCAAGCTGCTCATTAGACAGGTATGAGATCTGCGACGTTAATAGATTTTGAAAACAAGACAAGAAAACAAGCAAGACCATGCTGAGGGTGGCTGGGTTCGATTCCCGGTGCCGGTCTAGGCAATTTTCGGATTGGAAATTGTCTCGACTTCCCTGGGCATAAAAGTATCATCGTGTTAGCCTCATGATATACGAATGCAAAAATGGTAACTTGGCTTAGAAACCTCGCAGTTAATAACTGTGGAAGTGCTTAATGAACACTAAGCTGCGAGGCGGCTCTGTCCCAGTGTGGGGATGTTATGCCAATAAGAAGAAGAAGAAGAAGATTTTGAAAAACAGTGAGTCGCCGTAGAAATATTGGCGACAGCGTGATGCTAAAAGCTGCCGTTCCGTTGGTGCCTGTAAATACCTTTCAACCCACACAAACTCAAAAACAATCAAAACAAATCAATTCCTAGAATATTTTAATGGGAAAATCGCAACGCTTGCTGCGATCGACAATTGCTCAATTTCGCTTATTTTTTTCCAGATTGTCGACAGCATTCCATTTCCGATAGGGGAACTGGGGGTAGAACGCCCACGTTAAGGAAAATGCCATTTTTATCAATGAAAACCACCATTTCAGCCAGTTTTCATCAGCGCATACTAAAGAACAGCATATCTGCGACTGACTACCGATGACAGATATCTAATTGTACATTTTATTGCACAGAAATTTGATTTTTAAAAAGCACCCGAAAAATATTGATTTTGAAACCATGCGGGGGGAGATGCGCCAGTGGATGGGTTAAAACGCGCATGTGTTTATCGTACTGATTTTCATTTTAATTGCCTACATTAAGGCAATGAACTGAATCAGCTGTTTAGGTCATACGAAATGAGCATGGGCGTACTGCCCCACACCGACCTCAAGTTTGAAGGCCCATCAAATCGTTTTAAGACCAATTTTGACGACGATTTCGTGTGGAACATAAAGAACACGAGTAAGCAGCATGGCTCATGAATGCATACCAATGAATAACAGCGATAGAAAGACTAAATTTCACCGAGCTAGAATTGCATCAAAACACGCAAAAATCATTTTTTCGAGTTTTTCATGTGTAACTAGAGAAAAATCATGAAATATATGTATCCAATGGCAATATTTTTCATTGATTCATCGTATAGACTATTTAAAATAATCACAATGGGGATATTTAACCTTATTCAGGGGTGGCGCGTTTTAACCCCTATGGGCGTGTTACCCCACTTCCCTACGGCTTTTCCAGACGACTAAAACCGATGCGGTCTCACGCGAGACAAAACGTGACGAGAAAACTTTCCTCCTTCAATGTGTGTCGCGTCGCATATACAGCTGGCTCGCACATCTTCGCCGGTATTGTTGACACTGATTACGGGACGGAGCTTGAGCTGCGCGCGCAATTCGGTTCGGTCCGGTATTCGGTCCCCGTATCTGCCGTGTGGTAGGCGTTGAGTATTTTTCCTCCTATAAACAACCGAGATTAGTCTTTCACCATACTGGTTTGCGTTTTCAAATGGCGATTAAAATTCATATGCGTTAAGTGCATAGCACCAGCCTCGAGATACTCCAGTCTTGCGGCGATTACGCCCTTGCTTCCTGACATTGGCAGACCAATTGAAATTCAAGAACGCTGTTTGCAATTGAAACTGCGATAAATTATTTTATAACCAATCGACACAAAAATGGAAACATTCCGAAATGTCATAGCAGGCGTCGAGCCGCTAACACGTGTATCGCATTCAGAAGGATTTTGATGCGCGAAATAGCGATCGCGGCGGCGCCATACTTTGATAAAAAGCAGAGCGTTTCGATCGAAAACGGACTGCAAACCGCAAACTTATCAGCCCTCCGAAGGCGCATGTATTTCTGATGTTTACATCATTACACTGCTGTGAGAGGCAAAATGTTGTCGTAGTAAGGGAAATTTTTTTACAAACTAACGGCTAGGCGCGTTGCTTGCTCGGGACTGAGGAATGCAAACTGCAGGGTGCGACAATCGTCGCTAGTCTTGGCGGCGATCACGGATCGAGGACGTGACTAAGAATGCAAAACAAGCCTTCCTTTGAGCCGTTTGACTTTGAGCTCATCGATCTGCATGCCGGTTACAGTGTTTCAGATGTAATCAGATTACATCGAAATTCTGAGAAAACTGAAACTTTGTATAGAAGGTTTGAAATTGTATTTGTTTACAACTCTTTGTCATAAGTGGCAAATTTCTTGTCGACAATAAACATGCGTTACTAAGCCATAAACAAAGACTATGATGATTCAACACGCCGATAACTAATCCATATTCATAATCCGTAGTTATCGTAGTTTCATCGGATTATTCACACTACACTTTACCCCGCGCTCGGTAGGGCATATAATCCTTCTGGTAGAATTTGACGCGTTGCCGGCGACGCCAAATGCAATAAAATTGCACAGTTTAGCACCTTTCGGCTGTCGGACTCGCCTGCCAATTGCGCATTTAGCATCAAACTACTAAAACTGAGCCGGCAGTCGCCAGCGGCAAAGAAGCGCCCATCGTTAGTTGGACTCGACTCATAGTGCGACTATCTGAATTTGTTATCCATCAACGCCTGCTTCGACGAGTTGGTGATGCTGCCGGGTAGATGCGGCACCTGTTGGTGGAATGTAAACAAACATGTGTCAGCTGTTTACCCCTCCCCGTGGTGGAATTGCGGAAATTCAAATGGCTCTCGTCGTAAACCATGCCCCGAGTAAACATAATCTGACACCAGCCAGCACCAGTCGAAGTTTGCGTTTCCCATCAATGGGCGCCTCATCGTTATGGAGGACACCACACGGGACCGATGCGATGGATGATAAATATGGTTGCAATTGTTTATTTGCGCACAATAATCGCCGATTCCGTAATGGTTCGTAATGTGTTTATTGACAAATTTAGTATCAGGCACGTAAGGCACACGCGAACACCCTCGTTTATTGGTGGTACTGGGAACTGCAGTGATGATCGTAAAAAGGGATGCATTTACGATGCAGAAATCATATTATGTGGGGCTCTTGTTCAAACACTTGCCTGCGATCAAAGCGCCTTTCTCTGAAAATAAAATCTAGCTCACTAGAACCGGTGTGAGTTTTGGGGGTATTCCAGAAAGCATGTCCTTGAGTTTTGGAAGATTTCGAGTTTTCAAAAAAAAACACACCTCGTTGTGTCCGTTAAGCCAGCATGAGAGGAAGTAGTCTTTTTTGATTTCTAGAATTCTTTCTGCAGGATTTTTGGCATTATATAAGAATTTAAGGATTATTTTCTATGTTCATATTCTTCTATTCCAGGGGCGTCTCGTGGACTTTTGCTACACCTGTTCTACCATGCTGATGAAAAGATATTCATCAATCTGAGGGGTTTCGAATGAAAGTTGTGCATTTAATCTAATATTACAACCTTTTCTTGTACAACTTAACCAAATATTAGAAAAAAAAAAACAATTTAAATAGAAAGGAATTACAAAACAATAAATAGCTTATTAATCACTTTTGTTACAGAAAAGTTTTAAATTTAGATGCACTTAAAATTTTAAACTCTCGCAAATCGTCTAAAATCTAACTTGGTAACAGTTGGCAATAACTGGATATTGCTCAGAATAGAGATCTTTCAAATCGGCTCATTCCACCATTCTGGGGGTATTAATGGGTCCCATCGCCGCTAATATTTAAACTCTCACATATTTTGTTGCTATGCAAGAAATGTAATTAACCATTATTAGTATAATAATTATAGTACATAATTAGTATATAATTATACAATTATTGTTTGATGCGACCCCAGATTGTGACGACCAATGAGTCAGATTTAGAAGCTGAAATGTGTTCCAGTTATTTAATTTTTTAAATTTAGTGAAAACTATACCTTTTTCTCTATGTTGATTGATTTTGAGTATTCGTAAAAAAGCATTATTCAATGTCTCTTTGAAAAACGCAAACATTAATTTAATATTGTTCTTGATGCATTGCATATTCATCAGGAGAAAAAAGAAAAACAAACTGTTTCCAATCATCGGAGTATGAACGAAAGCGTGCGCGGTGCGCCTTTCGGCAAAGCACAGCCCGACACTACGATCGAGTCTAACCGAAGGTACGTTGCGTCATTGATTGTTCGCGCAGCGCGTCGAACGGGTTTGACTCCTGCACGCATAGCAGAACGGGATGATGTGAGGAAACGGAGAAAGCTGGCAACGCTCACGCTGGTTCTCTGCGCGCGGAGAACGAGTGAGCATAACAAGGAGGAAATTATTTCAAATCATTTGTCATGGCGCAAAACTTTAAATTTGACTTCTGGCAGCGCTGCTGTTGGTTCTTCATTATGGATCGTACGACTGGCAAAAGCTTTCTATGTGATGGGGTGTGGTGTGTCGGAGAAACACACATTTAGCTGCAATTTGACTTGGCGTACATGTGGCGTTAACTTGATCTGCCTACGAAATATTTTGTTTCTTTAGATGTTTAGATGTTAAAACTCATTGGAAATATTACAATAAGCTTTGTTTAAAAAAATTACTGAGTAAATTATTTGCCTTAACAATTAATTGCCAATGCCCAAGACATTAATTTCCTGCTTCTGACCTAAAAATGGTTACCTGTTCCATGAACAGGTAGAACGTATGGACGAGTCGCCTCTGTTCTATTCTTCTATATTCCAAGAGAAGAGGATGAAAAGTGGTTTAACTAATGATGTCATTCTATTTTTGTTTGATGTCAACAAAGGAGGCAGATGTTCACAATGTTACATGTTTTGAAGACGTGCTCAAACGACTGGGAATTCTTCGCTTAACTGAAGAACATCAAAGAGGATCTGCAAACCCATTGATACTTGACTCCAAGGGAACGTTCCATGAGGGTGTATGAGATGCGGTTGACATTTTGCTCCGTTTTAATCGAGCTTCAAAAAAGTGCAAATTCCTAATTAGTGAAATTCGAGAATCACAAAAAATTCAACATCCTGTTTTACGAATGGATCAGTGACTGGAGACGAATGGATCAGTGACCTGAGACCCACGAGACCCGACCAGGGGAGCTTGAGCTTGAGCTTGATTGACTGCTCGTAGTTGCAACTCCATTATGACCAGATCAGCTGTTCTTGCACAGGGAACCAACAGATGTTTGCTTGGGACTAGCACACATCTTCAATGTACAAGTACTGGTGATCTCATTTGTTAGGTCATACTGGCGCCTGCCACGTCAGAATGCAAGTCAATGTAGGGAAGGGGAGGAAATGATGATGCAATCACTCGCCCACTGCAAGCCGAATATACCTCTGCACTTGCCACGAGTTCATGCGGAATTTGTTGGAATTTCTGGGTTAGGTTGGAGAGGCAGAGGTCTCTCTCTCTATAGTTCATTTCCAATTCTAGCAGATTACTGTTAGAATACTCAAGTTGAAGGTATAGGAATAGTAATGGAAACGGTATGGAAGTCCATTTCCAGTTCTAGCGATTGCTAGAACATGAGAAATAAAGAGAAAGATACAAAAGTAGGAGAATGGAACGGACCTGGGATTGAACCCACGATCTCCTGCGTATGAGGCAGAAGCAGTAGCCATATGACTACCAAGCCCGCTTCGAAACAAGAGAGGTCACGCACTGAACTGATTAATTTTATTACCGGCCGCGCAATGCAGAACACAATAACTCGGCCGACCACGCGATCGTTCTGCTGTCCGAAACAAGAGAGATCACGCACTGAACTCCCACGAGACCCGACCAGGGGAGATCGAAAAATTACATATCTATATTTTTGTTGTGACATGTTCCGATATTGTCTTATGCTTTTCTGCATATTGACCTGAATGACTCACGAAGTTTCACGAACAGTTTTCGAGGTTCGTTTTTCTAGTTTCTCTGCCTGTAGTTGATAGACAAGACCTATCTCGTCTCGAGGGGTAGCCTCACAGATTTCCATCACTGTTTTATGTAAACGGCAATAAATGTTGCTCATGGTTTTGACCAATTTATTGGGACAAATATGCGATTGTGGGCAGTATTAATGTTAAAAAAACACTAACTAGAACATACCCATAACAAACACACGACATCTATATACATTAAAAATAATTTCTGTCTGTCTGAACCTTATAGACTCGAAACTTCTGAACCGATCGGCGTGAAAATTTGTATGCAGAGGTTTTCGGGCCGGGGAAGGTTCTTCAGATGGTTGGAGACCCATCCCCGTTTTGGAAAGGGGGCTCCCATACAAATGAAACATCAATTTCTTCATAACTCGAGATCTAAGCGAAACGAGGTTCGTCAGGTCCGCTAGTGTTTTAATGTAAATTATCAAAATATTTGTAATTATCAAAATCATCAATGTAAATTATCAATGTAAAATATCAAAATATTTCTGGCTGTGCATTCTTATGTAACCTCAAGTTGAGATTTAATAAGGGTTGATTATTGCCATTGGCTTTCCGATAGATGAACAGATTTCGCGTAGGATAAACAATTAAACAAAGTAAGGAAATGCTAATATTTAACATATCCGAACTGTTTAGTAGAATAGAAGTTGTAAAGGTCACATCACTTTCTATGGTGCAGCCCGATCTATGTTTCTGATCACCTTACCCTACCCAACTAACAACACATTCTTCCCATGGTAATTGTGGAGATGCAGAGGTATTCTTGGTCTCTTGTAGCAACAATTACCACACATTACATTCCCTTCCTTTCCCAACTTACTGTAAGGACTTGGCAGGTGCCTTTATTGATCGACATGTGCGAGCTGCTGAAACGTGCATTTCGAGAAAAGCAACGTGCACTTCGGGTGTCCGAAAAGTTATCTGAAAGTGCAGACAATATTTCGGGGTGCTCAGAGAGGCCTGCGACGTTAACTGCGTCCGAAGTTCTAACTGTTGATGGTTTGTAGTGTTTGCTTGATTCGTTGCTCCTCGCCGTCCATCGGGGATAAACTAAGCGTCCCAATTACGCCAGACAGGAAACGCTTGCCTCTCACGGAGTCCTCCGGAGAAGCAGCGGCTTGATACCTTGCGCTTCTGTTTTTGGCAGGGGAAAAAGCGTCAAACTGGGGTGTTAACCAGTTCCAGTGTGGTAAAGACATCCGCACTGGTGGCGTCAACTACCGGGGGATCTGGATAGGTTCTTCTTGCTTGGCGAATTTCCGTAAAAATCAATTCCATTCCAATCCATCAATTTATGTCTATTTGTGGTCATTTGAATGCATTGCAGAAATTTTCTAGAAAAACATTTTTTTTCGATTTTGATTTTATTTTTCCAAAAAACAATGTTTTTTTAAATAATTCTGAAACGCAATGGCCAATTAAGCCAATTTTAAAAAGGAAACAACTAGATCGCATTCCGCATAAATTGCAACTTGTTGGAGATAGTTCCAAGTACCAAAAAGTGTGTCTTACATTTTAGTACACATACACACACATACAGACATACGGGCATCAGGTACTTTGTCCAAGGGCTTGACGACCCCTCCCTATGGCCACTGCGAGTTAGGGGGCCTGTCTAGGATATAAGAGGTTCGTCGTGAAGAGCGATAACGGTGCGCCAATAGTCGGCAAGCAGCAGCATAATACGGTGGAGATACGGTCGAGTGGCGTTCTGCAGAGCTTATATGCTCAAGGTGATGCGCAGTGACGAGAAGCTGGTGGACCTTGGGAAAGAGGTTCGCAGTATAAGGAGGACGAAAGTGGGCGAGATGATCCTTGTCTTAAAGAAGGACTCGCAGGCGAGCGGTACCTCATATGGAGCACTAGCCCAGGAGGTCCTAGGCGAAAGTGTAGAAGTGAAAGCTCTACATGACGAAGTGACCTAGGTAGGCCATGTAGCGAAGATGGCCATAAAGCGCACACGTGTGATAAAGCACCATCGTGTATGCTATGTGCGAGCAGGAAGCAGGAACACAACCACGCCATGGGTGGACCTGCGTGCCCGTTGAGTGGTTATACGAGAAAGCCGTGCAAGTAACGCAGCTCAACCTCAACCATTGTGCTGCCGTGCAGCAGTTGCTGAGGCAGTCGGTAACAGAATACGAGCAGATGACGAAGAGGTGGCGAGGGTGACGGTGGAGGAGCTAATGCTGGTGGCAAAGCCCTTCCACCCGAGCAAAGCACCTGGTCCGGACGGGATCCGGAACATAGCGTTAAAGGCAGCCATAATGACCAATCTGGACATGTTTAGGTCAGCCATGCAGAGGTGCCTGGACGAGCGGACATTCCCGGAAATATGGAAGAGACAGCGTTTGGTCCTGTTACCGAAACCGGGCAAGCCATCAGGAGACCCCTCAGCATACAGAATAATCTGTCTAATAAACTTTCGGAGAGGATGGTTCCATCGGATGTAAGCGACGCGGTATACATTACTGTGTAGTAATAACACTCGACGTGCAGAATGTATTAAACAGTACGTGCAGGATGGAGATCGCGAACTCGTTGCTTCGACTAGGAGTACCGGTAGGGCTGCACAAGATTTTGGGAAGCTACTTCCAGAATCGAGAATTGATCTACGAGACAGACGAAGGCTTGGTTGGGGCCCCCATCACGGCAGGCGTCCCGCAGGAATCAATTTTGGGTCCATTACTGTGGAACGTGATGTACGATGGCGTGCTGAGATTGAAGCTTCCGCCAGGAGTCAAGTTAGTGGGATTCGCCGATGACGTTACCATGACCGTGTAAGGAGAGTCCATCGAGGAGGTCGAATTGACTGCAACCTATTCGATCAGTCTAGTAGAACAGCGGTTCTCAACCTTTTTCTTGAGAGGTACCCCTTCGAACTCATGCATTAATTAAGCTACCCCCTCTTGAAAGTAGGCTTCCAATGCTCTTGAAAAAATAATTCCGAGCCTTTTGAAGGGAAGCTTTCGAGCCTATTGAAGGAGATTCTTAATTTCTTGAAAGTAGGCTTCCGCAGCTCTTGATAATAGGCTTCTAAGCCACTTGTAGACACGCTTTCTAGCCACTTAAAAAGAGGATTCTTTTGTATCTTGAAAGGACGCTTCTGAGCCTCTTAAAAGTATGCTTCCAAGTCTCTTGAAAGAAGAATTCCGAGCTTCTTGAAGGGAGACTTCCGATTCACTTGAAAGTAGGCTTCCGAGCCTCTTAAAAAGAGCCGTCCGAGCTTTTTGAAAGAAGGCTTCTGGCCCTCGTAAAAGGAGGCTTCCGAGCCTCTTGAAAGTATGCTTCCGCACCTCTTGATAAGAGGCTTCTGAGCCCCTTGTAGAGAGGATTTCGAGCGTCTTGAATGGTGGCTTTTGAGCTAGGCTTCCTTTGCTTTTTTAAAGGATGCTTCAGAAATTTTTGAAAGTATGCTTTCAACCCTCTTGGAAGAAGAACTCCGAGGTTCTTGAAGGGAGGCTTCTGGATTGCTTAAAACGAGGCTTCCAGGCCTCTCGAAAGGAGGCTTCCGAGCCTCTTGAAAAGAGCCTTTTGAAAAGAACCTTCCGAGCCTCTTGAATGAAGGCTTCCAAGTTTTTTGAAAAAACCCAACTTAATTCACCGAGTGGTGATACTGCCTTTCTCGCATTTAGCCAAGACACCAACCTTATATGGAACTTATATAGTTCGATTCTATTTTCTTAATAACTTTTAAACGCAATGGTCAATCGTTATCAAATTCAATAGTGATCAACAAGGCTTTGTCCCCTGTCGAATGCAACTTGTTGCGAGAAAATCGGTTAAGAATTACTATATGAAAAATTGGATAATGTTTTTCGTTTTTCGTGTGCACACACACACACACACACATACACACGGACAAACAGACATTTGTTTAGTTCGACGAGCTGAGTCGATTGGTATATAACATCATGGGTCTCCGAGACTTCTATAAAAAGTTCGATTTTGGAGTGAAATGATAGCCTTTCGGTACAACTTTGTTGTACGAGAAAGGCAAAAAGGCTTCCGACCCTCTTGAAAGGATCCTTCCGAGCTTTTTGAAAGAAGGCTTCCGAATCTCTTAAAACTAGGCTTCCGGGTCTCTTGGAAGAAGACAAAGGCCTCTTGAGGCTTCCGAACCTTTTGAAAGAATAAGGCTTCTGAACATCTTGAAAAGAGGCATTCGAGCTGCTCTGAAGAAGGCTTCCGAGAAGCGTAGAAGAATGCTTCTTATTCCCTTGCCACGAAGCAACCGAGCTTTTCTGAATAAAAGCCTTCATGCCTCTCAAACGGAGGCTTCCGAACCTTTAGATTCTAGATTTTAGTTCAAAAGCATGTTTCTAACATATTTTTCAACATTTTGTTTAGATCAGGTAGATTGCAATAAAGATTTTTTTTTAATTTGCTCATCAACGTTTTGTCTTATTGTTTTTTGTTAAACAACCCTTCATACGCTGTTCTGGTCTAGGAGGGCAGGGTTCAATTGGCTTTGATTTACTGATCGCCATGCATATTATGTACAAGACAAAGTTTTGAAATAAAATATACACAATTATCAAAACTTTTTCAATAAGCTCCGATTGGAATTGTAATACGTCCGCCATTATGCATTTTTGCCCGAGGTACCCGCTAGGGCCAGTGAAGGTACCCCCAGGAATACATGTACCCCATGTTGAGAACCGCTGCTGTAAAGATATTACAAGGCCTCTAAGAGCTGATCCAAGTCATAACAATGATGGGAACATCGCATGTCTTCATGTTGAATGTTTAGAATATCAATATTCGAACTTGATGACAGTTTGGATTGTCGTAGATAATCTGATAATGCTGTAAAGTGCCCATAATGGTATCATGATGTCTATATGAGCTTATTCAACTCATGATAATAATGCGGACATCGCATATCTTCCTGTTGATTTTCAGATCAAGATCTTAACTTGAGTACATTTGGATTGTTGTAGATTTTCCACAGACAAACAGACATAACACATTGAACATTTACTCATCAAATTCATCGTCGTTCAAACACTAACGACATCTGTTGATTTCAGTTAGTTGGGCAAATCACGAACCAGATGGCGATAGTGAGCAAACGTCAAACTTGAGCAAAAACGATGTGCGCGCCACGAGTGATCGATTGGCCAACTAATGATTATTTGAATTGACCAGTAAATCAGTGAACGATGAGAATTTGACGAGTGTTATGTCTGTTTGTCTGTGGATTTTCTATTACAACTATAAAGTGTCTATAATGTCATTATGACGTCCCAACGAACTGATCCAACTCATACGAATAGTGGGGAGTTCGCATATCTTCATGTTGTTTATTTAGAATATTAAGATCTGAAGTTGAGACACTTTGGATTGTCGTTGATATTCTGATAATGCTGGAAAGAGTCCATAATGGTATAATCATGTCCATGGGAGCTAATCCAACTCACAACGATGGTGAGGACATTGCCTTTCTTCATGGTAATTCTTTATAACATCAAGATCACAACTCGAGGACAGTTTGGATGCTCTAGACCATCGTTTCACCTAAAACCATACATGTTCAATATTTGTCCAGGACAGAACAGTAAATTTTGAACAACTTTGCTGAAGAAAGGTCCGCTCCATCTCTAAAAACCGAATTTTGACAGCTGGTTTCATTCTTGGTTTATGTATGACCCTTCCGTATTGAATAGGTTAAGGCTTTACGCCAAAACCATCGACAATTTTCGGAATTTCTGGTTTCCCGCTTCACCCGTTTACATGGGCGCTCTGCAGATTATACACCAGACGCCGAATGGAGTATCCCTCTCCAGTGGACTCGATCCTGGGCCAATCGCTTCCAGTCGCCCTGAACATTGAGCGCCCTCAGGTCCTCTTCAACTGCAAAAAGCCATCGTGTACGCGGCCTTCCACGAAGCCTGCGGCCTTTTTCGGGTTCTCTACTAAATATTTTCTTCGCTTGACGTTCTTACGGCATACGAACAACGTGACCAGCCCACCGTAGTCTGCCGTGCTGTATAAGCTTAATAATATCCAGCCCTTTATACACCTGGTACAATTCGTGATTCATTCGACGCCGCCAGATACCATTCTCTTGTTTACCGCCGAGTATTGTACGCAGCACCTTACGCTCAAACACTCCGAAAGCTCTCGAATCAGCCTCCTTTAACGTCCATGTCTCATGGCCATATAAAGCCACCGGAAGAATCAGAGTAGTATACAGCGCGAGTTTTGTTTTCGTTTGCAGACTACGGGACTTAAGCTGGTTACGAAGTCCGTAATAAGCCCTATTTGCAGCTGCAATACGCCTTTTCACCTCGCGGGTAACATCATTATCGCACGTCACTAATGTTCCAAGATACACTAATTCTTCTACCACTTCAAATTTTTCACCATCCAGCACCATTTCGCTACCACCACCACTAATGAACCCACGTTGATTGCCAGCGACCATGTACTTCGTTTTGCTGGTATTGATCGTGAGTCCAATCCTCGCTGTCTCCCTCTTAAAAGGCACAAAAGCCTCTTCCACGGCACGGCGATCAATTCCGATAATATCGACATCGTCCGAAAATCCCAGGAGCAATGCGATTTTGTGATAATGTTACCGCTTCTTTGCACACCAGCTCTCCTAATCGCTCCATCGAGCGCTATATTGAACAGTAGATTTGAACTGTCATTCGACTATATGCGTCGTTTTCTCTATTAACTTTGGGCGTGACTTAAAACGCAAGACAAATTTGAAATCCATATGAGAATGGTGAAGATATGACCCCAAAACAGGCATTAGATAATTTCATTTAAAATCGATAAAATTATGCACGAAGTATAAGATGCCCTTGTAATAAAATAGCAACTTTTATAATCATTCTACAACGTGGCGAAAAGAATTTCAAAAATTATCTAATTATATTTTTTGCAGATCCGATTTCCGTATGCGACTATCTGGCGCTTATTGTTGGCTGCAATTGAAAGTACATTTTTTAATTCGCAACAAAATACTTTTTTTCTATCAAAATTATCATTGAAATGTCAAAATAAATGTTCGAGTCTTAATTAATTTATAAAATTAATTATTCGGCGATATCTCATCTCATTTCTTCGAAGTGCTAGCGGCGATAACATACCATTCCCATATTTGATCAAGGTCTACTGCTGCGCTTCGTTATCTTCCTAAACAATACACAAGTTCGGCTGGGTGGGTGTCGCCTCCGATAGTGTTGGATGACTCAGGCAGAGAAAATTTAAATTTATTGCACTGTAGAGCAGAGCCTACTCTTTGCATAAACCAGCTTCGATTCAATACACTGCAAGAAAATAAAGCAAGCCATGCAATATTGTGCATGCACGTGGCTTCCTGTATGAGCTGAGACAGTATGCGACACGCAGGAGAATATAGTTATTTATATTCTTATTCTTTTTCGTGACACTACGCTGGTACCAGAACTTGTGCTACTTTCCTTGTTATAATACGAGTTAATACGTTTATACTAACTGAAGTGAAGAAATTATTCTAAAAACTTCTGTTTTGGATTACTATCCAGCTTAACACAGTTTATTTTTATTTTAGATTTTTAAGAAATACCATTTTGTGTGTGGTAAAATAATAAATATGGAAGTGGAGAATAATTACTCTAGAAGGATTTAGGTTTAAGTCAAGAATCGAACTCATCTTCTCCGGTTCGACAATTGCTTACATAAACAGGCTAAACAAAGTGAACATGAAGTGACCTTCATATTTAGTAGATCGCATAAAAGACTCTTTATACTGGAAGTTCCATGCTATAAATATCCGTTATTTATTCTCCAACTTTACGCCACACCGACTAAGCGCCACCGTACCACATCAAAGTGGAAGGAAGATGCTCCGGAAACAGGTCTGCTAGATAAATTCTCGTTCGTTCACTATCCTATCCACCTGTGTCTGTGTTCTTCCTCAGACGGAAGTGAAAGCTGATATGATGGTAGATAAATAAAGATTTATTTATTTGGGTCGTTTGCGGTTTACCTCACCTTTTGATATACGATAAGGATTAAGCATGCTAAATTGTTTTGAAAAACAATCACTAATAAATCGAAAATTTTAAATAATTACACCAGCATTTCAAACAAACAGAACTCATTATTCTAAGTTTTAATGAAGAAAGTAGAACCTTTTTTTCGCGTGTAACGAAGGGTTCCAATTCACTTTTCACAGTCACCGCCTACTGTGATTTGTATTCCTTTCAGATAGTTAATGCCCCATCAAACGGTCTTGCTAGTCAACCGTCGTAGGCCTACTCCCATATTGCTATTCAGATGGAATGTAATCGAGTATGACTACGGAAAACAACTTCGCTGCACCCGGCGGTGTGGCCGCCCCTCATATGCCCCAGTCGGTGTCAATGTTTATAAGTCAAGATCACGTTCATCGTGTTGCACTTGGCATCGTCGTCGCAGCTGCCGCCGCCGGGCTGGTGTCGGCAGTTGGTCGGTACCTTTTTCGCACGCCATTATGCGCTTCCCGGGAAAGCGAGATGCGATCGGCACCGACGACGACGAGCTGCACTTAATTTGCGACGACGGCCAAATAAGGCAAACGCCTGGGGGAGAAACCACATGTTTTGCGGTTTCTAAAAGTTAGACGCTGCTCAGGAAGTTGGAATATTGTCACAAAATATCGCACCTCTTCGGTTTAATCGAATTGAAAATCGTCGATTGAGACAGGCAACACCAGATGGGTAAACTTGCAATGGTTTCCGGTCACAATAAATACAAGCAAAGAGCAGCTACTGTGATCAGATTACTTTCTGTTTACTTCTAACTTCAATCCTGAGAATTCCAAAGAAATCTATGGATTTATTCGGAATTGCATTCTGCATGGAGTCATCAAAAGCATTACTAAATTTTGAGGCTTAATTGATTGGCATTCAGAAAGTCGAATAGAAAGAGATTCTGAATTTCAGCCCACGGTAAAAATATTAACTCAAATGGCATTTACATCATATATCACCAGAGTTTACGTTCCACCTATCTCAATTGAGCTAATTGACTCAACTCATCGTCAAGCGAGTGGATCCTAGAAGAAATTAATGCTACCGTAATTGTCTCGCTTCCTCAGCCGACGGATTCCGGATGTTGTGTGTCTGTCGACAGTCCATCCATTTGGTCGCAGTCGTCGTCCGGCTGGGGATAAACTGGGTTAAATGTCTGCCGCCGACGGCAATGGCCCGTTGGAGTTTTTAATCATTCTGCGGTGTACCTTCACAATTTATATCGCACAATCATTCAGCAATCGAAACGTGGCTGCGTTTGGAATGATGTTATTAAATTATTTCTTTCATTGCGGACAGAGTTGCGGCAATTCACTTTCTCGTTTCATGATTAAAAAGAAAAATCGAACTTTTTTTTCCAACCTGTGCGGTGGTTGCCATGGAGCGCCGACACACATGCACCACAACGCACGCTTTGATCATACACGTGGTTACCCGCAGCTTGACTCGCCTCGTTGATGGATGATAAAAACGAGTTGTGGAGTGACCTCGAACAGTATAACCGGCGCATGGCGGCCAACAGGCCATCATCGCCAGGAAAGAAAAAAAAAAGACTGTCAACAGATTTGCGTGACAGTTTAGAATAACTTCATTGTTTACGGTTCAATGATTTAATTAAATTATCCGTCAGTACGCGGGACGTGACACGATATAATTAAATTGCGCTCTTGTAACGAATGCGTTACCTATGGGAGTGGAGTGGAAGTCCTGTTTGGGGAATTTTACGGTTGGGCTTTCGACGGCACGGGTTTACGATATTCAACTCGCTTTTCTAGTCATTCGTGGATGTGATATCGATATTTGGGAATTTTCTACAGAACTTTAGAGATTTGCGGAAGGTAAGCGACATCCACTCTGCTTATTATTTTAGTTCTTAAAATAATGAGAGTGCAACGTTTTTAATGAGTAATGGTTAATAAGTTACTCTAGAAAGATGGCCTTCAAAATCTGAAGGAATTGAATGAGACAGTATAAGACGGAACAGATAAATTTCAACTTCTCTAAAAGTGCGAAAATAAAATAAGAATAAAACGACAAGGATAATTCTCAAGAAACAAGAAGAACTGTAGTTCTTATTAAGATGGGTTCGTCAGACGTCAGCGGTTTTAAAAATTTCCTTTCAACAATTTTTTAAGACAGAATAATGCGATGGCGGAGTTCATAATTGAATCTGTGGATTCGAACATCCGGGCATACGTTTACGATACAGAAAATTGGCTAGTATATGACCGGTTGTAGCAAAAGAACGAAGACCTTCGCGGCAATTGGACGATGCAAAAAAAGTGTGATAGCTGTGGAGAAGCCTCAGTACACGACAAGTATGTAAACTTCCGGCTCCTTAAGCACTCCTGTAAATGCGCATTCAACAAATGCTCATTTCTCCAGGAATTCCGGAAGTTCCTTCAGAAATTCTACCACAAGTTCTTCCAAGAATTCTACCGCAAGTTCTTCCAAGAATTCTACCGCAAGTTCCTCCGGAAGTTTCACCAGAAGTTCCCCCGGAAGCTTCACCAGAAGTTCTCCGGAAGCTCCACCAGAAGTTCCTCCGAAAGCTCCACCGGAAGTTCTTCCGGATGCTCCACTGGAAGTTCCTCCGGAAGCTCCACCGGAAGTTTCTCCGGAAGCTCCACCGAAAGTTCATTCGGAAGATCCTCCGAAGGCTCCTCCGGAATCTCCTCCGGAAGTTCCTCCAAAACTCCTCCGTAAGTTCCTCCGGAAGCTTCTCCGTAAGTTCCTCCAAAGCTCCTCCGGAAGCTTCTCCGTAAGTTCCTTCGGAAGGTCCTCCGGAAGCTCCTCCAGGAATTCCTCCGAAAATACCTCAAGCGATTCCACCGGAAGCTCTTCCGGAAGTCCTCCGGAAGCTTTTCCAGAAGTTCCTCCGGAAGCTTTTCCGGAAGCTCCTCCGGAAGCTTCTCCAGGTATTCCTCCGGAAGTTCTTCCAGAAATTCATCCGGAAGTTCCTACTGGAATTCGTCCGCTAGTGCTTATAAGAAAATTCCTCTATGAATTTCTCCAGAAATTCGTCCGAAAGTCCGAAAGAAAGCTCCTGAATTCCTTTAGGCATTTCTCTGGAAAACTGACCCCAAAACCCATTAGAAGATACTTATACAATTTTGCCGTGAATTCCTTCAGAATTTCGGAGGAATATTCCTTCTCCTTCTCCTTTTCCAGAGAATTACTCTTAAAATTCATTTGGTTTTTCTCCAGAAATTCCTTTAGGATTTCTTTCGGAAATTTCTCCGAGAACTCCTTTTAAAATTCCTCCAATATTTAGGGGATATGTAAAAAATACACATCATTCAATCAAACGCAAACAAATCTCGACATTTTTAAGAAAATATTGCTTTCAGTTGTAGAGACCAGCGTTTTCGACATCATACCGAAGCTAATTTAACGAGCAGCGGCATAGATCGGTGTGGCGATTTTTGTCTTTGTATCTATAAGAGAAAATATTTAACTTCTGCGAGAAATTTCGGATTTCCTCAAAATATCTCCAAATGACATTCCAATGATTTTTTTAAATTACGTATCACTCCAAAAACGAGCTCGGAATCCGTGATATGAAATTGTGATACGTTTTAACTTTTTGCCTGATCCCGTCGTGGGTTTTTGAAATCCCACTGAAACCTCGAGCGACTAAATCCAAGCGGATGGCCTCATATTGGACAAGAGTACGATATGCCATCCTTGGTAACCATTTGGAATAAAGCATTTTCAAGAGAGGAGACCGTCTTGAGACCTATTCTTGGAATTGTGATTAAAGTTGACGTAAGTGTAAACATGTCCATTGAAGATTTTTTTTGTTATCGTCGTCGAAGATGCTTACTTGTGCAAAAATTCAATCATACGGCAATTGCATTGTTGTAAGTGTTTGTTGCACGGAATCTGTGTCAAAAGGTCGAAGGTCAAGAAGTCGAAGGACAAAAGGTCGAAAGGACAAAATGTCGAAAGGACGGAAGGTCGAAATGACAAAAGGTCGAAAGGACAAAAGTTCGAAAGGATAAAAGTTCGAAAACAAAAGATCGAAAGGATAAAATTTCGAAAGGACAAAATGTCGGAAGGACAAAAGGTCGAAGGTCAAAAGGTCGAAAGTCAAAAAATTAAAAGAACAAAAGGTCGAAAGTCAAAAAATTGCCGAAATGACAAAAGGTCGAAGGAAAAGAAGGTCGAAAAAATAACAGAAGGTTAAATGAAAAACAGGTTAAAAAATCAATTTTTAAATCTTAACAATTAATATTACAAAAAAAATAGAAAAGTATTCCGTCCAAAGGCGGTCTTGGGCGTTAGAGGGTTACTAGTTGACTTCAAAATAAAACTCAAACGTTTACAAATCACGTTTTCATACCACTCCCTATTTTACAGCGTAACGTAACGGTTTTAATTTTAAAATTTCTTTGCTAAAACTTTAGAAAACATCTCAAGGAATCGTTTCGGAAATTCCTTTAGAGATGCAATTGGCATTATAAAATACTTTGCAGATTTCTTCTGAAGTTTTATGAATTTCTTTGGAAATTTGCTTTCGAAAATCTCTTTAAATTTTATTTCAGCTATTTTTTTTAAGAAACTTAAGAAAACTTCTTAAGGAAATGTTCCGGAAATATGTTTGGGAATTTCTTCAGTAAATCCTTCAGAACTTCTCACGAAAACTCCTTCAGGTAATGTGTTGATGCAAAAATATGAGATTGCTGGGTCCATGACGTTAGGCATAATTCCTTCTTTATGTCGTGGGCTGTTTTTCGGGCATTTTATGCATAACATCCTTTATGCTTATCGTCCTTATACCTGTTCGCGTGACCAACATCTAGTTTGCTTGGAACTAGCATCCTAGATACCGTTACTATAAGTGTCAAACGGCCGAGTTATAGCCTATTCTGATTATGCCATTTATGATCATAAATATCATGATATATAAAAACCTGATGCCATCCCCATAGGGTTTCTTACCCCATTCCCGGCCTAACATGCGTACGACTGCATTATTTAGTTGATATTTATGACAGGAAGCAACTTTTTCTGAAATTTGTAGGCTGTATAATACTGCATTGGGGTTCACTTCTGCTTAAAAAATAGCTATTCGTGCTAAATATCGTTCAAAGAAGCTTTTATTTGATTTAAATTAACGAGGTGCAGCACTCATTTCAGTCATAGCGATTCCCAATCCGGCATACAAAAAACCAGTTCCCGGCCTAAGCAAAATTTCACTCAATCTCTCAACATTTTACTATCATTCTCTCTCGGGACGGTAGAAAATGCGATGTAAACAAAAATATGCACGTTCCACGACAACAAGATGCCAGATGGTATTATTCATAATCATTTTTATTTGGTTGAGAAAATATATAAACTCATCCAAATTTCTTCCAAATACTTTAAAACAATATTTATTTCACCTTTTGAAATCGAGAGAACTATAAATAACATGATAACGTCAATGTATTAGACAATTTTCCTATTAACGATGAAGGATCATTTTTATAATCCTGGCCTTTTGGCAGCACGGTGCGGCTAGAAGTTCTTGGGCCGAGGTGAATTTTTGTTCGGTTTGTGAATACATTTTAAAATGTATTCTAGTATGTTTAAATAAGTTCTAGTGAAACAAACAAATAAGAATAATTGAAGTGCGGGTGTTTAGAATTATGGTGTGGTGATTAACAGCTTCATGCAATGGTTGTATCGAGCACTGTGACGATTTTCAGGTAGGTGTTTATTCGATAATACCGTTTTGTAAAAGTGGAAAGAATCACTCCGGCTCAGTGGTGTGGCATCGGAGAGTGAAATTTTGAATTCTACATTTTTATTTTCTACAATTGAATCAATTAGGAGTAAAACAAGTGATAGAAAAATATTGAGTATTGTGAAAAATAAATGGGAGACTTTTTAAAAATTATCAACCATAAACCTACGACTTCCAAACAGTTTAAATCATTTATTTTCTGTGCAGTGAGCCGGGAACCGGGTCCATAGGCCCAAGTAGTGATTTACCCTATATTCAATTTTCGTTCTCCGCTTTAACACGGTATTTATTACGATAAATAATCTAATCCTAATCTGAATATGCTAATATTTAGGCTTATTGGAGCATATTTTGGCAAAATTATTTCAATGGTTACAGCTTTACTGTAAAACCTTCGGAAAATGTTTTTTTTTTAATTCCTTGGGATTTTTTAGGAACTCATTCAGAAGTATCTTGAGGAAAACTTTTAAAAACACCTGGAGGAGTTTTTTTTCGGATATTTTGCTTTAAGGAATTTTTTGGAAGTACTTCGAGAATACCTTCAGAAACTCCTTTGAAAAATTCATTCGTGAATCCTTCGGCTATTCTTTCAAGAATTCCTTTAGCAAAAATCCTTCACAAATCACTCCACACTTTTTTTTTGAAAATCCCTTCAGTTTCCCTTCCGGGAATTTCTTAAAGAAACCATACGAAAAATCGTCCGGAAATTCGTTGACATTTCTCCGGGAATTATTTTCGGTTTTTATCTTGGAAATTCCTCCAGAAATAATTTAGAAAATTGCTAATCATTCCTATGAACACTCTTTTTTTAGTGATTTCTTTGAACAATTCCTTGGAAAACTGATCCCGAAATTCCTTCGAAAGTTCCTTCTGGAATTGCTGTGAAAAATCCTAACTAATTTAGTATTTTGACGTAGGACTACGTCTCATTTCATTCATTTATTTAGTTAACATCTAAACAGATAACACTGAATCAACAATTTGACGCCACAATGCACGGTTCGAGGCCGCATCTCTCCATCCTCGGATACGCCCCACGCTCGCCACGTCGGACTACGTCTGTGTTGCTATATTGGGGTACACTTTAAGATTGCGAAAATCGGGGACCGTCACGAAAATATGATAGACTTTGAACTTTAATATCTAAGCCGTTTCTCGATGGATTTTCATTTTTTTTTTGGACCATTCGATCAAGGATGAGTCAACGCTTCTTTGTATTTATTCGAAAGTACTGATTTTTAACTATTTATTATCGATAATTGATAAAAAGTTTAGAAATAGGTCAACCAACCAATCACGTACATGCATCACTAGCACAGACATCAAAAATCAATCACTTGCGGGTTTGGATCTAATCCTCAGTTTGAACAAGGTTTCACGCAGAGCAGACGCATCAAAGCGATCGCGGATACAGCATCACGGAGGCGCTAATAACATTTTCAAAGGAAATCCATCGCATTGGTGGTGGTGCTCGATGTGTTGCTGCAGATCATTCAACCTCAACGAACCAGCATTTCATATGAAGAAAAGGTTGACTATAAAAATAGCACTGTGGCGATCCCGCACCGCCAGTGCTGATGCTGAAAAATTATTACAAATTGTGGTGTAAGTTAGTTGGAAAGGAGCATTGGGAAAAAAATTGGTTCTTCTAAGGACCAACATTTTATGAAAAGAAAGAGTTAATTTCGAAAATGGACTGTTTCGGTGGCATCGGGTTTGGCGTGGTAGCTTGGTTGCTGTTAATGATCTCCCTCCGACGCGCTATCAAATTCGCTATTTACGATTGAGTTTTAAGAAAGTTTATTTCGGTGAACGTCGCTCGGACAGAAAGATGCGGAAAGATAATGTTTTGTAATATGATAAACTTCGTCTTGAGTCAAATTTCTGTTGTCATTCCTCGCAACAATACGCATCTTAGATAACCAACATATCATAACCAAATTCAGAATCTTGAGAGAAAGTTTCATTGGATTCCTAGAATTTGTCATTCTCCGAACGGTCCGTTGTCCGTTGCGGAATCCCGTTCGAAATGACTCGCGCGCACCGAAAAGCAGCTTTCTTATATCTAATGAAGTAATTCCATTAGCCCCGCCCCTTCATTATCGTTATGAGTGCACATTATATTTACACCCATGTCAGATCACAAAGGGGCGGGGCTAAAGGGCTTAATTTATTAAATACAAGAAAGCTGCTATTCGGCGCGCGCGAGCCATTTTGATCGGGATTCCATAGAAAGCGGTTCGACATTCGATGCAGCGGAGCGGACACAGCAGCACGAAGGAGTGGGTGGCAGTGTGGCAATGCTGAAAAATTATTTCAACCTTTGGAGGCTTAGCGAAAAATCAAGTGGTGGTCAGACAGTTGCAACGCAAGGTGTCGACAAGCGATTGAATGCAGTTAGTTATTGGAATGGGAATTGGGAAAAAAATTGGTTAAGAGTTAATTGCGAAAATGGACTGTTTCGGTGGCATCAGGTTTGGCGTGGTAGCTTGGTTGCTGTTAATGATTCCTTCCATTAAAATTTACTGCATCATCTCCCTCCGACGCGCTATCAAATTCGCTATTTACGATTGAGCTTTGCACTTTGAAGAAAATTTATTTCGGATAGTCGGATCAACCTTCTTTTGTATAAAATGGTGGCTTTTGTATAAAATCAATGAAGACGCCAGCTCAGTGGAAACTTTCTACATACAAAATATCGATTAATCCGAGCGAAAATATCGATTCCCGATATATCGTATCGGTATCGCCCATTCCTATTTTACGCAGAGCGGATGCAGCGGAGCGAACACAGCAGCAAGGAGGCGCTCTGGTAGCATTTTCAATGAAAAATCATCGAATTGGTGGTGGAAGTCTGCATTGGTGGTCGTCATTCAACCTGAACAACAAATCAAAATCTTGTGAGGAAATTCCATTTGACTGCTACTGACGCCATCCATTTGAACAAACTCATTGCATCATCTCCCTCCGACGCGCGCTTGTGGTTGTGCTACCAAAGGGCAACTTTCTGTCGTCGCCATACGATGATAGCCCGGAAAAAAATCGATATCATTTCTAATGACTAACGAAACAAAACCAAAGAATCGTGCCAAAAAATTTCACTTTCCGTCGACGATGGCCAAATCGATGAAGACGCCACCTTAGTTAAAAATGACGTTTAGCTGCCTTAGTTTTTCAAATGGCGCATTATTAAAAACAATTTTTCCAACGGTCAAAACCTCTTCTTGGATAAATAGTTTAAGTCCTGAAAAGGACTGTTTGTAATTTATTCTTCAAGTCCCGCTCACTTTGCCACCAGCGCTTTAGAAAAAGATGCATGTACGCTTCCATCGCCGGCGGAAGGCGAACGTTGCAAATTAATATATTTGTGTTTGGTTTCGCGCCACCCCCGATTCTGCTTATTTTTCCTTTATTCCGGATATTTTTGAGCATAATTTCTTCTAGGATTCTGATGATATCCACTGAAAGAGTGGCTTCAGTGGCGATGCGGCCGATGAGTCGTTCCTTTTCCAAGGCTGGTTCATCCAACTGGGAGCTACTTTCAGTTGCTTGATTCGGTTGACCTCCGAGCAGTTTGCACAATGCTAATAAATTGATACAAATTATGATGAAAAATACCCTCCATTTCGTATAGCTACGTAGTCCTACGTCACCTTTGCGTACAACCCGATTGGGCTGCACCTTTGAGTTTTTTAATATATTCCTAAAGAACATTCGAGGGAATACTCAAAAGAATTTACAAAGCAATCCCTAATTGATTTCCCGAATAAATTCCTAGATTTCACCAAGAATGGCTTCGGAAATTCTCCAGGATTTTTTTGGTAGAAGCATAAGTACTAGAACGCTAGTGGCGCTGTAGTCAATTAAATGATTTTTCCAAATTATGCTTCAACAAGCTTAAATTGGCCATTACACAGGGGAACAAAATTTAACCTTTTGCGGGTCCTCAGAACCAATTGATGTATCTTCAGTAGATTTTGGCTCGCTGAATCCGAATCTGTCCTCAGATATGCTCTAACACGTCCAAATTTTGAGATATAGCTAGATGAAAACCTCTAATTTGAAGAAATTGGCATTCTTCGAAGGACTTTCATGTAGTTAATCATGCAAATGAAACCACAGTTTTGAAGTTTGTTCTGCGATTACATTTACCCTTTCTGGATACTTTGTCGTCTCAATTAATTTTTAGGCGAGGGAAGGTCGGCGGGTCGGCTTGTTTAAGATAAACATAATGTTCTACGAATCCAAGGATATTTCTGTAATGTAATTCGTGTTTGGCCGTCGCTACAAGGTATCGCATCACTCATTTTGCTTCCGTGCAATCCTTTTCGCTTGGGGAACTAACATTGCGGCTTTATATTCACTGCAACGTAGAGCAATCCGCCAATTAAACTCAGGTATGAATTAATATTGAGCAAAAGATCACTCTCCTCCTCCTTTGCTCGAAGGTAGCCCGGTTCCATATGTATGGCTGATGGTTTCGCCTTGTCAAGGCCAAAACGTTCAAAAACTCTGATATGCTTGACATCAGGTTTCTTACCCCACCAGGCCAGGGACATCAGAGCATTAAAAAGTTGGAATAAATTAAGGCCATTACAAATATTTAATTAGCATTATGTCCTATTGGTCTCCGGAAGGTCAAAGGGGGAATAATAGAAAATAAATTCAACAAAATTATCCGAATTTTATTTTGTTGCCCCTTCAAAATATTATTTTTGGGCAAAAAAAATCTGACAGTAGGGGGAGACATAATTGTTTTTAAATATTTGTATCGGCCTAACATTTTCGGGCAGCAGGGACTATGTCCAAGGGCTTGACGATCCCTCCCCAGGCCATCTGCGAGTTGTGGGGCTTGCCTAGGATGTGGTGGGGTTTGACAGTGGGCCCTGTTAAACCTCTATAAAAAGCTGCATGTATCCGCAAGTAGGCTCCACCAAAGCGACATTGTGCCGCTCAAAGCGCACAAGCCCAAGTCCTGGTGTTAGGTGGGACGCTAAACAGCCCTGACACGACGGCCCTCCGACGAGACAGGAGGTTTGCGCAGGCCCAATAAGCCGCCTAGAAAACCAATCATTACGAACAATATAAGAGATAATGCGACTCGATATAATCGGCAAAGACCTAGGCGACGAATACAGGATCACGATTGGAAGCTTGGAACATGGAATTGCAAGTCGCTAGGTTTCGCAGGTTGCGACAGGATGATCTACGATGAATTACATCCCGCAACTTCGACGTCGTGGCGCTGCAGGAGATTTGCTGGACAGGACAGAAAGTGTGGAAAAGCGGGCATCGAGCGGCTACCTTCTACCAAAGTTGTGGCACCACCAACGAGCTGGGAACCGGCTTCATAGTGCTGGGTAAGATGCGCCAACGCGTGATTGGGTGGCAGCCAATCAACGCAAGGATGTGCAAGCTGAGGATTAAAGGCCGTTTCTTCAACTATAGCATCATCAACGTGCACTGCCCACACGAAGGGAGACCCGACGACGAGAAAGAAGCGTTCTACGCACAGCTGGAGAAGATATACGATGGATGCCCACTGCGGGACGTCAAAATCGTCATCGGTGACATGAACGCACAGGTAGGAAGGGAGGAAATGTATACACCGGTCAACGGACAAGATAGTCTGCACACCGTATCGAATGACAACGGCCAACGATGCATAAACTTCGCAGCCTCCCGCGGAATGGTAGTCCGAAGCACCTTCTTTCCCCGCAAAAATATCCACAAGGCCACATGGAGATCACCTAACCAAGAAACGGAAAACCAAATCGACCACGTTCTAATCGACGGTAAATTCTTCTCCGACATCACGAACTTCCGCACTTACCGCAGTGCGAATATTGAATCCGACCACTACCTCGTTGCAGTATGCCTGCGCTCAAAACTCTCGACGGTGTACAACACGCGTCGAAGTCGGACGCCGCGGCTTAACATTGGGCGGCTACAAGACGGTAGACTAGCCCAAGAATACGCGCAGCAGCTGGAAGTGGCACTCCCTGGAAGTGGCACGGAAGAGCAGCTAGGCACAGCATCTCTTGAAGATGGCTGGAGAGATATTCGATCCGCCATTGGAAGCACCGCAACCGCTGCACTAGGCACGGTGGCTCCGGATCAGAGAAACGACTGGTATGCCGGCGAATGTGAGCAGTTAGTGGAAGAGAAGAATGCAGCATGGGCGAGATTGCTGCAACACCGCACGAGGGCGAACGAGGCACGATATAAACAGGCGCGGAACAGACAAAACTCGATTTTCCGGAGGAAAAAGCGCCAGCAGGAAGATCGAGACCGTGAAGAAACGGAGCAACTGTACCGCGCTAATAACACACGAAAGTTCTATGAGAAGTTAAACCGTTCACGTAAGGGCCACGTGCCACAGCCCGATATGTGTAAGGACATAAACGGGAACCTTCTTACGAACGAGCGTGAGGTGATCCAAAGGTGGCGGCAGCACTACGAAGAACACCTGAATGGCGATGTGGCAGACGAAGATGGCGGTATGGTGATGGACCTGGGAGAACGCGCGCAGGACTTAATTCTACCGGCTCCGGATCTCCAGGAAATCCAGGAGGAGATTGGCCGGCTCAAGAACAACAAAGCCCCTGGGGTTGACCAACTACCAGGAGAGCTATTTAAACACGGTGGTCAGGCACTGGCTAGAGCGCTGCACTGGGTCATTACCAAGATTTGGGAGGAGGAAGTTTTGCCGCAGGAGTGGATGGAAGGTGTCGTGTGTCCCATCTACAAAAAGGGCGATAAGCTGGATTGTAGCAACTACCGCGCAATCACATTGCTGAACGCCGCCTACAAGGTACTCTCCCAAATTTTATGCCGTCGACTAGCACCAACTGCAAGGGAGTTCGTGGGGCAGTACCAGGCGGGTTTTATGGGCGAACGCTCCACCACGGACCAGGTGTTTGCCATTCGCCAAGTACTGCAGAAATGCCGCGAATACAACGTGCCCACACATCATCTATTTATCGACTTCAAAGCCGCATATGATACAATCGATCGGGACCAGCTATGGCAGCTAATGCACGAACACGGTTTTCCGGATAAACTGACACGGTTGATCAAAGCGACGATGGATCGGGTGATGTGCGTAGTTCGAGTTTCAGGGCATTCTCGAGTCCCTTCGAAACCCGCAGAGGGTTACGGCAAGGTGATGGTCTTTCGTGTTTGCTATTCAACATCGCTTTGGAAGGTGTAATACGAAGAGCAGGGATTAACACGAGTGGTACAATTTTCAATAAGTCCGTCCAGCTATTTGGTTTCGCCGACGACATAGATATTATGGCACGTAACTTTGAGAAGATGGAGGAAGCCTACATCAGACTGAAGAGGGAAGCTAAGCGGATCGGACTAGTCATCAACACGTCGAAGACGAAGTACATGATAGGAAGAGGTTCAAGAGAAGACAATGTGAGCCACCCACCGCGAGTTTGCATCGGTGGTGACGAAATCGAGGTGGTAGAAGAATTTGTGTACTTGGGCTCACTGGTGACTGCCGAAAATGACACCAGCAGAGAAATTCGGAGACGCATAGTGGCTGGAAATCGTACGTACTTTGGACTCCGCAAGACGCTCCGATCGAATAGAGTTCGCCGCCGTACCAAACTGACAATCTACAAAACGCTAATTAGACCGGTAGTCCTCTACGGACACGAGACCTGGACGATGCTCGTGGAGGACCAACGCGCACTTGGAGTTTTCGAAAGGAAAGTGCTGCGTACCATCTATGGTGGGGTGCAGATGGCGGACGGTACGTGGAGGAGGCGAATGAACCACGAATTGCATCAGCTGTTGGGAGAACCATCCATCGTTCACACCGCGAAAATCGGACGACTGCGATGGGCCGGGCACGTAGCCAGAATGTCGGACAGTAACCCGGTGAAAATGGTTCTCGACAACGATCCGACGGGCACAAGAAGGCGAGGTGCGCAGCGGGCAAGGTGGATCGATCAGGTGGAAGATGACTTGCGGACCCTCCGTAGACTGCGTGGTTGGCGACGTGTAGCCATGAACCGAGCCGAATGGAGAAGACTCTTATATACCGCACAGGCCACTTCGGCCTTAGTCTGAATAAATAATAATAAAAAAATAATAATCGGCCTAACATACAACGACAAATTTCTATAATATATCTGTTCCGTCTTTCCGCCACTTCATTTAGCAGTGAACTCAGCATGAATCTTTTCCTCTCGGTAATATGTCATCACCCGCTCGCTTGAGTATTTCCCTTTTCGGTCGGATCTGATCCGCTTGGGGTATCGTCCAAATCAAGATAAATACACCACTAGGTGTTCCAATCTGCCAAATTCACAATTCAGCCATCTTGGATTTAGTAGCCAGCCGGTTTGTTTATGTTTTGCGCCGAAAATGAATTTTTCACCCCCGCCTTCCTCTCGTCCATAAACTGGGCAGATTGAAACACCTAGCTGTGTATTCATCTTGGTCCAAATTGTGTTTTTACGTATGCCGAAAATTCTATTATTTTGCCTGGTATATCAGACTTAATTTTCAACAGAAAAATCGTGCAGTATCGGCTGTAATCATCTACGAGTGTAAGGATGTAGCGTTTCTCACTCCTTCCCATCTTTCCATCTCCTCGATGAACTTCACCGTTACATACTAAAGCTTGGTCACTACATTGCCTGATGCGGTATAAATTTCTTGATGTTACAGCTTCTGCGATTGTCTTGTCACTGACCAGTATCAAGCACTTCGTTTCGTCGAATTTTATAGTTCAGCTTTTCTTGTAGTGAGAACAGGACGGGACTGCAAATTTGCTGCTAACTTTGGCACGTAGAATACTCCATCGCTACACTTGATAACTCCGCTGCCAGATCCCTCAACTGTAAGAATCCTTTCATCAGCTAGTTCAACGCTTCCGGTTGCAGGAACCATTTTATCAAAGAATTTACGGCTTGACGTCATATGACAACTGGCTCCAAAATCAGCAATCCGGTCTTCCGAATTATGTCCAAAAGAAAGTTAGAAAAAAACTCAGGTAAATAGACCGTCGAGGGTAAGTCGGGTTTTCTTTCTGTCTGAACTACGAAGACAGTAGTAGTGCGTAGTAGTAAAGTTAAATTGAAATTAAATTACAGAATAAAATTTGCATGCTTATGCAGTGAACTGGTGCTCTCTTAAGGAGAAATAGCGTGGTATTGTGAAAGTAGTGTAAAACCTTAAATCTATAGTACGGTTAGTTGAAGAAAATAGTACGGAGTGATTTTATTGTAAACTATTGTATCTTTTGTTAGCATAGTGATTACAACAATAGCACCTCTAAGAAAGTCCACCTTCAATAGGTGTGAATTATTAGAAGAAAAGGTAAATTGTTTGTTGAAGATAGATGGAGAGAGTGGTGTGAAACGCGCTATGGAGAGACAATTTGTGACAATTTGGTGTATTAATTGTTGCGGGACAGTCCCGAGCCTGCTTCCGGGCCTTTTCTTTTTCTTTCTTTTCCAGTCCTCCCGACGGATATTATACTCCGCAGTGCCATCCATAAAGCCGGATTAAATCCAGTGGCGAGTATAGTGCCAGTTCGGAGGTAAGGCATGGTGAATCTGGGACTGGAATCGATCGGCAACCGCCAATCCAAGCCGACATCGCGCCCACCTGCTCGTAGATTCGATCACCTCGATATACATTGCTGGGGCAACCGCCGTCACCATCCGCCATCGTTCCCATTGCACTATGGTCCAGGATACAGATTTACGCGGAAAGATGCATTTTACGCCAAAACTATATTTTTTAGAAAAAACTGTTGTTCTACAAAATTGTTCGAAATAGTAAGGCCATCATTATGGTGCTACCAAAAAATAGGGTGGCCCATCAATAAAAAAAATTAAATTTTTTTTTCTCGGAATGTTGACATGTTATGTTCTACAAAGTTGTAGCGCAGATTATTCCAATCAATTTTGCTAAAAAAAACTTTTTCTGTAACACTTAAGTTGGCTGAATTAGAGCAATTTTACCTAATTGGATTAGGGTGTACCTAAAAAAAACAGTATTTTTAATTAGGTGACTTTTAGAGCTCAAAAAATACAACTTTTGGGTAAATATGCTCAATATCTTTTTCCGATCAAAAGTTATATTCGTTTTTCTGTCAAAATTACATTTTTTTCATAAGTTGATATCTCCAGTTAGGGCAGACCAAAAAAATATGTTTACACGGCATTTGAAAGATATATTAATATTCTTTATTATGTCAAAAAATTGGGGATATGTTATTTTTTTATCTCAAGTTTTACCAATTTTACTAAAATCATGTTTTTTCAAATAAATTGATATAACTCGACAACGGAAGAAGATACAGACGATATTCTTATAGAAAAACACGGGTTTTGAAAAGCCCCAAAAGTCTTTGATCGGAAAAAGATATTGTGCATATCAAAAGTTGTATTTTTTTGAGCTCTAAAAGTCACCTGAAGTTGACTTTTTCGAGAAATCTGAAACAAAAAAATTAGATCAAAAATACTGTTTTTTTGAGGTACACCCTAATCCAATTAGGTAAAATTGCTCTAAATCAGCCAACTTAAGAGCTACAGAAAAAGTTTTTTTAGAAAAATTGATTGGAATTAGCTGCGCTACAACTTTGTAGAACATAACATGTCAATATTCTGAGAAATAAAAAAAATATTTTCTATTTTTTTTATATGATGGGCCACCCTATTTTTTGGTAGAACCATAATGATAGCCTTACTATTTCGAACAATTTTGTAGAACAACAGTTTTTTTCTAAAAAATATAGTTTTGGCGCAAAATTCATCTTTCCGCATAAATCTGTATCCTGGACCATAGTGCATCCAAGCTCGAAAGCAGCATGATCGCGCCGGCTTGTGACCGGAAATCCTCGTTATCGTCAACGTTATCACCGCCACCAATAATGCTAGCCAACGAGATCATCGCCACCGACCACCATCTGCAGTAAAAAGCGCAAGTACACCATTGTATCTCTATTGAAAATGCCCAAGGGGCGAATAAATTAATAATGTTAAGATCACTTCTGACGTAATCCAATTTTCAAAGTACTTTGAAAATTTGATTCCGTCAGGAGTGACCTTAAGATGAAAACTGGTGGTCAGGTTATTTAAGAAAGAGCTGCACTCCCTCATTGCATATGTATTGCTTGTTCCGCTTACGTACCTGACAGGGGTATTCAAGCCTTTGTCTTGGTAGTCCACTTCAAGAAGACACCTTTCTCGAATTTATTCCACCTTGGTCAAGAGAACCGGCTTCCCCTTCTCCGCAAGGTTTTTCAGCTTTCATTGCTCCTGCTAAAGGTAAGTGAAGAGTGGGGCAGTGGGTAAAACGGTGCTATATAATTAAACGACCCAGTGCTCGACAATTTCCCACCCATAACTCCTTCTGAGCAGCCAAGAGGCTTACAAGCCTTTGCATCACCTTCTGTCCACGCTTCAGGTAAATATACCTTCAGCCTGACCTTCTACCGGAGCTAGCTGGTGACTCGTTCTTAATATACGTCCACGGTCCCTCTCGTATCAGCAGTGCTTCTGTTCTTAACTTCCACAACTCATAATTTGACGCTTCTTAGATCCATATCTATCGCAGAATAAGCTCTAACATTCAATAGATAAATACTGTGCTCAGACCCATAACCTGTTGCAGAGCATACATAAAATACGTATGAAAGGTTTTGTTGTAAGAAATGGACAAATATATTAGAAAAAATAATAATAAAGTTGGATTCTAGCAAACGTTACTAAACACCCGGTATCTTGGATCGCTCGTTCAGCTAACAATTCCGACTCAATTTCTACAGGGTTTATAGGGTACAATGCCAAGTAGTGGACCCCAGGTAGCGGAATTTAGCTCTTCCTGGCATAATGAATGGAAATTTTCAACATATTAATTTCGCGTGATTTCAAATATCAAGCTTTGCATATCGCATTCACGATACATATATAAAACACTCAAATCCACGACGTTATTCGTTGAAATTAAGATTTCAAAGTCTGACTGAATCTGCCCTATAAAAGACCCCCTATTTTTACTTTCTATAGCATTTCCAATGCATGTAATCAAATCATTATAATGTAAGGTAGATTCTTTCGGTGGAATATCATAGAAAAATGTTTATATTATGCTGCAATAATAACTGGAGGGTCTACTAGTGGTTAGGGGTACACTATTGAATATTATACCCTATTTATCTCTACGTTTATATTTTGAGCCTTACAAACGGATGGTCATGGGTTCGATTCCCAGCCCCTCCGCAAAACCCTCGTCAGCCGCCGGATTCGCAGCCCATACGATGGCGTTTGGGGTACGCGCCTTACCGTCACGGCTGCCTGATGACGACTGACAACTTGTTCTGCTCGGAGGCATTCCTCCAAGTTGGAGTCCAACGTTACCCGTATAAATGGCAACCGAATAATGCAACGATCATTGGATGCACGACATGGAGAAACGGACACAATGGACTCACTCACAGAAAGAGAAAAAAAAACAAATATTTTAAATATCAGTAATATTGGATGAGTTTTCTCAACAACAGGTACAATTAAAAAAAAAACTATAACGAGATTTCCAGGAACACATTCTTATACCGTTTTGATTCATATTCCGAACACTTAAGTACATTTTTTACTTCGGAGGTTCTTATGGCATATGAATTTAAATATTTTATTAAATCAATAGTTTCCATCGAGTAGCGAAAGAAAAGAACTTACATATAAGCGCTTGATAATCATATTTTATTGATTGTAACTATCAATGCTGAATGATGTTATTCTCTCAAACTGTGTCCCAAATGCCGGACACGTATAATAAAAATTGCCCCAAAATTCGAACACCACCTTATTAAATCAGGGTGTCTACTCATCTGTAAAAACAAAATTCCCTGATTTTTCCAGGTATTTTACATTAATTTCCAGGCAAAAACAAACGTGCCATATATAGATTTTAGCAGCAAAATAATCAATTCAAAAAAGTAAATATTGCGAAAAATATTATTTTAAAGAATATTTTGGTGGCTTCACAAAACAATGTTGTAAATTATTTAAGAAATTCCTCCAGGAATTCCTTCGCAAGTTCACCCAGAAATTGCTTCAGCCATTCAATCAAAATTCCTTTAGGAATCACATACGAAATTCCTCCAGGTATTCCTTTGAAAATTTCTCCATAGATTCCATTGGAAAATACTCCGGATTTTAAGAATTGCTTCAGAACTTCCTCCAGGGTTTAATTTGAAAATTTCTTTGCTAAAACTTCTTTAGAGATGCATTTGGCGATAGCTTAACAATTTTTTTTTATTCCTTTAGGTGTTTGTTCGTAAATGTCTTGTGAAAATCCCTCGGAAATACCTTTATAAAATACTTTGCAGATTTCTTCAGATATTCTTCTGATTTTTTTAGGAATTTCTTTGGAAACTTGGTTAAGAATTCTTTCGGCAATCTCTTTGAATTTTATTTCAGCTGTTTTTTTTTAAACTTCTTAAGGAAATGTTTCGGAAATGTGTTTGGGAATTTTTTCAGGAAATCCTACGGTCGTTCCGGATTATCTTGAAGGCCATCTGGTGGTCACCTGCGGTCATAGCAGATTAATGACTGTGAATTTCCTCCAAAATCGCCGTCAGAAATGGTTTAAAAAAATTGCGCTGCTCTAGGACGAACTTCATAAAATGACATTTTTTACGAATGTTCTGGATTTTCCGGAAGGCCGCCTGGTGGCCACTGCGGTCATAGCAGAGTAGGAGCTGTGTATTAACTCGAATATCACCATCATAAATTGTTTACAAAAAATTGGGCTGCTCTCGGACAAATTTTCCAGAATGACATTTCTTACGTACGTTCCGGATTATTCGGAAAGTCGTCTGGTAGCCCCCTACGGCCATAGGTAAGTGAAAACTGCGAATTAACTCCAAGGTTATTGTCAGAAATGGTCTAGAAAAAAATGTGCTGCTCTAGGACAAAATTTCCAAAATGACAATTTTTACGGACGTTCCGGATTATAAGTCTGGTGGCCACCTATGGTTATAGCAGAGTAAGAACTTGAATATCTCCAAAATCACCATCGGAAATAGTTTAGAAAAAATTGCGCTGCTCTAGGACGTACTTCTCAAAATTACCATTTTTACGGATGCTCCGGATTTTCCGGAAGGCCGCCTGGTGGCCACCTACGGTCATAGATGAATGAGAACTGCGAATCAACTCCAAGGTTATTATCAGAAATGATATAGAAAAAAACGCGTTACTTTAGAATGAATTGTTAATTAAATAAATAAATAATTCATTACTGGTCACTTTTACCTGTGCACCTGAGCCTTTTATTTATCTATATTTACCCGAGCCTTCTATCGAATTACTTTTATTATCTTTTCAATTGACGAAGAACTAATTTTTTGAGGAATCCATGGTGGTTTGGTGCAAATTGGTCAACTGACTATGAAGATATCTCTTTTTACTCAATGTGTTGTACTTTTTACAACGGTGCGAGTCCCGGAAGGTTAAGTCAAAAACGGTACACGGTGATTCTTTTCAAATGAAATGTCGTTGAGTACAGCGAAATCCTTTCTTCTTAAGAAGTTGCGCATGAAAAATCAATCAGGCTTTCAGAATACCTCCAGAATCTCGTGACCAATTTCATACTTGTCAATTGTTCGCAAATTTCACTCGGAATACCAGTTTTTATCCATACTCTTTGGCCGATGAACGTTCTTCACGATTATTTCGTAGCCCTCACCTTTCGAACTAAAATCCATCAATCAAAGTGCAACGTCACACTCCCTCGTGACCGATCTCGTTCGACTGTCCATGAACTCTGACCGATCAGCGAGCGCTGATCGCCAGTCGGTTACACACTGTTCTGTACTGTACAAAAAACTCATCCCACCATGCACAACTACTTTGCATGCTAATCATATAATTGCTCATCGGGCCCCTAAGAGTTGTGCGGTTGCCCTTGTTAATTTGCGACTCGTTTGATGCGATCGCACTTTGCGGGGAGCAATAAAAGGGAGATTACGGGAGACAACACAACAACTTAATTGGCCCCATCCTCGCGATGCGCGCCCATACGATCTAGTACTGCAATGCGGAACTCGTTTCATGCAAATGGTATGGACGAAAAGATCTTATGAATGTGAATGGAAATGCAATCTGATACAAATTGGAAACAAAGGTCGTCTTATTCATAAAAAACAAAACCGATTATGAAATTGAATTAACAATTTTGTACACCTTCATATCATACGTTTATTTAACCTGATGCTATAACCATGTGTCGCCCAGAGACAGATTCGAATTTCAAACGCGAACATTTCCTCAATCGTTCCTCTCTAAAAATGACTCGGCCGAACAGGCCACCTCATGTCGCAAAAACAGCAACCAGATCGGTTCCCATTCGATTTGCATGAATTCAGATGGCCTTGCTGATCACTTCTCTACCAACGACTGACGGCGGTGGCGACTGCCTGTGGGGCGATCGTGTTTCGGAAGGTGTTGCGAGAATGTGCGAAAAAGTTTCGAAGCTACGGACACGCGGGCAACAGGTGGGAATCGAGGGGTGGTGGTGAGCATAGCAGTAGAGCGAGCCATGCTAGACCCGGTGGCGCGGCGGCCGCCAATGTCAATTATCAGCACCGTCTTTCGCGCAGGTTCGCATTTGGATGCGTCACTCATCATACAGGGTACCTTTGGTAGTCCGACAAATGGCGTTAAAATTGATATCATCGACACGTTGGATAATCATGCTTTCGGCTTTGACAAGTGAGAAAATAATGTTAACGCGGCTTTATTTGATTGATTTTTTCACAGGTCGAATTAAAAACATTTTAAGCCAAAGTATCTAAAAAAGAGGTATTTATGGTTCAGAATTTCCGTCTGTCTGTACAAGAAGCATGGATTTATTATTCAAAGCCTCTTTCTCAAATTTTTGATGCACGCCGCTGGTTACAGAGAGGGTTGCCAAAACCGGCACCGACACCGCCACTCACAAATATCGCGAATGAATGAGATTTTAATTGAAGGTTATGGCGAATTGAGTGGTTGCGTATGGCGCAAATTTGTTATTAATGACATTCGTGACTCTTAATACGGCGAACCGGTTCCTTTGTCACCGTCAAGGAACACCGCTTGGTGTAAGGTGCCCCCAACAATACAATTCATAAAAATTGCAACACTTTAAAAGATTCGAATCATGTAGCTTTGTACTTCCACCTACCTTTTCGTCGACCGAACGGTCCCAGAAATGCGACACCCTTCCCGATCACGTTATCGTCGATGTACTTCATGATCTTCAGCGTATCCTCGGGTCGCTTGGCCGTAACAAAGGCCGCCCGCGGTTTTGCCGGCCGCAACGGAAAGTCGTCGCCGCTCAGCGACAAGCTCTTGGTGCGACTCGCCTTTTTCAGACTCATCTTGAGCGCACACGGGGAGGATGTCTCGTGGCTCCAAGCACCGTCGCCTGCTTCGATCCCGTCCAGCGCCAACTTTGAGCACGCTGTAGATGCACTTCACAATATATGAGAGATAAATCGCGCAGTACTAGATCGGAACCGTTGATCACCTGAGCTGAGGTGCCACTTTAAATATGCTGATGTTATCAACTATTTTATCCTATTTCTATCGACGAGAATGTATTTTGTTTGCAACCAAAAAAACAAACTTAAACAATTTATTTATACAAAACACTTATTAGCACTGAGTGCTTGCAATTTTTCCAAAGCTTCCTTCGGCACTGGGATCAATAACTATTTATGCATTTGCATCAATGAATCTTCGTTTCTTCAGTGAAAACCCAAAAAAAAACTGCAGCTTCGGAAAATACTTTCTTTCTGTTACCTTGTATCACACTTTTTCAAATTCAATGATATTCACATCACCTCATATGATTCCACTCTCATCCCGAATCATTTCATTGCATTACTCCACTTCCTTTTCTTCACAATTAATATCAAATCACCCAACTACTTTGTTGCACCACTGAACAGGAAAAAGAACGACGACCAAAAGAAGCGTATGCTCCCCGACGGCGGCGCGCACGTGGATTCGCGAACTGAACGACAAACGAATGCAGCTAAATACTATATCTATCGAGCGAGCTAAGCTAATTCGATAAGCGAGAGCAGACAAATCAGAAGACGCGTGCTAAACGGACCAAGTGCGATACTCGAATGATTGCATCGCGATCCGCGGCCGACGTCTTTGTTTTGGTTTGACCGTCGTCGTCGTCGTCGTCGCGATGCTGCCTGCCAAGCAAAGCAGGTGAGAAGAGCGACTGAGCAGCAGTGAGAAAAAGCGACAAAACGGGTGAGTTTTCTGTTTCTTCTCTTTTCACGATTCACAATCACACGGCGGCACACGCTAAAAATTTTCAACCGCTAAGAAATCATTATTCTTCGTTTCAAATTAATTATTATAAATTCAGTAGAAAATCGAATTATAGCCGCTATCGAAATTGGATTTTTCTCACAATCCATACGTTAAACCTAATTTCGGAAGTAGTGCGCTGTATAGCACATCACGAATGAGGAGCTCATTCGTTATCAAGCAGTTGTAGTAGTAACATCAATAAACTAATAATTTTTAAACTTATCAAACCTGCTTGAATTATTTGACTGGTAGAACTCCCATAGTACACACTTGTGGTACAACTTGTACCATGGTACGAATAGGTAACACCAGTGTGTCATTAGTACCAGATCAGTACATAGAATATATTCACGGGCTTGTAGGCTAACTGTCCTATTTTGGACCCCTAGAGGAAGTGCATCCCAATATATGCTGATATCGATTGAAATACACTGGATTCTATTTTTACACGATTTACATTTTCTCAATTTTCCACTCATCCTAAATGTTTAACGTATATTAATTGTCATGTGATTTTTCTTTGTTTTATTCTGGATTTTTTGAAACATGTTGCGAAGAGATTGGTGGCAAATTGAAGTCACACGATCAAAAATACGAGCGAAAAAAAAAATTGTGTAAAAACAAAATCCTGTGTACAGGTTCGATATGGGCGGAAATGACACCATTTCAATGATGAAAGTCTTATTTATGAAATAGAAATTCTAAATGAGCTTCAGTTATTGATAAATCAGTGAAATTTGCCATTTTCTGAAATGAAAATACTCTTCGTTTTGGACAGTGCAACATATTTTGGACCCCCAAATGTACACATTTTGGACACCCCCAATTTAGTTTATTATTATTATTAAAATCTATATTAAAGAGGTTTTTAGCCCAAGGCTAGTTCACCTCCGACCCAATTTAGTCTCTTCAAAGTCGAATTTCTAATTTACCCTGGTAAATTGAGTCGAAGCCAAGTCTTATCTTTCGATTGGCATGTTTCAATGAGACAAATTTAGCACTCTATCACTATATCAAGCGGATCTTATTGCTTGTTTCAAATTATGAGTGCAAGATGTTAGACTACACGCCAAAAAATATTGCAGTCAAAACTATCATTCCGAGGGTTATTTTAAGAATATTCACCGACGATTTTCAGCAGATAACAAGCTCGTTTGATTTCACTATGCGCGCAGTAATAATCAACTGTGGCCCATGCGGAATGTTGTCACATGAACTGAAACAGTGGTGAATTTCTCTGAAACCATGGTAAAATTTACTGAAATTTCATGGTAGTTTTAAAAACAGAGTAAACAAAATAATAGTTTTTACCACGGATTTTTTTTCTGGGTAGGTACATTCAAAAGATGAAAACTGTTATGATGTCGCCATGGCGATGTAATTTTTGATGTGCAGTAAAAAAGAAAGCGGCAAAACTAATCCGCATGATCCTCGAGGACCTCAAACTTAGTCTATTCAAAGATTGTGTACGGGTTGATTTATCTCTATTTATCTAATTCGATTTTTTGTGATTTTTTTTAAGAAATTGGATCATGATGGGGAAAAACGAACACGAACACGTACATACATTTTTATCATTGAAATTTTATTTTGAAAAGTTTTTATTGTTTACCTCCGAAAATACCAAGCATTCATTAGGAAATTCGAATTTCCATGACATTTTTTAAATGATTTTTATTGATGTAACGTTAGCCGTGCGGTAAGACGCGCGGCTACAAAGCAAGACCATGCTGAGGTGGCTGGGTTCGATTCCCGGTGCCGGTCTAGACAATTTTCGGATTGGAAATTGTCTCGACTTCCATGGGCATAAAAGTATCATCGTGTAAGCCTCATGATATACGAATGCAAAAATGGTAACCTGGCTGAGAAACCTCGCAGTTAATAACTGTGGAAGTTCTTAATGAACACTAAGCTGCGAAACGGCTCTGATAGCAATAGCCTTTTCTATTATATGGTACATAGTATAAAATGTGCAATCGAGAAACTAAGCAGTTTGCATTTCAAACATGTTAAAAATGCTATACAAAAAATAATAATAAAAGAAATACGTACGTCTGACGAGACGATTTCGTATGTATGTAAACGTACGCCTGACAATCGCCTCGATAAATGCGACATTGTTGGATATCGCTATAGAACCTTGTTATGTATGTGCATAAATAACCGTGCACGGACTGTAGACGAGCGAGTAACCTCTCCAAGCAGCTTCTGCAGAGCAACGTGTTCTCTCCTAGAGATGTCGTAAAATCCCGATTAATCGATTAGTTACTAATCGATTACTCTCGATTCCTGTCGAATATTGAATCGATTGATCGATGGATAATAATCGATTCAAAATTAATCGATTATTTCAACGATGAATCGATTAATCGAAGTAATCAATTAATTTGCGACATCCTTATGATGTCGTAAAATCCTGATTAATCGATTAGTAACAAATCGATTACTCTCGATCTCTCTCGATTATTGAATCGATTAATCGTTAGGTAATGATCGATTCAAAATAAATCGATTATTACAACGATTAATCGATTAATCGAAGTAATCGATTAATTTACGACATCTCTATTCTCTCCGTTGCCACTTGATGACGCCTGCAATCCGCCGAAAAAGAGGAAGAAGCAGCAATCCCAGCTGCCGCAGGTGCAACCGGAGCGGAAGGATAAGTGCCCGCCCGTGTTTGTCAAGGGCGATCCACCGGATTTGCACCCAAAAATTCGCCAGCTGATCGCTAAAGGGCTGAAATGTACTTTTCGGCTCTGCAGCGAGGGCGTGAAAGTGATGCCGGCAAGCAAGGACCATCATCAATCTGTCGTTGAGTTCCTCGAGGTCCACAAGTATGAGTACTACACTCATGACCACCCCGGCACGAAGCCGCTAAAGGTTTTGCTGTGAGGACTCCACGACATGAAGGAAGAGGAGCTAAAAGCTGAGCTCGAAAGTTATGGATTGAAACCGGTGGCCGTGCACAAGATCGCTCGTCAAGACGAGGAGATATCGCGACCAGCTTTATCTGGTCCACCTGGAGCACGGCTCCACCACATGGAAGGACCTGAAGCTGGTCGGCGTTATAAATTACACCGTCGTTGACTGGGAGCGTTATCGGCCAGTGCACCGCGACGTCACGCAGTGCACCAACTGCTTCAATTTCGGGCACGGCACCAGGAACTGCCGCATGAAGCCGCGCTGCAACAAATGTGGCGAGCTCCATCCGACCGATGAGTGCGACAAGATGGAGGTTGCTGATCCCAAATGCGCCAACTGTGGCGACAAGCATCGGGCTACAACCAAGGACTGTCCAAAGCGTGCGGCGTTTTTGGAAATCAGGAAGAAGCCCTCCACCAGGTCCCTGCCGAAAAAGAACCGAGTTCCTGCTCTCAACGAGGTGAACTTTCCGGCCATCCCGGCTCCCCGGCGAGCGATACCAATTCTTCCACCTTTGCAGCCACACAAACGACTGGCGGCTGCTGCAGTATCAGTTCAAGCTACAACACCATCCACTAGCGACTGGCCCCTGCTTCTTCCCCCTGGATTCCGTCGTCAGGATAATGAGCCCCTTCCGGCTGAGGGCGACCCACCGCTCTACACATCGGAGCAGCTAGTTCCGATCTTCACCCAACTGGCTACGCGACTACGCGGTTGCAAAACTCGCTTCGACCAGATCTTCACCCTGGGCATGTTTGTCATTGAAAATGGCTGCTAGGGTGGGTCTGGTCAATTGGAACGCTTGCTCACTAAAGAGCAAAATCATCGAGCTCAGCGATTTCCTTCAGGTAAAGTAGATTGACGCGGCTTTCATCACCGAAACCCACCTGAAGCCCGAGGTAAGTGCAACAATTCCGGGTTTTAGGCTGGTGAGGTTCGATCGAACAAGCTCCAGAGGGGAGAAGTGTCAATCGCCTTGCGAAGCAACATCGCCTGCCGCCTGCTGCCTGACTTCAAGCTCAAACTCATCGAAGCCGTTGGAGTGGAAGTCACCACTTCCGTCGGAGTCGTCACTCTCATCGTGGCTTACTGTCCCACACAAGCCAAAGTCGACGATGGCACGTCGGCCGAGCTACGAAGGGATATAGTCAAGCTCACTCGGCGGCAAGGGCAGTTCATCATCGCCGAATGTCACTCGCAGGCAGTTTCAACGTACTGGACTGCCTGAGCTTAAGGCACGCTGCAATCGAATCACAAAAATTATCAAGGCCAGAATGGTGGACCTCAAAAATAACGACTTCTCGAATAAGATCCGCATTCTCCCAGGTTATGCTAAGCCGTTCTGGAAAATGACCAAAATTCTAAAATCCAAGCCTCGGCCCATTCCACCTTTGATCCCACTAGACAATAATGGCTCTAAGGATCGCTTGATAACTCCTGCAGAGAAGGTCGCTGAAATAGGTCGTCACTTCGACAGCTCACACAATCTTGGGCAGAACATCGTCAGTCCACACGAAGCAGCCGTCAACGGGCATGCTAACAACATCCCCTTGATTCCCAACGACTTCTCGGAGGAGTTGGAGATCTCAGCTGGCGAATTGACGGCCTATATCAAATCATCGAAGAACATGAAGGCCCCAGGCTTCGATAGCATCCTGAATCTCGAGCTCAAACACATGAGTGCTCCGTTCTTTGAGCACCTCTCGTTGATCTTTAATCAGTGTCTCCGGCTCAGCTACTTCCCATCGTCCTGGAAGTCAGCGAAAGTCATCCCCATCCGGAAGCCTGGGAAAGAATCCTCCCTCCCCCAGAAGTTATCGTCCCATCAGCCTTCTCTCAGGGTTATCCAAGCTATTCGAAAAAGCTATTCATCACCGGTTACTTGAGTCTGCCGAAAATCTCAACATCTTGCTCGAGGAACAGTTTGGTTTCCGACGCGGTCGGTCAACTGTACACCAACTGACTCGAGTTACCAACGTCCTCAGACGGAACAAGTTTGTCTCTAAAACATCCGCCATGGCCTTACGCGATGTCGAGAAGGCATTTGATGGCCTGGTGTACAAACTACAACGCTACAATCTTTCCATCTACCTGGTAAAAATCATCAACTAACAATTACCTGTCGGCAAGGACATTCCGGGTCTCTATCAGCGGAGCAAGTTCCAATGTGCACAACATCGTCGCAGGCGTCCCCCAGGGCAGTATCCTCGAGCCCCTGCTTTTCAATCTGTTCACCTCCGACATGCCAGAACCTCCAGAAGGCGGCATTCTGTCTCTGTTCGCAGATGACACCTCCATCGTCTACAACGGTAGAGTGATCAGAGCGCTAGTGGCAAAACTCCAACGAGGCCTGGATGCCCTGACAGAGTACCTCACCAGCTGGAAGATCTGTATCAACGCGGCGAAGACCCGGGTCATCATTTTCCCCCACTCCAAATCCCCTAAACATGTTCCACCTGGGGACTGTAAAATCATCCTCAATGGCACGACTGTGAAATGGGCCAATGAGGCCGACTACCTTGGCTTGACCCTCGACATGCTTAGCCTATGCATACAATTCATCAACTAAGTTCACTGTTTCGGGCCTAATTTCTTAACATTACGCTAACACTATGTCCATTTCATCCGCATACATTTAAGGACAATCCTCACGGACTCCAAATATAATAGTACTCGCGTTTTCACCACTCAATATGGAAGCAAAGCACAACTGTCATTTTTATTATTCCACGCATGCTGCGACGCTTAAACCTGAATAATTTGCCTATGTTTTTGTTCTTAATCACGGTAAAATATTTGCTTTGAAGTTTTTCATAATAATTTATCCATATTTTAGGTTTTTTTTCTATTAGATTAACGTAAGCAGTTGTAGTCTCCTATATTACAACGTTTTATTTGTGAAAAGGACGCGATTCCTTAGGGTGTCCACATTACCCTCAGCGCTCTTACTCGATTCTTATTCTATTATTTGGATAACATTGCGGCGTTTCGTAAGGCGCGGTTGACAATTCTAGAAGGATATATCATATGGTCATATCTAACAAATGAAAACACATTGAGCTAATTGCGTATTTAGATTACTTAGTAGTCAATTTAAATTTTTGCTATAAAATTATAGAATTATGAAAAGTGGAGTGGACCTTTCACATGTCCAGTTTTGACGGTCCAATCAATCATCTGTCAACATTCTTTATAAATTCTTGATAGGACCCTTTGCTTGTTCTTATATTTTTAGTAGTTTTGGAGAAATTGTAATATGTGTGTGTGTGATTCCCCTCGGAATTCCCTCGGATTTCCTTCGTAAAAATTCGTAATAATCCATAACCTCCTAATTTTAATAATACACCTGCTAAAATTATTGAACCAGAAACAGGCGCTTCAACATGAGCTTTTGGCAATCATAAATGAACTAAAAATATAGGTATTTTTACTAAAAAAGCAAATACTAGACATAAATATAACCGTTCGGCCTTTCGGAATCTCCTCGGATTCCCTTCGGAATCCCCTCGGATTCCCTTCGGAATCCCCTCGGATTCCCTTCGGAATCCCCTCGGATTCCCTTCGGAATCCTCTTCGGAATCCCCTTCGGAATCCTCTTCGGAATCCCTTCGGAATCCCCTCGGATTCCCTTCGGAATCCCCTCGGATTCCCTTCGGAATCCCCTCGGATTCCCTTCGATATCCCCTCGGATTCCCTTCGGAATCCCCTCGGATTCCCTTCGGAATCCCCTCGGATTCCCTTCGGAATCCCCTCGGATTCCCTTCGGAATCCCCTCGGATTCCCTTCGGAATCCCCTCGGATTCCCTTCGGAATCCCCTCGGATTCCCTTCGAATCCTCGGATTCCTTCGAATTCCTCGGATTCCCTTCGAATCCCTCGGATTCCTTCGGAATCCTCGGATTCCTTCGGAATCCTCGGATTCCTTCGGAATCCCTCAGTTCCTTCGGAATCCTCGGATTCCCTTCGAATCCCCTCGGATTCCTTCGGAATCCTCAGTTCCCTTCAGATCCTCAGATTCCTTCGGATTCCTTCGAACTCCCTCGGATTCCCTTCGGAATCCCTCAGTTCCTTCGGAATCCTCGGATTCCTTCGAATTCCTCGGATTCCCTTCGAATCCCTCGGATTCCTTCAGGTCCTCGATTCCCTTCGGAATCCCTCGGATTCCTTCGGAATCCTCGGATTCCCTTCGAATCCCCTCGGATTCCTTCGAATCCTCGATTCCTTCGGAATCCTCGGATTCCTTCGGAATCCCCTCGGATTCCTTCGGAATCCCTCGGATTCCTTCGAAATCCTCGATTCCTTCGGAATCCTCGGATTCCTTCGGAATCCTCGGATTCCTTCGGATTCCTCGAATCCCTCAGTTCCCTTCGAATCCCCTCAGTTCCTTCGAATCCTCGGATTCCTTCGGAATCCTCGGATTCCTTCGGAATCCCTCGGATTCCCTTCGAATCCTCAGTTCCTTCGGAACTCCTCGGATTCCTTCGGAATCCTCGGATTCCCTTCGAATCCCTCGGATTCCTTCGAATCCCTCGATTCCTTCGGAATCCCTCGGATTCCTTCAGAATCCCCTCGGATTCCCTTCGAATCCTCAGTTCCTTCGGAATCCTCGGATTCCCTTCGAATCCCTCGATTCCTTCGAACTCCTCGATTCCTTCTGAATCCCTCGGATTCCTTCGAATCCCCTCGGATTCCCTTCGAACTCCTCGGATTCCTTCGAATCCTCGGATTCCCTTCGAATCCTCAGTTCCTTCGGAATCCTCGGATTCCCTTCTGAATCCCCTCGGATTCCTTCGAATCCTCGGATTCCTTCGAATCCTCGGATTCCTTCGAATCCTCGGATTCCTTCGAATCCCTCGGATTCCTTCGAATCCTCGGATTCCCTTCGAATCCTCAGTTCCTTCGGAATCCCTCGGATTCCTTCGAATCCTCGGATTCCTTCGAATCCTCAGTTCCTTCGAATCCTCGATTCCTTCGAATCCTCGGATTCCTTCGAATCCTCGGATTCCTTCGGAATCCTCGGATTCCTTCGGAATCCTCGGATTCCTTCGAATCCTCGGATTCCTTCAGGTCCCTCGGATTCCCTTCGGAATCCCTCGATTCCTTCGAATCCTCGGATTCCTTCGGAATCCTCGGATTCCTTCGAATCCTCGGATTCCTTCGAACTCCTCGGATTCCCTTCGAATCCCCTCGGATTCCTTCTGAATCCTCAGTTCCTTCAGAATCCCTCGGATTCCTTCGGAATCCTCAGATTCCCTTCGAATCCCTCGGATCCCTTCGGAATCCTCGGATTCCTTCGAATCCTCGGATTCCCTTCGAACTCCTCAGTTCCTTCGAATCCTCGGATTCCCTTCGGAATCCTCAGTTCCTTCGGAATCCTCGGATTCCTTCGAACCTCGGATTCCTTCGAATCCTCAGTTCCTTCGGAATCCCTCAGTTCCTTCAGGATCCCTCGGATTCCCTTCGGAATCCCCTCGGATTCCCTTCGGAATCCCCTCGGATTCCCTTCGGAATCCCCTCGGATTCCCTTCGGAATCCCCTCGGATTCCCTTCGGAATCCCCTCGGATTCCCTTCGGAATCCCCTCGGATTCCCTTCGGAATCCCCTCGGATTCCTTCGAATCCTCAGATTCCTTCGGAATCCTCAGTTCCTTCGGAATCCTCGGATTCCTTCGAACTCCTCAGATTCCTTCGAATCCCTCGATTCCTTCGGAATCCCCTCGGATTCCCTTCGGAATCCCCTCGGGTTCCTTCGAACTCTCGGATTCCTTCGAATCCCCTCGGATTCCCTTCGCACTCCCCTCGGATTCCCTTCGGAATCCCCTCGGATCCTTCAGGAATCCTCGGATTCCTTCGAACTCCTCAGTTCCCTTCGAATCCTCGGATTCCTTCAATCCTCGATTCCCTTCGGAATCCCCTCGGATTCCCTTCGGAATCCCCTCGGATTCCCTTCGGAATCCCCTCGGATTCCCTTCGGAATCCCCTCGGATTCCCTTCGGAATCCCCTCGGATTCCCTTCGGAATCCCCTCGGATTCCCTTCGGAATCCCCTCGGATTCCCTTCGGAATCCCCTCGGATTCCCTTCGAACTCCTCAGATTCCTTCGGAATCCTCGGATTCCCTTCGAATCCTCGGATTCCTTCGGAATCCTCGATTCCCTTCGGAATCCTCGGATTCCTTCGGAATCCTCAGTTCCTTCGGAATCCCTCGATTCCTTCGGAATCCTCGATTCCCTTCGGAATCCTCAGATTCCCTTCGAATCCCCTCAGATTCCTTCGGAATCCCTCGGATTCCTTCGAACTCCCCTCGATCCTCAGTTCCTTCAATCCCTCGGATTCCCTTCGGAATCCCCTCGGATTCCCTTCGGAATCCCCTCGGATTCCCTTCGGAATCCCCTCGAATTCCCTTCGGAATCCCCTCGGAATCTTCGGGAAGTTTTACGTTGTTGTGCGAAAGTTTAGCGAATATCTGTCGCAAAACCTTTGAAAATTCGATAAATTTTCCTATGTTTCTTTGGACGTTCGAGAAATTTTCGTCTGGAATATCGGAAGTAATGGCCAAAATACTTTTTTTTTGCACGAGAAAAGCACCATCGCCGCTAGGCGGTTAATCAGGTTTTTTTTTTGTTCAAGTGAGTTCTGGTGTTTAATTTGCGACCTGCTTAATTCAGTTGGCCTTTTCAACTCGCAACATTGTTTACCTGAAGCGTTGTAATTTTTCCAGTTTACGTCAAAAACATATTTATATACATAGACGAGTAAGATCTACCTCATATTTTCCAATTCATCACGCAAGCATGGCAATTTAGTTGAATATTGTTGATTTGCGTGCCAATGTGTCACATGTCCCAAAGGTGGAAAGATTGAAACGATCAAACATCGCTCACTTGACTCGTTCAAGAGATCTAATCGAAACGAAACAAATACTAGCCGCATGCTGGAGTCGAAACACATTGCCAACCGCGATGGCTTCCAAACTGGAGCTCGTTGTCGCTGCAGTGACACTGTTCGCCTACTGCATTGACGCTGCCATGGAAGTTCAGTTGGATCGATTCGAGCAGCTGTCCGGTCACCATCTGATCAACGCTAGCGGAGTTCGAGTACGCAAGTACAATCGCACCACTTGGGCACTGGATGGTGAAGCAGATGTCTACATAGACCTGACGGACGCGTACTCATTCTATGTGGGCTCCGCGTACAGTCGGTTGGGGAACAATCAGTACAACGAGTACCCGTTGAAGCTGGCCAAGAACAAGACGTGTGCGGTGTTCAATGGTCCGTTCAAGGAATATCAGCAGTATTTTGTAGAGAGCACCAATCTTCCACGAGTGGCCGATGATTGGCTGTGCCCGTTTCCGAAGGGCCATTACTGGGTCAAGGATTTAGCACCAGAGGGTGGCTGGATTCCGCCTGTTGTTCCTGAGGGGTACTGGCGGCTGACGTTCGATATGATGGACACAGAAAGTGAGGCAGTACTCGTTCGGTTAGTTGCACATATGCACTTTAGAAGGAAACTGATGTGAGATAGCGGGCTTTTATGTTTGAGGGAATAATGGTTGTGCTTGAAAATATAAGATCAGTAAAATTAGACATAGTCTGACTTTTCAAATTTAATGATTAAAGCATTAAAAGCAGTCTGCATCCGAAAATCCGTGGAAGTGCTCGTCTTCTGTTTATTGTATGTTAGCTTCTAGATCTAGGACAATAATTAAAAATTTAAAAATATAGAAATTAAAAATTTAAGAATTTAAAAATTTAAAAATTTAAAAATACAAAAATTTAAATTAAATTATAAAAATCAAAAATTTAAAAATTTAAAAATTTAAAAATTTAAAAATTTAAAAATTTAAAAATTTAAAAATTTAAAAATTTAAAAATTTAAAAATTTAAAAATTTAAAAACTTTAAAAATTTGAAAATTTTAAATTCGAAAATTTGAAAAAAAAATTAAAAATTGTAAAATTTAAAAATTAAAAAATTTGAAAATCTAAAAATTTTTAAATTTAAAAATTGAAAAATTTAAAAATTCAAAGATTTTAAAATTCAAAAATATTAAAATTTTAATATTTTAAAATCTAAGGATTTAAAAATTTAAAGATTCAATTTTTTTAAAAATTTAGAAAATTTTTAATATAAAAAATTTAAAGGTTTATAAAGATTTAAAAATTTAAAAATTTTAAAAAAATTAATAAAAATTTAAAAAATTTAAAATTTGAAAATTTAAAAATTTAAAAATTTAAGAATTTAAAAATTTAAAAATTTAAAAACTTAAAAATTTAAAAATTTAAAAATCTAAAAATTTAAAAATTTAAAGATTTAAAAATTTTAAAATTTTAAAACTTTAAAATTTAAAAATTTAAAATTTTAAACTTTAAAATTTAAAAATTTAAAATTTAAAATTTAAAATTTAAAAATTTAAAATTTAAAATTTAAAAATTTAAAATTTAAAATTTAAAATTTAAAATTTAAAATTTAAAATTTAAAATTGAAAATTGAAAAATTTAAAATTTAAAAATTTAAAATTTAATATTTAAAATTTAAAATTTAAAATTTAAAACATAAAATTTAAAATTTAAAAATTTAAAATTAAAAATTGAAAACTTAAAATTAAAAATTTATAATTTAGAATATAAAATTTAAAATTTAAAATTTTAAATGATAAATTTAAAATTTAAAATTTAAAATTTAAAAATTTAAAATTTAAAATTTAAAAATTTAAAATTTAAAATTTAAAATTTAAAATTTAAAATTTAAAATTTAAAATTTAAAATTTAAAATTTAAAATTTAAAATTTAAAATTTAAAATTTAAAATTTAAAATTTAAAATTTAAAATTTAAAATTTAAAATTTAAAATTTAAAAATATTTAAAATTTAAAAATTTAAAGTTTAAAATTTAAAATTAAATAAAAATTTAAAAATTTGAAAATTTAAAAATTTAAAAATTAAAGCATTTAAAAATTAAAAAATTAAAAAATTGAAGATTTAAAAATTTAAAAATTCAAAAATTTAAAAATTTAAAAATTTAAAAATTCAAAAATTTAAAAATTCAAAGATTTAAAAATTTAAAAATTTAAAAATTTAAAAATTTAAAAATTTAAAAATTTAAAAATTTAAAAATTTTAAAATTAAAAAATTTAAAGATTTAAAAATTCGAAAATTTCAAAATTCAAAAATTTAAAAATTTCAAAAATAAAAAATTGAGAAATTTAAAAATTAAAAAATATTTAAAAATTTGAAATGGGAAATAACTTAACTTATTTAAAAAAAAATTTTTTTAATTGTCCTTTTACTAGATTCAAAAAAATGAAGTTTTTGTTGAATTTCGAAGGCCATACAAATTTTAACAGTTGTGAATGTATAGTACTTCGCAGTATATACATAAAACAGAGAAACAAAAATGAAACCAGCTCCATAGAGAACTATTATTATTGAAACTGTTTCATGTATCGGAACAACAACTGAATTTAATAACACAGCCTGTCACGTAATTTTTGTTCCAGTACTAGATCATTCGATATCTGAAGTCGTACATGCCACTAACTGCGATGATTAGCAAAACCACACCCCTTTATCACAATGTCCGATACATACAAAAGGACTTGATAATGGAAATCCAGCTACACTCAAAGGCAATCACCATGTCCTCTTGGTTGGTAGTTTTACGTATCTTGACGATCGTTTCGTCCGCCGTGGGATCCTCTCTGATGCAAGTGCAGCTGGATCGGTTCGAACAGGAGTTCGGCTCGGAGCTAATCAATACCACCGGGGTTCGCGTTCGCAAGTTCAACCGCACCACGTGGGTCCTTGCGGGCGAGGGGGAACTGTTCCGAGATTTGGGCAATGAATACTTCTTCACGCTAAGGTTGGCGTACAGCCGGCTGGGAAACAACCAGTTCAACGAGTACCCGGTCAAGATAGTCAAGGATAGAGTTTGTAATGTGCTGAATGGGGTGTACAAGGACTACCAAAGGTACTTCATACAGTACTCCAACATGCCTCGCGTTGGTGACGAGTGGTACTGTCCGTATCCGAAAGGGCGGTACTGGGTGAAGAATTTTTCCCCGGAAAGTGGATGGGTTCCGGTTTTTGTTCCGGAAGGTTACTGGCGAATGTCGTTGGAATTTTTAGACGAGAGTGATAAAACGATTATGAGAAATAATGTCTACATGCGCATCAAGAGAGTAATGCGCTGTCATATTACTGGATGTGATAAGTTGGAATAATATTTTTTTGGTGGAATCATGTTTGAACGTCTTTGTATAATCACATCCAATCATTCCCCAGATATTTGAGAACGATTATTGCATTTCAAATTAGACGAACCAAATACAGTGTTGACCCAATTTTGTCACGTTTTCGACCCGATTTTATCACGATTTTTACCCGATTTTATCACGTCCCGATTTTGTCACGTTTTCGACCCGATTTTTTTACCCAAATAATTTTTAAAATTTTATTCATACTTTTTATTTCCGTAAATAATACCGCAAACAACAATGATTCATTTTCACTGCCTGTTGTTTATTATGAATTATTATGAGTACCTGTGAAGGATTCTGTAAGCATTTTGACAAGAAATAACAGGTACCCTTCACGAATTTCGCCTTTTCAAGAAAATGATTCATATTTGTGAAATGAATAAAAAATTGAAATTTTTTTTTTCGATTTTGTCACATGCCCTGTTTTATCACTCCAAAATTTACCAGGGGGAGATAAAATCGAGATATTACTGTAGCTCAAATATTTGCTCAAGAATTTATCGCGGATCCATTTAAGTAATAATTTTTGTATGTACGATGCTGAACCGTCATGCCTCCCGGAGGGTTAAAACCAGGATTTGCTGCGGTGGCGAATACAACCGGACAGTACGATTCGACAAAGGAAGAATGAAGAGACCAAAACAAATGGCGGCTATGGTCCATCACGGTCGCCATCGAGTCCAACATATATAAATACCGTCTGTTTTCTATCCACTAGCCATCCTATGGCCATTTGCCTGTATTTCACAAGTGAAATGAAAAGTGATTCCGAAACTATGTACCGACACTAGCTAAACCAGACAGTTATAGTTAGACAAAACATAAGACAAAAAACCCAGATTAATCCACCTAGCGGTGATGGTGCCTTTCTCGCTTGAAAATAGATGAGCTAGTAGCTAGGAGTAAAAAAGAAAAAAAAATCTTTGTCCGTTCTATGAAAATCGGATTTTTTCAAGCAAAGATGTTGTAGTTCCAGTTGAAAACCGAAAATCATATTTTGTCCCATTCCCGAATGTCGCAACTGCATCGCGAGTGGTGCACGATTATGGCACAGATGCGCACTACTCGCGATGCAGTTGCAACATCCGGAAATGCGAGAAAATGCGATTGTCGCAAGACCTCGGTTCGGTTTTCAACTTGATCTTCAATATGCTAATAAGAATTTCGACAATTTTTTTTCCTTTTCTAATCTTTTTGACGTACATACCCATGTTTCATTTTACCCAGTCATATATTTTGAGGATATTACTTTTGGATGTTTGTTAAACTGAAGCTCCGACTACACAAAAAGAAAACGAAAATGTCGTTCCCATCGAGCGGAGAGCAATATTTGTTATGATATAAATCTCATGACCGTCCTTCTGCCAAACTCCCGTATGAAGAGGAAAGGAAGCGTATCAGTGTGGAAGCATCCGATAGATCGTTTTCGGAGAGAAATTATAGCCTTTCGGTACAACTTTGTTGCACAAGAAAGGCAAAAATTATGGCCATTTTATAAGGTAATAGTCCAATCTGCCCAATTTTCAATAGAAAATAATAGAACAGGATTCCGCGTCCAATGCAATTTGTTGTGAGTAAATCGATCAAGGGTAAGTGCATTAAAAGTGAGCTAGGCTTTTCTACGCGCCTTTTTTAAAACACAAAGTATTTTGGCCATAATTTCTGTGCCCATAGTCCAATCTTCCAAATTTTCAATATAAAACAATACGGCAGGATTCCGCGTCGAGTGGAACTTGTTGTAAGTGAATTGGTTGAGGATAAGTACCAAAAAAGTGAGCTAAACTTTTCGCACTTTTGGTGCGCGCACACACACACACACATACACACACAGAGACACCATCTCAGTTCGTCGAGCTGAGTCGATTGGTATATAACACTATGGAACTCCAGGCCTTCTGTAAAAGTTTAGTTTTGGAGCGAACATATAACCTTTTCGTATACTTTGTAGGCAAAAGGCGAAAATGGTGTTTCGGCCATAACTTCCGACCCCATATTTTGATGTGGCCAATGTTCAATAGGACCCATTGGGACAGGATTATGCGTCAAATGTAACTTGTTGCGAGCAAGTCAGCTAGAGATAAATGCCTAAAAATTGAGTGACATTCTATACGCGATTTTTTCGTAAAAGTTTGCGTTTTAGCCATAACTTTCGATCCCATGGTCCGATCTGGCCAATTTTCAAAAGGAAATTATGAGACAGGATTTTGCGTCGAATGCAACTAGTTGCGTGTAAATCGATCAAGGTTAGAGGTCCAAAAAAATAGGTGACTTTTTGTAATTCTTCTAATAAAAAAGGTATTTTGGCCATAACTTCCAATCCCATAGTCTGATCTGGCCAATTTTCTATAGGAAATAATGGGACAGCATTCTGCGTCGAATGCAATTAGTTGCGAGCAATTCGATTGAGGATAAGTGCCTGAAAAACGAGTGGCATTTTTTACGCGATTTTTACGTATAAATTTGTATTTTGGTCATAACTTTAGATCACATAGTCCGACCTGGCCATTTTTCAATAGGAAACAATGGGACAGGATTTTGCGGCGAATGCAGTTTGTTGCGAGCAAATCGGTTGAGGATAAGTGCCCGAAAAATGAGTGACATTTTTTGAGTAGTTTTGCGCACACACACACACACATACACACACATACATACACACACACACACACACACACACACACACACACACACACACACACACACACACACACACACACACACACACACACACACACATCACCTCAATTCGTCGAACTGAGTCGATTGGTATATAGCACTATGGGTCTCCGGGCCTTCTATAAAAAGTTTGTTTTTGGAGCGATCATATAGCCTTTACCGTATACCTAGTATACGAGAAAGGCAAAACGAACAAATTTCGCTTTCGCTGAAGAAGACACTAATCCCGTGTTGAAACGTCGGACGATAAATAAAACTTGTTTCAATATGATGAGACTGCGTAGCCGTTTTACTCATAATTTATGATTCCAATCAAAATCCAAACCAAATTCATTCCAATCCAAAACAAAGCCAATCCAAATCCAATTCGAATCCGTACATTCAATCCAACTTTTAGTTTCGCGTAAAGTACACCATCAACCATTTACCATCAATTAGTTCATTTCATTTATTTAGTTAACATCTAAACAGATAACACTGAATCAACAATTTGACGCCACAATGCACGGTTCGAGGCCGCATCTCTCCATCCTCGGATACGCCCCACGCTCGCCAAGTCGTTCTGCACCTGGTCTGCCCATCTCGCTCGCTGCGCTCCACGCCGTCTCGTACCTGCCGGATCGGAAGCGAACACCATATTTGCAGGGTTGCTGTCCGGCATTCTTGCAACATGTCCTGCTCATCGTACCCTTCCGGCTTCAGCTACCTTCTGGATACTGTGTTCGCCGTAGAGTTGGGCGAGCTCATGGTTCATTCTTCGCCGCCACACACCGTCTTCTTACACACCGCCAAAGATGGTCCTAAGCACCCGTCTCTCGAATACTCCGAGTGCTTGCAAGTCCTCCTCGAGCATTGTCCATGTTTCATGTTCGTAGAGGACAACCGGTCTTATAAGCGTCTTGTACATGACACATTTCGCTCGGTTCCGCCCACAAGCATGTACTTTGTCTTTGACGCATTCACCACCAGTCCGACTTTTGTTGCTTCACGTTTCAGGCGGGTGTACAGTTCTGCCACCTTTGCAAATGTTCGGCTGACAATGTCCATGTCATCCGCAAAGCAAATAAATTGACTGGATCTGTTGAAAATCGTACCCCAGCTGTTACACCCGGCTCTCCGCATGACACCTTCTAGCGCAATGTTGAACAACAGGCACGAAAGTCCATCACCTTGTCTTAGTCCCCGGCGCGATTCGAACGAACTGGAGTGTTCGCCCGAAATCTTCACACAGTTTTGCACACCATCCACCGTTGCTTTGATCAGTCTGGTAAGCTTCCCAGGGAAGCTGTTCTCGTCCATAATTTTCTCATAGCTCTACGTGGTCTACACTGTCGTATGCCGCCTTGAAATCAATGAACAGATGGTGCGTTGAGACCTGGTATTCACGGCATTTTTGAAGGATTTGCCGTACAGTAAAGATCTGGTCCGTTGTCGAGCGGCCGTCAACGAAGCCGGCTTGATAACTTCCCACGAACTCGTTCACTAATGGTGACAGACGACGGAAGATGATCTGGGATATCACTTTGTAGGCGGCATTAAGGATGGTGATCGCTCGAAAGTTCTCACACTCCATGCTGGGTACGGCAAATGCTGGGTAAAGGCAAATGCTGGGTAAAGCGTACCATTGGTACTTCGCGTACCTGAAGGAATAAAATAGACCCCATCTCGCGGTCCTTAGCTTCTTACCCAGCAACTCCTATCCCTACCTCCCCGCGGTGCTGGCCGGGATACGAGCAACCTTAGGGAAGATCGGGTAACCAACCCCGGTGGGAACTATGGTCGTATGCTGACAGGGAAGGGGGGGTTTGCTCCTCTCCGGAGGTGCAAATCTTATTGAGCGTCTGTTCTCCATGTCAGGATCGGCTCACAACAGCGTCTGTTCTCCATGTTAGGGGCGGCTGATCATCGTCCGAGTGCCAGCGAGGGACTCTAAGTGAAACTGTGCACCATGGTCCACCGGAAATAAGGAGGAATGGTCCTCCGGAAATTTAGGGGGTTTGGTGTCAGGCCCTGCAAGCCAGCCTTTAAAAAATCATAAGCAACGAACAATCAACAAGAGAGTACGGACCGGAACCATCGGCGAAGACCATCAATTAGTATTGCTAGCCAATATCTCCAAACTAATCCTACGGATAATAAATTTGAACTTGCGAATCGCTTTTTAAAATCGGGCAACCTTATTAATTTTACAAATTCCAAGATATCTGCTCCTACAGGTAATTCAGCTGTGGCTACTAAGTCAGTACATTCCAAGATAAATGTCTAAGTAATATATTTGGCTTTCCGAACAGTACGGCATTGAATATTTCTCCACTTCTCTCAGATTTCGTTATATCATTGCTCAACTGGTAGTCTCATGTACATCGCCAAGTGGCTTCACGAAATCTAAATTTGTTTTAATCAAAATCAATGCTCTCAGGACTTTGAAATTTTCTAGATTGTTAACCATTTTCCGTTGGTCTTCCATACGCAGCTTATAGTTTCACAAACTACAATACATTTTTTCGGCCACCTTTCAGACATGTCTTATAGTTTTCTAAACTATAAACCACCGATCTTCCAGACGCGCATTGTGATTTTTCAAGCCACAAATAAATTTCTTACGGTCTTCTAGACGAGGCTTTGATGTTCTTCAAACCACAAACCATTTTTCCAGCTGTCTTTCAGATGCGCCACCACAAACCATTTTCCGACGGTCTTCGAGACGCGTCTTGTGATTTAGCAAACTACAAACCATTTTCTGACGGTCTTCGAGACGCGTCTTGTGATTTTGCAAACCCCAAACCATGTAGGGAGTGACGCACCCCTCGTGCAATGTACGTTAGGGAGAGTCGGCACAACCGGGTATAGCAGGAGAGAGAGTATGTAACGGGGGTGAGAGAGAGGATAGGAAGGGGGATTGAAGTGACGGCCATTGTATGGGACAGACGTGAGTGTTCTTGATAATAGAGAAGATCAAAATTATTATACTGTTATCACCGTGTTCGAAATCCGAAATCCTTACATCTGGCGACGAGGATGATGGAAAAGCTGGTGAGTAACGCTGGAATTGATTGAAATAGTTTTCAAAAAAAAACATACGGCTGGTGGAGCTGATTCTTTGGTTATGCTACAGGGCATAGTACCGGGAAAAGATAGGTTAGGTTGAAAAAAAAGAAAATGCTGTAGAATTGGATTTGACCGACTCTCACACATACATACACGCGCAGAATTAGAGAGCAGTAATGTGCTTTGAGAAGTGCATCAGAAGCGAGAAAAAAAAAAGAAACTGTTGGCAAAACTGCTGTCGGGAGACATGCCTCTGAATCTGAAGTAAGCAGTGGTGTTCTGAGGAACACCGTCTGTGAGCGCTCTGAGGAGCTAGAGTGTCACAAGGTGGATCGCTCTGAGGAGTGAGAAGTGCATCTGAGGATGATGAATTGCTATGAAAGCATAAAGAAAAAACGTTCTGAGGAACCATTGCCTTGAATGACTATATAAATTGCTTTCGTAAACACACAGTGAATCGTTCTAAGGAATCAATTCCATGTATGTGTGTGACTACTGGAATGCCGATAAGTGCTGGGACACATACGAAGCAATAACTGAAAAAGTGTGCGTAAAATTGAACGTTTTCTTGGTATGGGTAGCATTTTGTCGAAGTAACGATTGGTAACGTATTTTGGTTTTGATGCTGTTGACATTTGCTCACTCTAAAAAAAACTGTTTTATTAAAGTAAGAAGTTTTGAACCAGAAAAATATAAATATTGGGAACTTTTATTATTGGTTTTGAGTTAGGTTCAGTCAACTTCGCTCAGTTAAGTATATCAATTATTTACATATAATGCATTCCACAGATTGATGAATCTCGCCCGGTCCCTCCATTTCGTTGTGAGGAGATCGAAAAGAACCAACTGGCGAAGGAATGGAAAAGCTGGAAAACAGCGCTGGAAATATACTTCGATGCCTATGATATTGCGGATCAGAGAAAAATGCGTGCCAAACTATTGCACTCTGGCGGAAAACAGCTTCAACGAGTCTACGAGAACCTACCAGACGTCGCCAGGAAGACAGTACATTCTGGAACGGAGTTGGTTGACAAAAATTCGCCAGGAGAAGAACGAAAGATTTACCCATTTCGTGCTCCGCATAAGACAACAACTAGCAGATTGTGGTTTGGAGAAATATTCTCCGGAAGCGCGTGAAGTACTGACCGAGATTTTCATGATAGACATTATAGTGGAAGGTTGTACATCGGAAGAGCTACGACGCCGTATCCTGCAGAGAGATGCTACGTTGGCAGAGGTTGAAGCTATGGGTGCTATAATGGAAGGAGTGGAACAACAAATGAGCGATTTGACGTCCATTAATGTCAAAGAACCAGCACAAGAAAAAGTGTTCCGAGTGGAATCTCATCGGGATAAGTACAGATCAGTCGTCGGACGTAATCGAAAGTTTCAAAACAGCCGAGAGATTACGTGTTTTAATTGCGGGACGCAAGGACATATAGCGTCTTCTACGGAATGCAAGGCGAGGGATCAACCATGTCGCCGCTGCAAGAAAACAGGGCATTTTGAAGCTGTATGCAGGATGCCGAGCAAGAAACGGTTTACAAAAAGCTTCACCCCTAAGGGAACAAAGAAAGTGCGGTTAGTAGAAAGGTGTTACCAAGAGCCCACCAACGATGACTCATCGGAAGACTTGACAGCGACCAAAGTGGTAGAGCCGAAATCTTACTATTGCTTCCATTTCGGAAATGACACAAACGTCATTGAATGTACGGTCGGTGGTGTTCTGTTGGAGTTGTTGGTGGATTCTGGATCCGATGTAAATTTGATTCACGCAACAGCATGGGAAAAGCTGAAACAACAGAGAATCAACGTTTACGAGATGCGGAAAGGATGTCAGGAAGTAATAAAAGGATATGGAAGCAATGTAGCTTTGAATGTGTTGGGGTCATTCCGCACCGAGATCAAGGTAGGAAACAGGACAGAATTGGCAAAGTTCTTCGTCGTACAGGAAGGGCAGCGGTGCATTATGGGTGACGCGACTGCGAAAGCCCTCGGAGTCCTGAGAATTGGCATTGAAATTAATAAGCTGGAAAAGAGGAGCACCCCATTCGGAAAGATTAAGGATGTTCAAGTGCAGATCAATATGGATCCTGCATTCAAACCGGTATTCCAACCGGTCAGACGCATACCGCTTCTATACGAGACGGCAGTGAAGGATAAATTGGATCAGTTATTGGCACAAGATATCATAGAGGTGATTGTTCCTAGTTTTTAGACATTGATTTACGTTGTCGTTGCAATTATTATCTGAATAAACATCCAATTGTTTGAAATGATTAACTATTTCATAAACCAACAATAGAATTTTATAGTTTTAAATATTTGCGAAATTTAAGACGTAATATTATTTTTTTAGGTCAAAACGGGACCTACCAGCTGGGTATCGCCGTTGGTTGTTGTGGGTAAAGCGAATGGTGAGCCCCGTGTATGCTTGGATTTGAGGCGCGTGAACGAAGCAGTACTGCGAGAGCGGCATCCCATGCCGGTCGTTGATGAGTTACTCGCGCGTATTGGGAAGGGCAAATTCCGTAGTAAACTCGACATCCGCGACGCTTTCTTACAAACAGAATTGTCTCCAGAATCGCGTGACGTCACAACTTTCATTACTAGTCGAGGACTTTTTCGATTCAAGCGGCTGCCATTTGGCTTAGTATCTGCACCGGAAATCTTCCAAAAAGTAATGGAAGAGATATTGGCCGGATGCGACGGTACGGTTTGCTACTTGGACGATATTTACATAGAACAGAGTGTAAAATAATCGAAAATTTTTGATGAAGTCCATTTTTCTTCATTTGTCAGTTCAATTCCGACACATTCATAGTCGGCTCTGGACAGTCAATATTCAGTTGAATATTAGTCATTGAATATTTATGCACATTTTACAAATTGATAAATTATCTGAAATCTGAACACGTTTCAAATGAGTTAATGCTAATTATGTTTTATTATGTTTTTTTCTGCACATAGTAAACACACTCAGTGACAGTGGAATGAATGAGTTTGTGGTGTAGTCGTCTGACTATGTCATTCTATGCTTTGAATATTCATGCGATGTTTGTCAATATTCGGACCGAAGTTGCTTCATGAAGATGAATATTTTAAGCTCTAGAAGGTGATGATTTGAAGCAACACAACCTACGTTTGGACAATGTTTATGAACGTTTGCACAAAAGGGGCGTGATGTTAAATAACGAAAAATGTATTATTGGGGTGTCTGAGCTTCAATTCATCGGGCACGTAATTTCGGACAAAGGGATTCGTCCATCTCCCTAAAGTTGATGCACTCGTATCATTCAGAATGCCGGAGAATGCTTCCGAAGTGAAAAGCTTTTTGGGTCTGGCGAATTACATGCATAAATTCATCAATAATTTGGCTACTTTAGATGAATCACTCAGAAGACTGACTGAAAGAGATACATAATTTGAATGGTCAACTGAACATCAAACATCGTTTGAGGCAATCAAAAATGCACTGTCGAATGAAGCGAGCTTGGGGCATTTCAATACAGATCATTCTACTTCTGTAATAGTGGATGCGAGCCCCACTGCACTGGGAGCTGTACTAGTCCAGACAAACGAGACTGGATTACATCGGGTTATATGTTACGCTTTTAAATCGCTTACCAGGACCGAGAAACGGTACTATCAAACAGAGAAGGAAGCGTTGGATGCCGTTTGGGGGGTCGAACGATTCCAAATGTATCTCTTTGGCAAAAGATTCGACCTCGTGACAGACTGTAAAGCCCTTCAATATCTTTTTACGTCACGTTCAAAAGCTTGTGCCAGGATAGCAAGATGGGTGTTGCGTTTACAAGCTTTCGACTATTCCCTTAAGCACATAGCAGGCGAAAAGAATGTAGCAGATGTCCTTTCACGACTATCAACATTGGAGCCCCAGCCTTTTGATTACTCTGAGCAGCTGTTTGTGAACGAAGTAGCAACAGTTGCGGCAATAAATGCTGCCGTGAGATGGGAAGAAATCGAGACTGTATGCAAACAGGACGAAGAGATACAGAAGCTTTTGAATAAGATTGCGTGCGATCGTCTATTTGAGCTTCCAACAGAATACCACGTAATTGCACAAGAGCTTTGCCAGGTCGGCAACGTCTTGATGCAAGGGGATCGTATTGTTGTTCCCAAATCTCTGAGGGACAAGGTACTGTCCCTAGCCCACGAGGGTCATCCTGGCGTCCGTATGATGAAAAATCATTTACGTGTAGCAGTTTGGTGGCCCAGGATGGACAAAGATGTTGAGGTTTATGTTAAGAAATGTAGAGGCTGTATGCTCGTGTCTGCGCCAGACGCCCCAGAGCCAATGAGTCGACGGGACTTGCCATCGGGTCCATGGCAAGACATAGCTATAGATTTTCTGGGCCCTCTACCGGAAGGTCAATACCTGTTGGTAGTTGTAGACTACTACAGCACGTATTTTGAAGTGTGTGAGATGACTAACATTACAGCAGAATGCACCATTGACGAGCTACAATATTTTGTTGTTTTGGTGTCCCTGTTACTCTCACCGCAGATAATGCTCCACAGTTGAGTAAGAATTGTGAACAGTTCTTCGAATTCTGTCGAGACTACAGCATCAAGCTCATCAACACGGTTCCGTATTGGCCTTAAATGAACGGAGAAGTGGAGCGCCAAAACAGAACAATTCTCAAGAGGCTGCAAATTTCGCAGGAACTTGGACAGGACTGGCGATTGGAACTTCGGAAATTTCTTCTTACGTATCGTGCCTCGGTTCACTCCACTACCGGCAAGTCCCCAGCCGAACTGATGTTTGGACGGAAAATCCGCACAAAACTTCCACATTTGACAGATTCTTGGGAAAATGACGAGGATACAAGAGATCAGAACTCAATTCGAAAAGAGAAAGGTAGGGAGTACAGCGATGCCACAAGACGTGCAACGGTAAAGGATATTGTCGTTGGTGAGACTGTACTTCTCAAACGAATGATAAGGGACAACAAATTGAGTACAGCATTCATGAATGAGGAATTCGTGGTCATTAGGAAGCAGGGAGCGGATGTGATAGTTAAATCTCTGTCAAATGGCAAAGAGTACAGAAGAAACACGGCTCACATCAAGAAGATAGGAAAACCAGAGCCAGCAACTTCAAATGTCAGTAATGCAGGAGAAGAAAGATACAAACGTCAAAACGATCCGGTCCCGGGTTCCTCTAATGAGATAGCTGCAGAAACCTCCACGGACATCAGCCAGCTCCACCAGAGAAGCGGAAACGAAAGGAGCCATCTTGGTTCGATAATTACATGACACATTACATTAAGAAGTTTCAAGGGGGATGTAGGGAGTGACGCACCCCTCGTGCAATGTACGTTAGGGAGAGTCGGCACAACCGGGTATAGCAGGAGAGAGAGTATGTAACGGGGGTGAGAGAGAGGATAGAAAGGGGGATTGAAGTGACGGCCATTGTATGGGACAGACGTGAGTGTTCTTGGTAATAGAGAAGATCAAAATTATTATACTTATTATACTGTGTTTTCCGATGGTCTTCAAGACGCGTCTTGTGATTTAGCAAACCACAAACCATTTTTGACGGTCTTCGAGACGCGTCTTGTGATTTTGCAAACCACAAACCATTTTCCGACGGTCTTCGAGACTCGTCTTGTGATTTTGCAAACTGAAATATATCACTCGTAGGAACAAGAATCGAAATCGTCATCTCCCGATTGGCAATCCTACGCCTTGGCTCGCAAGGCTAAATGGAGACTGAACATTTTGAAGTGCACTCCTTACAATCTTCGAAAAACTTCTTTTGGAAATGAAGAAAAATTTCTGGTGAAGATTCGGAAGAACTTGTCGAAGAAATTCATTAGATCGTAAAAAAATATATGAAAATATGAACATTTTTTTCCACCGAAAATTATATGCATTTCCCAAGGGACTGTTTTGAATTTTCAGACAGAATTCACATGGAATTTTTTCGGAGTTTTAAGGAAAAATTTTCGGAATTTACACTGGAGATGTTTTGTTTTTTTTTTCATTAACAATTTGTAGCAAAATTTCCAAGCAAAATTTCGCAGAGATAATTGTTAAAAAATCATTCTCACTGCCAGCACTTTATCAGGATTGTATGAAGTAATGTCATCAACAAGAAATTTTATTTGAAGTTTTTTTCATAAGATTTTTTTTTTGATTATTGTAAAAACATGAACATTTTTCAAAATTGTAGCCAGCCAGCTGATGAAAAAATGTAGGTGGCGTGATGCCAAAAACCATCTGCGGCGGAATTTAAAAAAAATATTTTTCCATTTTTCCTTTCTAAAATTCCAAAATTTTTTTTATGAAAATTGAGACTGAATCGCAACTTGTTTTTTCGTTTATTTTTTATGGAAATAGGATCTAAGGCTAAGATGGTCAAATAACGCAGATATGTATCGGCGTTGCGACCGACGCTGCGTTACCGGTTTTACTCGATGCACACCTACGTCTCTTTAACGCTGAGTTGAAAAGACGTTACGTGGGTATCGGCCCTAAAATACGCTTTAAATTTAATTTTTTTTTTTTTTTTTTTTATTTGCTAATTATCTAATACATGCATTCATCTCTTAGACTAGGTGTTCCGTGTTTTCTTAACACTATCATCCTTATTTGCTATGTTACTTTTTAGTTATTATTAATACATTTCAATTGCCTCTGGCAGTTAGAATTTTTCCTCTGGTTGAATTGAACCATGTAGGAATTACAATGTTTTCAACTTAAACTAAACTTAACCTATTTTATACTAAGGGTACAAGGAGTTAATCGTTGCAATAGAAGATTGCAACGATTTTTGTCTAAAATTGAAAAGAATTTTGTTGGACATTTGTTGCAATGTCTCAATATTAGAAATTCTATGAAGTTCATTGGTACTATACCACGGAGGCAACTTCAGAATCATTTTCAAAATTTTATTTTGAATCCTCTGGAGTGCCTTCTTTCTGGTATTGCAGCAACTAGTCCATATTGGCACAGCATACAACATGGCAGGTCTAAAAATTTGTTTGTAAATCAAAAGTTTGTTCTTAAGACAAAGTTTTGATTTTCTGTTTATAAGTGGATATAGACACTTAATATATTTGTTACATTTGGCTTGAAGGCCTTCAATGTGATTTTTAAAGTTAATTTTTGATCTAGCAGAAGTCCTAAATATTTAGCTTCGCTAGACCAATTAATTGGAACCCCATTCATAGTGACAATATGTCTGCTAGAAGGTTTCAAATAAGAAGCTCTCGGCTTATGTGGGAAAATTATAAGCTGAGTTTTGGAAGCATTCAGGGAAATTTTCCATTTTTGCAAGTAAGTGGAGAAAATATCCAAACTTTTTTGCAATCTACTACAAATGACACGAAGGCTTCGCCCTTTGGCTGAAAGGCCCGTGTCATCTGCAAACAAAGATTTTTGACACCCTGGTGGTAAATCAGGTAAGTCAGAAGTAAAAATGTTATACAATATGGGCCCCAGTATGCTGCCTTGGGGGACACCAGCCCTTACAGGTAATCTATCAGATTTAGTATTCTGATAGTTTACCTGCAGTGAGCGATCTGATAAATAATTTAGGATCAGTTTAATGATGTACAGAGGAAAATTAAAATTCATCAATTTTACAATCAAATATTCATGCCAAACACTGTCAAATGCTTTCTCTATATCAAGAAGAGCAACTCCAGTCGAATATCCTTCAGATTTGTTGAGCCGAATTAAATTCGTTACTCTTAATAACTGATGGGTGGTTGAATGCCCATGGCGAAAACCAAATTGTTCATCAGCAAAAATAGAATTGTCATTCATATGAACCATCATTCTATTTAAAATAATTTTTTCAAACAGTTTGCTTATTGAAGAAAGCAAACTGATTGGGCGATAACTAGAAGCATCAGCTGGATTTTTGTCCGGCTTCAAAATTGGAACAACTTTGGAGTTTTTCCATTTATCTGGAAAGCATGCCAATTGAAAACATTTGTTAAATAAATTAACCAAAAAGGATAAAGAGCTCTCAGGAAGTTTTTTGATAAGTATGTAGAAAATACCATCATCACCCGGGGCTTTCATATTTATAAATTTTCTAGTAATAGATCGCACTTCATCCAAATTAGTTCCCAACGAAGGGTCAAAAACATTCTCTTGATTGAGAATGTCTTCGAAGCTCCGTGTAACCTGATCCTCAATTGGACTAGTGAGACCTAGACTAAAATTATGGGCACTCTCGAACTGCTGAGCAAGTTTTTGAGCCTTTTCGCCATTTGTTAATAAAATTTTATTTCCCTCTTTAAGCGCTGGAATTGGCTTTTGAGGTTTTTAAGAATTTTGTTAATTTCCAAAAGGGTTTCGAACTGGGATCCAACTTAGAGATATTATTCACAAAGTTGGTATTTCTCAGAATAGCGAAACGTTTTTTAATTTCATTTTGCAAATCTCGCCAAATAACTTTCAACGCGGGATCGCGAGTTCTTTGGTATTGCCTTCTTCTCACATTTTTAAGACGGATCAGTAGCTGAAGATCGTCGTCAATAATAATGGAGTTGAATTTAATTTCACATTTAGGAATTGCAATGCCTCTGGCTTGTCAAAGATACGAGAGCATTATCAATATCACTTTTGGTATCGAGAGGAATATCAACATCAAAATTCCTATCAATATACGTTTTATATAAATCCCAATCAGCTCTATGATAATTAAAAGTAGAGCTGATTGGATTATAAATGGCTTCTTGTGAGATTTCAAATGTCACAGGAAGATGATCAGAGTCAAAGTCAGCATGAGTTACCAATTGGCCACACATCTGACTTGAATCCGTTAAAACTAAATCAATTGTAGAAGGATTGCGACTGGAAGAAAAACAAGTAGGGCACGATGCGGTCTGATTTAAATTTTAATGATTTGTAGCTTTACACCGCTATTCATATTCACCAAAAGTTTTTCGTGTAAAAAAAACCACGTGGTTCGAGAGCAACACCCCCCCTCCCACCATGTGGCTTATCGTGGTCATCTTCCAACCCCCCCTCTTCCCTCATATATGACCACGTGGTTTCTGGACGGCCCCTCTGGGCATTTACGTCCACTTTATGTATACGAGAAAGGCAAAAACTTATTTCGACAATTGAGCGTGAGTTGGTGATATGTAATAAAATCGTTATTCTACAGCCGATAGAAAACAAATGATAATGTGAGACAAGCGCTTTTGTTCGCGTGACTGCCCACATCGAAGGTACGGTTATGTTACGAACATTACTATTAGATCTACAAGCTACTGATCCGCACTTACTTCCGCATCTGAAAGACTTAAATAGTGCTAGTAGCTGTATATCGCACCAATGTATTTTTGGTAATTTCATTACGCGTTCGAAATGGTGCCTTGGATGGGCAAAATATTTATACTAGCAGTCCTAATAGGGCTGGCTTGGGCCGAAGAGGAAGAGGTAAGTTCTACTCAGATGTCTCAAAACGTTAAACAAATCGAACTCCCCCCACACAGAAAATGGACGTACACTTCGAAGGCATGGACATCATTGACGGATCGGAGAACTACTTCCACTACAACTACAGCCTTGACAAGAAATCCGAAACGGCCTTCTCGGTGTCCGGGTTCATTTCGCAGCTGGTCCAGCTGGACAACGGCTACGGCCTGCGTATGAAGCTGAGCCGTGCCAACCTGGACGCTCCGGAACCGGCCCAGTACGAGGAAATGCTCGGCGTGGAGAAACCAGTGTGCGAGTACATGACTTCGATCTACAAGATGTACTTCTACGATTCGCTCAAGGACATCAGTAACTTCCCGCACTACGACACCTGCCCGCTGGAGCCGGCCGATTACTGGTTCAAGGAGTACACGTTCGATGCGGCGGAGTACCAGGCCTTCATGAAGGATGGCCAGTACAAGATGGAAATGTATTTGATCAAGGGAGACGAGCCGATTGCTGGAGGGGTTTCCAGGATGCGAGTGGAGCCGGCCTCGGGCAATGAATAAGGAATTAATTTCGATAACATATTACACACTTATTGTAGACATTTCGTTAACATAATATATATGAATAAAGAGGTTTTATTGGTGTACTTGTTGATTTATTTTGTTGATTCGATTCAATCTTTACAAACTCCGGAATTTGCCTAGAAGTCTTCCGGGCATCGTCTAAAAGTCCTTCAAGTTTGATCCAGAAATCCTCCGGGCTTGATCCAGAAGTCCTCCAGCCTTCGTTCAGAAGTCTTCCTGGCATCGTACAGAAGTCCTCTGAGCTTCGTTAAGAACTGCTCTGGGCTTCCTTCAGTACTCCATCGGGCTTTGCCGGCGGTCATCCGGGCTTCGTCCAAAAGTCCTCCGATCTTCGCCCAGAAGTTCTCTTGGCTTCGTTCAGAAATCCTTCGGCTTTCTTCCAGAAGTCTTCTGGGCTTCGTATAGAAATCCTCCGGATTTCATTCAAAACTCCTCTGGACTTCGTCCGAAAACCTTCCGTGCTTCGTTCAAAACTCCTCCATGCCTAATCCAGAAGTCCTCCGGGCTTGGTCCAAAAGTCTTCAGGGCTTCTTCCAGAAGACCTCCGGGCTCCATCCAGAAATCCTCCGGGCTTGGTCCTGAAGTTCTCCGGGCTTCGTTCAGTACTTCTCTAAGCTTCGTTCGGAAATCCATCGGGTTTCGTGCAGAAATCCTCCGGGCTTCGACCAGAAGTCCTACAGGATTCGTTCAGAACTCCTCTAAGCTTCGTCCGTTCCTGGTGCTTTGTTTGAGACATAGGCATCGTCTTGCAGACTCTTGGGGTTCGTCCGACTGTACCTCAAATTTTGTACGACACTCATTTAGGCATCGTTCGACAGTAACTTAGAATAACTAGTGGGATCCAGCCTCTACCAGCAGCAAAATCCCTCACCCCGTATCTTTGGAGATGTGCAAAAGAAAGGTGTATGGCGGCGAAGGATGAATCCCGAGCTCGCCTAGCTATACGGCGAACCCAGTATCCAGAAGGAGGCTAAAGCCGGAGGGATATTGCAATATTGTCGGCCAGCAACCCTGCGAAGATGGTGTTCGCTTCCGATCTGGCAGGTACAAGAAGGCGTGGAGCGCAACGAGCGCAACGAGTGCAGAATGACTTGGCGAGCGTGGCACAAATGAGTATGGAGAGATGCGGCCTTGAACCGTGTGATGTGTCGTCATACTGTTGATTCAGTGTTATCTGTAATATAAATATATTAAATGAAGTTTTCTGTATTCCCGGACAAGACCGGAAAAGCTGGGCAGCAGAAGGAAAAGGATGGGAACAAGGAGCCAATATCGGGCCTTGCCGCCGAGTTGGTTCTGGCCGAGGAACCCAAGCCAAAACATCCGTTCGATGTCCTGGCAGAGGGAACGTTCAACTTTGACGACTTCAAGTGTTGCTACCCGAACGAAGATGAGCCAAGTCCCTTCATTACCTCTGGGAAAAGTTCAACTCGGAAAACTTCTTCAAAGAAATTTATAAAGAAAATTATACGGTGAAACTGAAGGCCCGTGACTTACATCAATCTGATGTCCGTGTTAGGAATACTCGAACGGGATTGGTTAAATCTGAAATTTTTACTGGCTTTGACAAGAATTGAAATTTTCAATAGCTTATCGTTTATAATCTTAAGTTTTGATGAAATTGCTGAAGAGTGTTCGAGTCGATTGATATATAAATCTTTAAAATCCAGATAAATACACTTGTAACGTTCGAAATCTTCCCTTTCAGAGTAACAGTCTCCATTTCCAAAAATTTAAATGAAACCCAGTATAGTGAAAAGAGTCATACGTCCACAAAAGTCCGCAAAAAATAATTTCCAGACGAATATTTTATTAAACGTGCCTTTTGCAAGAACTTCCGGAGGAATTCCTAGAGGATCTTCCGGAGGAATTCCTGAAAACTTGAAAACTTACGGAAGAATTGCTTAAGCAACTTTCGGAGTAACTGCTGTAGGAACTTCCGAAGGAATCGCTGGAGAACTCCCGGAGGAATTACTAGAGGAAGTTCTGGAGAAATTTCTGGAGAAACTTCCATGGGAATTCCTGGAGGAACTTCCGAATGAATTTATGGAGAAACTTCCGGAGGAATTGCTGCAGCATCTTCCGGAGTAAATGCTGTAGTAACTTCCGGAAGAATTCCTGGCGAAACTTACGGAGGAATTTCTGAAGGAACATCCGCAGGAATTCTTGGAGGAACTTCCGAAGGAGTTCTTGAAGGAACTTCCGGTGGAATTGTGGAGGAACTTTCGGAGAAATTCCTGGAGGAACTTCCTGAGTAGGAATTCCTGAAAACTTCCGGAGTAACTGCTGTTGGAACTTTCGGAGGAATTCCTGTAGGAACTTCCGGAGGAATCACTGGAGATACTTTCGTAGGAACTCTCGAAGGAATTTTTAGAGGAAGTTCTGGAAAAATTTCTGGAGGAACATTCGGAGGAATTTCTGGAAAAACTTCTTGGGGAATTCCTGGAGGAACTTCCGGGTGAATTCCTGGAGGAGCTTCCGGGGGAATTTCTGGAGGAACTTCCGGGGGAATTCCTGGAGGAACTTCCGGGGGATTTCTGGAGGAACTTTCGGAGGAATTCCTGGAGGAGCTTCCGGAGGAATTCTTGGAGGAACTTATGGAAGAATTTCTGGAGGAACTTCCAGAGGAATTCTTGGAGGAACTTTCGGAGGAATTCCTGGAGGAACTTCCGAATGAATTGCTTAAGTAATTTCCGGAGTAACTGCTGTAGAAACTTTCGAAGGAATCGCTGGAGATACTTCCAAAGGAACTCTCGGAGGAATTTCTAGAGAAATTGCTGGAGATATACTTGAAGGAATTGCTGGAGGAACCTCAGGAGGAATTCTTGGAGGAGCTTCCGGACAAATTTCTGGAGGAACTTCTGAAGGAATTGCTGGAGGAACTTTTGGAGGAATTGCTGGAGGAATCGCTGTAGGAACTTCCAGAAGGATTCCCGTTGGAACTTCTGGAGGAATTCCTGGAGGATTCCAGAAAGAACTTATCGAGAAACTTCTTGGAGGAGTTGCTGAAGCAACTTTCGGAGTAATTGCTGTAGGAGCTTTCAAAGAAATTGCTGGAGGAATTTCCGGAGGAATTGCTAGAGGAAGTTCCTGAGGAATTGCTGGAGGAACTTTAGGAGGAATCCCTGGAGAAACTTCCACAGGAATTCCTGGAAGAATTTACTGAGGAATTTCTGGAGGAAATTGCGGAGGAATACCTGAACGAACGTTTAGAGGACTTCCTTTAGAAAATTACGGAGGAATTCTTGGAGCAACTTCCGTAGGAATTTCTTGAGGAGCTCCCGGAGGAATATCCGTAGGAATTCCTGGAGGAACTTCCGGGGGAATTACGAGTAGAACTTCCGGAAGAATTTCTAGAGGATCTTCTGGAAGGATTCCTGGAAAGACTTGTGGAGGGACTTCTGGATAAACTTTCGGAGGGATTCCTGGAGGAGCATCTGAATGAATTCTTGGAGAAACTTGCGGAGAATTTGCTGGAGGAATTTCCGGATGGATTCCTGGAGGGACTTCCGGAGGGATTTCTGGAAAAACTTCCGGAGGGATTTGTGTAGAAACTTCCGGAGAAATTCCTGGAGGAACTTCTGAGGGAATTCCTGTAGGAACTGCTGGAGGAATTGCTGGAGGAACTTCCGAAGAAATTTCTGATGGAACTTCCGGTGGGAACTTTCTGGAGGATCTTCCTGAGGAATTCCTGGAGGATCTTCCGTTTCCGTCTATCAAGGGTGTTTTTTTGCCGGTTACGACGGTTAAGGAATTCCAAAAGTTTCTTCAGGAGTTCCAATAAAAGTTCAGCCAGAAATTTCGACAGGAGTTCCTTCAAGAATACAACAAAAAAAGCTCATCCAGGAGTTCCTCCAAGGATTTTACCAGAAATTCTTCAAGAAATGCCACCAAGAGATTCGGCAAGAATTTTACAAGGAAATTTCCAGGAACTCTGTCTAGATTTCCTTCAAGAGTTCCATCAAGAGATCCTCAATGAAGTCCTTCCAGAAATTATAGCAATGGTGCTTCCACAAGATCGTAGGAGTTCCTCCATAAATAGCTTCAAAAGTTTTACAGGAGATTTTTCAAAAATTAAACAAGATCATTTAGAAGAAACTCCGCCAAGAGCTACTTCAGAGATCCTTCAAGAATTCAATAAAGAGTTGCTCCAGTAGCTGCAATTCCTTCAGGAAATCCAACAGGTGGTCCTGCACTCATTCCACCATGAGAGAAACTCATCCGGGATACTTCCAAGAGTTGAACCAGATCCACCAGATATTTCACCAGGAGTTTTTGTTTACGACGCACTATGTGTTACCATTCTTCTTCTTATTGGCATTACATCCCCACACTGGGACAGAGCTGCCTCGCAGCTTAGCGTTCATTAAGCATTTCCACAGTTATTAACTGCGAGGTATCTAAGCCAAGTTACCATTTTTGCATCCATATATCATGAGGCTAACACGATGATACTTTTATGCCCAGGGAAGTCGAGACAATTTCCAATCCGAAAATTGCCTAGACCGGCACCAGGAATGGAACCCAGCCACCCTCAGCAGCATGGTCTTGCTTTGTAGCCGCACGGCTGCTAATACTATATTCCATAAAAAAATATCCGTTATAATAAGTAAAATAGAAGTTACATAGGTCACATCACTTTCCATGGTGAATCCCGATCTATGTTGCTGATTACCCCACCCAACTATCAAAACTTCCTTCCCGTGGATATTGTGGAGATGCAGATGTATTCTCGGTCTCTAGTAACAACAATATTCACACTCTAACATTCCCTTCCTTTCTCAACTGACTGTAAGGACTTGGCCGGCACCGTTATTGATCAACCCAAGTAGCACAGTTTGTTGAATGAGAGTAAAAAATATGTTAACTTCTTTCTTTACCTTTACAACACCGAAACAGCGCAGAAATTGTTGAAATTTTCAACATCCTTCAGTCGCAGGAAAGAAATCGTAATATACATTCACAAGACTAAAGTTAAGTTCGAAGTAAGTTTTCAATAACATTCTTTCAACATTTGATCTGTTGGACACAAATAAAAGTTGTTGACAAATATTTCAATTATAGAATATTTACAAAAAGGGATGCAAATGCATGCTACAAATCAGCTATAAACTCCATTTCGTCTAAACGTTGATTGTGGTGCAACGCCTTGAAAGCTTCCTTGATTGAGCGCATTTTTCGCTCCCATACGCCTCCCATATGTGGAGCGAAGGGTGGATTGAAAATCCACTCGGTTTCGGCGTTTGAAAACGTGGACGCTACTTCCTTGTTGATAGCCTTTATTTCATCTGCTAACTCCTGAGCGGCTCCTCGAAAATTGGTCCCGTTATCACAGTATTTTTGCTGCGGCAATCCTCTACGTGAAACGAAACCGCGAATTGCCATTTTACACGATGCGGCTGACATTGTGTGCACTACCTCCACGTGGACAGCTCGTACAGTAAGGCACGTGAATAGTGCCACCCATCTCTTCTCATTAGTACGACGCCGTTTAACGATCAATGGTCCAAAATAATCCAATCCCGTGAAAGTAAACGGGCGAACGTATGGCGTCACTCTTGGATGTGGTAGAACAGCCATCTTTGGTTCAGCTGGCCTCGCTCGATAGACCTTACACCACATACACATTTTTACCACAGATTTAACGGCGAATCGGTTTTTGGGTATATAGTATTGGGCCCTCCTTAGCCGTGCGGTAAGACGCGCGGCTACAAAGCAAGACCATGCTGAGGGTGGCTGGGTTCGATTCCCGGTGCCGGTCTAGGCAATTTTCGGATTGGAAATTGTCTCGACTTCTCTGGGCATAAAAGTATCATCGTGTCAGCCTCATGATATACGAATGCAAAAATGGTAACCTGGCTTAGAAACCTCGCAGTCAATAACTGTGGAAGTGCTTAATGAACACTAAGCTGCGAGGCGGCTCTGTCCCAGTGTGGGGATGTAATGCCAATAAGAAGAAGAAGAAGAAGAAGAAGAAGAAGAAGAAGAAGTATTGTTGGCGTAGCTCATTGATGACAGTATCGACGTATGTATTACCGAATTTCTGATGGTATTTGTGTATAAGGATATTGGTAACGTGACTTCCTCTGGGAATTATTACCGTATTTTGAAAGTCGAACGAATAGTAGACATTATTTATGTTAATGCGACTACGCATTCGCGAAACTCCTGCGTCGTCTAAGAATGGAGAAACTTTCCTGAGGGAACTTGTATATCCCAACGGCTTTTGCTCATCAATCGGAAGCTCTGAGTTTTTGCGAATAATGGAGATTTCAGCGGGATAGGTTTGACCTTGTACTACGCGCCAGAGACTTGCCTTAGCTGCCGCATAATCTTTTTGGTTCAGAATTGTTACGCTACTGTTTGTCTTTACTCTGTGTAGTGTTTGGCAACGATGAACGAAGTGATACAAGTAGCTGAGATTTTTTACAAGGTCCTCCCAACGTGAAAACTTTGAGAAATCGATTGCCGGATCAAAAACTGCGACGTGATGATGAATGGCTTTAACCTCTTGCAACGGCTCCGCAATAGTGAAAAAGTATTGCTGAGGGTGAATTGGAAGCTGATGCAGCAACTTTTGAACCAGTTTTGGAAACGATGAATTCAAGGCTACCTTCCAACAATAGCTCGTCGAACAAAGTGGTTCAATGATGTACGTCCGCTCCAAGTGGACGACCCTGTTGTCATCGTAGACTAGACGGTTCGCAATGGATGGTTGACAGGTCCAGTTGTTGAAATCTACCCGTCGCGGGATTGTCAAGTGCGGAAGGTGGATGTCCAAACATCATCGGGGGTGTTTCAAAGTCCGGCGATCAAAGTAGCCTTGCTGGATATCCTGGAGCAGAGTAAAGCCAATCAAGGGTAAGGCATTACGGGCCGGGGTGTTGCGAATTATCCGCAATAGGCCCTTTGGATCGAGTCGTCAACAAGTCGGCGCTGAAGTATTTCGACGCGCTGCTTCGATTGCCAACGGTGACACGTCTTTGACCGATTGTGAAGGATAACATCAGCAATATAAATGTATATGAAATGTGAAAGCGTACGAAAAGCAACAGTAATAGTGAATTATATCCATATATTTTCTATTTCTGTTGCTTTTCGTACGGAAAAAGAGCTGCAAAATTGCGAACCACATCGGATCTGGTATCTTCCCTTGGGCATCGTGCAAAACCCACACAAGCCAGGGAAAGTACGCATTGTTTGGGATGCAGCGGCACGGGTTGGAGAGGTATCTCTTAACTCTATGCTACTGACGGGACCAGATCTGCTGACTCCACTGCTGAAGGTTTTATGTGGATTCCGTCAACGACAGTACGTAGCGGTAGGAGATGTGCGTCAAATGTTCCACCAAATTTTGGTGAAGCAAAGGGATCGACAATCTCAAAGATTCCTGTTTCGATTGAGTCCGGAACAAAAACCAACTGTGTATGTTATGGACGTAGTTATCTTCGGGGCGTCATGCTCTCCATGCCTTGCGCAACATGTGAAGAACACCAATGCGAAGGAGTACGAGGAGGTTTATCCAGAAGCGGCATCGGCGATTATCAACAACACCTACGTTGACGATTTCTTGGATAGCCTTGATACTATAGAAGAAACAGTGCGTATATTAGAGGAGATTCGATGGATTTTTAGCAGAGCTGGGTTCGACATTAGGAACTGGCAATCCAACTCCGAGGAGATTCTTCGATGGGTCGGGGTAGACGTCTATGAGAAAACGAAACGCTTTTCAGTGGAGAAGTCTACTGTTTCAGGACGTGTCCTTGGTATGTCATGGGACCCCAGGAACGATTTATTCAAATTCACCACACAGTTTCGTGAAGATCTCAAGCCTTTGCTATCCAGCCATGTCGTTCCCACCAAAACGCAAGTTCTGAGGGTAGTTATGAGCCATTTTGATCCACTGGGGATCGTAGCCACCTACACAGTGCATGAGAAAATATTAATCCAGGACGTGTGGAGATCTAGAGTTCAATGGGACGATCCTATTGCGGAAGAAGATTATGGGGCCTGGCAGCGTTGGGTGAAACTGATTCCAAGTCTGGCGGAGGAGTGAATGCCGAGGTGTTACTTTCCGAACTATAGCCCACGCAGTCTAGATTCCTTGGAGCTCCATGTCTTCGTAGATGTTAGTTTGTTGGCCTACTGTGCTGTGGCTTATTTCCGGATTATCGACAATGGTGTTCCAAGGTTTACTCTAGTAACGGCCAAAACAAAGGTGACACCTATGAAACCTCAATTAATACCGAGGAATGAACTAAGTGCCGGAGTGATCGAAGTGAGGCTGCTCAAGAGTGTCCAAGAAAACCACTCCATACCAGTCCAGAAACGGTACATGTGGACCGACTCAACCACTGTGTTAGCCTGGTTGAGAGCTGACCCAAGGAAGTACCAATTCAGTCGGAGACGAAAATTGAAGAATGGCACTACGTTCCTACTAACCTGAACCTTGCTGACAAGGGGACGAAATGGGGCAATGGGCCATGTTTCAATCCAGAAAGCTCATGGTTTACTGGGCCGCCGTTTCTACTTCGACCAGAGAATGAGTGGCCTCGTCTGCCGATCAAACTTGCGGAAAATCGAACTACGAAAAAGTTTGCACCACTCATCCACCCGTAAATTTTGGAGGGTAACTTCACGGAACACTTAACCGATCTTGAGTTTTTTTTTAATATATGTATGCACCACTGGCCTAGATTTACTACCCGGCCACCTTTCACCAAGCACTCTAACGCTTAACGTCATTATGCCTAACGTACTTATGCCTTACGGGGTATACCCGTTCAGTATTTGGTAGTGGGGCTCCAATCGATTTGGTAGCGAACGGCGTTTAAATGGGCAGATACAAATCAATAAATTTTAACAATATTAAAACTAACTCTTAACTACGAAACCAAAATACATATAATTTTATTTTCGCTTTAATTGAATACTAATGGAACATGGGCTCATGTAACATGTATTGTAGCTATTTATTTCATAAATATCCTTTATTGACATGAAGATAAGCATCAGCACGCAAAACCACTTCATCTGTTGAATCCAGTAGGTACCCCGTCATTCGCCAGTATCCGGACGGAACAACCGATGGTATCCAACCGCTATCAGGAGCAAAATCCTTTATCCAGTAGCGCTCCTTGGGAAGTGGACAAAACCACTCATTACCAATGCGAGGCAAATTTGTGAAGTTCAGAAAATAAGGTTGATATTCCTTGTACACAGTATTCAACATATCGCAAAACTTCGCTTTGGATACTTTCATCGGGTACATATTGAACTGGTTGTTCCCCAGTCGGCTGTATGCTGTGGTCAACTTGAACGAGTATTCATTACCCATATCTTGGAACACGTCCCATGCACCGGTAAGGACCGAGGTAGTACGGTTGAATTTGCGAACGCGAAGCCCAGTTCCGTTGACCAGGTGGAATCCCTTGGTCTGCTCGAACCGATCCAGCTGCAGTTGTATATCAATAGCAAATGCTATGAGTGCCCACGTGCTGGTGAGTACCAATTTGATCGACATCCTGAAGGTGATTGAATGCAAGTTTAGGGAATGAGCGCGGTTTCAACTGTAAAATTTCAGTAACTGTTGATCGTTTGCCACGTGTTTCAAATAATTCCTTCTTTATTATGGGGTATTGGTTTATGTAAACAAGTTAATAATAGCCCTGGTCAATTGAAGCTTTGCGCAATGACTGATTTGATCTAATCATTGTGCTATGTTCCGACTGATCAGACCTCTCATTGAATTCAACGCTTATTACCATCGAAAAGATTTGCTGTTTTTTTAAATATTATATTATATTTTTTCTTAGTAAAAGTTTAAATCACTAGCGGCCTAGCGTTGAGGTCGACTGCTTGCTGCGTTGAAATTTTTGAATTGATTAAAATGCCGACGAGATCAAAAAAGCACACAATTACAAACGTAATTATTTTTGAAACACAGATCTAGTCGAGATTCAAATCTGCCAAAAATAGAACTGAGCGATATGAGCAATATATAAAAGTATCATCGTGTTAGCCTCATGATAGGGTAAATCACTACTTGGGCCTATGGCCCCGGTTCCCGGCTCACTGCACAGAAAACTAATGATTTATACTGTTTGGAAGCCGTAGGTTCATGATTGATAATTTTTAAAAAGTCTCCCATTTATTTTTTACAATACTCAATATTTTTCAACCACTTGTTTTACTTCTAATTGATCCAATTGTAGAAAATAAAAATGTAGATTTCAAAATTTCGCTCTCCGATGCCACACAAGTGAGACGGAGTGATTCTTTCCACTTTTACAAAATGGTATCATCGAATAAACACCTACCTGAAAATCGTCACAGTGCTCGATACAACCATTGCTTGAAGCTGTTAATCACCACACCGTAATTCTAAACACACGCGCTTCAATTCTTCTTAATTTTTCGTTTCACTAGAACTTATTTAAACACATTAGAATACATTTTAAAATGTATCCTCAAACCTAACAAAAAATCACCTCGACCCAAGAACTTCTAGCCGCACCGTGCTGCCAAAAGGCCAGGAGTATGAAAATGATCCTTCATTGTTAATAGGAAAACTGTCTAATACGTTGACGCTATCATGTTATTTATAATTATCTTGATTTCAAAAGGTGAAAAAAATATTGTTTTTAAGTATTTGGAAGAAATTTGGATGAGTAAATATATCTTCTCAACCAAATAAAAATGATTATGAATAATACCATCTGGCATCTTGTTGTCGTGGAACGTGCATATTTTTGTTTACATCGCATTTTCTACCGTCCCGAGAGAGAATGAGAGTAAGATGTTGAGAGATTGAGCGAAATTTTGCTTAGGCCGGGAACTGGTTTGGAAGTGGGCCGGAAATAAAATCGCTACGACTGAAATGAGTGCTGCACCTCGTTAATTTAAATCAAATAAAAGCTTTTTTGAACGATATTTAGCACGAATAGCTATTTTTTTAAAGCAGAAGTGAACCTCAATGCAGTTTATACGGCCCATAAAATTCAGGAAAAGTTGCTTCCTGTCATAAATATCAATTAAATAATGCAGTCGTACGCAAGTTAGGCCGAGAATGGGGTAAGAATGATGCAAAATGGTGCAAATGAATGAATGCAAAAATGGTAACTTGGCTCGCAGTTTAACTGTGGAAGTGTCTAACGAACACTAAGCTGCAAGGCCGCACTGTCCCAGTGTGGGATGTAATGCCAATAAGAAGAAGAACTGTAGAAGTGCTTAATGAACACACCCTGTTCTGGCGATGTGTAGGGGGAAGTTAAGGCTAAGCCGGGTTTGAAAGCTTTATTGTGCTTCAACTAAAATAATATTTAAGGGTAAGTACATTCTTATTTTAGATTGATTATGGTTCACTTACAATTCGGTGGCCCTATTTTGTATTGGCTCACCCTACGAATCTATTCTACGGCTCCCTTGTGATATGGGACCTACGGACATATATTCGTTATATTGTTATAACTTGTTATTATATTTATCAGTTAATTTTCTATTTCTTACTTTTTCCTTTTCAGGTGGACTAACGGACCAGTAGACGGACTGACTCAAACACACTGTACCGGCTGGATCGGATTCTACATAATAAGATATACATATTACATTCCATCAACTGTTCCAGTTTCTAGACGCTGAACTAACCTCAAATTTGTACTTGTGATGTCTGACTAACGAGCGCCCTTGTCTTACGAGCCAAATTCCCGTCCCCGTCCACTACTGACCACTACCGTTCGATAATCAAATTCACTGGTAAACTTTAGCAAAATAATTTAATTCTAGGAAAAGATAAATCTCAACACCTTCGGTTTTAACACGAGTTCAACACAAGTTCTTCGACTATGTATCACGACTGTTTTCTAGACTCTGCCGGAAACACCTTTGACAGCTTATCCCAGATGTCACTGGAACCGCTTCGACGCTTTGACAGGTGAACGCGGCGCTTTTAAAATAGATGACAGGGTTGCCAGATTGTCCTCTTCTGCGCCAACAGTCTCCCCCCGGTGTAGTCCGGAATCTTCCGGATCTTCACGGTTTTCCTTCAGATCAAGTAGCGCCAACCGTGTCATCGGCCTTACAAAGGTTTTTTCCCCAATTTTCACAACCGCTTGTCGTTGTCGTCCATCCGGGTTCTGGATTGTGCGGATGATTCGTCCCCGTTGCCACCCATTACGCTTCATAGGTTCAGCGACCATTACCAAGTCCCCTTCCTGTAGTGCTCGTGCCTCATCGAACCATTTTGGTTGCCGACGGATCACCGGCAAGTATTCCATCAGCCAACGTTTCCAAAATATTCCTAGCTGCCTCTGAATTAGTTCCCATGACCTACCCAGGATTTCTTTGCGAACAAGTTCACTAGAATGACCACGAACTGTAGCAGTATCTCTTTTATAACGTTTCATGCCAGAAGAGCTCAATATCAAGAAATGGTTTGGCGTAAGAGCCTCGGTCTCTTCAGAGTCAAGCGGTAGATAGGTCAGAGGCCTTGAGTTTACCATATTCTCCGCCCCCACGACCAAAGTCTGCAGCCCCTCGTCGTTGAGCTTTCCCTCAGAGTAGGCATCCCCGATCGCAGCTTTCACTGATTGCACTAAACGTTCCCAGGCTCCGCCCATATGAGGCGCTCCTTGCGGTATGAAGTTCCATTTCGTGTCAGTGCTGGTAAACGTTGCAGACAGTCCCTGGCTTATCTGGTACCGTAGAATTCGTTCCGCTCCTTGGAAATTCGTCCCGTTATCACTAAAGAATTCAGCAGGAGGTCCGCGACGACCAACGAACCGCCGGACACAAGAGATACATGATTCCGTAGACTGCTTTACCAATAGTGGCCCGAAGTAGTCCAAACCCGTATAGGTAAATGGTGGCTCGTGGTGGGCCAGACGAGCAGGTGGTAGAGGCGCCATGAGTGGAATAGCTGGCTTTGCCCTACGGATCTTACAAAAGGTGCAGTCGCGGCTTACTTTCCTTACAATTGAGCGGAGTCTTGGAATGTTAAATAGCTGACGTATTTCGTTAACGGCGGTCTCCGAATTGCAGTGGCGGTATTGGCGATGGTACATATTCACTAGAAGCAGCGTTACGAGATGGTTCCGCGGGAGGATAATAGGATGACGCACGTTGTAGCATATGTCCTCAGCTGCACCAAGCCGACCACGTTCACGCAGCAAGCCATTATCGTCTAGAAACGGTATTAGTTGGTAGATAGAGCTGTGCTTCCCGATGAAGTCCTGTCCGGTTTTGTTCGCTGCCTTAGTGGATAGTGCGCTGATCTCGTCCGAGTACGACTCGCGCTGTACAAGCCTGAAGATCGTTACCTCTGCTACTTGAAGTTCATCTTGTTGAAGTAGTCCATTGATTTTTGGCTTCATCTTGGAAGAGTTATTAAGGAATCGAAGGGTATATGCTGTGGCCCGTAGCAACCGATCCCATGAAGAGAACCGACTGAAGTCAATAACTGGATCGACCGAACAATGTAACGAAATCGTTGCGCGCATCTCTTCAGTTGTGTTAGACACCGGCTCTTTTGGGCGAGGCCATTCGGTTTCCGGCAGACGGAGAAAGTCGGGTCCTTGAAACCATTTACTATCTCGATTGAAGTATGGGCCGCTGCCCCATTTGGTTGCTTCATCCGCTGGATTGAATTTCGATGGTACCCATCTCCAATCGCTTCCAGTCGTGTTCTCTAGAATTTCACTCACTCTGAAAGATACAAACTGTCGGTAGTTTCTGGGATCAGCCTTGATCCAGGCTAGTGCCGTTCTGGAATCCGTCCAGAACACTTTCTTCGAAACTGAAACACCGATATTTTGTTCAACAAATTTCGACCAACGTATGCCTAAGACGCACCCTTGTAATTCTAATCTCGGAATTGACCACGGTTTTAGTGGAGGGACCTTAGATTCTGCGGCGATTAGGCAACATTGCGGACTAGTATCTTGTTCATTTATGCGCAGATAGATCACACAGGAGTATGCTACCTCGCTCGCGTCAACAAACACATGGAGCTCTGAATTTTGATACGTAGATTGCTTGGCGTTCCGAAAGTAACATCTCGGAATTTGTATCTCAGTGATGTACTCAATCATGTGTACCCAACGCAGCCACTTTTCAAAAAGGTTTGCACTTATTTGCTCGTCCCATTCAGTGCCTTGTCTCCAAAGATCTTGGATGAGGACTTTGCCATGTATGACGAACGGCGATAATAATCCCAAGGGATCAAACAGTGTCATAACGCACCGTAGCACTTGCCTCTTCGTCGGTCGGGTGGTGTTCTGAATCAACGCTTGCACTTCTTCACTCATCAGGGTGGAGAAGCTCAGGTTGTCGGTTGAAGGATTCCACAGCATCCCGAGCACTCTTTCTGCTTTCACCCCATCCACCGGAGACAAGTGTTTATCCGTTCCAGCTTGCTCTTCGCCAAGTCGTTTCAACACCGCGCCACTATTAGACCGCCAATTGTGCAACTTAAACCCTCCGTTACCGTGTACGCTTCTTACCTCACTCGCCACTTTTGAAGCCGATGTTGCTCGGCATTCCGATTTTTAATGAATTGCGCCGAAGCAGGTGAGCATGAACTGCCAAATGTGGCAACGTCCATCAAGTAAATTGTCGGTTTCTCGGATGGATTATCTCGCCACAGGAAACGCTGAGAGTGCTTATCTTCTTCTCGTATACGGATCTGATGGAACATTTCCTGGATATCTGAACTGACTGCCACTTTGTACAACCGGAAGCGAAACAGTATAGCCGGTAGGGAGGTTAGTTGGTCTGGTCCTTTCAGGAGTGCGTTGTTTAACGACATACCTTCAACCTTGGCTGCAGCGTCCCAGACGACTCTAACCTTATCCGGTTTCTTGGGGTTCATCACCGCTCCGACCGGCAGGTACCACACTCTCCTGGGATCAGCAATTTCCATTTCCGCTTTTGTAGCCTTGTGTGCATATCCTTTCGCTTCGTATTCACGTGTTTGGCGATGCATGTTCTCTAGTAGTGCTGAATCTCGACCCATCCTTCGTTCTAGGCATTCTAGCTGCCAAACGGCTATGGGGTAGCTATTCGGGAATTCTACCTGGTCTTCCTTCCAGACTAGACCCGTTTCGAAGCGATTTCCGATCCGAATGGTTGTAGTCTCCATTATGGTTAGCGCTCGTTCATCCTCCTTGGTCATGGGAATCTCCACAGGCACTGTTCCAGTACCTTCAATTGTATAGAAATCCTTTACCGTTTCGTGAAGAATTTTGTAGCAGGATCATTCACAGATATGAAAGCTGTGAGATTCATAACTGCTGCTCCCTCGAGGACCGTATATGCACCAACCAAGTCTTGTTTTTACTGCCACCGGTGCCGATCCAGGTCCTTCACTTACTTTCAATGGCAGTGCCAACCGCAGATTGTCTATGCCGATGAGGATCTTAGGCGCCGCATCTTGATAACTCGTGAGTGGGATGCCCCTCAAGTGTTTGTGTAGCTTTACTGCTTCTTCTACCTTGAAACTTTGCTGTGGAAGTCCAAGGCTGCTGACAGTTCTCGCATTCACCAGCTTGTATCGTTTGTCTTGACCGATCCCGTTGATTTCGATTGTAAGCTGTTGCGATTCATTCTCAACGCGCGATGTGTTTCCAGTCCAACGTAGACATAGTGGGAATGGAGTGCCTTTTATTCCGAGCGATGTAACCAGTTCCTTCTCTACCAGTGTGAGATCAGAACCCTCGTCAAGAAATGCGAAGGTGTTTATTGAACTATTCCTCCCATGAAGGGTCACGGGAATAATTCGAAATAGCATCGAGGATGTCAATCGGCGATGGATATGATTGTCTGCCATCTGCATCGTGTATTCCGATGGTTTTGGAGGAGTGAAGCAGCGAATGATGGCGAAACTGGCAACCTTCGATGTCGCAGGTTTTTCTACCTCGGCATGCACACCGGCCATGGCTAAATAGACAGTTTTGACACAGGCCTAACGAACGGATTCGTCTCCAGCGATCGTCGACATTTAATTGTTTGAACGCACTGCAATCACGCACTCGGTGCCCGCCTTTATGGCAGTGAGCGCAATCGAACTGCTTCGGTGCCTCCTTCGGCACAACCGATGGGAATGTTGGACGACTGGATGCTTCCATCGAATGGGAGTTCACAAATCCTTTGTACTTCTGGCGATCACGGATGCTGTTCCGTTTTTCCAGCTCAAATGTAACTACGCTGGTTGCATCCCGCACCACAGACGCCATATAATCGCCGAAGGTTTTTAAATCACCGTGTGGAAACCCCCGTTTGTAACCCGCCCACATCATCCGTTGGTCTGCTGGAAGTTTCGCAACGAGTTCTTGAAGCAGTGACGGGTTCGAAAGATGAGCGCGTTCGTTCGCAGCTTCGATGTGGTCACACAATGCCTGCACCGCCATTCCGAAATCGATGAGCCCCTCTAGTTTGTCTGATTTTGGAGCTGGAATATCACGTACCTTTTGAAGTAGGGCATTGATCAACAACTCCGGTCGTCCAAAACGCAAGCGAAGTGTCTCGATTACTTGTGGAACCGCTACTGGAAGCACAAACCGACTGCGTACTGTTTCGAGAGCTGGTCCTGATAAGCACCGCTGTAAACGTAGCATATTTTCACCGTCCGAGAAACCGCAAGCTTCAGTTGCGTAGCGGTAGTTCGAGATGAAGATTGGCCAGTCGGAGACGAGCCAGCCTCGGGCTGAAAGTCTCTTTAATAAAGACACAAAAAAAAAAAAAAGATTGGCCAGTCTGCTGGGTCACCGCTGAATCGAGGAAGCTCCTTGGCCAGGGACTGCCGTGCTGCAAGTTGTTGCTGCGGTGGGTCGATTTGGATTTGATTGGGGAGCTACTGTATCTTCTGGATGGGTTTCTGGCTGATGAGGCTGACGAGGGGACATATACATTTCAACCGTACGCGAAAGAGGGTTATGCGCTGGTATCTCAGTTGATGGAGATTTGGACTGACTGTTGGACTGTGTGGCATCGTCTGAGTGCGCGAGTAAATCTCGCAGCTGCTCTCCAGTATTTGTAGGATGGGAACTTGACTCAACCGAGCGCGCGATGGATCGCAGCTGCTCTTGATTGAGTGGATTATTGGTCGTGGGGCAATGATCGTGTACTAAATTTCTTGTATTTCCAACATAATGACTCAAGGCTTGACGCTTACCTGGGAGGTCCATAGCTTGACTTACCAATGGCCGGCCAGAATGGCTTACCGGCATTTTCAACGGCCAGACATCACTCGGTGATTTGGCCCCTCCAACGGCTCCTGGTTCTGCAGGACGATGTGGTTGCATTCGATCGTGTTCCGGGACCGGTTGCAACGCTCTGCTTGCCTTTGGTATGGTACCTGTCTGCTTTGCCTCACATGACGTATTCGTGGGTTTTGGCTGCAGTAACTGTATTGGATTAATTGGATCCGATTTGTGTTCTCCGCTGCTGGTCTGAAACCCTTCCAAAATTTTCCGGCATAATTCGAGCTGATTATGTAGACTGGTGAGCTGATCAGGTGTTGGATTGGCGCGAGTCTCGCACTGCTCAACCCGGTTCCTGAGTTCTTGCATAGCAGCTTGGGGATCCTTCTTCCCTTGCAGGTACTTAACCGTATTTGGTTCCAGTCTTGTGAGGGGAATAGAAACCATAACAGGTGTAGTCGACTTACGAATTTCGGACTGTGATTTCGACCGTCGATTGGATTTGGCTACGGTTGCTTCGGAAAGAGATGAAACAGCGGGCAGTTTACTTGCTGTAGAAGAAATCGTTTCGTGGTTCACTTCACCTGTATGGTTTACCGTCTCCTCTAATCCAAAGGCTTTATCGATCAGCTTCTGTTGTTCGTTCAGATGGCGGCGTTGTAACTCCAACTCTAAACGAGCGCGTTCCATTTGTTGCCTTTCGACAAGTTCACTTAGGCAAACAGAAAACACTGACGCTGAACTGGAACGACTCGATGCACTTCGCAGCGAAATAACGTCATCGTTCTGTTGGACAGAACAGTCGCCACACGTGAAGGGTTTACCTGCTACACTCTCGTTTACACCAGCGCACAAAAAGTGCTTCCAAACGTCGCAGTGGTCACATTGGACCATATCCTCTGAACAATCCGGTCGTTGACAGGCTGTACAGCTGGATTCTTCGCCATCTCGTTGGTTGGCTCCAACTTTGCTCTGTTTACCATCCATGCCACGAATTTTGAAGATTTTTCTGGCGATGTGTAGGGTAAAGTTAAGGCTAAGCCGGGTTTGAAAGCTTTATTGTGCTTCAACTAAAATAATATTTAACATTCTTATTTTAGATTGATTATGGTTCACTTACAATTCGGTGGCCCTATTTCGTATTGGCTCACCCTACGAATCTATTCTACGGCTCCCTTGTGATATGGGACCTACGGACATATATTCGTTATATTGTTATAACTTGTTATTATATTTATCAGTTAATTTTCTATTTCTTACTTTTTCCTTTTCAGGTGGACTAACGGACCAGTGGACGGACTGACTCAAACACACTGTACCGGCTGGATCGGATTCTACATAATAAGATATACATATTACATTCCATCAACTGTTCCAGTTTCTAGACGCTGAACTAACCTCAAATTTGTACTTGTGATGTCTGACTAACGAGCGCCCTTGTCTTACGAGCCAAATTCCCGTCCCCGTCCACTACTGACCACTACCGTTCGATAATCAAATTCACTGGTAAACTTTAGCAAAATAATTTAATTCTAGGAAAAGATAAATCTCAACACCTTCGGTTTTTAACACGAGTTCAACACAAGTTCTTCGACTATGTATCACGACTGTTTTCTAGACTCTGCCGGAAACACCTTTGACAGCTTATCCCAGATGTCACTGGAACCGCTTCGACGCTTTGACAGGTGAACGCGGCGCTTTTAAAATAGATGACAGGGTTGCCAGATTGTCCTCTTCTGCGCCAACACACCCAATCAAGCTTAGTCATCTTGATCGTCGAGACAGTAATCAAGATTCAGAAGTACGAGATGCTCAAGGTACTCCAAAACGTACCCAATTTCAACCCAAAGTATCTACCGGGTAAACCAAGGCTTTTTGGAATGTCGACTGTCAAGCAGTACACGTGTGTTTCATTTAGGTCCTACAACTGCTAAGGGGCCGTACACGTATTACGTAAGCACTTATGGGGAGAGGGGGGTCGGTTAATATATTACGCTCCATATAAATAAAAAAAATTTTGTATGAAAAAAATCTTACATGGTGGGAGGGGGGTTTTTAACCCAGAAAAATTGCTTACGTAATAAGTGTACGACCCTTAAAAGCTATATTTTGCGTTATTATATATTCTCTAATCTACATATGAGCATTCAGAGAGATCAACTGAGTTTGTGTATTAGATACATTTTAGGCTGAGATTTACCTATCCGATGGTGAATCACATTCTTGCATGCATCAGTTTTGCAGATTTGTAAAATGATGTTTGTTTTTCATCATTCTTGCAAATATTATTACATTCTAAGTGGTCAGCCTAGTTGATTCTTCATCTTTAGACTTTTGTTTGACTTTCATTCTATACTGTTTTATTTTTTCTAGCCTTCACTATTACTTCGTATTTTACCTCTTTAGAGATTCGATCAGTTAACATTAAATTAGAAAATCCTACCTATCTTATCCTACAATGTTTATAACCTATTGACTACCTCCCGCACCACTTGGTGCTCAGATGTCTCACAGCGCACCCTAAACTTATTTTTAGCTTCACCAAATCGCTCATACAGAGTTTTCATTCCAGCTAGATTGTGGACTTCTGATGTTCGCGTACCCCACGGGGTGTCGGTGATCATGCGAAGGAACTTATTCTGGACACGTTGTAGCTTCAGATGATGTGTTTTGGCGCAACTCTCCCATACCGGCATACCGTAATCAATAACGGGAAGGATGATTTGTTTGTACACAGCGAGCTTATTCTTTGTGGAAAGTTTGGATTTGCGATTGATCAAAGGGTACAATAGTTTGAGCAGAGTGTTGCATTTGGTGACTGTTTTATCCACCTGCTGTCTGAAAATCAGTTTGCTGTCTAAAGTCAAGCCGAGATAATCAGCTACATTGGTCTATTCTACCGCAGTGCTGTTTAGGACGATTTTAACATCTTCAGCAGGAATTAATCTTTGTGATTTGGAGTGGGGAAACAGTATATTTAGTCTGTGTCTTTGCGGCGTTAATACAAATTTTCCAGCTAGTGAAATAATTCGTTAGGACATCCAGGTCCCGTTGAAGCTTTTTTGTTAGTGCTCTGATCACTTTACCACTATAAACGATGGAGGTGTCATCTGCGAACAAAGACAGGGGAGAGCCGGCATGTCAGATGTGAACAGATTGAATAGCAGGGGTCCGAGGATACTGCCCTGGAGGACGCCCGCAATTATGTCGTACGCTTCGGAAATCGCTCCGTTGAGTGAGACTTGGAATGTCCTTGCCGACAAATAGTTTTGGATGATTTTTACCAGATAGCTGGGAAGATTGTACCGTTGAAGCTTATCAACTAGGCCAGACGTTGTCGAAGGCATTTTCAATGTCCAGCAGTGCCATTGCCGAGGTTTTGGACATTGACTTGTTTTGCCTGAGGATGTTTGTGACTCGTGTTAGTTGGTGGACAGTTGAGCGACCGCGCCGGAATCCAAATTGTTTTTCGAGCAAGATATTGTTTTGCTCAGCTGATTCCAGTAGTCGCCGATGTATCGCTTTTTCGAAGAGCTTGGATAACCCTGAAAGAAGACTGATCGGACGGTAGCTTCTAGGAGATGAAGGTTCCTTTCCAGGCTTCCGAATAGGGATGACTAATTAGAGTGTCGCTTACCCGATTAGTCACTGGAACATTTTGCCTCCGGGCCAGCGAAATTGCCTCCTCAATAGAGCGCAACTGATGATCGATGTCTTCAAACGTCTCGGGCGGTATTTGTAGTTGAGGTTCTCATCTATGCAACGCTGCAACTTTTTTTTTTTTTTTTTTAATCTTTATTAAGGTGTTTTTTTAATATACAGACTAAGTTCAACACCGCAATGCTGGAACTGATCCCAGTTGACGCGATGATAATTGCGTCGGGTTTGTTGATTGCGGTTGACTGTACATCCAATTTCAATTACCACCGGAAAGTGGTCCGAGCTCAGTTCTTGGTAGACCACCGGCTGAGAGATGTTGTTCGTCATATTCGTGATGAAGAAATCGATGATTGAATGGGCTCCAGATCGACTTAATCGAGTGGAAGCATCTGGACTCAAGATGGTATAGGAGCCTTCCTCCAAATTCTGTTGAATGATGTTCCATTTTGGTTCCGCCGAGAGCTCCCCCAGGCTTCGTGTTTCGCATTGAGATCGCCAGCAATAATGTACCGTCCATGCCGCCGGGTCAACTTGACGATGTCGTTTCTCAAGGCCACGGCAGTTCCGTCTTGCCGATTTGCTTGTCTGGGGCAGTAGGCTGCGATGAAAGTAATGGGGCCGACGGCAGTGATTACCTCAACTCCTATTGCTTCAATCATTTTCAGCTGGAAACACGACAGCAGACGAATATTATTTCGCAAGGCAACAGCCACACCCTCTCCTCCGGAGCAAGAGCGATCAAGCCTTACAAGCCGAAATTCAGGAATAAAGATGGTGACTTAAGGCTTAAGATGCGTTTCGGTTATAATAGTGATATCAATTCCCTTCTCATTGAGGAAATCCGTCAATTCGATATTTTTGTTCTTGACAGAACAAGCATTCCAGTGTAGGATCTTGAGGCTGGCTTCAGGGTTCATACTTAGCCAGAAATGTCATCACCACTGAAGTAGCGCCATTAATTTGTTCCTCCTTCGAAAGGCAACAGCGCAGCTGTCGATACAAGCTCATTGTAAACTCCCGTATCTCCTCCGGAGAGTAGAGGGAATCATTAGTTGTTTGATGGGTAGATGCGCTGGGTCCAGGATTTCCCCAGACTGAAGAAGAAGCGCTTTCCATCGCTGATTTTGATGCAGCTGCAGCAAAACGATGCTGGACTGATGATACTGCCGGCCGGGATACTTACTTATGGATCCTGTACACCTCCGGTGGTGCAAAGGGCCGGGTTCGGACGGTCGGATTTTGAACGAAACCGTTTTTGGGAATCAACCTTTAAAAGGATGATCAAACTGTGGAAGTTTAATTTGATTTAAATTTACAGGATTCACTAATTTGAGCGTTTTTTGTATAATTTCTACTCACAATTTTAGTTTGTTTTTGCTCCTTTGACTTCCGTCTCAATCGTCCTTTTTGACCTTTTCTATTAATTAATATAACACTTCATTTCTATTCTCTTGTCTATTTTTAGCGTGTTTTGTATTTTACCTGTCTGTCCTACTCGTTTATATGTCGTTCGTTTAATTGTCGTCTCACTCTTCCGTGGGCTGTCCGCAATAGTTCGAGCACCACTGTATTGTCGTCCGTCAGCTGTTTATAATGTTAAAATTTCACTATGTGTTTATTCGCATTTCAACCTACTCTGCTGACCAAACTCCACCTAATTCACCTCAGCCACTAATACTTTATTCAACTTATATCTCCAACTCTACCCTCACAATAAATTTCTACGATTCGCTTTCAATCCACTTTACTCAATTTCGGCCATTTGTTTATATTTTCCCTTACCTCTTCAACGTATATGTTTACTACTCGATTTTCAATTTCATCACTCACTCTCACCATCATATCAGCTAATTTACCTAATCGGCCAAATGTCGGTTGCGACGCGGCTGCGTCTGGGCAGGGTTGCCAGAACAGGCCGACTTGAAAGATCTCCATCCTGAGCGTTGCCCGGCTATCGCTTTAACCTGTTGCCAGGTTAGATTTCGGTCGACTTCTTTTATTTCTGTATTGAGGCTTCGCCGCCATCAGCCTCGGGGTCTTCCTCTGCTGCGACGTCCCGCTGGGTTCCAGTCTAATGCTTGTTTACAGATTTCGTTTCCGCCCCTACGTAGAGTGTGGCCGACCCAGCCCCACTTCCGATCCCGAATTTCTGTTGCTATCGGCCTCTGGTGACAACGACGATGGAGCTCGTTGTTTGAGATCCAGTTGTGAGGCCACCAGGCCCGAATTATATACCGCAGGCATCTGTTAATGAACACCTGCAGCCGTTGAGTGTTCTCCACTGATACACACCATGTTTCGATAGCGTATAACAGCACAGATTTTACGTTAGAGTTGAAAATTCGTATTTTGGTGCGTTTACTTATCTGCCTGTTTTTCCAGATATTTCTTAAACTCGCAAAGGCAGCCCTTGCAGGCCGGGATGACTGGTGGTGATTAGGCTGGAGTGGAGTGAAGATTCAGTACCTTATAGCGAAGCGGCGGGAAATTCTCCTGTCATCGCGGGAGGCTTCTGATGTTTTCGTCCTACTGGGTCTTAGTGGACGCATTTCGGCGAATCTCGATATATTGCCTCCGTGACTAAAACCGCAGTTGACACACTTGAGATCGCTTTCGTTCATCTGTTCACAATCCACGAGAGAGTTATTCCCGGCACACCTACTGCACCGCGCTTTCATGTGGCAGTTTCGGCTGCCATGTCCGAACGCAAGACAGTTTCCACACTGCGTCACTTCTTGCCTTTTTGGGCGATACCTCTACCATTCAACGATTATGTCGAATAGCGCTCTTACTTGCTTGATGTCCGCCATGGTGACGAAGGCCTTCTTGAAGTGGACGAGATAGGGTAAAACGTCCTATCGTTGTGGTATGTCCTAAAGTTGCGGTAGTATTAAAATAGTCCATTCTGGATAGAATAGCAGTAAAAACAATTGTGGATACGCTAAAACTAGTCGAATTAACGACTAGAACAGCTTTTGTTTGACAAAATTCCGTTTAAAATTATGAAATATCAACATTTTTCATTAAAAATTTGAATCCTTTCAGCCTATTATTGCGGTAGTGCTAAGGTCCTATTGTTGTGGTAACGATTTCCATAAGAACTACATGCAATACCGCAACAATAGGACTGACCTTGAAAAAATGTCGCAACGATAGGCAACTACGTCCTATTATTGCGGTAGTTTGTTTTTATTGTGATAAAACAAAACAACATAAGTTAAGCACAATTGACGTAATATTTACGAAACTATAGTTAACGAGCAACAACGAGCAAGCCAAATGGCGACTACACTTCTTCTGATGAAGAATCGTTAGAGCACTTATTCGATACGCACTTCCCTGGATGTGTCGATATAGCATCTTCGAATGATCCTGATGTCTTTTCATGTAGCTATGGGTCTTGGGCTCAAGCACGTAGAATCATAACTACTGAATCGATTCAATGGGCACTTAACAGTTTTTCTCCCTACAAATCTCCAGGGGAGGATGGGATTTATCCCGTTCTACTTCAGAGAGGTTTTGAGCATATCAAACATGTTTTGAAAAAGCTTTTAGTATGCAGTTTTGCTACTGGGTATATTCCCATATCCTGGCGGGATGTCACTGTAAATTTTATCCCAAAAGGAGGACGTGCTACGTATGAAGAAGCGAAGAGTTTTAGACCCATCAGTCTGACCTCATTTCTTCTGAAATGCTTAGAACGCATTATCGATCATCACATTCGTGATGACTGTTTGGCAAACATGCCTCTTCATGGTAATCAACATGCTTACCAATCTGGAAAGTCCACCGTGACTCTTCTACACAAGGTTGTGTACGATATCGAGAAAGCATTCGCTCAAAAGCAATCGTGCTTGGGTGCTTTCTTAGATATTGAAGGTGCTTTCGACAACGTGTCTTTCGATGCAATATTGGAAGCCGCACGTTGTCATGGGCTACCTAATGTAATTACCAAATGGATTCACCAGATGCTTAAAACCGACACCTCTACTCGACATTACGTGAAGCAGTGATTAGGAAATTAAGTGTCTGCGGATGCCCTCAAGGGGAGTATTATCTCCACTTTTGTGGAATCTCGTTGCAGATACGCTATTGAGGTTACTCAATAATGGCGGTTTTCCTACCTATGGATTTGCCGACGACTATCTTACATTGATAGTGGGTTTGTGCATTACTACCTTATTCGACCTGATGCAAAATGCTCTTCAGGTAGTTGAAAGTTGGTGTCGCCAATATGGCCTTTCGGTCAATCCGAATAAAACATCTATTGTTCTTTTCACGGAAAAACGTTATCGTAATGGTATTCGTCCATTACATCTTTTTGGTTCTGAAATCAATGTAACTGATCAAGTAAAGTACGTGGGTCTAATTTTGGATTCAAAGCTTTCCTGGACTCCTAACATTGAGTTCAGAATCAAAAAACGTGTATAACTTTCGGCCAATGCCGACGAACCTTTGGTAAAACTTGGGGTCTTAAACCCAAATATATCAAATGGATTTACACAACAGTTGTAGGACCAATTTTGGCTTATGGATGTCTTGTGTGGTGGCAAAAAGGGGAAGTGAGGACAATTCAGTCTAAATTAGACCATCTTCAAAGGATGTGCCTAATGGCAATGACTGGTGCGTTCTCTTCAACTCCCACGGCTGCTCTCGAAGTTCTCTTCGACGTGGCCCCACTACACATACATCTCAAACAAGAAGCATTTTCTTGTACTTACCGCCTATGGGTACTCGGTTTTATGGAAGAGAATCCTGTAAACCGCAGTTCTACACACACTTCGTTGTTACCGCTTATGGTTAATTGGGACAAAATTTTCCATGCTCCAAGTGATCTCACACACGTTAGTAGTTTTCCTTATAGGACATTTTCAACACAATTCCCCTCGCGGGATGAGTGGACATCTGGCTATTTGGAGAGAAGTATGTCGGACAGCATTGTTTGTTACACTGACGGCTCCCTCCTCGAAGGTAGAGCAGGTGCAGGCGTCTATTCGCGTGAGCTGAGATTGGAACAGTCACACTCACTGGGTACACACTGCACTGTCTTTCAAGCGGAAATATTTGCCATCATGTGTGGAGTGCAATCTGCACTGCAGCAACGCATTATGGGCAAAGTAATATACTTCTGTTCAGATAGCCAAGCAGCTATTAAAGCTCTCGCCTCAGCCAACTCAAGGTCGAAGTTAGTAATCGCATGTCGAACTCAAATTGAGGAACTGAATTCAGTTAATACTTTACACCTTATATGGGTACCTGGCCATTCTTCCATAGCTGGAAACGAATCGGCTGATGAGTTAGCTCGTAATGGAGCATCGCATGACTTTATTGGTCCTGAGCCAGCTATTCCAATATCCAAGTGTTGGGTGAAGCTTTTGATCAACTCTTGGGCTGTCACTCAGCACAAATGGCATTTGAGTAGTCTGGATTCATGTCATCAAACAAAATTGTACATCCGGGAGCCATCTCCGGTAGTAGCAAGCTATTTAGCTAATCTGTCTAAACAGAATTGCAGTGTCTTAGTCAAGGCCTTGACAGGTCACTGCCGACTGAACAATCACATGGCAAATATTCAACGCGTTGAATCATCTGTTTGTGATAGTTGTGAATCCGATTATGGAACTTCTTATCATCTAATATGTAACTGCCTAGTCTATGCACAATTGCGCTTCCAAATATTTGGTAAACACTTACTTAGTGAAATTGACTTCAGAAACCTGAACCTTCAGAGTATTTTGTTGTTCATAACCCGTTGTGGTAAGGAGTTATAAGCTCTTGTACGCTTATGCGTTGTATGCCCTCTTCAAGGGCCCTTTTCCAAACATTCCCTTTTTTCTCCCATCCACATTCCTTTCCTTTTTGTTCACTTCCTTTTCCGTCAGGTGTGTGATGAAAAAGGCTGTGAAGGCGATGGCACAAATCTCCCAAATTGAGGTGAACGTGCCCCTGGAGCCGACGTTCTGATACCTGATTATTGCGGTAGTGCTAAGGTCCTATTGTTGTGGTAACGATTTCCATAAGAACTACATGCAATACCGCAACAATAGGACTGACCTTGAAAAAATGTCGCAACGATATTATTGCGGTAGTTTGTTTTTATTGTGATAAAACAAAACAACATAAGTTAAGCACAATTGACGTAATATTTACGAAACTATAGTTAACGAGCAACCTATTCGACTACTGCAACGTGAAAAAATCATAAGGGTTGTGTACTAGACAAGGTACACTGGGGGAAGTGGAAAAGGATAAATCGATAGTGCATGTTTGAATTAGTGTAAAACCAGTTTAAATGATCTAAATGCGTTCTATCAAAATGGGCTATCAAAAACAGTCATTTTTACATCAACTGTGTGCAAATGTATACCATTTTGGTCGCTTGAAATTTATGGAAATAGATTTTAAAATTAGGAGTTATTTTTCCACTTACCCTATAGGGATGGGGTAAGTGGAAAACCCATGTTACCTTGACCTTCAATAGTGATGAGTAGTTACATATAACTCAAAAATCATTTCGATAATTGCTCTGAGTATCTTTTGTGGAAAAATTTCATTACCTTAATGGAATAGATCCTCAAGGAATTCTCGTGATAGCTAGGGAAGGGCTGGTTTTGCCTTCTCAAACACTAAGTGTACGTAAAATCTATATGTTCGCTCCAAAGATGAACTTTTTAAAGGAAAAATGGGACTTATGGGGTTATAGACTAATCAACTTAGTTTAACGAATTGAGATGATGTCTGTATGTGCGTATTTGTATGTATGTGTTTGCGCAAAGCACGTACAAAGTTATCAGTTATTCTTAAGCACTTGTCCTTAACAAATTAACAAATATCAAAAAAAAAGATTCAACGGCGAAACTTGTTATGAATAAAAATTAATGTGAATTATAGAATATATTTACCTATCAGTGCTATTTTTAACTTTCTTATACATTTTTTTTCATATGTAAAACATGTGAAAGGTTTAAATACCGATAGGTGGATTAATCAGGCATTTTCTTATTTTTCGGAAAAATATATTAAGCTCGTTTAGTGGAATGTATTAAACCGTCTAAGACGAATTAAGTACTGTCCATTTAATTCCACCAGTTAATTTTCGTTATCTTTGCAGATACGTATTTCGACCACAACTGTGTGGTCGTCTTCAGTGTCTTGTACTTGACTCGACTAAATGGACAGTACTTAATTCGTCTTAGACGGTTTCTTATTTTTATTAGTCCAATCACCACTGGAATCACAATGATAACAAAGAAGGAACATATTAAGATTCACAGCTATCAAACTATCAACCCTGGAGAGAAGAAACAAATTGCGTAATTAGAACATTATCCACTTCCCCCGCAGTGTTCGATACCTGGGGTAAGTGTAAAATCTTTAAATTATTTGCTTTCTTGGTACAAACCACTACCAATTGAATGGGATTAGTTTAATTGTATTATAATGGTCACGTGTGATATAAATTCAGTGGAAAAGGGACAATTGGTGCGAATAAGAATTGATTTTATGAATGCAAAAATCAACTTTCCGCGAAACCTAAATTTACAGTTCAAGCGTTAACCGTGTTAGTGTATGTATTATACAAATTTCAACATGGTATTAGTGTGAGCATCAAAGTATATTCTTGCATAATGTTATGATGTGGTAAAAACTGTAAAGTATGTACAATTCCAATTTTTCGAGTCGATTTTTACACTTACCCCAGTGTACCTTATAACAAAATTACTCTTTGGATTTCTTATGAAATTTACATTTTAAAAGGAACTGACATATTTATGTAATTAAGACAAACTTATTGAATTTTCAAGTTTCGAGTATTTGTATAATACAGGGGTTAGACAAAAAGGTTGAGATAGGCAAAATTTCGTCGAAGTTTAAATCAGCATAACTTTGCGTAGAAAAATCCGATATTGATGAACTCTTCTAGTATACTATCCTCATGCTAAACCTGAGATTGGTTCTTGGCCACCGGATATGTTCCGGGTTTTCCGAGGGTATGTTAAAAATGGATTTTTTTCTGCTTGTCATTTTATATGACGTTTATTGACATCTTGTTTTATGCTTTCCACAGAAACTAGAACTAATATGCATTTTGAATTTGCATTTTGAACGTACCTTCGGAAAACCCGGAACATCTCCGGTGGCCAAAGACCAATCTCAGGTTTTGCATAAGGATAGTATACTAGAAGAGTTTCCGCGTCCGATGGTTCCAATTTTATCAAAATCGGATCATTCTACGCAAAGTTATTCTGACTTGAGCTCCGGCAAAATTTTTTTGATCTTCGACCATGCGGCCCAACAGCACCAACCAAGAGTCCGAGTCTTGCGAGAAAGATGCACTCGAGTGCTGCTGACGCCGATGACCACAAGCTGATTTCCATCATGTTGACTTCTCTGCCGCAACATTTCCGTTGGGAACGCTACCCACGCCACCGGTGGTAACGAATTTCCTGCAGCAGGAACGCCGACGACCACCACCGATGCTGATGGCTCGCCGCTGGGGCCGCCCTTCATGAAATCTCGACAAACTGACGCGCACCGATGCCGATGCTAGGACCGCTCTACAAGTCTACACCCTCCGCGATATTTCGAACGAAATGGCTCACGTGCGTGGGAAAGCAGCTGCCATGTAATTAATAATTCAAAACCTGGGGTGGCATTGTGCATCTCGATTCGAACGTAATTCTATCGAGTCGAACATGTTTGGCATTACGGGTTTCGATTCGATCTCGAAAACGACTCATCGTTCGAGTATGCTCGAGGAGGTACAAGAATAACGAGATGTTTTGGCATTATGGATGCTCGATAACACACTGAAAAACGACTCAAGTCGAATGAAAAACACTCGTCACCTTTTTAGCTTTCGAATGTTGTTTGAGAGTAATTTCTTGCTGAAAGTTTTTAATTATAATTTGTTATTATTTCTCTACGAGAAGAGAATAAATGTTTTATTATTATTTCTTAGGGAAAACAATGTCATAAGTATACCTACTTTTACAGTTCCCTGACAATATGCAATCTCTAATTATCCAGAAATCCGCGTAAAAACGACTTCAACTAAAATCGGTTTTTCAAAGTTTTCACGTTATTTCTTGACGATTTCGATAAACCGCGTGAAAAATCCATGAGGAAAATCTGCAAAAAACGTGTTTATTCCACATCTAGCAGACCCGACGAACTACGTTTCGCCTAAAATTAATTTATGATCAGAGACAGTTATGCAAAAAGTTGTGTTCCATTTGTGTGGGAGCCCCTCCTTCTAGAGCGGGAGGGGTCTCGAACCATCTTGAGAACCTTCCCCGGGCCCAAAAACCCCACCATACAAATTTTCACGCCGATCGGTTCAGTAGTTTCCGAGTCTATAAGGTTCAGACAGACAGAAATTCATTTTTATGTATATAGATCTACGTAAAAATAAATGAGTTAAATAAAAAAAACGCGCATGAGATGACTCAAGTGCATTTAACTAAAACACATAGAAACATCAAAGTAATTTATTATCGAATCCTTCTTTAGCTTTAAATTATTTAGCTCAAAATTGAATCTGTGGCATAAATTCGAATAAACATAAAACTTATAATTTGTGTCGTAACAATATCTTAATTTACAAAACATGTCGTATCGGCATAATGTTTTAATCGGTTGCAACTGCTCAATAAATAATATTGCCTTTTAAAGTCATCGAGCACAATTTGCTTGTTTATAAATTAACTGTCAATTCATGCCATGAAGGATGCCTTTCCAACAGGCAACATACTACACGCAGATGAAATTACTCTTATTCTCTCTGTTTACTCACATTCGCTATGCGCTGAAGGTTGTCTCTCCTGCAGGCGGCATACTAAACACGGAGACAGCTATCTCTTATTCTCTCTGTTTACATTCCGTTTGACAGAACATACTCGATTGAACTAGTACAACACCATTCGAAATCTTGTACTGCGACTGAATGAAATCGAACGAAATACATAATCCCGCAATTTTTTCGAAACGAATCGAAAAACTTACGAATCGAGTGATTCGATTCGAGATGCGCAATGTCACCCCTGTAGTCACGCCCTTTTGGACAGTGTTAAGGTTGCAAATAATATTTGCACTCATACCGGGCTTATTTCACTAATGGGCTTACTTCATTTAATACAAGAAAGGTGCTTTCCCTCGCGCGTGAGCTTCGATGTCGCAGAGAGCGATCCCTGCATCGGCATCGGCGGCGGTCGTCGGCGAACTGCTGCAACGTCAACAAAAGACAGGATTTTGCCTAGAAAATTCCACGGTTCACCAATGACAGCCGAAGCAATAATTTACCGCTGAAACGCCTTTCATCCATGCCAATAAAAAGTTCATTGCAGCGTCTTCCTACGAAGCGCGCTTATGATTCCAATACCAACGGCATCGTTACGACGGAACAGTCTGCCGTAGCCAAGGGATTGTGGACAGATTTCATTTCGGAACACAGCAAGAAGAGTGGTTAAGTGCTAGACAAACATCATATAACCGAACTCAGAATCACGCTACAAAATATCACTGCAGAATTTTTCAGTTCCTAGCGGTTGCACTTTAAAAAAACTATTTCAACTTAACCTTCCTCCCAAACATAATGCTGGTCCTGAAAAGAACCTGTCTAACAGCAACTACTGGACTGCGCGACGGCCATTTGATGATTTGGCTCTACGCATGCCGTTGATTACTAGATCCGCCAAAGATGCTGTTTGGAACACGGATGTAAATGTTGTGCTGCTGCTGCCACGACCGCCACCACCACCGAGCGAAAAATTTTCATCCACACCACCGCTACGACAGCCGTTGTCGCTGAGACCGCTTCTGGACGCCCTGTTACGCTCTCCGTGAAATCCAGAATGAAAATGACGCGCGCACGCGATACACGGGGCTTTTTATACACAGGGAAAACGAAGCAGTAGGCCGAAAGGCCCGTACCTTACTGCAATCTGATGTCCGTGTTGGGGATGTATGAACGGGATTGATTATTTCTGAATTTTTCACCAGGTTTGGAAATAAATAGCATTTTCAATAGTTTAACGTTGGTAATCAATAATATCAATAGAATTGGCAAATTGCTGGAGAGTTTCCGAATCGATTGATAAGAAAATCTCGTAAATCCATTGAAAGATAAATACGCTATTAACGTTTGAAATCTATCCTAATTTCGTGACGGTCTCGAATTTGGAAATTTCCGTTTTACACCCTGTATCCGAGTCTTCCCCTTAGACGTAGTTTACGTCAAAATGCTGGCAAATTAATTCTTTTGTGTAAAATGGTGATTCTGAAAAATCATTATCTTGATAGAAAATTTAACTTGGGAACAACTGACGCCATCCATACGAATACATATTTGCAGCACCTAAAACGCGCGCCCGTAATTGTGCTGCTGGAATAACAAAACCGAATAAAAATTTCACTGTCACTGAAGCCATCTCCCTCCAATGCGCGCTCGTGATTCTGCTACGGACGGCAGGCAACTTTATGGCGTCGCCAAGCGGTTTATTTTCACTTTGAATAAAATTCGCCTCACCTCAATCTTCCTTTATGCAGAATGGTGGCCCTGAGAAGAACCGATTGTCGACGACGACCACATGATCCACGACACGAGCTGGAATTCGCTCAGCTGGAATTCAACTCTGGGAGCGATGCTGGGACCGCTCTCCATGACATTTCAAATGAAATGCCACGCGCGCGCGGGAGAGCAGTTTTCTTATAATCAATAAAGATGGCTCATTAGTCCCGCCTCTTTGTTGTCCGGTATGACTGCAAATATTGTGTAACCGTCACACACTCACCAAAGGGGCGTGGCTACAGGTTCAACTTTATTGATTACAAGAAAGCAGCTCTTCCGCGCGCGCGAGGCATTTCGTTCGAGATATCGCGGAGAGCAGACCGTGATACCACCTTCGGCATCGGCGGAGCTCCTACCGGTAATTTTATTCCCGGCGATGGTGATTAAATTTTCAGATTAAATTTTCTTGTATGAAGTAGGAGGAATTTTGTTGTAAGAAACAAAATTAAGCATTAATGATAATCTATAGTATCAATAGAATTGGCAAATTGCTGAAGGGTTTCCGAATCGATTGATAAGCAAATGTCGAAAATCCATCGAAAGACAAAGACGCTATTAGCGTTTGAAATCTATCCTAATTTTTGTTACAGTCTCGAATTTAGATATTTCCGTTTTAAACCCTGTATCTGAGTCTTCCCCTTAGACGAAGTTTACGTCAAAAAATCTGTAGCAAACATCAATACTGAAGCATACAATTTTCTTCAGTCATAATGCGAATCAATTGTTTGCATGGTCTCCTTCCGATACTTACTTGGAATTCAACTACCGACGTTAGCGTCGCGCTTTGAATAAAGTTCATCTCGGAACCGATTTCTTTTTCAATCATCAACAGGAAAAAATAAATAAATTAGAGTCTCGCGGGAAAATTTCATGTTGTGCCGACAACATCCAAATCGTTGCAAACGCCACATTAGTGAATAACTTGCTGTAGCAATCTTCCGATGACAGCCTATGCGCGGACCGGCACTAATGCTATGATTCCGCTACCGATGCCAAACAATTATGCTTTGTTCTATGAAGAAAGTTCGTCTAATATCAACATTCTCAATCACTAAAATCATATAATTCCGAATTACGCTAGAAAATTTCACCGAAGAATTTTCCAGTTCCTAACGGTTGCACTTAAGGAAAATTATTTCAACTTAACCTTCCTCCCAAATATAATTATGGTCCTGAAAAGAACCGATTAATTGCCACTTATGTGCCTTATCAGCAGCCACTGGGCTGCGCGACCGCCATCCGATGATTCGGCTCAACGAACGCCGTCGATTGCCAGATCCGCCGAAGATGGGACACGGATGAAAATGATGTGCTGCTGCTTCCACGACCGCCACCACCACCGACCGAAAAAAGTCATCCGCTGAGACAGCCGTTGTCACTGGGACCGCTTCTGGACGCCCTGGTCCGCTCGCCGTGACATCCAGAATAAAAATGACGCGCGCACGCGAAACATGGGGCTTTTTATACACAGGGAAAACGAAGCAGTGGATCAAAAAGCCCGTACCTTACTGCAATCTGATGTCCGTGTTGGGGAATTATGAACGGAATTGAATTTTTCACCCGGTTTGGAAAGAACCAACATTTTCAATAGTTTAACGTTGATAATCAGTAGTATCAATATAATTGGAAAATTGCTGGAGAGTTTCTGAATCGATTGATAAGCAAATGTCGAAAATCCATCGAAAGATAAAGACGCTATTAGCGTTTGAAATCTATCCTAATTTCGTGACGGTCTCGAATTTGGAAATTTCGGTTTTACACCCTGTATCTGAGTCTTCCCCTTAGACGTAGTTTACGTCAAAAGACCAACAGGTAATGTTGAAAAAAAAATTGAGATCAGTTTTGTTTTGACACGGTGCTTAACCCCTCCATAATAGGTCGTTTTACCCTAGACCTTGTCCCGATGATTTCCCGCGTCATTTCGCCTAATGGGTAATACCTTGACCACCTTGAACTTTTTGACATCTAGCTCAGTGGTGATTGCTTCTGGAGTGGAGTCCGGTAATCCACGAATAATAACCTTCAATGGCTTGCTGCCCGGAGCGTCGTGTGTATAGTATTCGTGCCCTTTTTCTTTCAATAGGGCACCTACCGCCTGATAATCATCCAGTGTAGAGCAGATGGTTTTCGTTCCCGTGTTGCATAGCTTGAAAAACGGATGAGTTTGCCTATCCACCTACGCGTTTTTTAGAATTGCGATTTCCCTTGTGGTAGTGAAGAGCGGTGGAACTTTCCCCTTCTTTCCGATTCGATCAACTGGCAGAACCGAAAACTTATTATTTGCCAGTAGCGTAGTAGGGACACGGCAGGTATTTCCGTCCATCGTCGTAGAGGCTAAAACCAACTACAGCAACGTCCATTTGCTAGAACTCCACTATAGCCGAACGTTTCACCTGAGCATACGATTTGATACCGATGAGTTTGGCAAAAAAGTGTCTCTTTTATGGAACGTACACACGGTCAAGCAGTTTGACTAACATTGACTCCACCTCTCGTTTGTTCAAACATCCATCAAGTTTTACCAACAGCGGCACGAACAATCAATTTATTTGACCAACAATATCACACACGAACGACCGAAGCGCCAACTCGAGCACCAACCATCAAAAAATATATGGGGGTTTGTGCAACTTCACTACAAATGCTCAAACATGTTCGGCGAACCTTGACTCCACCCCCGACAACTCAAACCAAAATCAAACCGTTTTAATTTTTTCCAACCGAGCCGCCAACTGTCAAATGGTTGTTCGAACAACTTCACACACGTCCAAACAAAGCAGCAACCGAAGGGTTTTCGTGGGGTAGGAGTCAATGTTCGTCAAACTGCTTGACTGGTGTGTACGTTGCATTATTCGTTTGCTAGACTATGACGAAGAGACGAAAATACCTGCCTTAACCCTATTAGTCTCTGGTGCATCAGTATCATATATACACTCAAAATAATTTTCACTTAAGAGTTACATGAAAACATATGCGGATATTTTCCATCTAGTTTCGTTTGTAGAAGTTAAATGATTTGTTAGTGATGGTACTCACTGCTCTCAATTCACTAAAAAATGTAATTAAATTTAAGTGAATTGAAATTTCAACAAACACATAGGTTTTAAGTGAATTGAAATAATAGGTTGCGCAATACCCGCGTGAGTGATATTCCGTGTATGGTAGAAAATCGAAAATTTGTTTTCAATAAAATGAAATATCAGCAGTTATCAGACGTCGCAACTCATTTCTGATTAGTGCGCATGATAATACATCCATGCGTGCATGATGCGCACTACTAATGAAATATTTCAAATTGTCGCGACTCGCGTCGCAGCGCGAGTGCTCAATCGCGCGGTCCGGTTTGGTGGCGGCCCGACAATAATAATTCCCGTCCACTAGAAGCGGACGGGACCAAAAATAGAGTTATGAAATATTTATTTCATACTCAAAGGCTTTTTTTTGTAAATTGCTCTCATGATGTTTCTGCACAATTTTTCATTAGCGATTGATGCAAAACATAGACTTCGGTCTGAGTACCCCACTCATATATTTTTCATACATTCGTGACAAGTAGTATTCACTAGAAAAGAATATAGATATTGTTTTCTACGTTTTCATTTGAATTTTACTACATTTCTTTTTGGTAGGCATATGACATGTGAGTAAGTTTTATTAGACACAAGTAAGGTCGTCATAAATGTAGATTTTTAAAGCCTACCTGATTTTTATAGTGGAAATTAAGTGACAATTATTTTGAGTGTACGGGCCGCTTACCGCCTCGTTGCTGTATAGAGGGAATACTCACATCTGATTTCGACGTGGAAGCAACCATCTTTTGGTTACGGTTGTGAGCCATCGCAAAGTCGCACGGTAACAATGAATGGATTTGCTACCTGATGGAGCGGAGGATATTCTTTTGCCAGAACCGGCTGGCTGGCAAGTGCACATGGAATATCCCTTTGACTGAGAATCATGATATACACACACTACCTACAAAAACCGAAACGAATGAGGCGTGCAATCAGAACACGTGTGATCGGGTTAACAGACCGAAGCCAACTGCTTGACAGTTTTGCAGATGTGCGTTGTAGAGTGGGGTAAATTTCAAAACATGGTAACTAAATTATTAGATATTTAAATACAACATTTTACACTATGTGATGGAAGGGTTGTCGTAGTAAAAAAAAATTTTTTTGTTTCATATATTTAAACATCTCATTCAATAAAATCTTATTGTGATGAAATTCTCATACACTGAAAAAATCACTATAATAGAGAATGAAAAAAAATCTTTTTGAATTGTATTTAATTCACAAATATCCTCTATTGACGTGAAGATAACCAACTGCTCGAATAACCACTTCATCTGTTGAATCGAAAAAGTCCCCCGTCATTCGCCAGTATCCGGATGGCACAACCGATGGTACCCAACTGCCGTCAGGAGCAAAATCTTTCACCCAGTAGTGCCCCTTGGGAATTGGACAAAACCACTCATTACCAATGTGAGGTAAATTGGTGAAGTTCAGAAAATAATGCTGATATTCCTTGTACACAGTATTTAACACATCACAAAACTTCGCTTTGGATACTTTCATTGGGTACACATTGAACTGGTTGTTCCCCAGTCGGCTGTATGCTACGGTCAACTCGCACGAATATTCATTACCCGTATCCTGGAATACGTCCCAGGCACCGGTGAGGACCGACGTAGTACGGTTGAATTTGCGAACGCGAATCCCAGTTGCATTGACCAGGTGGAATCCCTTGATCTGCTCGAACCGATCCAGGTGCACTTGTATATCAACAGCAAATGTGATGAGCGTCCACGTGCTGGCGAGTACCAATTTGATCAACATCCTGCAGGTGATTGAGTGCAAGTTTAGGGTAAGAGCGTTGTTTTAACTGTAAAATTTCAGTAACTGTTGATCGTTTGCCACGTATCTCAAATAATTCCTTCTTTACTATGAGGTTTTGCTTTATGTAACCGAGTTAATAATAGGCATGAGCAATTGGAGCATTGCGCAATGACTGATTTGATCTAATCATTGTGCTATGTTCCGACTCATCAGACCTGTCATTAAATTCAACGCTTATTGCCATCGAAAAGATTTGCTATTTTTTTGTAACTTTTTTTTTGAATCAAGCCGAAGCATGTCCATGCTCATCGATTTAGGACACATTTTGACAACCACGGCAGATAGAATTTGCTATGTCGAACACTCAAAATAATTGTCACTTAACTTCCACTATAAAAATCAGGTAGGCTTTAAAAATCGACATTTATGATGACCTTACTTGTGTCTAATAAAACTTACTCACATGTCATATGCATACCAAAAAGAAATGTAGTGAAATTTAAATGAAAACGTAGAAAACAATATCTATGTTCTTTTCTAGTGAACACAACTTATCACGAATGTATGAAAAATATATGAGTGGGGTACTCAGGCAGAAGTGTATGCTTTGCATCAATCGCTAATGAAAAATTGTGGAAAAACATCATGAGAGCAATTTACAAAAATAAGTCTGAGTATGAAATAAATATTTCACTACTCTATTTTTGGTCCCGTCTGCTTCTAGTGGACGGGAATTATTATCACTAACACGAATATTTCGCAAACTATAATGCCAATTCACTTAAAATTTATGTGTTTGTTGAAATTACAATTCACGTAGAATTAATTACATTTTTTAGTGAATTGAGAGCAGTGAGTACCATCACTAACAAATCATTTAACCCTTATGTGAGTGACAGGGTACCCGGGTACTCATTCTGATATTGAAAGTTAAATAACTTGTTGTAGATAAGTTCAAATACTTTGAAACTTTCTGACATCTCGTAGAATGTTGAGACGAAGCGATGGGCAAAGTTTGAGGTCCAGGTTGCGATTAGAGCGCTTATTAGGGGTCGAAAACTATTTATACCCCTTAAACGGGTGACGGGGTACCCGGGTACCCAATCATATAACAGAGGGCCTGTATATTTATATGAGTGTTTGATTATATGAATCTTTGCGTATGTCACTGGGACAAAGGCTGCTCAAGTGCATGTACATATTTTTGGAGGTGTGTGTGTTTTAGAGGCCAACGGGTGGCCACCTGGAATATCCGGAACATCCGTAAAAATGGTCAATTCGTAAATTCCATCGTACAGCGACGGGATTTTTTTAGAACCATTTTCTGCCGAACCCTGAGTATGGAATTGATGCTTTGACTCATTTTCGGCCTTTGTGTCCACTGGGTGGTCCCCTGGAAGATCCGGAACATCCGTAAAAATGGTCAATTCGTAAATTCCATCGTACAGCGACGGGACTTTTTTAGATTTTTTTTTGCCGAACCTTGAGTATGGAATTGATGCTTCGACCTACATACGGACCATTGTGTCCACTGGGTGGTCCCCTGAAGGTCCGGAACATCCGTAAAAATGGTCAATTCGTAAATTCCATCGTACAGCGACGGGATTTTTTTAGAAGGTTTTGTATGCTGAACCCTGAGTATGGAATTGATGCCTCGACCTACATACGGACTATTGTGTCCACTGACTGGTCCCCTGGAAGATCCGGAACATCTGTAAAAATGGTCAATTCGTAAATTCCATCGTACAGCGACGGGACTTTTTTAGATTTTTTTTTGCCGAACCTTTAGTATGGAATTGATGCTTCGACCTACATACGGACCATTGTGTCCACTGGAAGATCCGGAACATCCGTAAAAATGGTCAATTCGTAAATTCCATCGTACAGCGACGGGACTTTTTTAGAATAATTTTTTGCTGAACCCTGAGTATGGAATTGATGCTTCGTTTCTAAGCCAGGTTACCATTTTTGCATTCGTATATCATGAGGCTAACACGATTATACTGTTATGCCCAGGGAAGTCGAGACAATTTTCAATCCGAAAATGGCCTAGACCGGCACCGGGAGTCGAACCCAGCCACCCTCAGCATGGTCTTTGCTTTGTAGCCGCGCGGCTTACCGCACGGCTAAGGAGGGCCCCAACCTTGAGTATGGAATTGATGCTTCGACCTACATACGGACCATTGTGTCCACTGGGTGGTCCCCTGGAAGATCCGGAACATACGTAAATACGAATCGACCATTTTTACGGATGTTCCGGTTCTTCCAGGGGACCACCCAGTGGACACAATGGTCCGTATGTAGGTCGAAGCATCAATTCCATACTCAGGGTTCAGCAAAAAAAAACCTTCTGAAAAGTCCCGTCGCTCTACGATGGAATTTACGAATTGACCATTTTTACGGATGTTCCGGATCTTCCAGGGGACCACCCAGTGGACACAATGGTCCGTATGCAGGTCGAAGCATCAATTCCATACTCAGGGTTGGGCAAAAAATAATTTTAAAAAAATCCCGTCGCTACGATGGAATTTACGAATTGACCATTTTTACGGATGTTCCGGATCTTCCAGTGGACCACCCAGTGGACACAAAGGCCGGAAGTGGGTCAAAGCATCAATTCCATACTCGGGGTGCATACTCGGGGTGGTTCTAAAAAATTGCCGGTGCTGTACGATGGAATTTACGAATTGACCATTTTTACGGATGTTCCGGATCTCCAGAGGACCACCCAGTGGACACAATGGTCCGTATGTAGGTCAAAGCATCAATTCCATACTCAGGGTTCGGCAGAAAATTTTCCTAAAAATCCCGTCGCTTTACGATGGAATTTAAGAATTGACCATTTTTTACGGATGTTCCGGATCCTCCAGGGGACCACCCAGTGGACACAATGGTCCGTTTGTAGGTCGAAGCATCAATTCCATACTCAGGGTTGGGCAAAAAATAATTCTAAAAAAATCCCGTCGCTCTACGATGGAATTTACGAATTGACCATTTTTACGGATGTTCCGGATCTTCCAGTGGACCACCCAGTGGACACAAAGGCCGGAAGTGGGTCAAAGCATCAATTCCATACTCGGGGTGCAGCAAAAATGGTTCTAAAAAATTCCCGGTGCTGTACGATGGAATTTACGAATTGACCATTTTTACGGATGTTCCGGATCTCCCAGGGGACCACCCAGTGGACACAATGGTCATCAATTCCATACTCGGGGTGCAGCAAAAATGGTTCTAAAAAATTCCCGGTGCTGTACGATGGAATTTACGAATTGACCATTTTTACGGATGTTCCGGATCTGCCAGGGGACCACCCAGTGGACACAATGGTCCGTATGTAGGTCAAAGCATCAATTCCATACTCAGGGTTCGGCAGAAAATTGTTCTAAAAATCCCGTCGCTTTACGATGGAATTTACGAATTGACCATTTTTACGGATGTTCCGGATCTTCCAGGGGACCACCCAGTGGACACAATGGTCCGTATGAAGGTCGAAGTATCAATTCCATACTCAGGGTTCAGCAAAAAAAAAATCTAAAAAGAATCCCGTCGCTGTACGATGGAATTTACGAATTGACCATTTTTACGGATGTTCCGGATCTTCCAGGGGACCACCCAGTGGACACAATGGTCCGTATGCAGGTCGAAGCATCAATTCCATACTCAGGGTTGGGCAAAAAATAATTCTTAAAAAATCCCGTCGCTCTACGGTGGAAATTATGAATTGACCATTTTTACGGATGTTCCGGATCTTCAAGTGGACCACCCAGTGGACACAAAGGCCGGATGTGGGTCAAAGCATCAATTCCATACTCAGGGTTCAGCAAAAATGGTTCTAAAGAATTCACGTCGCTGTACGATGGAATTCACGAATTGACTATTTTTACGGATGTTCCGGATCTTCCAGGGGACCACCCAGTGGACACAATGGTCCGTATGTAGGTCGAAGCATCAATTCCATACTCAGGGTTGGGCAAAAAATAATTCTTAAAAAATCCCGTCGCTGTACGATGGAATTTACGAATTGACCATTTTTACGGATGTTCCGGATCTTCCAGGGGACCACCCAGTGGACACAATGGTCCGTATGAAGGTCGAAGTATCAATTCCATACTCAGGGTTCAGCAAAAAAAAAATCTAAAAAGAACCCCGTCGCTGTACGATGGAATTTGCGAATTGACCATTTTTACGGATGTTCCGGATCTTCCAGGGGACCACCCAGTGGACACAATGGTCCGTATGAAGGTCGAAGTATCAATTCCATACTCAGGGTTGGGAAAAAAATAGTTCTAAAAAAATCCCGTCACTCTACGATGGAATTTACGAATTGACCATTTTTACGGATGTTCCGGATCTTCCAGGGGACCACCCAGTGGACAAAATGGTCCGTATGTAGGTCGAAGCATCAATTCCATACTCAGGGTTCAGAAAAAAAAACCTTCTAAAAAAGTCCCGTCGCTCTACGATGGAATTTACGAATTGACCATTTTTACGGATGTTCCGGATCTTCCAGGGGACCACCCAGTGGACACAAAGGCCGGAAGTGGGTCAAAGCATCAATTCCCTACTCAGGGTTCAGCAAAAAATGGTTCTAAAAAATTCCCGTCGCTGTACGATGGAATTTACGAATTGACCATTTTTACGGATGTTCCGGATCTTCCAGGGGACCACCCAGTGGACACAATGGTCCGTATGTAGGTCAAAGCATCGATTCCATACTCAGGGTTCGGCAGAAAATTGTTCTAAAAAAATCCCGTCGCTTTACGATGGAATTTACGAATTGACCATTTTTACGGGTGTTCCGGATCTTCCAGGGGACCACCCGGTGGCCTCTGAATTCACCCTGTTCTCTGAAACCACACTCACACACAAGCGCATACATAGACACAGCGATACACACCAACATACACACATACAAACACCCACAGACACATAAATGCCCATTGTAAGGCGGTTGGGTACCCGGGTACCCCGTCACCCGTTTACGGTGGGAAAAATCGTCACTCACATAAGGGTTAACTTCTACAAACGAAACTAGATGGAAAATATCTGCATATGTTTTCATGTAACTCTCAAGTGAAAATTATTTTGAGTGAATCGAGCTAGAGTGCAACGCCGCAATCAAATAAAGGATTGATAATTTGGTCGAAAAAAAAAACACACACAGAGAGAGTTCGGGCAGGTTTGACTATAGTAAATAATAAGTTATTGGAAAGAATTAATAATTAAGTAAATGTACTTTTCTTATTTTAACTTTAACACTTCTGAGACTGGGGATAGGAAGAAAGTACAACACACCTATTTACTCGGGTAGCGGTCATCCACGATGCCTGTAGATCAGTAAGGGCCGATGCCCACGTAGCGTTTTTTCAACGCTGCGTGCACACGGTGTTAAAAGGCGCATGTGTGCATCGGGAAAAAGCGGTAACGCAGCGTCGCCGCACCGATGCACACCTGCGTTTTTTCAACGCCACGTGCACGCAGCGTTGAAAAAACGCTACGTGGGCATCGGCCCTAAGCAGACTCCAGTGAGTGGCTGCAATGTCTGCTGGCATTTATTGGGGTGGGGAGTGAGAAACACGGTGACGTTCCTAAGCTCATGCACGGGGTGACAACTCATCGAATATTGTACGTCCTGCAAGCGGGGGTAATCCCGTCGGACCTTAAGATAGCCTCACACCTCGGGAAAATTTTTCGCCGGATTTTGGTCCCCGTGCATTTTAAATGGGGCCGGGATTTTGATTTTCCGTGCCCAAATCCCGAAAACATCGCATATGCAAAAATACATGGGGAAAAAATCCGCGAACCAAATTGCCGAGGTGTAAGGTCGCCTTTACAAGGGCTTTCTCATCCAAGACGGCCGTTGTCACACTCTCGCCTCGTGTGATTCGGCGATAATTACGGGGGTCATCGAGCACCAGCCTAGGACTCGCCACCACCCACAATCCAGTCGAAGTTGACGTCTCTCGTTCGATTAACAGGCCCCTCGTCGAGTTGGTACATGGCTAGAAAAAAATACCTAATATTATGTACTTTTCATTCAAATCGGGGGTTTAGTGTGGGAACCAAGATTGTAACTGATTTGAGAGGTTACAATTACCCCGGAGTACGAATAAAGTAAATATGATTTTGATTGGATTGGGTTTGGATTTGTTTGGGATTGAATTTGGAATGGATTTGGATTGAATTTTGAATGGACTTGAATAGGGGATTGATACAGATTGGATTTGGAATGAATTTGGATTGGATTTTCTTTTGGACTTAATTTGATTTTGGAATGGTTTTGGATTGTATTTGAACTGAATTGGATTTGGATTTGGTATTGGTTTTTGATTAGGTTTGGGTTGAAATAGATTTTGATTGGATTGCATTTGGATGTTGTAGAGTTCAAAAGCATAGTTCATGAATACATCCCTGGTTCAAGTAAGAGAGTAGAATATGAGAGAGGGAGAGAGCCTAACATTGGAGACGAGGAGAGCGAAAGCATAGGGGGCAGAAGGTTGTGAGCTGTAACCGCGTACGGACGTCGAATAAAGTCGGTGTGTTAAAAATCTAATAAAAGTGAGTTTTATTCATACATAATCCGGAACGTTGTACTCGTCCCTGTGAATCCTACAGATGTGTGTTGGATTTGGATTGAATTTCGATTTTGGTTTGGACTGAATTTAAATTTGTATTGGATCCGATCCAAATCCAATATCAAATCCAATATCAAATCCAAATCCAATCCAAATCCAATACAATGATTGGGATTAGGATTGAGTTTGATTTGGATTAAATTTGAATTGTATTTGGTTTTGGATTGGCATTGGATTTGGATTCGACTTTAATTGGATTTGGATTGTGTGGTATTTTGGATATGGATGGATTTGGATGGATTTGGATGGATTTGGATGGATTTGGATTAGAATTGGTTTTGAATTGAATTGGACTAGGATTGGGTTTTAATCGGATTTGAATTGGATTTAGATTGAATTTGGAAGGGATTTGCATTGGGATGAAATTTTAATTGTTTTTGTATTGGAATTGGTTGGAGCAGAATTTAAATTGTAGTTGGTTTTGAATTGGCATTGGATTTGGCTTCGATTTAGATTGAATCTGGATTCTATTTAGTTCTGGATTGGGATTGGATTTGATTTGGTTTTTAATTAGGATAGGATTTGATTTGGATTAGATCCAGATTGAATTTGAATTGGATTTTGATAGAATTTGAATTGAATCTGAATTGGATTGAACTGCGATTGATTCTAAATTGTTTTTGGTTTTGAATTCGATATGAATTGGAATTTGATTTGGATTGGACTTGGATTGGATTTGGATTGGATTTGGACTGAATTTGGATTGGATTTGGATTGGATTTGGATTGGATTTGGATTGGATTTGGATTGGATTTGGATTGGATTTGGATTGAATTTGGATTGAATTTGGTTTGGATTTGGATTGGATTTTGCTTGGATTTGGATTAGTTTTGAATTGGATTTGGATTGAATTTGGATTGGATTTGGATTGGATTTGGATTGGATTTGGATTGGATTTGGATTGGATTTGGATTGGATTTGGACTGGTTTGGACTGGTTGGATTGGTTTGGATTGGTTTGGATTGGTTTGGATTGGTTTGGATTGGTTTGGATTGGTTTGGATTGGATTTGGATTGGATTTGGATTGGTTGGATTGGTTTGGATTGGTTTGGATTGGTTTGGTTGGTTTGGATTGGTTTGGATTGGTTTGGATTGGTTTGGATTGGTTTGGATTGGTTTGGATTCGATTTGGATTGGTTTGGATTGGATTTGGATTGGATTTGGATTGGATTTGGTTTGGATTTGGATTGGATTTGTATTGGATTTGGATTGAATTTGGATTGAATTTGGTTTGGATTTGGATTGGATTTTGCTTGGATTTGGATTAGTTTTGAATTGGATGTGGAATGGATTTGGATTGAATTTGGATTGGATTTGGATTGGATTTGGATTGGATTTGGATTGGATTTGGATTGGATTTGGATTGGATTTGGATTGGATTTGGATTGGATTTGGATTGGATTTAGATTGGATTTGGATGGGATTTGGATTGGATTTGGATATGGATTTGATTTGGATTTGATTTGGATTGGATTTTGAATGGATTTTTATTGGATTTGGATTGGATTTTTAATGGATTTGGATAGGATTTGGATTGGATTTGGATTGGATTTGGATTGGATTTGGATTGGATTTGGATTGGATTTGGATTGGATTTGGATTGGATTTGGATTGGATTTAGATTGGACCTGTATTGGATTTGGATTGGATTTGAATTGGATTTGGATCGGATTTGGATTAGATTTGGATTAGATTTGGATTGGATTTGGATTGGATTTGGATTGAATTTGGATTGGATTTGGATTGGATTTGGATTGGATTTGGATTGGATTTGGATTGGATTTGGATTGGATTTGGATTGGATTTGGATTGGATTTGGATTGGATTTGAATTGGTTGGATTGGTTTGGATTGGTTGGTTTGGATTGGTTTGGATTGGTTTGGATTGGACTGGATATGGATTGGATGTGGATTGGAATTGGATTGGATTGGTTGGTTGGTTTGGATCGGTTTGGATTAGATTTGGATTAGATTTGGATTGGTTTGGATTGGTTTGGATTGGTTTGGATTGGTTTGGATTGGTTTGGATTGGTTTGGATTGGTTTGGATTGGTTTGGATTGGATTTGGATTGGTTTGGATTGGTTTGGATTGGTTGGATTGGTTTGGATTGGATTTGGATTGGTTTAGATTGGACCTGTGTTGGTTTGGATTGGTTTGGTTGGTTTGGATCGGTTTGGATTAGATTTGGATAAGATTTGGATTGGTTTGGATTGGTTTGGATTGATTTGGATTGGTTTGGATTGGATTTGGATTGGTTTGGATTGGTTTGGATTGGTTTGGATTGGTTTGGATTGGTTTGGATTGGTTTGGATTGGTTTGGATTGGTTTGGATTGGTTTGGATTGGTTTGGATTGGTTTGGATTGGTTTGGATTGGATTGGATGTGGTTGGAATTGGATTGGATTGGTTTGGATTGGTTTGGATTGGTTTAGATTGGACCTGTATTGGTTTGGATTGGTTTGAATTGGTTTGGATCGGTTTGGATTGGTTTGGATTGGTTGGATTGGTTTGGACTGGTTTGGATTGGTTTGGATTGGTTTGGATTGGTTTGGATTGGTTTGGATTGGTTTGGATTGGTTTGGATTGGTTTGGTTTGGGTTGGATGTCGATTGGTTTGGATTGGTTGGAATGGTTTGGATTGGTTTGGATTGGTTTGGATGGGATTTGGATTGGTTTGGTTGGTTTGGATTGGTTTGGATTGGTTTGGATTGGTTTGGATTGGTTGTGTTGGTTTGGATTGGTTGTGTTGGTTTGGATTGGTTTGGATTGGTTTGGATTGGTTTGGATTGGTTTGGATTGGATTTGGATTGGTTTGGATTGGTTTGGATTGGTTTGGATTGGTTTGGATTGGTTTGGTTGGTTTGGTTGGTTTGGATTGGTTTGGATTGGTTTGGATTGGTTTGGATTGGTTTGGATTGGTTTGGATTGGTTTGGATTGGTTTGGATTGGTTTGGATTGGTTTGGTTGGTTGGTTGGTTTGGATTGGTTGGTTGGATTGGTTTGGATTGGTTTGGATTGGTTTGGATTGGTTTGGATTGGTTTGGATTGGATTGGTTTGGATTGGTTTGGATTGGTTTGGATTGGTTTGGATTGGTTTGGATTGGATTTGGATTGGTTTGGATTGGTTTGGATTGGTTTGGTTGGTTTGGTTGGTTTGGTTTGGATTGGTTTGGATTGGTTTGGATTGGTTTGGATTGGTTTGGATTGGTTTGGATTGGTTTGGTTGGTTTGGATTGGTTTGGATTGGTTTGGATTGGTTTGGATTGGTTTGGATTGGTTTGGATTGGTTTGGTTGGTTTGTATTGTGTTTGGATTGGTTTGGATTGGACTTCGATTGGTTTGGATTGGTTTGGTTGGATGTGGATTGGTTTGGATTGGTTTGGATTGGTTTGGATCTGGTTTGGATTGGATCTGGATTGGACTTCGATTGGTTTGGATTGGTTTGGATTGGATGTGGATTGGATTTGGATTGGTTTGGATTGGTTTGGTTTGGATTGGTTTGGATTGGTTTGGATGGTTGGATTGGATTAGGATTGGTTTGGATTGGTTTGGGTTTGGGTTGGATTGGATTGATTGGTTTGGATTGGTTTGGTTGGTTTGGATTGGTTTGGATTGGTTTGGAATGGATTTGGATTGGTTTGGATTGATTTGGATTGGTTTGGATTGGACCTCGATTGGTTTGGTTGGAATTGGGTTGGTTTGGTTGGTTCGATTGGTTTGGATTGGTTGGATTGGATTTGGATTGGTTGGATTTGGTTGGATTGGATTGGATGGTTGGATTGGATTTGGATTGGTTTGGATTGGTTGGATTGGTTTGGATTGGTTTGGATTGGTTTGGATTGGTTTGGATTGGTTTGGTTGGTTTGGATTGGATTTGGATTGGTTTGGATTGGTTTGGTTGGTTTGGATTGGTTTGGATTGGTTTGGTTGGTTTGGATTGGTTGGATTGGTTTGGATTGGTTTGGTTGGTTTGGATTGGTTTGGATTGGTTTGGATTGGTTTGGTTGGATTGGTTGATTGGATTGGTTTGGATTGGATTTGGATTGGTTGGTTTGGATTGGTTGGATTGGTTTGGATTGGTTTGGATTGGATTGGTTGGATTTGGTTGGATTTGGATTGGTTGGATTGGTTTGGATTGGTTTGGATTGGTTTGGTTGGATTGGATTGGTTGGATTGGATTGGTTGGATTGGTTTGGATTGGTTTGGTTGGTTTGGATTGGATTGGATTTGGTTTGGATTGGATTTGGATTGGATTGGATTTGGATTGGTTTGGATTGGTTTGGATTGGATTGGATTGGTTTGGATTGGTTGGTTTGAATTGGATTGCATTGGATTTGGATTGGTTTGGATGGTTGGATTGGATTTAGGATTGATTTGGATTGGTTTGGATTGGATTGGATTGGTTGGATTGGTTTGGATTTGAATTTGGATTGGTTGGTTGGATTGGTTTGGTTTGGTTGGTTTGCGTTGGTTTGGATTGGTTTGGATTGGTTTGGTTTGGATTAGTTTGGATTGGTTTGGATTGGTTTGGTTTGGATTGGTTGGGTTTGGATAACGATTGGATTTGGATTGGATTTGGATTGGATTTCGAATGGCTCATCATCATTTGTTGCGTTCAACTCATAGAACAAAAAATGCCAGATTTGATTATGCATAAAAAATATTAAAATTTGTTGATGAAGGAATCTTTTCTTACTATGTTGTAGGGGGTGGTGTTTTGTGATAGGAGGGGGTTGGAAATACCGAAACCGTTGAAACCCGTTCAGCAAAAAAATTAAAAAATAAATAAAATAGTGCAGAAAAAAGAAAAGTTTTCGAGGGAAATCATAAAAACGCTTTTTTAACTTTGTCGACGTGAGTTGATTATCGATTACATTTTTTAATTAAATAGTATTCCAGTTAAAGTTTCGGCGGGAAGAATAAAAGGTTCAGAGAAAAAAAAAACAAAATTAAAAAAAATGTTTTAAATTTTACCGTGCGACGTGGAAAATCCTAATTATTTTCCAGGAATAGTAGTAAAACGATACCTTAGCCAAACGGTAAGACGCGCGACTACAAATTAATTGTCAATTGTCTCGATTTCTCTGGGCATAAAAGTATCATCATGTTAGCCTCATGATAAACGAATGCAAAAATCACAGACAAACAGACATAACACATTGAACATTCACTCATCAAATTAATCGTCATTCAAACACTAACGACATCTGTTGATTTCAGTTAGTTGGGCTAATCACGAACAAGATGGCGGCAGTGAGCAAACGTCAAACTAGAGCGAATCCGATGCGCGCGCCATGGGTGATCGATTGGCCAACTAATGATTATTTGAATTGACCAGTAAATCAGTGAACAATGTGAATTTGACGAGTGTTATGTCTGTTTGTCTGTGCAAAAATGGTACATTGGCTTAGAAACCTCGCGGTTCTTCTTCTTCATTGGCATTACATCTTCCACTGATGGGATATTGCCGCCTCGCAGATTAGTGTTCATTTAGCATTTCCACAGTTATTAACTGCGAGGTTTCTAAGCCAAGTAACCATTTCTGCATTTCTGCACCAAGGTATGAGGTCATTTCCAAACCGAAAATTGCTTAGACCGGCACCGGGAATTGAGCCCAGCCACCCTCAGCATGGTCTTGCTTTGTAGCCGCGCATTTTACCGTACGGCTAAGGAGGGCCCTTCGCCGTTAATAACTGTGGAATTGCTAAATGAACACTAAGCTGCGAGGCGGCAATGCCTCACTGGACTGGATGTAATGCCAATTAGAAGTAAAAAGATTCTATGAAAATACAGGGGATGGACAAAATAATTAGGATAGGCAAATTTTGGGTAAAATTAGATATGTTGTAACTATCTTAGTTATCATCCGATTTTGACAATTCAGGCATGCCTGAACTAGAAAATTAATGAAGTTTAACGGTATGTCCATGGAACCGACTATGGCCACCGGATTCCGGAGATATTCCGGGTTTTTCGGAGGTAGGTTCAAAACCGTATATTTGAGGTGGATATTATAAGAAGTTGTTGTTAAAAATTAAATAATATTAGTAACCACAAATGAAGTAGGGCTCTTGCTGATTGGAACCATATATTGAGATTTGGATTCGGACCAGAATCAAGTGAGATATGGCCATTTCTTTATAATCGGTTCCGATCGATACATATCAAAGGGGTCAGGCCACAACTTCATTTGAATCTCGCTTTTTGTTAGATGGTCCACTATGATTTTATTCTAGAAGGCCTCTAATGTGTCAAGAATGAAAAACCAATTGAATAAACGGATCCTGGAGTTGCTGGGATGTCCCCGGGGAACCTGTGAATGGGGACATTTAAGTTTTAGCACCAAAATCAGTCATTCGACGGCTCTTTTTTCATGGTTTTCGATTAGGAAGCGAAGTATGAATATAAAATAGTTAATTTACGGTTCTGACCGCTTCCAGGACCTACGGATTGGCCCCGGGGAAGCTGTGAAAGGGGACATTTTAGTTCTGCCACCAAAACCAGTCGTTCGACGGCTCTTTTTTCATGGTTTTCGATCAGGAAGCGAAGTATGAATATAAAATGGTCCATTGACGGCTCTGACCACTTCCAGGACCTAGGGATTGGCCCCGGGGAACCTGTGGAAGGGGACATTTTAGTTTTACCACCAAAACGGCTCTGACCACTTCCAGGACCTAGGGATTGGCCCCGGGGAACCTGTGGAAGGGGACATTTTAGTTTTACCACCAAAACGGGGATGTGAAGGGGACGTTTTAGTTTTAGCACCAAAACCAGTCATTCGAAGGCTGTTTTTTCATGGTTTTCTATCAGGAAGCGAAGTATGAATATAAAATAATCCATTGACGGCTCTGACCGCTTTCAAGACCTACGGATTTGTCCCGGGGAACCTGTGGAAGGGGACATTTTAGTTTTACCACCAAAACCAGTCATTCGACGGCTTTTTTTCGAGGTTTTCGATCAGGAAGCGAAGTGTGAATATAAAATGGTCCATTGACGGCTCTGACCGCTTCCAGGATCTACGGATTGGCCCCGGGGAACCTGTGGAAGGGGACATTTTAGTTTTACCACCAAAACCAGTCGTTCGACGGCTCTTTTTTCATGGTTTTCGATCAGGAAGCGAAGTATGAATATAAAATGGTCCATTGACGTCTCTGACCGCTTCCAGGACCTACTGGTTGCCTCCGAAGAACTTGTGGAAGAGGACATTTTATTTTTAGCACCAACACCAGTCATTCGGCGGCTCTTTTTTCATGGTTTTCGATCAGGAAGCGAAGTATGAATATAAAATAATCCATTGTCGGCTCTGTCCGCTTCCAGGATCTACGAATTGGCCCCGGGGAACCTGTGGAATGGGACATTTTAGTTTTACCACCAAAACCAGTCGTTCGACGGCTCTTTTTTTATGGTTTTCGATCAGGAAGCGAAGTATGAATATGAAATAAGCGAGATTCAAATGAAGTTGTGGCCTGACCCCTTTGATAAGTATCGATCGGAACCGATTATAAAGAAATGGCCATATCTCACTTGATTCTGGTCCGATTCCAAATCTCAATATATGGTTCCAATCAGCAAAAGCCCTACTTCATTTGTGGTTACTAATATTATTCAATTTTTAACCACAACTTCTCCTAATATCCACCTCAAATTTACGGTTTTGAACCTACCTCCGAAAAACCCGGAATATCTCCGGAATCCGGTGGCCATAGTCGGTTCCGTTAAACTTCATTAATTTTCTAGTTCAGGCATGCCTGAATTGTCAAAATCGGATGATAACTAAGATAGTTACAACATATCTAATTTTACCCAAAATTTGCCTATCCTAATTATTTTGTCCATCCCCTGTATATAGTGAATGATTGATTTGCACGCACTTGCAACTCGTTATGACCGAGAATGGAAAACTACGAAAAATGGACTGAATCGAATTTGTTATAAAGCATTGTAATTATTTACTTCAACTTTATTGATACGATTGTAAATTTTATGATCTTCTTACACTTCATAAAGATAAACACTACAGCAACATTGTTAGCCTGTTTCATCAAGAAGTTGTACCTGGAATGGAGAAAGTGTTCAGCGATGGGGTGCACATGTTTCGGTTTTTTATTTCGATGGTTTTGCAAGGAAATTTAATTTGGGTTTCTTTTCTTTCAATTACGTTCTTCGCCAGTAAATAATGATACGCTATACTTCGCGATAATAGGGGATTTTCCAAAGTCAATTTTGCTCTAATTCTGCCTGAACATTCAGCATGGCGTAATTTCATGAAGTTGGTTCAATAATTACTTAACAAATCACAAAAATGAAACGTTCCCACACAGTGTTAAGTATCTTCTTAATGCGGAAGTGACTACCGATCGGTAGCCCGGTAGATCCAGCCATTAAATCCAAAACATTGGCTTAGTAGCTTTCGAGGAGTCCAATCACGCGAATGAAAGCGCTTGTCACGCCTTATCTTTGGTGTTCTATCTATCGGCTGGCTGGCGTCCAACGTTGGCTGTTGGCTGGTGCGACGCTGACGATGGTCAACAAAGCGCATTGCGGCTTGCCGGACGAAGTTAGTTCAAGTTTGTTTGTCAAGCCGCGAGCATCCTACGTGCGTTGTGTTGTCATAGTTCTGCAGTTGTCGAGCACTCGGAGTGCATATCTTGGAAACCCATTCGACGTAAACAGCGCAGCTGCTAAGAGACGTTAGTTGAACGAAGATTAGACGAAACGCAATGAAGTGGACAGTTGGGATTATCCTTGCCTTGTGTGGATTACTTGGCACGTCCGGGATCGGAATTCCAGCGTATTCGAATTGGCCCCTGCTACGATACCTCTACATGATCAGAAATGGCGTTTTATTTGAAGATTGTGGTGAGTGATGCCGCATGATATTTATTGCCACATTCCTGAGGAATAGCTTAAAGTCCGTCATCAATCAATCGAGGCCCGTCTATTCAAAAACTGCAACGGCGATGATTGTCCAGAATGATAGATCGATTATAGCCCGATAAGCAACGGCGATTAAAATTAGAACTTCCTCCAAAGGTTGCACCACCAAACTTCCCACAAAATGATTTTGCATCCATTACAGGTTCACAGTACGATGTCCTCTCGATTCAGCTGTCCAGCTGTTCCAGTTCGCCATGCAACATGCCGCGTGGGACGAATGTAACCGTCAACGCCGAATTCAGCCCCAACGGTAAGTGCCAGTCTCAAGATTTGACCCACTTAAATCACAGTTTTTACAACCCAATCGAACAAAAGCAAAAGTTCTCGATAGGCGGCCCTGCGTGAAACTATTGATGTTTGCTCGACAAATTGCCGTCACAGTAGCCGCAGACCAACCGCCATCGTCGTCCGTCGGTAGCCATAGTGATATGCAACCGCGATGTGCAAATATTGACAAACGAGCTGTCTTTAATTCCTTATCCCTCCTCCGTCACCCTTCAAGGTTCCACCACGACGCCGTCTCTCCTACACGAAGCCTACTTCATCCTGAATGCAATCAAAACGAAAGCCACTATCACGCCTACTAAGTGCGAAGGCACGGTCTGTCCGTTCCAGGGTGACGTCGGCTTGAAATTCAGCGCCGAAATTTACGTGAGCCCGTCGCTGCCGTCGGTGAGTAACCATATCGTTGAACGCTTTTCGGGTTAACCGATTTACCCATTATCAAACTTTCGATTCGCACAGCTGCGGGGAAAGCTACGCTGGGAGTTGATGAACGACGCGAAGGAGGTACTGCTGTGCTATCAAATCCCGATTTCCATCAGCTAGCTTTCGAGCGCTATGTTGATTTGCTATAATCGAAAGCTCACGAAGCATTGTGGCGCCCTCTGTATTTCATTGTTAGTTTCGTGGGCTGGCGGTTAGACGGCGCTATTGATTACTTATGAGATTAATGAATCAAGCATATTGTTCAGGAAAATGTGAGTACATTCTAGTCTTCTTTGGATATTATACGTGGTTTAAAACAGATTGATTTGCGAATTTTTAAGTGTATTTTTTATTCGATCAATGTTATGAAGAGTTCTGATGTTATAAAGAGTTCCAACAAGCCTAATAAAAAAAAATTATCGTTGAAATAGGCCTTTTCAGCTATAATTTATTACCTTATTCTATTTATTTTATGCAGGACCTTACGGTAACAGGTGATTTTACATATTAAACATCTCATGCCCAAGCCAATTTTCATGAGTCGGACATGAGAATATCGGCATAAGAAGGATCAACTTCTTGAAAAGATATGTGAAGGGATCATCACAGCAACCCAGAATCGTCATTTACATTTTTTTTCAGCAAAAACGAGATATCGTTTTTGGAGGACGAAGAAGAGGATGATAGTCAGGATGGTAACTCGGTCAACAGCAGCGCAAGTAGGACTCAAAAGTGGATCGACAGTCAGCGATCGGCAAGGGGAAATTTTCGTCCCAGCGAAGCCTGTAGTCTGCAAGCGATACCAAAACCGGGTCCATGCTGTAGAGTATATATTAGATACGGAATTCAAATTTATAAAATTATGTTATTACTTGTTTGTTTCATTGAAAAATCAGGTTTTCATTGAACTTGTTAAAATTATCTAAGTAGGTATTCTAAAATAAAAATCAGTTTTGCAAGTGAGTTTGACGCAAGCGGACGTAGAAAAAAAGCTGTTTAATCATTTATGGAAAGCGATCGTGAGCGGGAGCTCCTAGGTGAGCTGGAAGCAGTTTTGGAAGACGGACACGACATTGGCGCAAGATTGCATGATTTCGAAGTACAAGCTCCTACATTTGCAAGTTCTTACAAGCAAGTTTCGAAAACTACAGCATCTGAAACTCAAGCTTCCGGATCATCCACGATGGCCTCATGCTCGACCAAAAAAGGATTTTCCAAAGCATCAAGTTCAGCGTCCGGGAAGTCTACCGGTGTTTCCAAGGCCACAATTTGTTCTGCAAAGAAGCAGGTTACTAACACAAGGTGAGAGAGAGCCATTTTATTTAGTTTTTTTTTTCTAGAAATGGACATAAAATTTTATTACTTTGCTGAGTTAAAAAAGGCTAAAAGAAGGTGCAAATTTTGAAAATATTTTAATTTTCGGTTATTTTTTTGTGTTTTTTTTGGTGCTGCTAAGTGAAAATTTTCTAAGCAATATGCTATACGGTTGCTAAGGATTAAGAATTATAAATTTAAAGCTTTAATATCTCTTTATGAATATGAAATAGAAGACGTAGAAGACATATTTCAGTGAAAAGGCCATATTTGTTGCTTAATTGTTGTGAAATATAGTGCATTTTATGGATTAGATACGGTATGTGTATATATATATATATATATGCTGATTTTGTTTTACTAACGAATATGGTGTGATTTATCTGCTTTCAAAATTGATGTTTAATGTTTAGTTCGTTGTTATTATAATGTACCCTGGCAAGGTACGAAATGAATGTATTTGGAAAGCTATATGAAGATGATTTATTAAATTTTCAACAACTAGATATCGATAGTTTTGTTGAATAAAAACAGCTTTGAGTGGCTAAAGTCTAATAAAAAAACTCTGAGAAGTTTGTATGAAAACAAGAATAAGATTCCTAGATATTTTTTTTTTTTGATGAACCAACACCCTGACACGGTGTAGAACCTAGCATGGTGAAGTATTATATTGCTCTGCGTGGCAGATGAGTTCTAATGATGCTAGTAGAAGCAACCCTGAGTAGTTGTTTTCAATGAAGTTTAAACAAGTCAATGAACAATCCCTAGTAAGATGTAATTTAGTTTTCGAGATCTGCACTTGACAAAGGGTAAGACAGATCTTGCTTGTTGGAATTAGAAGTTTCAATTTACTGGTATTATTCAAAGAAAATGAGAAATTCAATTTCAAGAATGTTTTTTTTTACAAAAGCAGCGTTTGTTCTCGAGTTTATATACAGAACATCTCTTTGACAAAGTGTATGACTTGTTTGTAATAAAAATGATAATTAGTTTTGAATCAATTATATACAAGCTGTTTCCTAGTGTTGGACTATTAATGTCTTTTGTTCTTTCAATAAAAATTACATGTAAAGGCTGTAATCTAAAGTAAATTTATGTGTATGTACTATTTTGTTATAGAAATGGAGGAAATGATTCCACGTTGACGATGTCTATGAATAATTTATCGTTCGCTACTCTCAACGTGCCAGATTGTAAGCCTTCGGATGGCGAGGAAGAGATCGATAAGAAACCGTTTATTCAGTGGAAAGAGTTGTTGGAGGCATCTATGAGTCTTGTCGGCGTGTCAGATGAATGGATTCAAATACAAATTTTTAAAATTAACTCAGGCCCAAAACTATTAGATGTACTCAATGGAACATCTACAGATACAAATGATCCAGATCCTAAGACTGAACCTTATTCCAATGTTATGAGTCGTTTGCATAAATACTTTGGTTCTCGTGATTATACTTTGATGCAAAGACAAAAATTACGTTCTATGTTTCAAGAACCTAATGAGCCTGATATGAAGTACGTTAAAAGGGTTGTAGCAGCAACTAAACTCTGTGATTTCGAAGAAGATCAATTATTGGAAAATGTTTGCCACATTATCCAATGTCATGCCTTAAATTTGAAGATACGAGAAATAGGACGAAAAATTTTGCGGAAGGGTGGATCCTTGATTAATCTTTTGGACAAAGTACTTGATTAATCTTTTGGACAAAGGGGCCTCCTTAGCCGTGCTGTAAGATGCGCGACTACAAAGCAAGACCATGCTCAGGGTGGCTGGGTTCGATTCCCGATGCCGGTCTAGACAATTTTCGGATTGGAAATTGTCTCGACTTCCTTGGACATAAAAGTATCATCGTGTTAGCCTCATGATATACGAATGCAGAAATGGTAACTTGGCTTAGAAACCTCGCAATTAACAACTGTGGAAGTGCTTAATGAACACTAAGCTGCGAGGCGGCAATGTCCCAGTGGGGGATGTAATGCCAATGAAGAAGAAGAAGACAAAGTACGAGCCCAAGAAGTAGAGAAAATAAATGAGGAAATATATTCAAAAAATCATTAAAATGTACAGAAAGTCGATGTGGCAGCAGTATCGTTTCATCATGAACAAGATAGAGATCAGCGCTTTTCAAAGTTTCACAACAAATCTAATAATCATGGGCAAAGTTCAAGAGGAAGAGGAGGATTTATACGTCGAGGATCGTCGAGATGACAGAGATGAAGCAACTTCCGCAAAAGTAAGAAAGATTTCCACGACTCCCAAGGACGAGATGTACGAAAATGAGAAAGACGACGTAGTAAGTGATTAAATTTTTCTTTCTCATATTTTGAATATTGATTAATTTACATAATTGTTGGTTGAATGATTCAAGATAAATATACATAATATGACTGTACCACAGACAAACAGTCGTAACAGCTAGAACAATTTGTTTGAAAATCCATCGCCCAGTTATTTTACCACCATCTAACGTGCATGTTGTACGAAACAAAGTGTAGTACGACAAAGTCAACAGATAGCGCTAGTGTGAGATGTCAAGTATAAAGGTATACGATGCGCGCGCCCCTGGATGTGAAACTTGCGGCAGTTGAATTTAAAACGACCGTTGAGCGCACGGTCGATGGGAATTTCTTCAAAGTTACGTCTGTTTGTCTGTGATTGTACTCTTCATTATTTTTTTTTTGTTATTCGACACATTTTTTACAGGGAACGATATTGCGAGTCATGAATAATCATAAAAATACAAACGTACAAGAAATTATTGTTGGGCAAGTCGCAGGACTTCCAGTAAAATTTTTGATTGACTCTGGTGCTGAAGTAAACACTGTGGATAAGGATAGTTTTGAAATATTGCAGAACAGCAATCTATCTAAAGATAAATTTATTTTTTTATCTATGGGCACCGATACACAATTAAGACCATATGCTTCGCATGGAGAAATCAAGGTTGTTGCTATTTTTGTGGCTGATTTATTTATTTCAACAGACCGTCCACACTATATGGAAAAATTTTATGCCGTTGAAAACGGTAGGCCACTTTTAGGAAGAAACACTGCTATTCGATATAGTGTATTACAAGTTGGTCTTAATGTTGCAATCAACTCATGCCATTCCAAGCCAGATATAAAACATTTTCCTGGTGAAATTTTCGCCGTCAGTTCTGATGAATTTCCTGAATTCAATGTTCCTCCCGTTGAACTTGCTTATGATAGAAGTTTACCACCTTCTCGTAACGTGTTCACAAATATTCCACCGGCTTTTAAAGATGAAACTGAACGAAGAATCAAGGAGTTATTGACGACTGGATTGAAGAAGTTACAAATTAAATGGATAAGTCTTTCTGTTCGTCCTTATTAGTCGTTCCAATAGAGGTAATAAACTATAGAGGACGCTTGTCGTTGTCGTCACTGGCGAAACATCTTTTGCTGGCGAGGATAGGGCACTAAATGTCAACAAAGGAAAAATCAGAACGTTTTGACAGATAGGTACCCAACATGTTCGGGACGATAACAAAGGGAACCGCAGCGACAATCGTCCTCTATAGTTTATTACCTCTATTGTCGTTCCGAAAGGAAAATATGATATACGTTTAGTAGTTGATTTGAGGGGACCGAATAAAAGCATAATCAGGACTCCTTTTCCGATGCCAACATTGGAAGCAATACCACAGAGAACAGACATGGAGGCTCCAACAAAATTTCTTTTGCAAAACATATGTAAACAAACACACCGAACCGCAACGCCATCGACGTCGACATTGCAACTCACAATCTCATTTTGACAACACGATGGCGCTGGTATGCTCTTGCATGCATAACGACACTAGCGCACAGTGCCATTTTTTTATGACGCTAGCGCTGATTATGCACGGGATAACGGCGACATTCCAAAGTTATTTCGAAATGAACAGTAAAAAGTTATCACAACATGGTGAGTTCAGCTTCAACGTCTGTTCTCTGTGGCAATACTAGCTGATTTAGATGCACTGAAAGGATTTCAAACCATAAAGTCATGTGTTTTACATATGATTTTTCACTACTTGTCAATCATGTGTTATCCACTAGCCTTACACGTCAATACAAAGTGTATGATCCAAGTTTGATTGGTAAAGCTTCACATATCGATGTAACGTGTTTGATAATTGAAATCGATGGTTAAAATTGAAAGATGTCATAGCCATTCATATTGGAAATTCAAATGTAATTATCATGAAATTCAAAGTGAAACAATTTTGAAATCTATTATCTTATTTCCAACCACAAGATTAAAAAGGGCGTAACTAGTAAACAACACAGGAAATGATTTACACAAAAGTATTTTGGTGTTTTAGCATTTTTATTTAACTTATTTATTACAACATAATATAGCACGGCATGTACAACTAATGTTGTTTATAAAAATTAGAATTACACAAATTTATGTGCCTGAAACCTTAGTAATAGAATTATGCTTATATACAAAATACATGTTTATTACAAAAAAGTTTACATTTTATTTTATTTTTACACTGAATATTATATATCACTGTCTTCCTCGGTAAAATCATATCTTTTCCTAAAGTACACCCTGTTATCAATATTATGTATCATCAATGGAGGGCCATCAAGATCGGCTAATTTTATAATCTGAAATAACTGTGTGCAAACTTGCGCTTCGCATGCTAGTAAGTGCTCATTGAAATCTCCACATTGCCATAGCTGCCCAACTATATATGTAATTGAGTCGATTTTGAGAATCTCAACTATTTCCAATAGTTCAGTAACATCTTGATTTGTATAAGTAACAAATAATCCATGTTTATACATAATTCCATTGATATACGAGCTTGAAGCAAATAAAATTGTTTTCTCCAAGTTAATGTCATGTGATCCTACAAGTTTATCAAAATATGGTTTGCGTCTAAAATCAGTTTCAGAAAACTTTGCTTCTTTTGTGGAATTGAAAAAGGTTTCATTTAATAAATCATAACTGAACTGAAGGGAAGCCTTGACACAGAGGGTGTAGCAAATGTTTTTTCTTGAAGTAATTGCATGCGCATATTGTTTGAATTGCTTATGTTTCGCTTCGAATCTGAAGCACATTTGTTTTACAACTGGACCACTTTGTTCAATAACAGTACCGTAATGTAAAATGAAGTGGTGTTTAGGTTTTAGTGATTCAGAAAATAGTTCTTGATACAGCTTATGGTGCTGAGATGTTAGAGTTCTAAGCTTAGCAATATCTGTGTCAGAAAATGATGGAAACAAAGAGAGTTCAACTAATCTTACAAGAACTTTAACAAATTCCCATACAGGGTCATCATGTTTTACCATAGGGCCTACTATGAAAGTAAAATAATGACAAAATGAACGCATTTCACTTGATGTTGTTCTGAGTTTTACTGACTTAGATTTTCTATTTGTATCGAAAAATTCGTCGATATCTGGCATTCGAGCTAATGATTGATCCAATGCGACCTTACTCACTGCTCTTCTACGAGTATTAAGCTGCTGACGATTGAAATATTGCTTTTCATATATAAAATAGTTTAAAGCGTTAGTAAACCCGTATTTACAAATTCCCGTGCTAAATATGTCATGCATAGCGTCCACAGACAAGTTTTCAGTGACATGGAAAGACGGCAATGTATTAAATTCTGATTCTCCTTTTAAACCTGTTTCTTTCTGGTTATTTGTAGCAATATCTACAGCGTAGTTTTGTGCGTTTCGTAACTCTTCTTTATATTCATCAGTGTCATTCTGCAGCATATCCTTACATCGTCGACAGAAGCGACAATAATAGTTAGCATTGAATCCACCGCAAAACATGTGCAAACTATGAATTCCTAAATTATCTCCTTGGCAAAGCACTAATGCAAAACGTAGAAAATGGTTTTCTCCGTCGACAGTAACATATAATCCGTTTTCTTCTAGGTGGACAAATCTAGCTATTACCTTTGAAATTAGTTTATTAATGCCTATTTCGCTTATAGCAACTTTTTTTTATAGCGCCGGCTATGAAAATATTGCTTAGCCTAGATCGATATTCATCTGGTGTAATAAGACAATTGTAGTATAATCCACAAATAACATCCTTCTTATTATGAGAGCTGAGTACATCGTTTATTTCGTACTCATCTGCGTAGAAACTCAAAGGTATAACAATATCATTAGGGTATTTTTGTTTTACAGTATTCCATCTAGCACCGTTAACGAAATTTTTTATCTTAGTGGAATTTTCCAACTTAGACATGAACATGAGTGTTTGTTTTAAAACGTCTCTACATTCGAAGTATGATTTTAACTGAAATTCTATGTCCATTATAGCAATGTATTGCTTATCATTATCTATCTCTAAATCATCATGAGGGCCTATTTGCACCTTTTTAACATTTGTTTTCTCTACAATGACAACATCAGGCAATTTAAAAATGCTTCTGTTTTGTAGTACCTTAAATAGTTTAAAGTCAGTGTTTATAAAATTGAACATGGTCATCATTTTTTCTAACAAACTGTAAAGCTTAAACTGGGTATCTGGATCGCACTGTAGAGGTATCCGTTGTATTTGGTTCGCGATCATCGAATATAGCTGCTGCGTGCTATCCTGAACACTCCTCACATCATTTCTTGTTAAGTTGTTTCTTCTATGTAAATCCAACGAGAAGTTGATACTTGCTGTGTTTATAGCTGTCAGTGATTCCAGAACTCCATCCTTTTCCCCTATGGATTGGTTATATTCGCTCCCTATTTTCTCGTCGCCCTTGATACTTTCATTAGTTGATGACTTCAACGTACAAATTCCGCTTCCGGATGGTTGTGAATTAGTATCGTCAGCGTTTAACACAATATCATGATTCAGCACATGTCGTTTATATGAACAAAATTTTGTAAACACCGAAGGACAACCGCCGAAGATACATGGGAATCGATAGTCCCTTGGTACACGGTGATCTTGTAGAAGATGATGAATATACTGTGTAGCCGAATCAAACGTACGGGTACAATTCAGGACAAAACACTTAATGTGCGGCATGGTGGAAGTTTAAATGACTGTTGATAGATACTCTTCTAGTTTTGTTACACTTGCGTACTTCTCAGGACGATTTATTCCATATACGTGATGGAAAATGAATAGCCACACAAGGTATGATATTTTTGATGGTTTCAGTCCGAATACCACGACAAATTTGACGAGCACATCGATAGCTCGGGTAATTGTCGACACAGTATAGTAGAAGTTTTTGTAGTAAATCCGATATACTCCTGACTGGTTCCTATAATCTTCACCAAAAACCACCAATTTTGGAGTTGATGGAATCGATAGTTCTTTGTATCGTCGATGAACTTCTTCTACTTTTTTCGCGGCTTCTTCGTACGTAGAAGCAAAAATGATAGTGTCTTCCTGACCATTCAAGATAGTTGGTCGATGATTCACAGAGATCTTCTGAGGGTGCAATATACAGTTTAGCAGCAGCAATATTCCGCAAAAACGAACGCCTGAAAATATTTAAAAACCAAATTAAAATGAATACATGGTATGAAAACAAAAGGCTTTATGGTGATCAATAATTCTTGTCATATCTGGCTCATATTCTGATATTTTCATTCGGAGACAATTCAGGTGTTATTAAATATATGAAAGTTTCATGGTTCAGAAAAAAGGATATAAATGTTCATTCCCAAAAGAGATCTTTTGAGGTAAAATGTATTAATGGGAAAAATAATTTCCATACAAACTTGCAAAGGCTTGTACTAAGTCAGATCATGAGATAGAATTGAATGAGCTTGGTCAATTAAAATCGATTTTTTAACTACTCTAATGTGATGCCTCACTACATACCTTCATTATAACCGTCTGCCGTTACAGTTTGAAGTATTTCCGATGACGTCTCATCCAGTGGCTTAGTCTCAATAAACTTTTCAATACCGGATAATATTGCTGGCCACTTCATCATTGCATCAACGGTTCCAATTTTAAGCAAATCATAATCGATATCGACCTGCAGCAATATTATTGAAAAGGTTAATAAATAGAACTAAAATAACAGGTATTAGACAAAAGGGGTATGGGTATCAAACTACATGACTTTCCGAAACAAACTTTACAGAAACATTTTGAGGATCACAGTGTCCACTGTCTTGGTATATAGCAGATTCCATGCCCCTCCCGGGTAAGGACCGTAAGGACCGTTAGGTAAGGACCCAGTTTTGGAACCGACCAAAAACATACATACACACATTTTCATGGAAAAAACTTAAAATTTGTTCAAGTTTCCCTTACAACTGACAAATAGTAATGGATTATATATTTAACTCACAAATCTCCTTTTGTGGTATCCAATTATGAACTAATTTCACGGTTTTGATGACGATGTGAAAATGACAGAAATCTTAAATTAACTTGTCTTAATTAGTTTGCGACTACACGGTTAGCTAAAAGTACCGAATATTAGGCACTTTTCACTCTAATCGGGGCTTTAGTGTGAGAGCCCAAAATTAAGTAATTTTATCTTGAAGTTAAGCATAATTTACTGAATTATAAGTACACGGACAGATAAATCAACCCAAAATTTGAGTTCAATATACGCACTGATGAGAACATCGCACAAAAAATTTACCCAAATTTGGGTAGTTTTCCCTTTTCTTCCCATAATTGTTGTCAAAACTAGAGCAAGATGCAAGCACCTCATCAGGATTGCTCAGCCCAATAACCCACATTTGAATAAATTCAATATTCTCAATTTTGAGCATTTTGAGTTGATCAAGACGATCAAGATCCACTTCGGATAAATTAAACTCTGATTTAGGTGAATTGTTTACATGTGATTAAAGGCAAACTACATACACTCTGAGGAAAAGCTATGCCAACTGCCTTTCTCCTGGTTGACCCCACGTTTGTTTACGTGCAATTTATACTCGATTAGTATAACCTCCGTATCCTAGCAGTGTAACGATTTAATCTTGCATAGATTAGTTTTTTACTCTAACTTAGTATAAACTTTGAAAATATAATAAATGATTATCTCACTTAACTTTTCAAAAGGACCTAAGTAACATTTTTTTAATTAATTTGAATACTACAATCAATAGCTTTCATGTTGTTCTGTTGATTGCGCTATTAAAATTATTTCTTGAAATAATGTTACTTAGGTCCTTGTGAAAAGTTAAGCGAGATTTGTTTGTATGTTATTACTGGTTTGGTCTATTTCTGAGTGTAGTGCCAGAAAAGGTATTTTACTCAAATTTTGATAATTGACCTAAACTACGGTTTTGAGTTTAAACAACCTACTTTTGTGTAGTTTTGGTTTTCAGTGTACAAAATCAGATGAGAAAAATAAATGTTATTTTGTTAGCCCGATTCTTGGATGCCGAGTAGTGAGGAATCTCGAGCTGTCCTAGAAGCTTTCTTGAAGACCGACAGTTGGATTTAATCCGTTTGCAACCCCTAGGTCGGCCAGGAAGAAAAAACAAAGCAGAGGCAATAAATTTCAATCTGGAAAGCTTAGCAACCCTTCAACGAAAAAGGTAATTATGATTGTATTTTGAATAAAAAACAGTTAATTTATTTGTATACTCTTTCGCCAGTCGAGGAGATTTGTAATATAGCTAAAAGATGGGCTGCCTGTAAGAAAAAAAACGAAACTACAACGTCAACGAGTGGCATCCAGATTGCATGAATAGGCACCAGTGGTGATAACTGTGGACAAGAAGCTGCATGAGAGATGGTTGATGGTAATTTTGGTAGATGGAATCGCGAAATTGGAAAACATTACCACCCTATTATACTTCTCATCAGCATGTTGGATGATATACATTGAAAATTCATTTTGACTATTGACAGAGTCTCTAGATTGATTGCAATTTTGTAAAAGCGTTAATAAAATTTCTTTTTCTCGTTTTATAATTCAGCTATTCGAAGCGGTCAAGTGGATGGATTCTTCGTTGGTCTTCGCAATCAGAATGCCACTGCTGATTTCGGACAAAGGTCGGTATACTATAATGTATAATGCAGAAGATTTCTAAATACCAGCCTAATTTCTTCCAGAATGTCCTCTTCACTTGAAGACGAGAATGTATAAAATCAGCGGCTGCAAAATCTGAGAGTGAATTTCTAGCACTTGAAAAGCAAATCTTCCAATAATCTACTTATGTATTTAGCAAAGAAGCAATACATTTGGCTGAGGCCGCCAATATAATGTTTGTCGTGCTGAGCATTTAAAGTTATGGATTGCTAATATGGAAAAAACTACTTCATTGTAATACAATTTTTGTTGAGTCAAATGCCAAGTTGTATCCATAGATACACGTTTTACTAAAAACACTTATGTGATGACATTACAAGAACCTCTAAGCATAATTACTTACCAGCTGATGTCCGTTTTCCGTGGCAATAAATCTCCAATGATTGAAATTTTCGAGTTCAACGATAGCAATCGATTTAGTTAAAATTTGTCTCCGCAGCGGAAAACAAGCCCACCACATATCCATAACTGTTGTCCAAGGTCCGTCATTAATGTTCAACCATCTCCGAGCTTCATTAACCACAGGGTCATCAACTGGGTCATCACATCGATCAATGTCGTTTGAGTTTCCAAGCTTAAAACGCTTTACATGGATGGCTTCACATTTCTCACGCTTCCGAAGTTTTGATTTTATCGTATTTACCTTATTGTAGATTTTACCTCCAGGGTTCTTTTTGTCTCCGCCTTTCGGTAGGTAGTAGGACTCCTGAAAGAGTAAAATAAAATAAAAATTTATGTAAAGGCCTGTTGTAGTTTTGGTGGTAAAGTAACTTGAGGCAAGATGGGCCGAAACCATTTTCGAGCGCAATACGTTCAACCTTCATAAGTAGCTGTTACATGACTCTATAAATATCGTCTCATGTAAATAATTGACTTATTCCAGTCTTTTCAATAAAAATTAGAATGATTCACTGTATTTTTACGTTCTCAGTGGTATTCGATCAGTCAATTGCGTGAAAGGAACCAAATACACAATTGATATGCATACAAAGTGCAAGAAATAGGTCTACTTTATGAATGAACTTTACAAGTTATATGTCTATACATTACAAAGAGCAACATTTATTTAGCTTACCAGTTTTTCATTCCTGAACAGCAAAGTGATGGTCTTTGCGTAACTTTTCAGATTATCTTCATAGAGTTTTTTTCTGTGCTCTAGATGCCATTCTGCGATTATTTGAGCCAATTCCAGTTGGCGTCCGTCCGAAAGCACACCTTTGGATGCTCGTGCGATTATGTCCTGCCCGATAATAGAATGTTGTAAGATTTCAAGCAGCAACTTTGGCGTTAATTCAACTCCACCGTTGCTCTCGACTGGGCCGATTCCTGCGCTGGCGTTAACGTTGGGAGAAGCGTTCTCTTTTATGCTCGAACTGTCCGGTTTGTTTTGTGTGACTGTAGTAGTATCTTTGCTAACCTCAGCATCGGCTTCGGTTTCCAATTCCGAGCTATTAATCGCCGACGGCGGATTTATGTCTTCTTCAGTTGCAGGTTCATCAGCTATCTGTAGGAATTATTAGAATATGTGAATTTAGCCGAAAACGAAAAAGCACACGTACACACTCATTACCTCTACTTTCAAGCTCAGCAATCGTGATGAATTCGGCGCCAGAAATGACTCTTCCTGGGATTCTTTTTCGACCCTTGCACGATTTGCTTCCGACGATCCGATGGAATTTTCGACATCTGGCGATCTTTGATTTGATGAAGGGATTGAATTAACTCCGGAG